>NC_090940.1:219086513-219711513 GCF_040938575.1 Ambystoma mexicanum
TTACGAAACCAGTTAAAAAGTGCAAATGTTGCCATTTCTGAATGCAAGCTCCCAGGAAGAGCAGATTTTGAACAGGGGATACCTCCTGTGATATGTGATGGGTGCATGTAATTTTAAACAAATGTGTACCTGTGCAAATATGTCTTTTGGATCAAATATAGATTGTGTGTAAAGTTGACAGGGGTGGGTTCTGTGTATCATAAACAGACCTCATCATGATGACACTTCATTTCATTCCCCCAATCAAGTGGAAGAGGATGAAGTGGCCAATGACAAGTGGAGAGGGGTAGAGCCTAGTGATGCTGCACACACACCCATTTTCAAAACACATAAAAGCAGACAGTCAGGACAGATAGGGACCTTCAAATCCATTTGCTGCGGGACGCTCTGCCGGGAAAATCCATACTTTACCTCCATCAACCTTCAGAAAGCCAACATAGAGACTTCAATCTATCCACCTTCAGAGACCAAGACTTTACTTCAGAATTTGTAGCAGAGAGGTCAACTACAAGCTAAATCCCTCCTTAGCAGGCCTAAAATCATTGCCACTATCACAGCCAGGCAAGCTGTTTGAATTCTTTGAAAGAACCCTTGCCATTTGCCAGAGAGCAGTGTTGTATCCAGAGAGCTGACCCAGATCACTGTGAAGTTCAGAGACCCAGACCAGCAGAGTAGAGCTGACCCAGACCGCTGTTAGCAGAACCAGAGAGCTGAACCAGAGTCCAGTCCAAAACCTGACCAGATCCGTGGCGAGGCCCATTCTATTTCTAAATATATTGTGAGTACCTAGCAGAACTGTGTAGAACCAATCTCTTAGTTAAAATAATATAATGCAATCTATTTTAATCTAAGTAGAACTGCCTCCTAACTGTCACCTGTCATTTTCTAGTTGCTAGCTGTCACTTGTCTTTTTGATCCTTAAAATGTCAAATCTGAAAAACGACCTTTACCATATCGCTCATATCTCCGTGACCGTTTGTCCTAGAGACTTGCAGTAACTTTCATCTGGAAGCTGAGATCCTAGGCAGTTCTCGGGCCCCAAAACGATAGTGCTAGTCCTTGTAGTTCCTCTGTAATCGTGAAAAACGCACTCGCGAATTTGCCGCGATTTGCAAAATTTCTTTACGTGTGAAAACAGCAGTTTTCTTGCTTTCAGTTGCCAAAATTCGTTTAACCTGCTAGTTACTCCTAGATCCTTGCTAAAGTGAGCCTGGACTAATATTGACTTTATACCACTCAGCCTGAACCTCTAGAGGGAATTAAAAGCATTTTAGCATATTTTTCACTTCATTGCCAGCACATATAAAAGCATTTTGGGCCTGTGTTTCCAACTTCTGTAGTCTAAGCTTGCTGGGGTGAACTGAATTACAGTTGATTGCATTTCTGAGAACTGTGTGCTTTCCTTCCATTTCCTTGCATTGCATAAAGGGGAGAGGGGATTGCCAGAGAAAAGTGATTTCATTGTTTTGTTGAACGCATATTGAGTATTTTCTGTACTGCATTTTCATTCCACCTTGCATCCATTTGAAACCATAAAGTATTGTTGCTATCTTATCCATCCTATAACCACTCATCATTGATTATAAAGAAGCGTGCTAGTGCCAGACTATCCATTATTGATTACTGCTCAGATTCAGTGTGATATTCAATTATTAATTTATTATAAAGCGTGATATATATATATATATTGTTTAAATTATCAAATAAACCTTTTAACTTGCAAAACAGAACTACTTCTTGGCTCAGTGGGGTCAGGGGGAGTCCAAGTGAGGGGTGTTGTATAGGGGTAGTCATCCAGAACGCATGAACTGGACGTAAAGATATATTGATAAGGGTTTCCATTCAGTATCCCAGACTAGGCATTGACTTAGCTGTAGTGTTGAATTGAATCCTCTTACACCTTTTAGCTAGATGGTAAGTTGGCTTTAATGTAGAACGCTAGAACGCTAGGCTTACGTATGGCGCAGCCGAGCGTTAGTTATTTATGACTCCTAACCTGTTGTGTTCTTTTCTCTTGCAGGAGAAGCCTGGCGGTGTCGAGCGGAGGCTGGCTGTTCAGAGGCCGGTCCGCGGCTGCTGGATGGAGGTTCCGCGAAGATGAAGAATGGAAGATAAGCTCCTGCATAGCTGGATGTCCGGATCAGGTGAAGAAGCGCTCCAACTCTGATGGCGATGGGAGTCAGGTAAGATGCGATTTGCTGCAGACTATGGAGGGCAGGAGGTAGGTGAGATGCACGTGCAGCGATGGTGTAGCTGGAGTCAGGTAAAACGCGCCTTCAGCGGTGGAGTAGCCGGAATAAGGTAAGATGCGCCCTCAGCAATGGAGTTGCTGGAATCAGGTAAGAGGCGCCCTCAGCGATGCAGAAGCCGGAATCATGTAAAATGTGCCCTCAGCGATGGAGTAGCTAGAATCAGGTAAGATGCACGACGAGGAGAAGAGCAGGGAAAAAACAGGTAAGGACGGCAGTAAGCGTTACGATGCAGAAAGCAGACTAACGCGAAGCGCCAGTATGTGGGCGGGTTGGCCTTAAATAGGCTGGCTCCGGCCCCTCCCTTTGGCCCTGCCTTGTGGCTCCACCTTGCCACTCCCAGAGGTTCTTGCACGTGCTCTCCAATGATTCTTTATGGCCACGCCCGGTCCTGGTGCATGTGCCTTAGACACAAAGTGTGCAAAGCACACCTTTCTATGAGCCTGTTGCCAGAGGTGCCAGGACTGGGTCCATTTGGACCCTGTAGGTGATGAAGACATGGGCCCTTGCCCAGTGGCCATGACAGCCAAAGGGGGAACAAACCATAGACCAGCACTAATACTGAACAGGGGAGTTCAACGCCTGGGATGAACGCAATAGTACGCTGGGGTCCATTGATCTTAGAGTCTTATGCCAATCCCCCATCACAAACACACTCAACAGAATGTTGCTGTCCAGTAGGAGTGAATCCAGGAGAGCAAATGAGGAGAAGTGGTCTGCACTACTGTCCAAGAAAGACCACCCCAGCCAAGAAAGAAGTGTCCTGGAGTTGTTTAAACTAGCCAGTATTGTGTGACTATTTGACCTAGAGAGGGTGATAGAGCCATACCCTTAAGATAGGGACAGCCTTAGGGGGATCCTCGTCCTTCAGAAGCACATATCCTACCTCTTTATGTTGATCCTAGACCTAAACTGTGTTTTGGTAAAACAGCCCTACTATGTTTCTCCATGTGGGGAATCCAATAGGCCTTATTACCTACCCCCGGTGCTCCAGATAAGATTTTAAGTGGGAGTATTTTGCTACTTATTTTCTAAAGTTGGGAGTAGAATGATTTTTTTAGGGAGTAAAAAATGAAGTCTGATTCCCAATGGGAGTATTTTATAAGCAAGTAAAAGTATGATGTAACTGTAAAAATGTTTTTGTAATAAATATTTCTTTGCACCCTGTTTATTCATGCTCATTAAGAGATACATTTTTACATCTTCATATCCGGCAGTAATAATAGTAGTTTCTTTTTGTGGCACGAAATACACTACTGGTCCGAACCTTTCCATGCAGCTGAGTGGGTAAAAGTGTGTCTGTGTCCTTTTTTTTGCTTAGAGCATTTTTACTCCCTATTTTTATTTTTGGGGAGTATTTGCCTATGTTTAAGGTGTAAAAGTGTCTGTCGGACTGCCTACTCCATACCCGTTTTAATCAGAATAAAGCAAAAGATGGTTGCCTAGAGATCAGTCTTGAATCATCTGTTTATTCTTTGGCTATTAAAACTGTTTAACTGAAACGTGCAACAGCATATGAAAAACTCAACCTTCATGGCTGGGTCAGAGCAGTGAGTCAATAATGTATTTTCTGTCACATTGTTGTTCATTATTCTCTGAAATATCAAAGTAAGGATTAACAGGAGTCTGTGGGGGATGCAGCTGCTGATTTTTCAACCCTTACAAATGTCAAATACATTTGCTCATAACCTTACAGTTTACTATCAACTATACCTCACATGCTCCTGTTTTCTGCCCTGTAGAAGCATTTGTACTGGGGGTTAGTGGCTGGTTGATAGGGCACAGTATTGTGGAGGTACCTTTAATAAAAGAGCATCAGTGCACCCTGGGACAAGCAGTCCAGTGTGGTTGCAGTATCTGCACTATGACAGGACGAATGCTTTCAGGTGCCTGTAGTTCTGGGCCAGGGTAATCCAGTGCATTCAGTCCACCATGCATGCTTCTATACTGCAAGATTCAATGCATTCTGGGAGATGGGGGTCATCACTGTTTCAATTAGGCATTTCTACATCATTTGGCAAAATGTATCCTGGAACATGTTTGAGCCCCTACACTGAATGTGCAGCGTGCATTCAGGCAAATGTCGTACTTTGGTGCCTGTGTTTTTGCGAATAAGCAATCTTTCTGGCATGTGTTTTGGAAATGTAGGGTGACAAAGTCCCCTGCCTCACTCTTGGGTTGAAGGGTGAGAAGCCTTTAGGGCCATGGCAGGGGTTTGTCACAAGAAGTAAAGCCATGGTCCTGTCCCTTTAAGGGAGCCGAATGATTTGGAGATATCTGCTGAAACCACAACCTTTACTGGGTGTACTGAACCCAGAGTCAAGCCGTTCCCCAAAGCTGTAATCCCTCCAAAAGACTCTGGTAGAGTAGTGAGACCACTTTGTATGGGATTGCGGGACCACGGCGGGATTGAAAGCAGTAAGTAGAAAGGTGCTGTGTCAGCTCTTTCCGGCACACGTGCAAACCTGAAATCTAAGATGGCGATGAGCTGATAGAAAGGCTTAGCCCAGGGGCCAATGTAAAGTATAGGCCGAGTTTATTGAGCTGTGAAAAGAAAATAACCAACAACATTGCCAAACACAAAAATCCACACACATCAGCCCTTTTTGTTGTAAGAAGAGTGTTGGCATTTAGAGAAGCGGCCATGCAGGAGCCTGCTGAAGGCAGAAAAGGAAGTTGGATGTGAAGAGGAGAGGTGGAAGCTGGAGAGAGAAGACAGAAAGGAGGAGATTAAGTTGTAAAAGAGAGTTGTTGGTGCAAGGAAGGAAAGTGCAGTGCTAACGAAGGGGGGTTGGGGAGTAAGGAGTTAAGAAACATCCTGGGGTAGAAAGGGAAGGTAGAAGAGGTGGTGACAACCAAGAAGGAGGAGGGCCATGAGGAGGAGGAAAAAAGTCAAGAGGATGAGAGCCTTAAGTTGGGAAGGAGGCAGCGAAGAGTGAAGAAGCTTTGGAGAAACTTCATAGGAGGAGAATTGAAGAGACCTCATCAAGGAGGGACCTGGGCATGCAGAGAAAAGGAGCAAATAATGGTCTGGGAGCCCCTCTACCGAGAACAAACACGGCCAAAAAAACTGTTTTCAAGACAGAAAAACGTGTCTGGGGTTGCTGATGGTACTCTTGTTCGGAGGAGAATTGCCTAGCATTTCGGTGCTGGACTGTCCTTGTGGGTGGGACCAGACTGATATGCGAAGGGATATTTAGCCTCTGTGAAGGGTGCAGTGAGCTAAAACATGGTTGTAGACCCTCCTGAGTGGGAGAAATCCCATAGAACAGGGTATTTGACCCATTTTCGTTCTCAGTACAGGGCTCCGACACCCGTGGTTAATTTAGAGAGGAGGAGCAGGCACATTACAACCCAGAGCGAAAAGAATTGTGGAGGAACAAGCATGTAGTGGAATGTCACTCAGGTGATGGAGCAGACAAGAGAGGAGGCCACGAGATATCAGTGGAGAGGAAGAGGAGACTCCTTTATGAGATAGCCCTTGCTCATCAAGAAGGCAGGAGAAGGTGGCAGTGCAGTATGCCAGATGCAGCCTAGGAAAGAAGAGTTTAAATATTTAACGGATCTTAAAGACTAGCCCAAGAGGTCAAGATAGTAGTGCAAACTCTCGGGTTTGGCATAGCGGCACTCAGACGTCCTACTTGCTGCTTCCTGGGGCTATTGTGCAAGCCCACACTGCCCTAAGACACAGATCCTGGCAACCAGGGAAACTAGGACAAGAAGACACCATTCAAAACAATCAGGAACCAAAAAGAGAAGTGCCGGGGCACATAGACCCCCAGTGAATGAGTCACTCAGAATTCACAAATACTTCCCGAAATGAAACCAGGATTGAGAGACTGGGAACTTGTTTTTCTGGAGCCAAGACGCTCTTTGTAGTTTGGCCTTAACTCAGGACTTTAAAAGAATAGGCTTGAAGACTAAATGTTAGACCAGAGGGCTAATGATTATTGAAATACTGAATTGTATCTTTGAGAATTTCCCCAGAGGGAGAAGCCCAAACCTGTAATGCGGAAAAGGGGGCTTTTAGTAAAGGAAAGCCACTTTAAGTAGTGGAACCTAAAACCTGTCCAAGACCCAGAAATAACAACCCCTGAGAATTCAACAAAGTGGCAGATTTTAAGCCCTACGGCTGTCAGAGAGGCCGTGGGTTGTTTCTGTACACTATTTAAATACTATCTGATAACCATCCGGAACAGATACTTGCAGTCTAACAGAAGACATATGATTATTGCACAAAACAAAATCCAGGTCTATCCCCTGTGGAATAATTGACTGGTGGATAGAAACACAATCACTAGGGCCCGTTTTTAACTACTTACACTTGGGGCATGTTTTGGCTTCTAAACCTGGCAACCCGAATGATCAAAGATGTGTACTGTGCAAAACGGATAAAGAAGATTTAGCTCATTTTTGTTTTTCAGCCCTACGTATGTATGAATAAGAGCAAGAACTTTACAGCCTGTTCCAAGAAGTCTAGGCTTCTCATAACATCGTCCAACATTATATTGTTTGCTAAAAGCCAAGGCTTCAATAGTATCATGAGCTCTTGTTTCCTACATACAACAATCTTGGTGGATGAGAGGTTTGGCGATTACACCCTAGGAAATGATACATTTTTGAGAAAGTTGAGCAAGTAGATGAGCGGATTAATTTTACTGATTATTAATCCTCAATGTTTTAAATTCTAAAAGAATAAACTTTACTATATGCTATAGCATATCGTTGGTGAATGGCTACTTGGTATTATATATACTGTCATTCCGTTAGATGTCTTTTACATTTGTATTTACCACTGTTATATGGAATTTGAACATTCTGATTAAACCTCAGACATGAGATACTTTAAAGTTTACAGATAATGTAACTATGAAACACTTAAACTTACCAAGGGAAACTGACTCTTATTGCTAAGCACACATTTTCTAAAATATTCAATCAGTCCTAGTCATCGGGAGCAGACGCTATTTAGTGGTTTTAAATGTATAACATTATTTTATTTATTGTGGATATCTCCTATGATAATGTATGACACATAATTTGTAACATGCACTTTTATGGAAAATTGCCAAGATAAAGTTTGTGAAATGTTAAGATACTTGTATACATATTCTTAACTGGTGTCTCTGTGCCATTGATACTGCTTGGCTTTCTGATACTATGATGATGGCAATTCTCAACGTACTAGGGAGTGGAGGTACTGTTAGTGAGGGCTGCAGCAGATCAACCAATGCCTCATTAGGCTATTCACACCTACATTTATGTTGCAACACATTGAATCTAAGTGGCATGGATTCCATTGATGGAATTGAAGATATGGTGAAACGTTCAAAAGCAGCTACAAAGTGTTGTGGATTATCTACGACCCAGATCTCCCTTGATGCCTGTGTGTGGTGAGTGGAATTGGTGTGTCTGCAGTCAAGCATTGTAGTGTAGGGTATATGTATAGTTAAACAATAGTGTGTCCATCCATTTACTATATGCTATTGTATGGTGTGTTTTGTTGAGCTAGTATGAATTTTATGTTGGTAATGCACATTCCAAAACAACCAAAGGAAAAGCAAAGCAGTATTGGTTGGCTCAAGGGATCAAACGTAATGCAAATTGAACCAAGGAAAGATAACATGTCTAGTGCCCTGCTTAATCTGGGCTTAGCAACAGCATTTGTGTTTATCTTCCCATCTTAAATTTAGGACTGCATCCTGGCATGCAGAAGGTTAATCTCTTCCTTTATCAATGACATCACCTCCCGTGGTACTTTTAATAGGTAGGATAAGGTGAAGGCAGTATTAGGTCAGAGCTGTACCTTGTGACATCAGGTAACCTGGAAGGTTGTAAGCAGACTGACGGGTGTAAAAAGCTATTTGATTGAAGCATTTTGACACTTAGTTCTGACAGGACTCCATTCTATGAGGAATCTAGGGTACGCTGTTGAGGTAGAATGTGTGTTAGTAAGGTGTCCTTCCAACTATTTCCCTAGATTTGTTTTATTTTTGCAGGCTCCCGTCAGTTATTTATGATAGGGCATAAGAAAAAATGCAAGATAATGTTAACATCTGGGTTTTGATAATTTTAACGTCTGGGTGTGATGGCCCTTAAAGACATGGAGGTCTCGATACTTGGGTGAACATAGACCCTGGTAAGCTTCGGCCAATCATTGCTGAGGAGTCATTTAGGTTTTACCTTAACACATGATCGTTGTAAATACAGAATAAGAATGCAGTGTACAAGCAGTGTTGAGGGGAAGCAGGATATGCTCAATTCTCCTGGAGCCACTGTGCTATGAAGGTTACACTTATTTAGCCATTTCCAGGGAACTCTTGGGTGTATGTAGCTTGGTTAGCACTCTAGCATCTCATTGATTACCTTTTCGAGTTTGCACATGGTTCTTACAAAAAATGAATGTCAGAAAGGGAGTTTCATAATGAAATTCGAGTACAATACCTAGTGGCGAGTTGTTTTACCTGGCTCTGAGGACTGCCATCCTGGCACTCAATAATGAGGAAGGGAAGTAGAGTGTCTCTCCCGGAAGGCTGTGTAACTTTCATCATAAATGTACCATACCCATGCTCCAGATTAGGATGGGAAACAGATTAGTGATGTGTTGTGAATAGAATGCCCCAATGTGTTCTGCAGTGCTGCTACAATAAGCTGTGCACAGTCAGCATGTGCTGGGATCATTTCAATTATGAAGCCCCTATGAACGAATGGGCTGAAAAGCAATTATATCATTGCTGGCTTCTAAGTGCATCTACAGGATGGAATGCAAATGAGTACATGTATTTTTTCCCTGTGGACATATAGAGAATATCACCTTTTTGGATGACTTATAAGGATCCATCTATGAAACAAAGTCACTTAATGAAGGTTATGTTTGATGCAGTGCCAGAGGGATTTAGGTAGGCAAGTATGTTCGGAAGGAAAACTGAATGTTTTACCCATCACAGCTAAACTGATGACGATTCTGGACATTGGCAATATAATGAGAATGTCCCCACTCTTATTTTTCCTGGGGCACAGTAGGAGCTTAAGTAATACAACCAGACTGCGTAGGATTATTTCACACTCATTACATTTCATCTATAAATTTAATTCAGTTATTGATGAATTATGGAGTTAGGATATCATTGTGATATGAATCCATTGTAAATAGTTGGTGAACTTAATCATCAGGATTTTCTGGCACTGAGAGCAAAATTCTTCAATGAAATAATAATAAGATCCTGGGACTGCTCGCTACATAGGTGTGCGCTCTAACCTCTGGTGTACCAGCACCCTGGCTATCAAATGCACCCGGGTGTTTATGAACATATATCTACAGCACACCAAACTGTTAAGGCTGCCGCTACATGATCACTAACTCAGACAAATAATTTTCTTTTTGTGGCGACTGCATGCTGCAGGGGTTGTTCGGTTCATCTTGAAGATGCGGATTAACACCTTGCAAAATAGTAATTCCTCAAGAATTTAAGTTCAAAGTATCCTTGCTGGTTGATTTTGGGTTGAGGGGGGGGGGGGCAGACAAGTAATATCTGTGAATGCTAGTGCTAGGCAGCTTTGAAGAGCAGTTGGCAAGGTGACTAAATCAATAAAATCAAATATGTGGCAAGTTACTATACTGGAGCCTGTAAAAACAACTACTGTACCACCACATACATGTATATTAACTCTGGCCCTGTTTGCACCAGGATTAAGCCTTTAAATCGTGTGGTTGGAAAATAAAAGTAGAAATGTATGGGCAATCTAGGAGGAGCCAATATTCGACAGATGGTGAGATTACAGCACCTACAAGTGACTTCACGTGTTCTCTTACAAGCATTAGTCATCTTGGAAGGACTGAACCAGTTAATTAAGATTCCACTGTTCAGTCTCAGCTAGTTCCCTTAGACTACCAAGCTAAGGGAGCATCTGCATCACAGGTTTTAAATATGGGTTTTGGATGGCTGTTGATGACCATTTTACTTTACACTGATAATTTATTTATTTTACACAAATAATTATTATGATTAATAATGGACTAAGGAAAAAAAAATTATATTATTAAATAATAGATCCTGAGTGGGGAGGATCAAACCCACAGCTCATGCAGCTTGTCACTTCTCATGCGAATGTTCTGGACCTCTAGACCAAAACTCGCTTGCAGTGATGTGTGCCTGAATGCATGTGAATTTACTTCCTGCGATCCAGATAAGGTTGTGAAGTGGGAACACATCACTTCCTTATTTTTGGAAGTTGGAAGTAAAGTTATTTTGTATGGAGTAAAAAAGAAATACCCATTCACGACATACCCATATGTCATTATGACCCTTTTCGGCATTTAAAAAAATGGTACAGCAGTAATATGATACACCACTATATACAATCAATTTCTCTCCTCAAAAAGGGATTTGAGATAAATAAATATAAATAATACATGAGGATTTTCAGAAATAGCCCAGGAAGTAGTTCTGGAAATTCTGATTACAAGAAATTCTCCAAGATAGAATTATGCAATCAGACGGATTTAACAAATTAGCCTAATTTGGTAATGCTAAACACTGCTAATTCTTTGAAATACATCTGCCAAATTCATAATGAGGGGCGGTGTTAGGTCAAAACACTCTCTTATATGGGGACTGTTAAATAATAGCTCCCACAGAGTTATGAATGCATATAAATTGCCTGCATGTTTGTTAATTTTAAAAAAGATTGTGAGTAACAACAATGCAGCTGATACAGTTTCTGAACCAAGTAGGTACTGTAAACTCAGAGGTGAACAAATTGCTTACCCCTGGTAATGCTCTTTCGACTGGATGTTCCTCCCACGTATTCCTCGTCTTTGATTTCTTCCATCCATTGTCAGCTGCTTTGGAAAACCTTTTTTCTCAGCAGACGGTGCTGAGCGTCATCGACTCATGCCCATCGACGCCCACTGTCCGCTCTTAAGCATGACGCCACAGACTGTACATATAGCACGCACTGCGCCCGTTACTTCAGTTCTAGTTTTTCCTCTCTCAAAAGCACAGACATTCACAAGGCCAAGGAATGACCCAACGTTTGAAAAGAGGAAGGTGAAATATACGAATATTGTGAGGTGTAGGATGGGAGGAGCGATGATTAATATGTGGGAGGAACATCCAGTCGAAAGAAGATTACCATGGGCATGTAATTTGTTCTTCAAATGGATTGTGTCCTCCCACATATTCCTCATCTTTGATAGCCTCCCAAAGCAGTACGTTACTGGAGGTGGCAATAGAGAATTTATCTTTAATTAATGCTGTGTAAAACAGCTTTCCCAAACCTCGCCTCCTGACCGGATGCAGAGTCCAGGCAATAATGTTTTGCAAATTTATGAAGAGAGGACCAGGTTGCAGCACTACAGATGTCCTGCATTGGAACCCCTCTCTGTGAAGCCGATTAAGTAGCCACACCCCTAGTTGAGTGTGCCCGTAATCCAACCGGGACATCTTTACCCACTAGGTTGTAGCATTCCAATATACAAAGGATAATCCAGTGGGACAAGGTATGCTTGGTTATAGCTAAACCTAGCTTGTGAACGGCATACTCCACAAAAAACTAGTTGCCTTGCCTAAGCTTTGCCATTCCAGAGTTGTGAAAGCTCAAGGCCCTCTTAGGATCAAGACAATATAGTCTCTCCTCCTCTTTGGAGGGATGTGGTGGTGGGTAAAAGGAAGGAAGCGCAATCCTTTGTGCTAGATGAAATTCTGACACTACCTTCGGAAGAAAGGAAGGGCGGACCCCAACACAACCTTCTCCTTGTAAACGTTGGTAAATGGAGGCTTACAAGATAGAGCCTGTAATTCACTGACTCTATGAGCCGAGGTAATGAGCGTTAAGAAGATGATTTTGAGGGTCAGCATCCTTAAAGGACATGAATGAAGGGGCTCAAATGGAGAGCCCATGAGGAATTTTAAAACACGATTCAGATCCCATGCGGGAACAATGAACGGAACAGAAGGTAAAGCATTAGTTAGTCCCTTCAGAAATTGGACCACAATAGGGATCTTAAAAAATTATCCCTGCTCTGGCAAATGCTTAAATATAGACAGTGCTGCCAGACAGCCTATTGCAGTTGCAACCTGCAGCCCATGATGGACAAAATGCAGTAAAAAAGATGTGTCGCAGGTGAAAGGGTCTACATTATTGGCCCTGCACCAACTGTAAAATGTGTTCCAAAGGCAGCGGTACAGAGACTTTGCTGCTGGTCTTCTGACTGAAAGCCACACCTCCATTACATCTTCCGGGAAGTCCCAATCCCTGTATCTTAACCTCCCAGAAACCAGGTGTGAAGGTTCAGGGTCCTGATTTTTGGGTGAATAATGCGATCCCCCTCTTGAGAGAGCAGGTCCTCTCTTTGGGGAAGATGAATTGGAGGACAGATGGACATGTCCAGAAGGTCCAGGTACCACATCCTCCTAGCCGAATCCGGAGCAATCAGGATCATGGGTTTCTCAAACTTCCTCAACGTTCTGAAGATGTAAGGAATGACGGGACTGGAGGAAATGTGTGTATGAGTAGAAAGTCACAGTCCACTATGAACGCATCTCCTAGAGCTCAGGAAATCGGAACAGATCCACTTGAGGGGTTCCGCAAAGCGTGATAATCTCTTGAAGAACTTCCCTGAGCTAGCTCCCACACGTGGGAGACTGTGCTCTGCCTGCTCAGAGTGTTCGCTGCTGTGTTCTCCTCTCTAGCTATGTGAACTGCTGATAGGGATATTTCTTCTTTAAGTGCTCGAAACTAGAGCTGCATTGCCTCTCTATACAGAGGTAGTGAGCCTACACCTCCTCTCTTGTTGAGGTAATGCATGGCCACTGTGTTGTCCGCCATTATCGGGACATTCATTCCCTGTACAGAAGGCAGAAAGGACATCAGTGCTAGTCTGATGGCCCTCAGCACTAAAAGGTTGATGTGCAGTTTGGACTCCGATGGAGACCAACGACAGCTGATCGTCAGATCGCTGGTGTGGGTTCCCCAAAGTATGAGAGAGGCATCTGCAACTACTTTAATCGCCGGCTATGGTTGCCAAAAGGGTTCCCCTTTCACCAAATTCTCCTTGCAGGCCCACCACAGGAGATCCTGTGCAACCTTGATCAGGATCTGAAGTAGATTGACATTTTGCAGGAGAACTTTGAGCACTTTGATCGGAGGGCCCATTGAAGAGACTTCATTCTCAGACGGGCCTGTAGCACCAGAAAAATGCAAGATGCCATGAGATCGTGCAACCTCTGAAAATAGGAGGCCAATGGACTTTGGGTATTTTGAACCTTAATGACCAACTGCTAAATGTGATGAGTCCTCAACTCGGGTGGCAATGCTTTCCATGAGGAAGCATCCAGCACTGCTCCAATTAATTGAAGCTATTGAGATGGGGCCATGTGAGAGTTCTTGAAATTTAGGGAGACTCCCAGCTTGTGGAGAGAGTGGCAGGTGATGCTGAGATGTTCCAGAACCTGTTCGGGGAAACAGGTCCTGATCAGCCAATCGTCCAAGTATAGGTTTGTTTGCTTGTTTGTTTATTTTAATTATATAGCGCGCCTGACCCAGGGATATCCAGGTGCTGGTAAGTACAAAGAATACATGTTACAGTAAATACAAAGTAATTCGGATCTTGCACAATAAAGGGTTACAGTTCACACACCATAGTACATATGATACATGATGGGAGCACACAAAGGAGGCACATAATTATATACATATGAGTCTGGTCCGTTTTAGACAAGTCAGGGTGAATGATAGAGTGCAAGGGTGGGTTAGCTTTTGTTGAGTAGCCAGGTGATGACACTACTTCTGAATCTTTCAAATACTTGGATAGATTTAATGTTGGGAGGAAGTGTGTTCCATAGTTGAGAGGCCAGGACAGGGAAGCTGGAGCCACCTGCTCTTTTGAGATTGTATCTGGGTACCAATAAGCATTGTGTATTAGTGGACCTTGTAGTGCGAGTGGATAATCTCGCAGTGAGTTTGTCAGTGAGGTATGGTGGGGCTCGGTGATTTAGCACTTTGTGGGTGAGGCAGAGAGTTTTCAGGTCAATTTTTTCTTGAATGGAAAGCCATTTACAGTGTTTTCTTGTGGCTGTAATATGTACTCTTCTGGATATGTTTTGTGCAGGCTCTGAGCGCATTGTTCTGCACGATCTGTAATTTGGACTTATTGGTGCCTAAATAGAGGGCATTGCAATAGTCCAGTTTGGACTGTATGAGTGCTCTGGCTAGTATGAGGCAGCTGTTGGGTGACTGAAGGGGTCTGCATGCCCTGATCAACTTGCCTGTGTAGGCGGGGGCTGAGGCAATCATATTCACCTGTTTGGTTAGATTAGAGTTGCCGTCGAAGTAGAAACCTAAGGTTTTTACATCTTTGGCAGTGGGGATGTTATTCCCGTCTATGCTTATACTAGTATATTTAGGCTGAGATTTTTAGGTTGGTGGGTGATCCAACCAGGAGGATTTCGGTCTTATCATTATTCAGGCAGAGGCCGTGGAAGGCCATCCATGCCTGAATGATGGTATAGATTTTGTTAATCCGAGCTACATCTATGTCATAATTGCCTGACAGGGGTAGGAGTATCTGGGTGTCATCTGCGTAATTCGTGTAGGTGACACCCAGACAGTCCAATTTACCAAACAATGGCTTTGTAAAGATATTGTACAAAGTGGGTGAGATACATGAGCCTTGTGGCACGCCGCAGGTGATGGGTATGGTGTCAGCTGCTATGTGAGAAGACCCGCATAGTCCTGTTGTTAAGGAACGATTGGATCCAGGTGATGGTGGTGCTAGAGAAGTGAGCTGCCGTGGCTAGATGATCACAAAGTACCTTGTGGTCGACCAGGCCAGGGCAGTCTCCGTTCCATGAAGTGGTCTGAAGCCTGATTGTCTGGTTCCTAGTGGTTTATTTGTTTCTAGATAGTCTTGTATTTGCAGATATGCAACCCTGTCTAGAATTTTTAAAAGGAAAGGTACCGTAGTGATTGGCCTGTAATTTGTTGGTATAGTCTGGTCCAGAGTTTGTTTCTTAAGAAGTGGGGTACCCATGATTCCTTCAAGTTGCAAGGTACGGAATTGCTAGAAAATGATGAATTGATTCGTTTGGTTATGAATGGGGCCAGATCTCTGGCTTCATCTTTTATAATCTGTGCCGAACCGCTGTCACCCTGACAGTTGGATGGCTTCAGAGAAGCTATGATTTTTTGCACCTCTTGCACTGATACGTTAGTGAATTTAAAGCCTGAGATATGATGCGCGGAGGCAGATGTGGTTGGAATATTAGGGTTATTGGTAGTTAGTTGAAGCTTTTTGTCAGACATTTTAGACATTTTAGTCTGGAGGCCTATGATTTTAATGGACAGTGTGTTTTGGATGCTAGTGCACCAGAGTTTATCCTTGAGGCAAGGGTTTTCCAGCTCACAAAGAATAATGAACAGTTCTTTAGTGCTGGATCCTGCTTGGTTTATTCTGTCATTGAAGGTCTCTTTTTTTTGTATGGATAATCTCACTTTTGTATTTAGCTGTGATGTTAGCTAAGTTGGCTTTGTTCTCCGTAGTGGGGCTGTTTTTCCAGAGAGATTTAAGTCTCCTTTTTTCTAAGCGTAACAATTTGAGTTCTGGGGTGAACCATGAGTTCAGATGAGCTCTTGGTTTCCCGCTGCGCATCTTTAGTGGGGCGATAGTATCTACGGCTTTGCCCATGGATTTGTTATAGGTGTCTACCCGTAGATTAGTGTCATTAGTGGGTGGTAGAGCATTAAATGTAGGGATTACTAGCGGTAGGATGGCCTCAGCGGTAATGTTGCGTTTATTTCTTGTGAGGCATGGTGGTACAACTAGGCTAGTTTTCTTCTCTAGATTGTTAATGTTAAGTTCAAAGGTGAGGAGGTAGTGGTCGGTCCACAATTGGGGCGATGCTTCAATGGTTGTGATATTGCAGTTTAAGTCTGCTACCCACTCGAGTGTCCTGCCTTTCTCATGGGTGGGTTGGGTATTTTTTTTGTGAGAATCCATGTTCTGACAGGGCATTGGCTAAAGATGTGGCTGGTGGGTCATTCAAGTCATCATAAAGTCACCTAGGATTAGGTTTTGCGCAGTGGGTTTGGTGTTGTCAGCAGCTAGTGACGTAGATGTGAATCCCCTCCACCCTCCTGAGACTTGCTGCAACTACTGCTGTTAACTTGGTGAATACCCTTGGGATGGAGGTAAGCCGAATGGCAGAACCTGAACCTGAAAATGAGAACTGCCAATGGCGAACCTCAGGTACTTCCTGTGCTTGTGACGGATAGGTACATGAAAGTAAGCATCCTGAAGGTCCAATGATGCCACCCAATCCTGGAGCTGGACGGCCTGGAGAAAGAGTGACTGTCTTGAACTTGTCCTTCCTGAGGAACTTGTTCAAGCATTTCAAGTCTAAGATGGGTCTCAATCCTCTGTCCTTCTTGGGGATAAAAAAATAAGAGGAGTACCACCTCAGGTTCCTCTCTGCCACAGGCACCGGCTCTATGGCACCTTTTTCCAGCAGGGTGGCAATCTCCTGCAGAAGGAGCGGATGCGGCTCTCTGGTGGGCAATCGGGAGGCTGTCGCAAGAAAGGGAGGCAGTAACCTTGGGCTACAGTTTGCAAGGCCCAAGCATTAGTAGTAATGCTCGCCATTCTTTCAAATGCTGACTCAGCCTGTCTCCCACTATGAGAGGTTTTGGTGTAGCTGTGGCGGCAGCTGATGGTAAGGAGGCTGCAGCTGTTTGGGTGGTTTCACATTGACATTGACCTCGCCCACTACAAGGAAATCTTCTTTGGCCCCTTTGTGTGGACTGACCCCTCGTCCTTCCAAATGATGAATAATATCGAAATGAGCAGCCATTACTTTTGTGTTGCCAAGGACGAGATAGGTCGTCCTTTTTGGCACTTTGTTTTGAACTGAGGTTCCTCCTCACGGCCCGGGGTTGGATATCTTTCAGTTTCACGTCAGCGTGCGTAATGCATGCCGACATGAAAATGAAAGGTGAGTCTCCACCTTTCTCCACCTCGATCTGTGGCACTATTGTGAAAAAAAAGAAAAAATGAATTCAAGGAGAGGGGTGGCACTAGACCACCAGGCTTTTTTTATGATGAAAGGGTGGTGGCTCTCTTCCCCCCACCCCAAATGGATGGAGGGGGCTCTCACATAGCCCTCCCTGGGGGAAGATTGCTAGTGCAATCTTGCAATCTGCCCCTCGAAAGGGTCAAATGTGTTTTTACTGGGGGGTGAGGGTCAGTAGACCACCAGGGTTGACTTGAAAGGAGGGCCGTGATCGGAGAGTAGTAGTTATAATTTGTTTTTGCTGGGTGACCATAGGTAACACATGTTTTTGTCTCATTTACAGCTTTTTCTACACAAGCAGCTGCAACATTATGTGAGTACTGTTTTTTTATTAACCTATGGTTAGGGTCCATTGCCAGTGGGGTGGGTGGGACTGGGGCTGGATTGTTGGTGGTGTGGGTGGGAGTGGGCTGTCTGGGGAGGTATTTTCGTGGGCTGGGACACAATTGCAGGATCAGGCCACAAACTGCCCCTGATGTCAGCATAACATTGGTGTTTCCCTGGGAGCAGCTGTCCCCTATGTGGGTCTTTGCCGTGGCTTGTGGGCAATAAATTCTTGGGCGATTTGCGCAAATCAGACCCCTGTGGATTCCCGCTGTGTCTTCTTTTCGGAAATGCATGGGGTTCCCTGTTTTCCTTGGTGGCTTCCACACCCTAGGCCCAAAGCTGTAGGTTGCCCACATGAGCAAAATCCTGCAAAATCTGCTCAGCCGAAAGACTTTGGGTAACCAGTGGTTCAGCCTTTTCCCTTGGCGCCCAGGTAGGTGCACCCACACATGTGACATACTGTTTTTGTCGGGACGCCTGTGGGAACGCGGGAAGGTATGAGACTTGTTGTGTTCGCATGCTTTTCATAACGTTTCCACACATTTGCTGCTGCACTTTGTCACACAACCATTTCATTTCACAAATGTGACCTACATTTAGTCGCTGCTTTACGCACTATACTTTTGTAACCTGCACAAGTCACCTACCCTTCAAACGGTCTCCCTGTGCTCTTTCAAAGAATGAATGCTTGCCCTTCCTCACCACATTTGTTTTCCTTATTTACACATGCTAAGTACGTCTGTTTAGAACATAAGCATAACATGCTGTGTACCATGACTCAGTTTCTGGTTTGTGGTATTGCTTGTTTTGTGAAACGATGTTTGATTTCCTAACTGGAAGAGTTGAGGGAATGTAGCAGAACATTGCTTTTCTCAAAATTTACAGAAGCCATTGCCTTAATGGTCCAACCATGTCCACCAGATATCTTTTTTTCTGTCATTTTCCCAATTTTTCCGCACAATATGGAATTTTCCCCTACATAGTTGTTCCCTGACCTGCGCAAATCATCCCTTCCTATACTTGGAATTATGTCTAATTTTCTGAAATGTTTTAGTTACTTACCTGTAACTGTATTTCTCCTGCATTGTTATCTTTCATAGATTCAGATGCTTGAATATTCCCATTGTCAGACTGGGAATCCTCTGTGATTTAAATAATTATTACAAAATTAAATATATATACATTATTTTCATAGAAACACAATGTAGATTGCCCATAATGGCGTAAGAGCCATTCAATTGTGTAGTCCCTCCACCTCACTTTGGTCCTTTATGGCTCTAACCAATGAGGAGGCAGGGTTTAAGCTCTGCCCCAGACAGCCATCTTCAGATTTTGAGCTGTAAAAGACTACATGAATTGATGGCTGCTGGGAGAGGGAGCAGCCGCTCAGAGGTGGCGGGCGGGCGCATGTGAATCTATGAAAGACGCCAATGCTGGAGAAATACAGTTACAGGTAAGTAAAACTTCTCCAGCATTGGATCTTTCATAGATTCAGATCCTTGAATAGAATACCAAGCAGTTAGGCCATGCCCATACCTTATGTACATTCTGCAGATCCTTCTGCTCGCTTTACTATACAGCAAGTAACAGGTCACATTACCAGTGAGGCGGGAAGAGAAGGCTGCTCCTAACTTACACAAAGAGATGGCAGAGAACCGCTTGACCCACTGCTGACTCTTTGCTGGTATCTTCTGCCAGTCAGTAGTGCTTGGCGAACTTATGCAGAGTGATCTAGGTTGCGGCTCTGCAGATGTCTTTCAATGGTACTCCAGCATGAAATGCAACCGAAGCTGCCCTCCCTCTGGTGGAGTGAGCTGAAGGAGGTCTGGCGAGTGAATCGCCTTTAGACTGGTGGCAGTGACTGATACATTGGGAAACCCAACACGCAAAACTCTGCTTTGAAATGTGCTGCCCTTTAGTCCGGCCAGCAAATGCAATGAAAAGTCTAGTCGAGGAGCGGAACTCCTTAGTTCTCAGTATGTAGAATTTTAGAATCCTTGCCACATCCAGAGAGTGTAATTATCTCTCCGCATCAGACGTGTGATTCATGAAGAATGTTGGAAGCACTATGCTCTCATTGAGTGTCATTTCTGACAACACCTTGGGTAAGAATTTCAGATGCACCTTCAGGATGACGCGGACCTTAAGAAACAAGGTGAATGGAGGTTCTGAAGAAAGGGCTTGCAATTCGCAATTCTCCTGGCTGACGTGATGGCTACTAAGAAAGCTGCTTTCTAGGATAAAAATGTTATGTCGTACCTATGAATAGGCTCATATGGTGGCTCCATGAGTGCTGGCAGGACCGTGTTCAGGATCCATGCCGGGACCGGTGTAGAAGTTGGTGGCAAAGTAAGCAACAATCCTTTCAAGAAAACTTTGATAGCCAGTTTGGTGAGCAAAGATTGTTGACCTGGATTAGTTGTGTATGCCGATGTGGCAGACAAATGCACCTTGATGGATGAAAGGGAGAGCCCTGCCTTAGCTAGGTGCAACAGGTACAGTAGTATTTGCTCGATGGATGCAGAGAGAGGGTTCACTGATGATGTTTCAACCACTTGGTAAAACAAGTAAATTTTCGAATATAAGAGGTCCATGTGGAAGGGGCCCTAGAGGCCTCGATTATGTCCCAGCATTCTGCAGGAAGATTCAGGTTAATTAATTTTTGCTGCTCAGGAACCACGCATGGAATGATAGGCTCGCTGGGTCGTGGTGAAGCATCTTTTGATTCTGTTGCGTTAAGAAGCTCTGATGAACTTTAAGGCGCTTAGGGACAGGTGATGCAGAGTTGGGTACCAAACCTGACGAGCCCAATCCATCGCTATCAGGATCGGATGGAAGGCATAAAGGAACTTGCCTGTCTAGTCCACGGAGAAGGTGCACCCCCAACGAGATGTGTTCTGGATACCTGGAGGCGAACCTGTGGCATTTCCTGTTGGCCTTGGTGGCAAAAAGGTCAATCTGTGGATGCCCCAATAGTGAAATATCTGTAGGGCTTCTGCTTCGTCTATCACCCATTTGTGGGATGCTGAATACCCTCCGCTTAACTTGTCTGCAAGGACATTGTCCACTCCCGGTAGATGCTCTGCCTTGATGTGGACCTTGTGATGTAAAGCCCAGTTCCATAGCTTTTGAGCCTCCTGAGACAACAACTCTGACCTCATTCCCCCTTGTTCGTTCGTGTAATGCATCAAGGTTGTGTTGTCTGTTTGGACGGTCACCGCCTGCCCTGCTAGCACCGCTAGAAAGGCCTTTAGCGCCCACCGTATTGCCCTGAGCTCCAGAACATTGATGTGTAGTTGGGATTCTTGGGTGGGCCTTGTGCCCTTTGTTTGCATATCTTCCAAGTGTGCCCCCCAGCCCGATAGTGACACACGCGTCCTAAGGAGAAGGGTTGAAGTTGGAGCTTGGAAAGGCATTCCCTGTAGCAGGTTTTGAGTTCTGCTCCACCATCGGAGGCCTTGTGAAATGTTGCTGGTAGTTGTATGGTATCCTCCCATGACCCGACTGCGTGCTTCCATTGGTGGTCCAGGGTCTCCTGAATTGGTCTCATGTGAAGCCTGCAATTTGGTATAAGGGATATACATGAGGACATCATGCCCAGAAGGGATTTGCAGAGGCGTAGCCAGGATTGTCTAGCAAATGGGGCCTGATGCTAATGTAGTTGGGCCCACTGCACTGACAAAAATATCTGTAAATGCCCACACAGCGCTGCTGAGTGGGCATTTACAGATTTGGGGTGGGCTTTGCCCCTCAGGCTCTACCCTGCCTACGCCTCTGGGGATTTGAGGGAGCGGACCGTGGCTGTCCCATTGCTTTAAAACCTTGAAGCCAGATGAATCAGCGTCGATATTCTGTCTGCTGACAGTCTTACTCTGGGTATGTTGGTGTTGAGTTCTGCTCCCAGGAAAGGCACTGTCTTGCTTGGAACGGGGCAGGATTTGTCCTCGTTTATCGAGAAACCTAAGCCTTTCAGGTGTTTTAATGTGTTTGCCACTGCGATGCTCGCAAGTTTGAATGAGATTGCCTTTATTAGCCAGTCGTCTAAATACGGGAAGACCTCCATTCTCGATCTTCTGAGCTTTGCCGCCATCGGTGCTAAGCACTTGGTAAATACTCTTGGTGCTGATTTTAGGCCTAATTGGAGGACACAGAACTGAAAATGTGACCCCCCCATTGCGAACCTGAGGAATTGCCTGTGGGCAGGATGAATGGGAATGTGGAAATAAGCAACTTCCAAGTCGAGGGTGGCCAGGAAGTCGTGTTGGTTGAGCCACGTGAGAACATTCTGAAGGGATGTCATCTTGAATTTGATGCACTTAATACATTTTTTGAGTGCTCTCAAATCCAGAATCGGTCTCCACTGACCATTTTTTTTTTTCACCAGAAAAAAACAGGAGTAGAAGCATCTTTGAATTTGATGGTGTGGCACCAGTTCTATAGCTGCTTTTAGGAGCAGCTTGTGAACCTCCAACATGACCTGCTTCAAACGATGCACTTTTCGTGGAACGTGGTCAAGAAATGGAGGTTAATCCAGGAATTTGATGGTGTGACCTTCGCAAACCACCTGCAGCACCCACTTGTCTGATGTTATTCCTAGCCAATGTTGGTAAACACGACTTACTCTTCCTCCCACCGGGGTGCGTCATCAGAGAGGAGGAGAGGGATTGTCAATTTTGCTTGCTCTGGGTCTTGGCCTGGTTAGGGCCACGTCTACCTCTCTGGGTGTATCTGCTTGTTGACTGGTGGTATCTGTCTTGAAAGGTGTTACTCTGAGTTTTTTGGTTGTAGGAGGGGCGGCTGAAAGCCCTGTATTTGGAAGATGCACCTCGAAAGGATCGAAAGGATCTACAATCTTTGTTCTTGTCTTTAAGGGAACTGATGGCTCGTGCCATATCCTTGTCTGCGTCTGCCTTTATATCCTTGAGGTGGTCGTCAATCTATTTACCAAAGAGGTCTTGCCCATCGAAGGGCATATCTAATATCTGCGCCTGAACCTCTAGTTTAAAGTTTGTAGCCTTCATCCAGGCTTCTCTCCTCAAGATTGTACCATGTGCCATTTGTCTGAAACCTGACTACGCTATGTCCACTGCTGCATCGATCATATGGTCAGAGGTAGCCTCACCATCCAATATGATTGCTTTGGCTTCATCTTGCAGTTCCATAGGCAAGTACTTGGTCAACTTGGACATGCGGAGCCACAGCTCACGATCAA
This sequence comes from Ambystoma mexicanum, assembly GCF_040938575.1. Taxonomy (NCBI): domain Eukaryota; kingdom Metazoa; phylum Chordata; class Amphibia; order Caudata; family Ambystomatidae; genus Ambystoma; species Ambystoma mexicanum. The sequence goes on from NC_090940.1 coordinate 219,109,370, forward strand.
GCAGTGCGGTCATGGCAAGAGCGTTTCCAGTCCTAATGGTAAGAGAGGCCGACGATAATACCTTCCTGCCCATGGCTTCCAATTCACGCCCTTCTTTGTCAGGTGGAGCTGAAAGGGGCGAAGATGGGTTAGCCAACCTTTTTCTGGCTGCAATCGTTATGAATGAATCGTGTTTAGTATGCCCTCTTCGGCATAATGGTGCCGGGTACGGTGCCTTATACTTCTTCTCCGGTCTTGAGACGAGTGCCTGTGTGGACAATGGCGTAGCCAAATCTTTCCTCCAGTGTCCCATATCGTATCCAAAAGAGGAATTGTAGTGACTGTCCTAAGTTTGTCTCTATGCTCATAGAGGACCGATGTCTTTCTCCTCTGATGCTACTTGCAAATTAAAGAGGTCTGCTGCCTTAACAATTATGGTATGAAAAGACACCAGATCGTCGGGTGGTGAAGTGTCTCCTGGGGAGTCCTTCTTCCTAGACTTCTCTACAATGTAATTGTCTCACTCGCTTTGCGTGTCGGCTCCTGGGTAATCTCCCCTTCTTCAGGGTCTGAAAATTCCCTGAAAAGATCTTTTTGCCAGTCGGAAATGGATGCAGTGGATGGAACTATCGTGGGTTCCCTTGTGGGTGGTCTTGTGGGGTCCCTTGTTCTTGGCACAGGTGATGATCTTGGGGGTGAGACCCTTGGCGGCGAAGCACTGAGCATCCTGCTCCTGGATCTGCGAGGAGGCTCCGGTGAGCGTGCTCTCTTATGAGGTCTGCTCCTGTTAGGAGAGCTTCTTGGAGAATTATGGGGCGGTGAAAACGGCCTCTGAGGCGATCGTTCCATCGGTGTAGAAGATCGATGCCTTTGCCTTTGAGGTCTATTAAATTCGTCAATGTTCCTCTGCATTGAAAGCATGAGTTCTGGATCATATGGGTCTGCGGTTCCTCCGTGGTGGGATGCCAGGAAGGACTGTTCTCCTTGGGAGTGAAGATTGATTTCTCAGAAATGAGTTCGGTATCTGTCATGATGCCCGCTCCAGGGGAGCCGGTTCAAGCCCTGCGTCTCCGAAAGCGGACATCCAGTCCCCAAGGAAGGACCCAGCAACCCCATATAGGGGCCCTTTGGACAGTGTCCTGGCGCCTATGGCGCCAGGCTCATAAAAGACATCAGTCCTGGCGCCATAGGCGCCAGGCTCATTATGGAAGTGCTTGGGTGCACTTACCTGATGCAGACCATGCTGCAGGATCCCGGCCTCCTTGAGGCCTGAAAGGAACTACTTTACCTGTGGGACTAATTTACCATCCGGGCGTGGTCGGGGAAGGATACATACCTGATTGGAGGAAGGATACATACCTGGAACTTCTTCCAAGGCTATTTAAACCCCACCCGAACAGCCACACGTGCTTCGCGTTGTGCTGAATCTAACAGCTGGACGCTCACCGTGTCTGCTCCTGCATCCTGACTTCTGCCACGCCTGCCAGCATCCTGGATCACCTGCAAAGGAAGAGAAGAAGAGAACAGAAGAAGAAAAAGTCCTTACCTGCTAAATCCGCATCCCGGAGACATCTCGCCGACAATCCTGAAAAGGAAGACTTTTATTTAAAAGCTCATCGCGTCGATCGCTGCAGCGCCGCATTCCACTCACCTTTACAGGGCGCCTCCATGTTCAGCAGCGATCATCCGGATTCGCAGTCACGCCCCAACGCCTAGGGAGAAAAAGACCAGAACAAAAGGTGAGAGAGAGAAGGGAATAAGGAAAGCTGAATCTCCACGTTAAGACTTACCTCTTGATTCATTCCCTCTTCATTTCGGGTCCGCGCCGCATCCTGGCATTTCCGGACCCCGGCCCCTAAGGGGAAAAAAAGACATCAGCGTTAATGAGCGAATGAAAAGACATTACCAGAAAACGCTCATTAAAGACTTACCTGATTTCTACAAGGATTTCACCTCTCATCTCGGGTCGGTGCCTGTTCCCCGGCATTCCGTAACCCGGCCCCTATGGGGAAAAAGACACTAGCATTAGTACATTATTGCATGGACACAAGGGGAACCTCTTATCAAAAAACTTACCTGGAAGCCAAGCAAGTTTGGTTCTCACCAATCCGAAAATCCAGTGAAGTCACTGGATACCAACGCGCCCCTGTATCAGAAGCAGGATGGAGAGCTCGTCCTTCCAGACCCTAAGGTGAGACGCTACGAGGAATCACAGAAGGGTTTCGAGGAGGGTGAGAGGGGAAAGTGGGAGGCTGATTGCATTCCCCCGCAGACAGTTAATCCCCTATTTTCGCCTACAGAAGGATACTTCTGCGAGCCAGACAAGCCAGATTTGGGGGACCAGTCCAGTCCGTCTTCCGAACCCTGCGCATCACCTTAGAAGAGGTCACAGCAGCGCGAACCAGGCCAGCACCTCTGTGGGAGTTAGGTGAGCGTTACAGTATCCGAAACATCCTCCTGTAGGATGACGTCCGGAAGTTCTGCCATCTCTCTTAAGGGAGACAGGTGGGCTCTTATTGACAGATTGAGGGCTCCAGGGTGTGGAGATCCGTGTCCATTGGTTTGGATGACTCACTTTCCTTGGACGGCGTACCTGAAATATCTGTGGACGGAGCCTTGGACTTACTCCTCTCCGTCGACGAGGGATTAATTGTCGTCGACTATGTTTTCGTCAACAGTGGTTTAGTTGGTAGCTTCGTGGACGAGGGTGTCGTCGACGAGGATTCCGTGGACGATGATCGCTTTGTGGACAGGTGATGCTCCTTCTCCGTCTACAAGAGTTTTGTTGACAAGTGGTGAGATTCATTCGTCGACGATTGCTTAGTTATGGCCGATTTCGACAATGATGACTAAGTCGTAGACAACGAGGTTTGGAGCGTCGTCGTTGATGTCTTAGGCTTCGTTTACGGCTTGCTCATCGATGGGCCTTTATCGCTGGTGCCGCTCGATGACAGCGGTTTTGATGACGATTGTCCCCTCGGAATTTTTTAAAACGTCTCCTTACCTTTGGAGGAGGTTTCCTCGTCAGGGTGCTTTTTCTTTTGGTCTCCAGAACCAAGGGAAGATGTCAATTCCACCTCTTTCTTGTTCCTATGTGAAGGAGAAGAGCCTCTTTCTGCAGAGGAGGCCCTTCTTTTTGAAGTTTGCCTCTCTGAAGGTTTCATAGACAGTACAAGGGCTGTCTTAGCCGATTCTTCATCAGAAGAGTGTGCTCTTGATTCCAAATGTAGAAGGAGTCTTCTATGTCTGTCCTGGAGAGTTTTGGCAGAAAATGTTTTACAAATATCACATTCGTGAATGTTAGGAGGATAGAGGCAGTATATGCACTGCTCATGAGGGTCTTTCATGTAGACTAGCTTTTTCTGGCATCTAACACAGACCCTGAAAAGGGAAGGCTTCTTGGCAGTTTGCTCCTCTGGCATGGTGTGAAGAGAAGATTCACTAGACGAATTTCGAGTGAAAAGCAGTGTTTTTAGAGCCCAGAAACACTGTTTAGGAAGAACTTGATCAGGAGATCAAGACAGAGATGTTTTTTGAGAAAAAAGATTAAAGCTAACAGTGAAGAAAAAACGAAAGCTCAGAGAGCTGAGGATTCCCTCAAGTCTGTTAGATTGCGTCGAAAAATCTGAAGATGGCTTAAACCCTGCCCTCATTGGTTAGAGCCATAAAGGACCAAAGTGAGGTGGAGGGACTACACAATTGAATGGCCAATCTACATTGGTTATAGGTCACAGTATCGAATCAAAAGGATCGAATAACAAACGGGTCGAATCAAAAGGACCGAAAGCAAAAGGTTCGAAAAATGTTTTGGTTTGTTTTACATTTTCTTTTGGGGGGGGTCCCCCCAACTCCCTTTTTTGTGGTAAAAACCACTTTTTTTTAACCTAAACGAAAACCCCCCAAAAAATATATAATAAAAAAGAAATGTCGAACCTTTGGTTTCCGATCCTAGTCACTCTCACCTTTTGCATTCGATCCTTTAACTGGACACCATCTACATTGTGTTTCTATGGAAATAATGTATATTAAATTATTTTAATAATTATTTAAATCACTGAGGATACCCAGTCTGACGACGGGGAATATTCAAGCATCTGAATCTATGAAAGATCCAATGCTGGAGAAGTATGCCTTTCTGTATTCCCATTCAGCTTTCCTACCGTTCTCTTCCATTCCGTCCCTGCATGTCCTATTGCAAAAAAAGTCCAAAATCGCCTACCTCTCACAAAACGGCTGGTTAGCATATCAAAATATGTTTCTTTGGTTTCCAACCTGTTCTTGAAAGCCTGGAAAATGGCGAATTCAGCACAGCAAACCATTTGTTCCTAGCTCTTACAAGGAAAAACCCACAGGCTTCTTTGTACATCATTTTATTGGCATTTTCTGAAAAAACCCTAAATGTTATCCCTTTTTGGTTTTTTTCTCTCTGCCACCTACACCAAACTAGGATTCCTTGGTGGCGGTATGACCGTCTACATGTGGGGGAAAAAAGGGGCTGAATTTGGTCGAGATATCTCATGTAACAAAAAAGTTACAAGGGATTGAATGGCAACATACCGAAATCACCAAAAAAGGCCTTGGCACTGGGGGGGGGGGACCCTTGGCAGTTATGGGGTTTCCACATTGTGTGCCAATGTTATAGGAGCAATTTGCTGATTTTTTTAAGAGCCATTTATCTTGCACCCCTCCCCACCACAGTATCTTATAGCACAAAGTTTCACCAGATAATTATTTATTTTACACACACCCGGGGAGAACCAGACTGTGTTTTGTGACGGGAGCAGGAAACAGACAAAGAAATGCATAGAAACGAGGAGGATAAAGGGTGGAGGGTAGAGGGATGTGTGTGCAGAGGTGGTTTTGGATCACATAAACATTGATTGAAAGTTAAGTGAAACGCGCCGCCTGCCAGTTTTTCAACACAGGCATTAATAACGTGCCAAACTGCAGTACAATAACTTTGAAGGGTGGGGAGGGGTTGTTGGGGGCACAGGATGACAATGGCAGGGTTACAACTTGTAATCCATCACAACGCAAAATGCATGTTCCTAATTAACAGAAAAACAAAAAAGAAAATATATTATTAAACATGAGCAAAATGGGGTAAATGCTGGTTGAAGACTAAATGGGCTGTCCCTTTGAATGTTGCCAACATAGGAAGGATGGGATGCCTCTACAGTGTGAGGATCAAACTCTTATGGGCCTGCTTCCCTAAAAGAATTCTGCATTCAAATGTAATGAGGCTGGTTACTTACATTGTGATTATGACAGAAGTTTATTGCTTGTAGTGTCTGCCAAGTTATGCTTTTTACTAGATGCTCTGGAACCCTATAAAAAAGCACAGGTATGCATGTAATGTTATAGAGAACAAACATATACAGGAATCAGTCATGGAACATATGCACAGTTTGATGACATTGAAAATGTTAAACAGTTGAAAAGAATTCCACAGCACCTTGTCCTAATGGAAGGTCATCTTTAACGTTAAGGCCACCCATAATCGCGCACAACTCTCCTGAAGAGAGTCCATAAATAACACTGCTACTGGTAAAATATAATATTCTGCAAGCCCGAAGACAAAGTAAAATCACAAGGGCCCAACAGCTTCAGACGGTCCCACGTCTAGTGCAGCCTCAAATGCCCCATGACTAAAGGACAACAATACAATTCACAGCATTACGATAACAATTGTTGATGCACTTGAATCAAAATAGTCTCACCCATCACACAAAAATAGTGCAAAACAAACCAAATACTGTTTTATGAAGCCTCAGCCATCTGGACCCTTTCCATTAAATTAAGATCAAAGACACCCAATTACAAAACAAGGTGAACACACAAGGTTTAACTTTCAGCAAATAAAGCCACAAACATACAAAAGCAGGGAATAATAGCACATCAGTAAGTCACATATGTAATCATGCACATTTTCCATCCACGAATTCAAGAACCCCACAGCCTGTAACATCGCTCCTTTACCCAGGCAAGAACTTTGATTCCATCGCATTACACTTCAGCAAAATAATTTAACACATTTCAAGATTACCTGGACAGGAAAGGACCAACATTGCCCTGAGCACCTAGGGAAGAGGCATCTACAACTTCCTCCAAGACTTTGCTAACTTCTTTCCATCTGCTTTCCATTCAAGAATTGCTTTCCATATTTGAGATCCAGAAGATGCAAGGTCTTCGGGTATTGATGAATTCTGGGGTGATTACGGTGGGAGATGTTTTTAACAGGAAGTTCCACTCGTTTACTGAGCTTCAGGAGAAATGTGGTATAATCCGTGAGTGCCTTTTCTAGTATCTACAATTGAGACATGCACTGCAAGCTCTATTGAGGGGTGATTCTGGTGTTCTCGAGTGGCCCCTCTTGCTGAGAGGGGTGTTTACAACGGCAGTTGAAGATAAACAGATTTTTAACATGCATAGGGTGATTTTGAATTTCACAGGCCATTTAGAGGGAACAAACATTTTAATTAAATGGGAGGAATGTGGGATTAAAAAAAAACTTGACACAAGCCCTAAATCTCAGAGAGGTATCCATTACCATCTAATTCAGGTTCATTCAGTTTAACATTCCTTAGAGGATGTATTTCTCTCCGATGAGGTTGTTAAATATGGGTAGAAGGGAAGATGATACATGCTCTAAATGCAATAGGTTCTCTGACATGTTGTATCATATGCTTTGGTCTCGTCCAACACTTCAACAGTATTGGGCACTCATTCATGATGAAATCAATAGAGTGCTTCCCTCACCTGATCCCAAGAAGGCTATTCTAGGAATTTCGGTAGAATCTGCATGCTTTGTTAAGGAGAAAGGTTGCATTGCAGTAAGGTTAGGTGTGGCCAGTGGTAAGCGGAGGCAGTTTACATAGGTCAGGGGGACCCCGCCCTCCGCCCAGAGCCACCCATAGTGTGCTGCAGAGTGTAGACACTGAAAACTTTTTTGTGCATTTATATTTTTTTTTGCAAACAGAAGAGTTATCAAGCAAAAGTGGCATGTGTGTCATTAACTTTGTTCTTCTTTTCCTGGAGAGAGGATATGCAGGAAAACCATTGGTACTGTTGTTTTCTTTTTGGAACTTGGAAAGGGGAATCGTTTCATCAAGTGAACAGGAATTGCTACCAGTGGATTTTCTATTTGTGTGAACTTTTGTTTCTTTGTAACTTTCCTTGGAAGAATTGACTTTGGGACATTTCTGGGGGAGCAAGATCAGCCCAGAACAAGTAGAAGTCATCCAAGATACTGGCTTATTCATTCATTGGGTATTTATAAAGCACCCATACATCAAATGGGCCTCTGGGGCTAGACAAGTGCTATGGGGAGGCCAGGTGGGCAAGTGCCACGGGATGCAGGGAGCACAGGGAGTGAGGACCACATGCTAAGTGTGAGGACGAGGTGAACCAGGCTCGGTAGGTGTTAAGGAGAATTCTCTCTTTAGGCTGATTTTCCTAACCTAGTGAGTCCCCCAGCTGCTTTGCTGGATTTCTGGAGTTTGTTTTTTTCTCCTGCCAAAAGTGAGACTCTTTTTCTCCCACTCTTGGACATGATTTATGGTGTTCCTTTGGCTGTTAATGTGTTTTATGGGCCATGGGGTCCTTTACTCCATAGGGTCTCATGTGTTTTTTCTATGTTTTTTACACAGCACCCTCCGTGCAGTAACACAGGGGTGTCATAGTGACACCCCACCATAGACTCAATACCCTGGGACTGACTACTGTCTCTCAGGGCATGTAAAGTCACCATTGGCTTTACTAGTCCCAAATTATTAACAGAAACCGGTACAAACCATCATATTGTGGATGTACTGGTCGGGGCAATTCGATTGCCCCAGGGTCTGTTAGTCGAGGGGGCACGTCTCCGTCCCCCCTGATCGAGTTTTGGCTGGTGGCAGTGGATACTTTTTATATTCGACCGCAATTATATCCCAATGGGATTTTCCCATTGTTCGAGGCTACCAACTTTAATTAATTAATTCTCATAGCCTCGAACATACCGCTGGTTTATTTAATTAATATTAATTCGCCGGTTGGTATTTTTTGCCAGGACTCGATTCTAAAATGGCGTTTGTGTTCTCTTCTGTGACTCCAACCCAAGTCGATCCCTTTGTTCCACTTTTTGGCGCCAAAAGTGGTGCCACTCTGTCTGGGTACCACAGGGGGTGTGGGAGGGGGTTTAGGCACCCTGGACTGAGTTACCTTGGTAACTCAAGTCGCACTCTTGTGTGATTGGCCCAAGTCATGAGCCGGCCGGCTCACCACTTAGCATGTTTGATTGACAGCTAGGCTGAGTGAATGGGGGTGTGCTGCATAAAAGCAGGGCTTTGGGGACTGGAACTTCAGAAGTTGCCACAGGACCTGAGAATCCGACGAGGGAGAAGCTGAGCCGACCTACCACGACAACACCACCGGTGGAGCCCTGCGGAACCGACTCACCACTTCCCGATGACAGAGAAGATCTCCCGGCTGGAGAGGCTTCTTCCCCTGACTGGTGGGCACAACCAGTTTACCTTCTTCTCGTCGCACTCCAGACCGGCTTGTGGTCGAATTGCCCGTGCTAAGCACCCCGGCAACCGGATAGCCACTTACCACTGGACCGCGAACTAAAGGACCGCTCCTTTTACCTGAGAAACTCCGCGGCTGGTTTCTTCCCTGGCAGTGCAACGGACTCCCGTCTTCCTCCCCAACGAGATCCTCTCTTCACCCGGGCGAAGCACCGACTTGCATCCGCTGCCAGGAACAACTGCCCCCGCTGGAGTATTATCACCACTTTAAGGTAAAGTGTCCGCCAGGCCTCCCTTTCTAAAGATTGCTACAAGTTAATAATAATCCCTTAACCTTCTGAACTGGGCTGGCCGCCTTGACCTTCTAACTGGTCCCTTTCTTTGGTCCAACTCTTTTTGAACCTTTTCAAGACTTTTGTGCACCGCAACTGTGTGACCTTGGGCACATTTCGTTTGATCCTCTTAAAGTGGATTCGGCCTACTGACTCTAAACTCACAGTGTTACTTTGCCTTCCTCTCTTGTTGTGTTCTGGAAAAAGTGTTGGTATCTGTTTCAATTTATTCTCTGCTTTTCTCTCCCTTTTAAAACAAATTATTAGAGTGCCATCTGCGTTAAGCGCTCACTGCTGTCTGAAAATATGTGGGGCTTTACTTAAGACTTGTCTAATATTCTTCTAAGGGGGTGTATATCTTTTAGTGACTGTGTTTTTGAATTGCTTACTATTAGTACCTGTGTGTTTTTCTAGATGTGGTTTTAAATAAATAATGATATCTCTTTTACAACAAGCCCTGGTCAGTGTTTACTTGTTCTACTGTGTTCTTTTGACCTATTGTGAATACTCTGTATACTGCCTAACTCTTCTTGAGGGAAGTCTGACTGCTCAGCCACAGCTACCAAGTGAATCTGTGTGGTGCAGACTGCAACCAAGTGGGTTTACTGCCAAACACCTGTAGTCTTAAATCTTTTGCAGTGGTCCCAGAGGGAACTGCACAGGTTTCTGCCTAACAGTAGGGATGCACAGCCTGACATTCTAGCCAGGTGCAGAGGACACTGAAGAGCATATGCAGGTAAGGAGGGGCAGAGAGACAAGGGTGTTGGGGTAGACTGGGCGTGGAGGGCCTGGTGCCCTGTAGGACTCAGAACGGACCAGGCAGCCAGTCAATGCAGCACAAGGAGGCATTAGCAGGGGAGAGGGTGAGGGAAGGAAGAAGGGAAAAGGAGGGTATTGAGAAGCTTCCGGAACTTAAGGAGATTCGGCGCAAGCCTGAGATGGCCAGGGAGGCCATTTCAGGGGGAGGCTCCTGCAGAAGAGAGAGATCTACCCCCCCCCACACTCTGCTTGGAAAAGCGTCTGATCTGCAGAGAGTTGGAGCTAGAAGACTGAGGGGCTGTAGCAGGGAGCTATTTTGGGAGAGCGAGTTGGATGTAGCAGGGTCCCAGGCCTCAGAAAGCCTTGTGAATGATGCAGAGGGTTTTGAACTTGATCCTCTCAGCCCCTGGGAGCCAGCAGAGAGATTTTAGGGCTGGAGAGATGCGGTCCCTGGGCTTGAGGCCAAGGATAAATTTTGCAGTCCTAGTCTGGATTAGTTGAAGGGGGCGAAGGGAGGATAAAGGCAAATTGAGGAAGAGGCTGTTGCAGTAGTCAAGCTTGGAGAGGACCAGAGCTCTGGAAACATTGTTTCTGGGGGAAGGGGAGGAAAGGGAGAATGCCTCTGAGGAGGTGCAGCTGAAAGGGGGCCTTCTTGGCAATGTCTGCGATGTGAGGAGAGAAAGAGAGGGAGGAGTTGACGATGACGCCAAGGTTTTTAGCCTGTCAAGAGGGTGAGGGGAGGGGACCCATGGAGGGCGGCCAGAGAGTAGGAGGGAAGGAAGGAGCAGGGGTCCCAATGAGAAGGATCTCGGTCTTACAGGCATTAAGGCAGAGATTGTTAGCAGCGCACCATGCCTGAATAGCAGTCAGACAGTCAGGAATGAGAGACTAAGCAGAGGAGGGAATGGAGAGAAGCTTGAAAGAGAGCTGTGTGTCGTCCGCATAACACTGGAAGTGAGGAGAGAAGAACAAGTTACTTACCCCTGGTAATGTTCTTTCAACTGGACGTTCCTCCCACGTATTCCTCATCTTATGATATGTTCGTTTCCAGCTTCTGCTGCTTCAGAAAATGTTTTCTCACTGCAAAGGGCGCTGTGCTTCGAGACGGTCGACTCGATGTCCCTCGAGGCCTTCCATCTCAGCTGACATCATCGTAGAGTACTTATACTATGCGCAGCGCCCGTTGGCTTCAGTTCTGAGTTTTCGCCACCCATATGCAGAATTACCACCCTTGATAAGTGCCTTTAATTTATCAGACCTTAAAAGAGCGCAAGGTCTAAAGCTCGGAAATTCTACAGTGGCGTAGGTTGGGAGGGCGATGAGGAATACGTTGGAGGAACATCCCATCGAAAGAACATTCCCAGAGGTAAGTAACTTGTTCTTCGAATGGATTGTGTCCTCCCACGTATTCCTCATCTTGTGATAGACTCCCAAAGCAGTATTAGGTTTTTTTGGAGGAGGGAGAAATAATTTGAGAGTTAATTTTTGTCCAGCATGAGCATAGAACTTCCTTCCCAAATCTTCCTTCATTGTTAGAGGTGTCTAAACAATAATGCTTTGTGAATATGTGGATGGGGGACCAGATAACTTCCTCGCAGATATCCTTTATTGGAACTCCCCTCTGAAGGGCAGAGGAAGTTGCCATGCCCTTAGTGGAATGAGCCCTTAAACCTTCTAGGGGATCTTTCCCAGCTAGCCTGTAGCACTCCAAAATAGCCAGTATGATCCATGTGAATAGGGTCTATTTGGTAACTAGCAGACCTAGTTTCTGTCCTGTATAACCGATGAGAAGTTGGCCGTGCTGTCGCAACTTTGCCATCCTTAAAACATAAAAGCTTAGAGCTCTTCTCGGATCGAGTCTATGAAATCTTTCCTATTCCTTGCCAGGAAGGCCGGAAGCACAATTTCCTGTGCTAAATTGTAATCCAATACAATCTTAGCTAGCAAAGAGGGTTTGACTTGAAGGACAACCTTATCCTTGTAAGAGGTGGTAAACTGAGGTTTACGGGATAATGCCTGCAACTCACTCACCCTGCGCGCTGATGTTCTTGCTACTTAAAAAATGTTTTTTTAAGTTAGCAGCCTTAAAGGGCAGGAATAGAGTGGCTCAAAAGGAGCGCATGTCAAAAACCTGAAAACCAAGTTAAGGTCCCAAGTTGGTATTTGGAATGAATGGTGTAGCAGGAAACACAGTTGTGAATCCTTTAAGAAATTGAATTATTAAGGGTATTTTGAAGTAGGATGCCTCTTCCGAAGTGCGCTTGATTATGGAAAGCGCTGCTAGACAACCTCTCACTCTTTCAACTGAGTAGTAGCGAAAAGACCTACCCCTCCAAGATGATGCGCTGGGGTGAAAAGTCCGTGGCTGCCTGACGGCGGCACCTAATAACTTAGCTGTCGCCTTTGAGGTCTGCAGCTTTTCAAAGCTTTCGACAGCCTGCTTTCCAAATAAATGGGAGCCGTCAGGATTGTACATCAGGTGCAAATTCTGACTTCCTCAACCATGCAAATCTGTGTATGACAGTGCTTGCCACCACGCTGTCAGCAGTGTCCAGACCTGATTGCAGAGACTCACACAGGGCCTCCTTGCCATCCCTTATCAGGTTCATGAAGTTGTCTCTTTCCTCACCTTCAGGGATGTGATCAGTCACCATCTCTATGCAGTCCCGCAGGGAAAATGTGAACTTTGCAAGGGCACATGTAGAATTAGCAGACTTTAAAGCCATGCTGCTAGCAGAAAATACTTTCTTTGCATATGAGTCAAAGCGTTTGTCATCCATATCAGGGGGTATGGTGGGTACGCAGCTTGCTTGGAGGCAGATGTAGCTGCTTGCACTACTAGACTTTCTGCAGTCGGATGTATTGAGAGGTAGCCAGGGTTGCTACTGGATGGCCTGTATTTTTCTGTCAGATTTTTGTTTACTGCAGGGCTGGACTCTGGAGCCTCCCAGTTTGCTGCAACCCTTTTTTGGAGAGCCAAATGAAAAGGTAGTATAGGGTCATATTGAGGACCTTTGTTTAATATATCTGTAAGGTCGTCTTGTTCAAATGCAGGCTCTGGTCTGCTCCATCCTAGGCATTCTACCACTCTGGATATTCAGCTTCTGTATGATGCATCCGCATGATCAGCCGGATCTGGTTTCCCAAAATCTAGCTCTGGGAAGGTGTGTACTCCACTAGCTGTCTGCCGGGTGTCCTGTAGTTCCCTAAACCTGGACTCTTCTGAAATGAAACATGCAGGGACATTCGTTTTCTTATGAATACTGGGGGTATCCAATTTAAGACCACATGGAGGTATTTCATCAGATGTTTAATATCCGTCATGTATTGATGTCAAGGACCTGAAAAAATCCTTTTTTGGTAGAGGTTTAAAAACCTTTTCCTGACTTTTTGTCAATGTTTTTTGTATCGGTGTAGATGTCAGTGGCGTTGATTGGAATCGACGACTTGACTTTGCACTTGTGCTTCGAGGCACTCGACCCTCGACTCAATGGTTTCTGCGATGATTTCTCATCTCGAGTACTCAAAGACTCTTGAGAAATCTTAGGCTTATGACCTGGTCTTAAGGGCGCGCAGGGCTTTGCCTTGGCCTTATGCTTGTCATCGACCACAGCATGTCCACTTTTCTTATATTTCGAGGAGGTCGAGGCCGCGCAGGCTTTTACCTTAGCCTTATGCTTGTCATCGACCGTAGCATGGCCACTTTTCTTATCTTTCGAGGAGGTCGAGGCCTGTTCCTCGAAGAGTTCCCACTCATCTTTGGAGGAGGATTTAGTCAGGCAGACTACACTCCTTTCATCTGAGGAAGAAGAAGGGGATCTATGCCTTCTCTTTGATTTTTTTTAATGTTTGATGACAACGAGGAGTGTCTTCTCCAGAGTAGGATTGTTTTTTTGATCTTTCATTATGAGAGGAATGCCTCGACTCGTGGGAGGACCCACATTTCGAATGAGTGGACGGGGATTTGGGGACAATCCAACCCACCGATAGTTTAGCTTTGCCCTCTTTTAAGGCCTTACCTGTCATCGACTGGCAGGACCGACAGTCGGCGGTTACATGCTTGACGCCCACGCACCAGATGCATATCTTATGCGGGTCCCTGATGGACATTTTGGCACCACATTTTAGGCACTTTTTGAAGCCCGTATTCGGAGCTGAAGTGCTCTGTAGTTCTTGAAGCAGTCACATTCATGAAAAAGAGAACTGAAGCCAACGGGCGCTGCACGTGGTATAAGTACTCGACAATGATGTCAGCCAAGATGAAAGCCCTCAAGGGACATCGAGTTCACCGTATCAATGCACAGCACCCTCTGCCGGGAGAACATTTTTTCCGAAGCAGCTGAAGCTGGAAACAAAGATATCATGAGATGAAGAATATGTGGGAGGACACAATCCATTCAAAGGGGGCTATCAAGTGGGTCAGATTAGCAAGGTAGATGTTGAAGAGCCACACAAGAGTATAGAGCCCTGGAGGACCGCGCAGGTGGAGAGTGTGGTGGAGGAGAGGAAAGGGCCGAGATGAAACTCTGAAGGTCGGTCAGATAGGAAGGAGGTCAACCGGTACAGTGCCAGGTCTGTGATGCCAAGGTAACCGTTCATTTACATTGTGTTGATGTTTATTGGTTTATGTTGTTAAGTATGAGGGTTAGTTTTGCGAATGCTAGGATGTTTTCCCTTAGATCCTAGAGTAGGTAGGTGTAATGCTTATGCGATATGTGAGCTAAAACAACATGACGCCGGTGAGCAGCCATCTTGGACACTCATCTCCCATCACTGTAATAAAGCCTACGTCTTTCATGGGCTCAGCAGAGAAAACGTGCAGCGAAGGCAAGGCAAGGTCACATAAATATTGTTGCTGAGTGGATTGTATTGTCTGGTGAAGGACGAGCTGGAGAGGGAGTCGCAGCGCTCTGCAGATGCGGTGATAAGGGGTCCTGGGAATGAATGCGAGTAGAAGAATCTGGATTTTTCCACTTCTGGCTGGATTTTTCCACTCTTTACCCCTTCCGCTTGTGATCTGCTCTTCGGCCGAGTGCAGCCATAACCGAAAAGAGCGAGGACATGCCCCCATAAAGAGAAGAGGTTTTTCCTCTGTTGTTGGCAGTTAGAACCTGAACCCCCGGGTGATGTAGTCTCGCTGGGAGGGAGGACGTTCCGATCCAGACACGGTTATTGCGCGTGATCTCTTTGCCTACCTGCTCTGGGGCTAAGCAGTGTCATAATGGCCAAGATGAACGTGTTTTCTGCAACAATGATAACGGTGATGCTCTTTCTTTCCATGTTTTATTATAACTGACTATATGTGTACTCTGTGTATGATGAATGTATATATAAAATAAGTGAATAAAGGGCCTATAAAGAGCCAGTTACCATTTTTACCATACCTATTAGTCTAAGTGTGATTTATTTTTGCCTGTCTGAGTCCAATAACTCGTTTTGTTTAAAGGAAGAGACGCCTACGAGCTGTCATATTTATACAGATTCATGGTCCGTTGCGAATGGGCTAGTCGTGTGGCTGCCGACTTGGCAAAGAAATGGATGGAAGATTCATACTAAAGAAGTATGGAGAAAAGAATTGTGGCAAGACATTGCCGAGATTCTAATGCACACTACAGTAACTGTATATCACGTAGATGCATATTGCGCAACAGATTCATTAGAACAGTGGTTCAATTCTGTTGCAGACAAACATGCGAAAATTGCTATCATGTACGCGAGGGCTGAGGAAGAGGATTTGGAAGGGACTGCAAAATTGGCCCACCAGAAGAGTGGACATCTCGGAGAGAAGGCTACTATCAGGTGGGCAGAAGACAGGGGAATTAGAGTTCCGTTAGAGATTGTGGAAACAATTATCCTGCAATATCCTATGTGTCAAGATCAGAAGCAGAGATCTATTCCACATATCATCCATGGTACATTGAAGAGAGGTAAATTGCCTAGACAGATTTGGCAGATTGATTCTATTAATCCCATGCCCATCAGTAGGGGATGTCATTATGCATGCACCATTGTGGACACATATTCTGGTTACTTAATGGTATTGCAATGTAAAAGAGCTACTCAATTGAATACGACTAAATTGTTTAACCAAGTGGCTGTATATTATGGTATCCCCCTTAAAATTCAAAGTAACAATGGGTCTCACTTTAAGGGGAAGGTGGTTCTGGATTATTACCTGAAAGGAATTGAATGGATTTTTCATGTCCCTTATCACCCTGAGGCTTCGGGGTTAATTGAAAGAATGAATGGCTTGTTGAAAGCACATTTGCGCAAAACAGGTGAAGGTACCTTGAAAGGATGGCAAGAACGTGTGCTAGATGCCGTTCAGATTTTGAACAACCGTCCCATTGCGAACGGTGAAACTCCATTGATGCACATGTTAACGCCAGCCTTACAATCGAGATCAAATAGAGCATTGGAAACTCTGTTATACTGGGAAATATCTCCTGGTGCGCTGGCTCCTTATCGTGCCACTCCTGAGTCTGCTGGGGTGGATTTGCATGCAAGGGAAGAAATTTGTCTTGAACCAAGAGGTATTGTTGAGATTGATACAGGAATTGGGGTGCAAATTCCGTCCGAACATATGGAATTAATTGCCCCTAGATCTGGCTTAGCTTTAAAGGGCATTCAAGTGTTAGGAGGGATTGTAGACACAGATTATCAAGGCATGATTAAGGTCATCCTTATTAATAGTGGTGAGAATATGCTGCTGATACATAAAGGGGACCGTGTGGCCAACTGATATTAGTACCTGTCAAATTATCTATGGTAAAGAAAGGAGAGCCACCCACAGTATTAACTGTTCATGGGGACAAGGGTTTTGGCTTGTCGGATGTAATGATTCCAGGTTCCAAAATGTGGATCGAAAACCCTAATGGTCTGCCTGTTGCAGCAGATGTAATTGCAGCCGGGGAAGATCAAGTGGTTCTCATAATGGAAACAGGGAAAAGAAAATGGACTCATATCCCCACTGACACATTTTATTTGCGTGAGTAACATACCTCGCTGATATCTTGTTTTTGACTTCCAACGTTTTAGATCCTGTCATGCTGAGTGCCTGTGTGAAGCACGGTAAAGTGTATTCGGGGGGGAGGTCCAGGGACATGCCGAAAGGATGTGGCAGATGTCTGCTTTCTCCCGCTGGACACAGGGATCTATATGAAAACTGATATACCTGCTACCAGTTTTGCACCTGATGATGCGTGTGTTGCAACTTATCGTGGTGCACTGAGAAAACATACAGGACAGCGACATAGTGCCTTATTTTTGCCCCCCTTCTGGAATTTCTACATCCTTTTCACATCATGGCTATTCAGCCCTTGTTAAGCAGCCGGAGAACATATGTATTTTTTAGCCCGGCAAGTTTTGAACATCTCACATTTCTGTCTGGCAGATGTGCATAATTCCGCAAACCTGATTTCACCATGCTTTGTGGCTATTCCGACAACTACCCCGATTTTGAAAAATCTATTTGGGGTCCTGCATAATGATTCTTTGATTGAGCTTTCGGATGTCAGAAATGTCCTTTCTGTTTAGGAATACTGTAAGTTTTGTGCGGACACTACTCACAAATGGAAACAGATGACCCGCATTGTAACCCATGACATTGCTCCCGCGGATGTTTGTTATCAAATGACTTGTGATCCAGCTTATATTGGCAAATGCCAACAACTGGATCTGGACAAGAATGGAAAAAGAACCAATTTTGAGCAGCGCTTATGTACAAGTCCCATAAGTGTTTGTGTGGATGTATCAAATAATATGTTATGTAATTTTACTGTTTTGACTGCTAGCCACCTGTACCATGTAAAGCTTCCCCAAGGTAGGTTATTTTCCGGCAGAAACTTTACTTATTCATACATTCCTGCTAATATTTCAGGTGGCACCTGTGCTTTAACACTTCTTGGTTTAATGATGTTCCCTTTGCAACCTGTGGTTAGGCGGTCTACACGTCCTGCTTCCTATACCGCCCTATCATCTGATTGTAATTTAGATGTTTATTTGCTTTTTGAGAGTGAGGTGGTAGCGTTAGCTATTTCTATAATTGGGATTTGGGGTCTAGCAGCTGGAGGCTATAAAACCATGATTACGTTAGTGTGCTTAGTAGTTAAAGGACTTAATGAAACCTCTCAAGCTTTGACCAAATTGTTATTGGATAATAGACATTTTTGGAAAGCCATTTTGCAAAATAGGTTACAGATTGCTTGTTTTTGAAACATAATCTGGGATGTGACACGATGGAAGGAATGTGTTGTTTTGATCTGGGGGACCATTCCCAATCAATTGAAAAACATATGAAGACAGTGAAAGATCTAATTGCCCAGGTAACACAAAGCAAGGCTGGGAACTGGTGGGAGGAATTGTTCGCGTGGATTCATGAAGCACTGCATTCTGGTTTAGTTTGGATTTTTGGTGTGTCTGCTTTGGTAGTTAGTCTTTGCTGTTGCGCTTCTTGTATTCCAAATTTGTAGATTATGATTCGACAGCTGTGGGTACCTCCTGCTTGTCCGTCGAGTTATGGTAGTTGATTGTCCAAGGGGTGGAGTATTATGTTTATGCGAGATGTGAGCAAAAACAACATGGAGCTGGTGAGCAGCCATCTTGGACACTCATCTACCATCACTGTAATAAAGCCTACGTCTTTTGTGGACACAGCAGAGTAAACGTGCATCTCGGCAGCGAAGGCAAGGCGAGGTCACGTAAATATTGTTGCTGAGTGGACTTACTGTGGAGAATACTTATTGTATTGTCCGCTGAAGGACGAGCTGGAGAGAGAGTTGGAGCGCTCTGCAGGTGCAGTGATAAGGGGTCCTGGGAATGAATGCGAGGAGAGGGAAGCTTGGTTTTTCCACTTCTGGCTGGTTTTTCCACTCTTTACCCCTGTCACTGGTGATCTGCTCTTCGGCCGAGGGAAGCCATAACTGAAAAGGGTGGGCACATGCCCCCATAAAGAGAAGAAGTTTTTCCGCTGTGGTCGGCAGTCAGAACCTGAACCCCCAGGTGATGTAGTCTCGCTGGGAGGGAGGACGCTCCGCTCCAGACCCAGTTATTGCGCGTGATCTCTTTGCCAACCTGCTCTGGGACTAAGCAGTGTCGTAATGGCCGAGATGAAGGTATCTTCTGCAACATTGATAAGAGTGATGCTCTTTTTTTCCATGTTTTATTATAACTGACTATGTGTTTACTCTGTGTATTATGTGTCTATAGGTCCAAAGGCGCAGCAACAGGGCAGATCAACGCGCTCTGGGGCCAAAAACCAATAGTAGACAATATGAAGATCTGTCAAATTATCAACCTGTCGTCCCATGTCCTTACCGAATCCCAGACTTTGCTTTTATCTTTGGGTCTTAATTTCTGTCCCACTGTGAATTACGATTACGCACAAGTACGCATAGACTTTGATAAGTTTATGCATAAAATTAAGCTCAAGAAATTCTTTGCTAATACCACTGCCACTATAAAGCGTCCTGCATTACGTACCGGCGGTACTGATCTCTTAATTTCGGACATCCCTTCACTCATGGATCTGGCATGCCTTGATGATGACAAATATGATCCGATGAATGTTAACTTTTCTGATTTTGACATCAATCCCAATTGGGTTATACGGACCAAGCTTAAAAACAAATCCAGATTCAACCCTCAATTTCCTGTCGGAGGCTGTGTCGAGGCTTTCCATGATTTGTGTATTGATGACCTCAGAAAACTTCGTCAAAAGACTGGCACAATCAAACAGAATCTTACAATTGCCCAAAGTCAAGCTATGAATGAACTTCAATTGTTATCCAATATTGTCATCAAACCGGCCGACAAAGGCTCCAATGTTGTTATCCAGGACAGAACGAAATATGCCATAGAGGCCAATCGACAATTACATGATCGCCAATGCTACACTAAACTGTTGAAAGATCCCTCGGAAGAAATCAGGACAGATTTGATTGCTCTATGTACTAGGTGGATGAATGAAGATCTATTGGAGGATGATCTGGGTAAATTCCTCACTCCAACATGTTATACCATACCTACCATTTACTTCCTCCCTAAAACGCACAAATGCCTTACTAATCCCCCGGGTAGGCCTATTGTCACTTTATGTGGCTCACTATTGGAACACCTAGCCCAATTTATTGATGAAACACTTGTTCAATTTGTATCAGTGTTACCTTCCTACCTGAGGGATACTAAGGACTTTTTACAACACGTTACTAATACACCTTGGGAGGAAGGTTTACTTTTGGCCACTTTAGATGTAGTTTCTTTATACACATCTATTAGCCACACTATTGGTATTTCTGCATGTAAATATTTTTTGGACACCCGTTCTCTAAACTACTTTGGACACAGTACTATGATTTTAGACATGCTCTCACTCTGTTTACACAACAATGTTTTTCTTTTTGAGGGATGCTTCTATCGGCATGTAAGGGGGACTGCGATGGGCAGTACTTTTGCACCATCCTATGCTAATCTCACAATGGGGTGGTGGAAGGCTACTTTCTTGTCTGATTTACTATTATCTTGTTTTCCGACACAGATTATTTCTTGGTGGCGGTATATATATGACGTGTTTATCATTTGGAAGGGTACCGAAAGTGACTGGCTGCTATTTGTCAAAAGTATTAACAACAATCAACTCAATCTTAGCTTCACCGAATGCCATAGTCGTTCAAAGATTCTGTATTTGGATGTGACTGTAATGATGGATGATTCAGGCATCAGCACAGCATTACATAAGAAACCAACCAATACTGGTCTACCACTCCATGCGAATAGCTGTCATCCAACACCTTCCAAAAAATCCATCCCTTACGGTGAATGTATTCGGTATCGCCGTAATTGTTCCAATATTGCTTGTTTTGATCATCATTGTGCACAGACGGCTATGGATTTTTGGAAACAGGGATATCATAAAAGAACGACTGAAATGGCATATCTTCGAGCATGTGGAATGTCTAGGGACACATTACTGTATGACACCAGTCCCAAGGCTGCCATTAATGATGATCCTCGACTCATCATCATATTTGATACTCCTTCCAATGATATTCGTAAAATTGTAGAAAGGCATTGGCATGTTCTTACCTTGGATAATGACTTGAAGCCCATTTTGGGCAATTAACCTATCTTGACGTACAAACGAGTACCTTCTTTAAGGGACAAACTTGTGTCCAGTTTTTTACCTCCATGGGGCAAGACTCAATGTTCTAATACCTGGCTTCCAGCTTCACATATGGGCTTTACCAAATGCATGAAGTGCAAAGCTTGTGCACATGCAATTGCCAAGAAATCTTTTGTGCATCCCATTACACAAACACAGCAAATGATACGTCAATCCATTAATTGTGATACCACTTTCGTTGTTTATGTGCTCTCTTGCCCTTGTCTGCGTTGGTATGTTGGCAGTACTACATGCAAACTGAAACTCAGATTTCTACAACATTTGAGAGCCATTAAGAACACTGATCCGACATACCCCATGGCAAAACATTTTAAATCTGAACATAACAATGATGTGAAAATGTTAACTTTTTTTTCTGTGGCACATGTACCTCCTCATCCAAGGGGTGGTGACCGTATTTTGAAGCTGAGACAACTTGAAACCAGATTTATTTTAGATCTTGACACCAAATACCCTAGGGGTCACAATGTAGACGAGGAGTTGTATACTTTTTTGGGTACTTAATTTATTTGCTGTAGTGAATTTGCTGTTTCTCTTGCCATTCTGTTTTGTTTTTCTTTGCTGGGTTTTTTCTGTTTTCCCAGTGAGACACTTTCTTAATTTCATGATTTCTGTCTTCACTTCTGTTGGTTTCATGCAGGCATTGACTTATTGACCTTTTTTCAAATTTCCTTTTCTGTACCTGCATGTCTTAGCTGATTATTTTGCATTATAGGGGGAGTACTTTATCTATAATATTTAGCTTATTCTGATGGCTCACATGCAGTCCTTTACACAGATATGGTTTTCACTTTGTTTTTTGGAATTGTCTATTTTTCCTTTACTTTCATGATTGTGCTTGTCCAGCCGGTGGCCTGGTTTTCATTTGTCATGCTGCTTATAGCCTCTGGCTATGTGTGTCTTTTATATTTTCGATTGTTGTTACTGCGTATGTACTTGCACTTTGACGGAATGGCTGCTAATTTTGCATTTTGCACAATTCATATTGCTGATGCACTTGCACTTTATCTGAATGGCTGCCATTCTGCCAGTTTGCACAGTCAAACGTGTTGATGCATTTGCACTTTAAGACATCCTCTATTTTGAGGTGGGCTATACATATTCTTGTCTGGCTGTTCGTTTTGCTTTTTTGCACTGAACATAGACATTTCATGGTCCAGCTGCTATTTTTTGCACTTTGCACATAATAACGTGCCTTTTGCACAGCTATGCTGACATCTTTATTCTTGTTGGCTTAGCTCCAACTTTTGACCATTTTCTCCATCCTTACTTGGCTGGCTTGTTTTTATCATAATTTTACCTGATTGTTGGGACTAATATGACTTGTTTGTTTATCTAATGGGACAGATTGAACATTTGCGGGTTTTATTTTGTATGCTAATCTCGCTCCCCCTTACGTGATCAAGCGCTCAGTATAGCGCGAAACGCGTTGTTTGCAGGCTGCTACCCCTAGGTGCCCTGCTGTTGTTTTGTTTTCTATATGCTGCTTGTGTGTTGTGCATTCGGTTTTGCACGATGCATTTTTTAAATCCTTTGTAAACATTAAAGACACCAGTATTCTTTCTACTGTGTCTGTTGTGTTTTGTCCGACTTTTTTCTGAACCTGGCACTAGTTTTCGTGCCTGCGGGAGTGAGGTTCGCCTCTTCCTCCTTGTTTTGCAATATATATATATATATATATATATATATATATATATATATATATATATATATATATATATATATATATATATATAAGAAGTGAATAAAGGGCCTATAATGAGCCAGTTACCATTTTTACCATAACTATTAGTCTAAGTGTGATTTAGTTTTGCCTGTCTGAGTCCAATAACTCGTTTTGTTAGGGGTAGGGGAAAGGTAAGTCTAAGGTATTCCCCACATGGCCCAGTAAAAGCAAAACAGTAGGGAATTTCCTGGTAGCGTAGGTTTAGTTAGGGTTTTTGTGTATTTTTGTTTAAAATAAAATGTTGAAACTTGGGAATACTAAACAGCGTCTTCAGTCTCACATTGCTGACCCCTCACATTTAATTGTGGTTCAATGGCTAAGAAGCTTCACAAGTAGTCACAGCTTGTGTTTTTCGTCCCCCCTGTAGTGGTAACTGGGAATATTTAACATAGCAGGTGTGACGGAGCAGCCCACCACGAGCACCAATGCCACAATGTTCCCAGAACAAGACCACATACAAAGATATATTTCAAACATTATTACTGCCAATTTTTTTATAAACTAAAATGTAATGTTTCAGGGTGATGGTAAGACCCGAACCATAAGATGCCAGAATTGTGGCTATGATCCCAAAAAGAAATGTCAGCACAAAAGCTCGGAGTGTGCCTCTCTAACATGATGGGGTGGGGCCAATGTTTCTACACAATCCAGTCAACAAAATCAGATCTTCCTTTTGCTCCAAAGGGGGTCCGTAAAAGAAATTCTCAGTATTGCAAAGTTCCCGAAAGGCAACCAAAACAGTCCAAGTGAAAAGAGAGGACAAAGCAATGTCTCCCAAAATTGTTCTAGGTTCTAACAATGGTAAAGTGTAAATGAAATGGGGTCCTTTCGTTGAATGAGCTAGAAGGAGGTCACCTTGTTCTTCAACCCTCTTCGCAGGCATTAAGGTCTCCCAACCATAGAGGCATGGTTCCATGGCAAATATGTTTTCTCTGGCCCCTGGATCACAGCATCCTTGGTCACTTCCTCCTATGGGTTTCCTCGGGTCACTCCTTGCAGGCTGGAAAGGGCTTTCTGCTAGGAAGAGTCCTAGGCTGACACCTAGGGTTGGTCTAGTATGCCTTAGTAGGGTTCTTTTCTTGCAGGCCAACAAGTACATCCGTCTAAGCTGGGCCCAGTGTCTCCACCTTTGAGTTGGTCTGGTATGCCGTAGTTGGGGTCAGCAGAGAATCATGGTCCTATCTTTTATTTTAACACACTTCCCCCTCGACTCAACTCACTTGCTACCGCCCCATCAGAATCCTGAGATCAGTCTCCACACACACCTACTGGTAGTCCCTCCTTTCAAGTTCTCCAGACTAGGAGATGCCTGTTTCTCTGTCCTCAAACCCACTTTCTGGAACTCCCTCCTCCTGATGATATGCGTCATGGAGGATCAACTGTCCTTCAGGAAACCCCTCAAAACATGGCTGTAACCCCTGACTTCCTGATCTCCCGCCTCATCTCCCCACCTATCGCACACACGCCCCATCCTGAAGTGCCCCCTGCACACACCCCACCTGCTCTGCTGTCAGTTACTAGCCTCCTCTTTCCTTTCAACCGTTTTGCTCTAAAACCCAACCTTCCTTGTGGGACGCCAAGCACACATGGAGGACTCACTCTAGCAATTTGCACCTCGAACAAATCCTGACAGTGGGCCACGTATTGCACTCATATGGGCAGGAGGGTGGCCAATGCATTACACTTAAAATGCACCGTGGGACATTCACGCTGATCATCCTATAGGAGGACAATCAGCCACCTCAGATCCCTCGCACATGGCTGGCACTGCATGGAACACTAAAGCATAAGAAGGTGGGTCACTGCATGTAATCATGACATGGGCACCTTGTTTGCTCACTAGAAGGAACTAGGGATGGCAATCGCTCACTCTGAGAACCTCTCAGAGGGTGAGTTTAGTTTTATTTTTTATTATTAATGTGCATTAGTCAAAACACTGACTTTTAACACAGATGAAAACAATTTAAAACATACATTTTACATAATCAGTTACATTCAGTTTTCGCAATTCTCATTACTCATCCAGATGTAAGTCTTTTAGAATCCTGACCACCTTGGTAGTCAGAAATCTTTCTGTTCCGGATGATAACCTTTCCCAAAACTCTTCAGTGTTACGCCAACAATCTTGTCAGTCTCATAGTCCTCATATCACGAGTTCCAGAACATCTAGATAACAGATGTTTGATAGTCTGGCATTCTTTATCATTGCACTTATCACAAAGGACCTTAGTAACTCCTTTATCTCTCGCAGATAGGGTTTCCAGGGTGGGGAGTAGATTTAATCTGAATCTTAGAAACAGTGCCCTTGCGCTGAGGGTGAGTTTTATGCATTCATCTAGCACTTAGATTGCCTGTGAAACACATCACTGCTCCTTGTACATAGAAGGAACCCAGAAAGTTAGACATTGTTGTCTGTATAGCTAACCCATTTCTCCTTTCGCACACCGCACCTTCACAACTTAGCGGAAGGCCCTGTCCCACTCCATACACCCTGCACTCACATTTAGCACAAACACTAATTATTACACATGGCCTCTGCCATAAGAATGAAGCTACTTTTAACAACAAGAATTCAACTCTGTATCTCCTTAAACACAATCCCCCATTTAGTCCATAATATGCCTCAGGTGCGCTCATACACCCTCCATTTAGACATGGGTGACTAGCAGGGTCTTGGCTACCCTCTCATAACTTTAACGGCTGAAATGCACACATGCATAATAGTGCCTCCAAAATTCTCCCAAAATGTTGGACTCCGGTCCCTCCAAGGGCATTCAACCAAAAGCGTTTTGGGAAAGGCGCTATAACAAATGACAAATTGAATGAATGATGTTCTCTCTGGGTCTTTCTTATCCTTGACGGAGCCTATGTTGACCTACATGCTCCATGGTATAGTGGTGCCATTTTGTTCCTCAGCCCGCCTCGTCACTCTTCCCTTCACCAACGTGATCCTCTGATACCTCCCTACCTGTGCATTCTATTTGGGTGGGCTCCCCTTCTTCCTCCTGCCACTGATGGTCATGTGTATCCCTGTTCTTAGTGACTACGTCTCTTCATCTATCTTCATCTATCTCTTAATGGTGTCTCCTCTTCTCGTCTTGACCACAATACTCTCACATATGAGGATATCTGTCCTTCTCACTCTGACGCTGGTTTACAAGTCTTCTCCTTTCGCTCTTCTGACACCAATCTTCTCCTCCTAGATCTTGACTCTCCTTCTATGCTATTCTTCTATCAATCTCCAGAGGTCTCCTCCACCTGCAACACAACTCTTGTCTCTCAGGTGGTATTGAACACCTTCCTCTCGCTTCCCATCTCTCCCTTCATCTCTGAACTGGTCTTCCCTTCCTCCTTCAACAATACAATACCCCAAACTGTCTCCTTCCTGACAACCTCCCTCCCCTGAATGGCATTGCTCTCCTTTTTGCTTCTTGGTGAGTAAGAAATGGTGTTCTGTGTGTATGAAGAGAATTGAGGTTGTGAGGGACTTTTTTGATGGCAGGTTAGTAGCTTGCAATTTAGAGTTTTTTCCCCGCCCTGAAAATACAATCATCAAATACGCATTTAGGACATTCGAAAAACAGTTGATGAGGGCTGCAGCATAGTACGAAGCTGCTGCAATCTTGTGGACAAAGGGATGGCCAAGTGCTGAGATGGTCAAGGTGCTCTTCTGCTGAGTTATTGTCTATGTGTGGTCATGATGTTTGAGGCCAGAAAAAGAGCATAAACCTATCAGGTTGCACAAGACCTTTTATTAGCGAGAAGACTAAGGTGGTATCTCTTTGTTTACTTCAGATACTCCTTCTGCCCTGGACCACCGTAAGGTCCCCAAGGTGCATGCTAGAAGGAATTTCTCTTGTTTCTGAATGCCTGGCCTCCTCCTAATGGGCATAGCACCAGATCATCATGACCACATCAACATACTGCCAATATATGAAAAAGACTTTGAGCTTCACAATACATTTGATCATTTGGGTTGAACACACGTCAAATCATGACACCATCTAGAGTTTCCCAGGCACACACGCATCTTACATTACTTATGTTCCTAATTAGTGATTGGGAGGTGCTCTGGCATTGCCAACCATTTGTCTTATCAAAGTTCTCAGATGGAAGACATTACAAAATCTATGTAATTCTTTCTTTCTGCCAGGCTGTTATGTAATGGAATTAAAGCAGGGAGGTTTCTGCTATGGAATGCCATTTCTGTGTGTACTGTCCGAATGAATAGTGCTGCCCCCGGGTTCTGCAACCTGCAGCTCTCTAGATGTTGTGGACTCCAACTCCCATGACCCCTGAATGACTTTGCTTGCTATTGATGATGGGAATCGTAGTGCAAAACAGCTAAAGAGCAAAGGTTGCAGGCCCCTTTGGCCTAGCGTCACCATCACTGTTTATTTTAGCGAAGGCATCTGGAAATATCACTTTGAGGCTACCTTCAACTGATTGAAATATTACAAGTGGTGTTTGATCCAGCCCTCCCTGTCGAAGGAGATCAATAAGAGGATGGGTAACTCGATCAGGAATTCAACACAGCAGTAATTAACGCAGCCCCTTCCCACTCCATATGTAGAGGAATGAGAATGGATAAGTCATCTGTGTCTTATGATATGATAGTTTATTTATATAGCGCCTATACACAATGCATTTCAAAGAGCTTCAAAACAAGGGAGGGAACAAGGGAAAATACAATTACATTCTTACAGGCCATGAACAGTAAGGATCTGAAATTAACTATCGTACTCGGCCTGATGACATTTCAGATAGTGTAAGAGCTAAGACATGGATAAGGAAGGGAGGGGGAGAGTGGGAAGGAAATGGAAACAGACAAGCGACTACCGTACTAGGCCTGACAACATTTCTGGTAGAGCCGGAGAAAAACAAAAGGTGAGGGAGAGGGATACAGAAAGGGAGGGGAGGAACAAAACAAGCGACTATCGTACTAGGCCTGACGACATTTCACATAGTGCTGGAGGGGTCTGGGGGAGGAAAAAAACAAGTAAGGGGAGGAGGGAGGAGACAGACGAGGTTGCTATCATACTAGGTCCAGGGACAATTCTGATGGAGTACGTGCATAGAAGAAAGTAAGGGGAGGAGAAAGGAAAAGGGAGAAAGGGGGAGGAGGAGAGAACAGTCAAAAAGAGTGGAGAAGCAAGAGTGGAGAGCGAATACAATTGCAGAAGTCAGTAGTAACACATAATGTTGCAAGCCAGGATACAAGATGAAGATGGGAACAGGATGATTCAGGGCCACCATGAGTACAAGATGCAAAGGAAGTCCAGCATGAGAGTTGAGAAAGGGTGACGCAACGTGAATCAATGAAGTCCATAGAAGTCAAATCCAGCATTGGCCACAAGACGGTGATGGTGAAACCAGAATGCATCAGGACAGACTTCTGCAGAAGTAGGCTGGAGGAGGGGTCGGGGGGGGGAGAGCAGGGTAGAAGAATCAAGCAAAACAGGCAACACCTGTGTGTGAGAAGGGGGGAGCACAAGGGAACAACACGGGGGACCAGAGGTGGTGGGGATGGCCTGTGGGGACAGAGGCAGTAAACACATGTTGGTGCATTCTTACCTGCTGTCTGGGCAGGGATTTGGGCCCTGGGTCCTCCTGGTCTGAACAGGTCCAAACAGGAATTGGCCTTTTCTTTGTCTGCCCTTCACTTCGAATGCCCGGGCGAGAGACAACCTTGATCTAAGAGTTAAGAACAGGAAGGTAGAGGCAGGGCTAAGAAGGTGCGTGGTACTTAAGCCAGGTAACATAGATTCACTTGCACCTGCTCCCCATCTGCAAAGGGAAAGAGGCTGGCTGGCTCCTTAAGTAGGGAAAAAGAGCGGCAACCAGGAAGGCACCAGGTGGGCGGGGCTCTCTAAGTGGGGAAAAAGAGCATCAAGCAGGAAGGCACCAGGTGGGTGGGGCTTAGGTCAGGTGACCTAGATCCACTTGCACCTGCTCCCCATCTTCAAAGGGAAAGAGGCTGGAGAGCTAGTCAAGTAGGGAAAAAGAGCTGCAACCAGGAAGGTACCAGGTGGGCGGGGCTTGCTAACTTAACTCCTTGTTTCAGGCTGTGCATAAAGGTAGTATCCATTCAGAAATGGTACATGCATACATGCCGAGGGCCTGATTCAAAAAACTCTTTCTAGTGCAAGTGATGGAATACGCTAGCATATTCCCTTCATTTACACCCAAAAACGTTTCTCCCCAATTCACAAAGGGCCTGTGAATGTGCGGATCATAAATGTGCACATTTAGATGCCCACCTCACTTCCAGCAACTGCTTAAAGCCTGGGGTTTAAAGTGGTATATCTGCACATTTTAAAGGTCCTTCCTAAAAACACAATGTGCTTTTGAAGTGAGCCGAACACAAAAAACATTTCCCTGCAGCTGTGTGCTACAGACGCAGGTGTATGGGTAACATACGATCAGATTTGTTTTAGATCCTTAAAAGCATTTTCATGTTGGAGGGACAGGACCTTTACGAGCCTGTTACTGTGAAATATGATTGAGGCACCCATACGAGTGCTAATAGCAAAATCATATATTAAATGTTGGGAGCCTACCCCTGACACTAATGTAACACTTGTGTACAGGCGTGTTATAAATGCCACATCATATCGTATCATATCATATATCATATCATAACGTATGCAAGAGTGCTGACCAGAGCATCATTTGCACTGGCACACAGCCCCTATGACACCTGTAAGTCACCTTTATGGATAGGGTCACTTGCACATTTCCAAATCTTGGACATCTAAATCAAGCATTGGCAATGGCAAGAGATGGCCTTTTGTATGGGCATGGGAAAGGCACTTGCCATGCACAGTCGTAGAGGTATTAACTGGCCATTGATGGTAGCAGGTGCAAAATGATGCAAGTACCTGGGCATTTAATAGCAGTGCCTTGCAAATGCCTAATACTTGTACACAAGCCAAAACTGTTGGCTTTGCCAATGCTTGGTTTTAACAGGATTTCAGAGAAGGACAGTGTAGAGGATGAGCCAAGTACCTCTACCGGAAGTTCTGCCCCTATTTTTCCTATATGTTGGGAACCGGAAATTGAGACATGTGCAAAGCCAATAAGGAACAAGTTACTTACCTGTAACTGTTGTTCTCCAGCATGGGTCTGGCATGGATTCACATGCTCATGAATATTCCCCGTCGTCAGGCTGGGAATCCTCGGTAAAGAAAAAACCAGTATCAGTTTCGTTTCTGATCTGTCTTTCGTAGTAATAACCAATCACTGGTCTCTGCGTCATACTGACCACAGCCAATGACTGCCCTCTACCTAAGCACCGCCTCTGGCAGCCATCTTCAGATTTGGAAGCACGTGAAGTGGCAGTATGACCAAGTGAAGAGCCGCAGAGGGGTAGGCGGGAGGGTTCGCATGTGAATCCATGCCAGACCCATGCTGGAGAACAACAGTTACAGGTAAGTAACTTGTTCCTTCTCCAGCATGGGGTCTGGCATGGATTCACATGCTCATGAATAAAGAATACATAGCAGTACACACATGCACAACCACGGGAGGTGGCAAAGGCTCAACATTAAGCATCACATCACTCAACATTAAGCATCTTACCTCCTCACCAGGCTCACCTCAGGCGAACAGGTTGCGCAGCACTGCTTGGCCGACCCTGGACTCCTCCCTGGAATCCCGGTCGACGCAGTAGAATTTCGTGAAGGTGTGCGTCGACCTCCACGTAGCAGCCCTGCATATGTCCAGCAGGGGCACACCAGATAGGAACGCCGTGGTAGCTGCGATCGCTCTGGTGGAATGGGCTCTCGGACGGCCAGGCAGCGGTCGGTTTGCCAACCGGTGACAGTACATGATACAGCCGGAGAGCCATCTGGAGATGGAAGCCTTCGAGAGAGCCTTCCCCTGATTGACAGGTCCAAAGTTCACAAAGAGTTGTGACGTCTTCCGAAAACCTTTCGTGCGGTCCACGTAGAACTTCAGCGCTCTAGCTACATCCAGCGAGTGCAAAGTCCTCTCAGCCGGCGACGAAGGCGACGGGAAGAACACAGGTAACACCAAGGGTTCGTTGAGATGAAAGTCCGACGGTACCTTGGGCATGAAGGAGGGGTGCGTCCTGAGCACTACCCTCGTGTCGTGGAAAGTCAAGTACGGGGCCTTGCAGGAAAGGGCCTGGATCTCTCCCACTCGTCGTGCGGAGGTGATGGCCACGAGAAAAGCTGTTTTCCACGATAGAAACTTCAACGGGGCCGAGTGCAGAGGCTCGAACGGAGGTCCCATGAGTTTGGTCAGTACCACGTTGAGCTCCCACGCCGGGGCCGGAGCCTTCACCGGCGGGAACGATCTGAACAGTCCCTTCATGAACTCTTTCACCAGACGATGAGACCACAAGGACGTCCGGCCCGTGGTTCTGGTGTATCGGGAGATCGCAGCAAGATGAATCTTGATGGACGCGTGTGCCAGACCAGCTTTGGCCAGCGTCAGCAGGTACGGCAGGTCTTGGGGAGCCGTAATCCGTAGAGGGTTAATCTTCTGTGCGTGGCACCAGACAGAGAACCTCTTCCATTTGTGTCCGTAGCATTTAAGAGTCGAGGACGCCCTGGCCTTTGCAAGAACCTCTCTGCAATCGGCCGGTATGTCGTATCCTCCAAACTCTAGCGCTGCAGGAGCCAGGCCTGCAAGTTCAGCGACTTCGGGTCGTGGTGGAGGATGGCGCCTCCTTCCCTGGAGAGTAGATCCGCGTCCGCCGGCAGCTTGATTGGCGGGGACGCCGACAAGTCCAGAAGGTCCGGGAACCATATCTGCCTCGGCCACGCAGGTGCGACGAGGATCATCCTGCACCGTGACCTCTTGAGCTGGTTGACGAGCCGGATTAGCAGAGGCAAGGGAGGGAACGCGTAGAGGAACAGGCCCTCCCAGGGGAACGAGAAAGCATCGCCCATGCTCCTCGTCTGGGGAAACCTGCTGGCGAACCTCCGGCACTTGGTGTTCGTCGCCGTCGCGAACAGGTCGATCTGGGGTGTGCCCCACCGTCGGAAGAGGCGATCCACCAGATCCTGCCGTAGTTCCCACTCGTGGCACGAGCGCAGCTCCCTGCTGAGTGAGTCGGCGATGGTGTTTTTTATCCCTGCCAGATGAAACGGCACCAGAAGAATCCCTTGGGCGACGGCCCAATGCCACAGGTCCTGCGCCTCCTTGGACAGCGCTGGGGACCTGGTTCCGCCCTGTTTCCTGATGTAAAACATGGTGGTGGTGTTGTCGGTGAAGATCCTCACCACCTTGCCCTTGAGGGACGGAAGGAAGGACCTGAGGGCCCAAAACACTGCACGGAGCTCCAGGACGTTGATATGCAGGGACTTCTCCGTCGGGAGCCAGAGTCCCCTTGCGTGCAGATTTTCGGTGTGCGCTCCCCACCCTTCTAGGGAGGCATCCGTGGTCACAGTCACCTGGTGGGCTGGGGTCTGGAAGTCCATGCCCGCCGTCAGATGCGCGCGGGTGCCCCACCACCGTATCGCTCGTCGGAAACTCTCGTCGAGCTTGATCCTTTCCTCGAAGCTGCCCGTCGTCTGGATCCAGCGCGCATCCAGGAACTCTTGCAACGGGCGCATCCGGAGCCTGCACATGGGAATGAGGTAGATGCAGGAAGACATCATCCCGAGGAGGGACTTGATGGACCTCACCTTGGCCGCGTCGGCCACCAACATCCGTTGCACCTTGCCCAAGATGGTCCTGGTCCTCTCCTCCGACGGGGAGGCCAGAAGGGACACTGTGTCGAGCCTCGCTCCCAGAAACAGTGCGACTTGCGCGGGCACCAGGTGGGATTTGGCGTAGTTCACGGAGAATCCCAGGTCCGTGAGGAGTTGGACGGTCCTTGCCGTGTGGACCACGGCGAGCTCCCTCGTCTTGGCGCGGATGAGCCAGTCGTCCAGGTAGGGGTAGACGTGAATCCCCTCGCGGCGCAGCTGCGCCGCCACCGGTGCGAGGCACTTGGTGAAAACCCTGGGTGCCGACCGCAGTCCGAAGGGAAGGGCTTTGAACTGGTAATGACGCCCTTGGACCACGAATCTGAGGAATTTTCGGTGCCCCTTTAGGATGGGAATGTGGAAGTAGGCATCCTCCAAATCCAACGACGATAGGAAGTCTCCTTCCTCCAGCTGACCCAGGACGTGCTGGAGGGTGACCATCCGGAACTTCTGCGCCTTGATGAACTTGTTCAGGCGTCGCAGGTCCAGGATGGGGCGCCATCCTCCCGTCTTCTTCTTCACGAGGAAGTAACGCGAGTAGACTCCGGAGCCCCGAAGCCTCTTTGGGACGAGTTCGATGGCGCCCTTTCTGAGCATCGCCTTTACCTCCAGGAGAAGTTGAGGGACATGAAGTCCTTTCCTGGCCACGGGGGGGACGCGCGGGCACCTTCTTTGAAACTCGAGCGCGTGGCCCCGGGCCAGGGCGTCCAGCACCCAACGGTCGGTGGAGATGGACTCCCACACGCTGACGAAGCCCGCCAGCCGGCCTCCCACCGGGGTGCTTCGGTGGGGGCCCGACCCCACGGCCGGTTCAATCCTGCTTGGACGCGGCCTTGCCGCCTTGGCCTCCTTGGCGACGACGGCGGGGGCCGCCAGACTTGCCTCGTCCTCTGTAGGCCTCTTGCGACGACGAGCGGGCCGCTTGACGGTAGGAAGCGAAACCGCCGCCGGAACCTTTGGAGGCGCCCTTGCCTCCGCCGCTCCGAAAGGGCGTCCGCCGTTGCTGCAGTACTCCAAGGGCCCGGGCCGTCTCAGTATCCGCCTTGATGGCCTGAAGGGAATCGTCCACTGTCTTCCCAAACAGGTTGTTCCCGTCGAAGGGCATGTCCAGGACCCTGGTCTGGACGTCCTGCCGAAAGTCCGTAGCCTTGAGCCATCCGCGACGTCGAAGGCAAACGCCGTTGCCCATCTGGCGGAACCCAGTGTCGGCGATGTCCGTCGCCACGGTGATGGCGTGGTCCGAGGCCACCTCACCTTCCTGCAGGATCTCAAGGGCCTCCGCCCTCTTGTCGTCCGGCAGAAAATCCAGCAGGGGAGCTATCTTGTACCAGAGTTCCCTGTCGTAGCGGGCCACGATAGCCAAGGCGTTGGCCGCTTTAATCGTCGTCGCCGCCGACGAGATGACTCTGCGTCCCATGGCATCCAATTTCTTTCCCTCGCCGTCCGGCGGGGAAGTCGACGTGGAGGCCGCACCCCCCCCCGCTTTCTTCCTGGCTGCCGCGGAGACGACGGAGTCCGGGGTAGGCTGCGCCCGGAGGCATAGGGGGGCCGAGTCCGGGACCCGGTACTTTTTCTCGTACCGGTCTCTTTTCGCTGGCGTCGTGGAAGGGTTCTTGAGGAGGGAAAGGCCCTCATCCCAAATGTCGTCCAACAGAGGCACTGCGAGGACCGTCTTCCTCTTGGTCTCGCGCCGTTGGTAAAGGAAGCCTTCCTTTTTCTTCTCCTCAGGGCAGAGTTGGAAAAGCTCGGATGCCCTGGCGATCATTGAGTGGAACGATCCAATCTCGTCGGGCGGAGAAGCCCTGGTGGGAGGCGACGACGGAAAATCCTCGTCGTATGCCTCGTCGTCCGTACCCGTCGCTGCCGTGTCAGTCCCCGTATCATCCCCTCGGGTGGACGGGGAGGAGGGCTGGACGGGGCGCGACGGTTGAAAAGGAGGCGGTGAATGGATCCTTCTTTTCTTGGTAGGGGGAACACCAGAAGGTCCCGGTTCTGGATCCCCCGACGGGAGAGGTTCCTCCGTCGGTAACGGTAGTCTCGTCCTTATCTCGGAGCATAAGGACTGTATAGCCAACAAAATGGCCGCTGAGTTGTCTTGCGGCGCTGGCAGAGGGGAATCCGACGGGCGAGCAGGGGCCCCGTCGGTATCCTCGACGATGTCGTCGTCGTCACCTGCGTCGGGGCCCATTCCGACGGGCTGGTCTTGTTCCACGCCTAGGCCGTGGCTTAAGACCTCGATCAGTTCCTCTTCTGAGGTTGAGGCCGAATCTACGACGACGCCCTGCCCCCCCTTCTTCCCCACGGAGGGTTTCACGGGGGTCCTATCGATGGGCACGAAAGAAGACTCCCTCCGAGGAGGCAGGGAGATTCTGGGCCCCGAGGCCGCCACCACTGGTGCAGCCTCCACAGGCTGGGCCAGGGCCGCCGCGACCGTTTCGATAGAGGGCTTGGTCGAATGGATCAAGGCCTTCACCACCTTAGGTGCGCTCACCGCCTTATCCTTGAGGGAGGGGGCACTGCCACGCTCCTCCTCTGCCTTAGAGCTCGACCGGGGTCTCTCCAGGAGCTTCGCCGGGTGCTCGGCCTTCCTCTTACCCGACCCAGAGCGTTGGCTCGTGGTTGATGGTGCCGGGGAGGGTGCGCCCTGCCTGGCGCCCGTAGAGCCCGACCGTTCGGCGCTCCCGGTGCCAGCGGACTCGCGGTGCTTGGCCTTATGTTGGGCCCCCGTCGCCGGGGCGCCCTCAAAGGTCTTAGAAGACCGCTCAGATTTCTTCTTCTTCTCGCCAGACGGGCTCTTACCCTCCAGCCAGCTGGCGAGACGTTGATGGCGGTCCTTCATGGTCCGTTCCGACATGTTGCCGCAAAACGCACAGTCCTTCTCCACGTGCGTCTTGTCCCCATGAAGGCAGTAAAGGCAGAAAGAGTGTTCGTCCTCCTTGAAGACGTTCTGCAGCTGGCATCCAGGGCAGGCCCTGAACAGCTTTCCGGGCGTCGAGCTTCCCTTCTCCTGGGCCATCTCCGAGACCGGGCCTGAGAAGCTTCTGGAGTCCTCCGAAGTGTAGCTCGACGAAATCTTCACCCTTGAGGGGCACAGATGAATCCGACACGGGTCCCCGTTGATCGGATGTAGGATCGGTGGAGCTTGAGGCTCTTTTGACCGAAAGAATCGAAGTTTTTGTGAAAAAGCGCGAAAAAATAGCACTAACGCTCGAGAGCAATAGCACGAGGATCCCAACACATGAACGTGCGGTAAAAATCTGAAGATGGCTGCCAGAGGCGGTGCTTAGGTAGAGGGCAGTCATTGGCTGTGGTCAGTATGACGCAGAGACCAGTGATTGGTTATTACTACGAAAGACAGATCAGAAACGAAACTGATACTGGTTTTTTCTTTACCGAGGATTCCCAGCCTGACGACGGGGAATATTCATGAGCATGTGAATCCATGCCAGACCCCATGCTGGAGAATGATACCTATACCGCGAAGAGTTCTTGAAACAAGGTATCCATTTAGAAAACCCTATATGTATCCGTGAAGAAATGACAGTCTTTTGAAGGAAGTTCCGGAAGAAGTGTGAAGATGAGTGAAGGAGAAGACTGGTGACGTCACATGAAGCAGAAATGACGCACCAAGAAGAGATGCTGATGAAGAAGGTGAACAGACGGTATAGAATCTGATGGCGAAGTAAAGAATTGTGCAACATTTTGGGAACAAAATGAAGATTGCATGTGCGGAGAAGCACTGGAGAAAATACAAAACCGTTTTATAATTGTACAGATGCAGCAACGCAAGTAGACTAAGTAATTATAAGGCTGGCTATACGTAGTAAATAGATACAGGTGATGCACCAATATATATTAGTGTGTATAGAATCTGTATGTTCCACAGCACATTTTAGCAAACTTGGACCCTGTGAATGAAAGGGCTGAAAGTGTGGTGCAGTTGAATAAACAGCTGATGGCGAAAGAAGATTCGAGAAGACTTGGCTGGCCCAGTGTCAAGAGTCGGGCCGCCAAGAGCCTGGTTATCTACTCAAGAAGATACAATGAATGTGAGAAGCAAGTCATGCTCCTGTTTGAGGTGAAATGGAAAAACACTAGAAGTGCCAGGTTTTCTTCATTTAATAGTACTAAATGCAGCAAAGGGGCTCAAAACGTGGTCTCTATTCACATGGTTAGATGAAAATAGACTTTGGGTCGAGCTACAATGAGACCAGAAGATAAGGCCATGCTCACACTCCCTTTTATTCCCAGAGACTAAACGATATTGCAAGGCCAAGTTCAAAGACTTAATTGAATGGCAGACCGCAGGAGCGATGATGAATGTTGGGCTAATTGGCTGCGGAGGCATGACCAGGCCAACCCTCCAGCACCTGGGGTACTGGCTTGCGTGCTTCTAGTGAGAGGAATATTCCAGAAGGGTACAAGCGTGCCAACCAATTGTAAAGGGCCACATAGAAAGGCCCCCTATAGTTTGAGAAGCCAATAGAACGTCATGTATTAGTCTGACACGGAAAATGACTTGCACTTGGGGAGGGGTTAGGTGTCCACCTGACCTTACAGACCCAATCACAATCCCCGCCTTCATAGAAAGTATACTTAGATGTTCCCTTTGAGCCTATCACATCCCCTAGTAGGTTTTCTTATTTTGCCACATAGTATGATGACAGTAATTACACATTTTCTGTATAAAGTGTTTTTTCATGTAATGCTTCGAGAACTCATTGAGCGAGCTGTGTGGAATCCGGTGATGTCCATTGTACTCCCTGTTTTAAAGACTTGTTATTAAAACAGTTGATGTTTGCCAACTTCCTGAGTCAGTCTGATTATTGATGTACGAGTAAGATCTGCATCCCATCCATCTCAGATGCTGTTACCTCGTTTTAAAGGACCCTTGTGGGTTCACTACACAGGTTGCTTATAAATCGAGTAGCTGAAGGCAGACCTGGTAAGACATTTTTATTACACCAGTTGTGGGTTTATAACTCCAATTAAGTAATTAACTCTCAGAAGACTGCTCTGAAAATAACTGGTAGGCACTTTGAGTGCAAAGTTTGATGACAAGGCTTGATTAAAGCAAGCTTAAAGAGATCCCATGAGAAGGTGTCTTGGGCAGGGAGGGCCAGGAACTGGGTTCGAATGGGGATAGGAATTAGGATGGCCATGGGTCGTCAATGGGTGGGCATTGTACAGAAGGCATGTTTTCAACAGTAAGACAGACACAAGTGACCACAGATCAAGGGTGTTTATTGAACTTCAAAAAGGGTTTGAAAAAACACCTATGTAATCCTAAATCTACAGATGGGTGCAAGCTACGACCATCAAACAATAACAACGCAGTCCTAGTGGTGTCTTGTCAAAACAAAAGGGCCTATACCAAAAGAATGTATTGCCAAACCTTACCTCTAAATACAAATAGTGTGAGAAACAATGTTATGTAAAAGAAAGAAGTGCTCAGGAAATAATATGTCAGGATATTCAGGCCGTTGGCCTCCCTTGCCCACATTTTCAGCACGGGACAAGGCGGCACACTCAAGCTTAGCACAGTCTCTGGCTTCTCTAGCACAAGGGTGCAGTTCAAACATTAGCATTAGGGCCTTCCATGCCCAACTCTCTTTGCCTTTCAAAGTCTCTTCTTTCAGAGGGCCTTATACAAACAAACAATAACTCATTTTCCTCTCAGGATTTCACAAATACTCAAATTCTCAGGTGATTCACTATTCACCTCAGATCCCCCTCAGCTGGTCTAATATCCACTTTAACAGAAAGCTCATAGGATTTTCATGTATCCAATGTCTCAGGCGATTCACTGTTCACCCTGGATCCCCTTCGCCCGGACTCAGATCCACTTTAACACAATGTTCAATCAGTCTCCCTCCATCAGGCTCGGACCAATTTAATTCACTCTATCATAAACTTGCTTTAACCCAAAGCTTTGAATTGATCTCCCTCGTCTGGGCTCGGACCAACTTTATCTACTTTGTCATCAACTTTCTTGGCAGTATCAACGTCGAAGACTTTCGATTGTGCACATGATTTAGCTTGATCCGCCACATGACCACTTCGATGCACAGTTCTTTGCCACTCTATGTCTATGTCTATGTGTTTATAACGCGCCAACAGCCCGCGGGCACTCTTTCACCTTTGTCAACTCTCACTTGGATACCTTACAGAGACCTTCAAATGAGCATGCAGGTGTTGCCAGACCACTCTGTCAAAGGTATTGTATCTTGGTTTCAAAGTTCAATTACTCATCTGTTGTTTAATTTTACTCACGTTGGTTATCAGATGCATTTCATACACTGTTTGCTTCAGCGATACTACCATACAATGTTCCCGCTTGCAACCTTGGCTTCAACACAGACCGGTCTGGTATCGGTCTCCCCAACTCACCAGCTTTGTTGATTTCCCTGGCGCTGCTTTGTTATAGGAGCCAAGGAAAGTACCACGGCAGCAGGCGATTCTCCCCGCCTTGATTATCGATGCAGGAGGTTTCGTGAAAGTAACAGTTCCTTGTCGATAATGTCAAGGGCACTTCCCTCCTCGCAATCCCCTTCTGTTTCGCCATCTTGGTACTGCTGTTTCCTTGTGTGCTTTGCCTAGCTCAGAGTATGCTCTTGTGCTACGTCTTTTATCCGTGTGGGGAAGTGTAATGGAAGTCAGGTGTGCGTGATAGTCAGTAATTGCCTGACCCAGCCTGACCATTGTATTGGGACATGTCAGGTATACGGCTTGGGTGTTATTCCGTTTTCTCTCATAGCAAGCTGTCTGTGAGAAAGTGTTTGTGTTGTGAAGGGGGGGGGTGGGTTCCTAAGTATCCTACCTGGTAGGATGGGGTAAAGGTGTTACAGGGAAGGGGATGCCGTGTCTCGCCATACGGTGTCCCACTCCCACTCCCTGGTGACCCCTCACCTAGGTGATCCTCCCGCACTGGTCCATCCCCAGGAACTGGATTCAAAAGCGATGGCCATGTCCTGGCCACCTGGATGACAAATCCCTGGGGAGCAGCGGGTGAGGCATCTTCAGGTTTCTCAAAGCATATAACCAAACGCCTACAGGCTGTGTGTCCCTCCTAAAATGCCATTCCTCCCTATCTGTACTCTAATACAATAGTTTCTGCTTATGGGTGTTGTGACACCTAATAGCTCAAACTAAGAATGGGCCAGCACTAGATATTGATATTGATATTGATATTTTATTTGTATCGCGCTCATACACAAGTATTTCAGAGCGCGATGAGGCAAGGGAGGGGAAACAAGGGATAACAAAAACAGCAATCTTACTAAGCCCAGTGATATTCAGAACGCGCAAGTGCATGGGAGAGGGGTACGTGAAAGGGAGGTGGGAGAGGTGGAAAGTGCTGAGCAAAAAAAATAAGAAAATAAAACATGAATAAATAAATAACAAAGGCAACAAACAGTGGTAGTGCAGCCAGAAAGCAGCAAGTGCTAGGAATAAGGCAAAAGACAGGGTGTGTCTAAGAGCACAAAAAGAAAAAAGGGGAGGACTGTAGGGTTACAGATACAGACCCCAGTGCAAGGGATTGCCTGCAGGAAGTGCAGGTGGGTGGCAGGGTGAGCAGGTACCTGGGCCCTAAAGACAGAGGGAGAACAGGTGCACAATGCCGATACAGAACAGATCAACAGGGAAGAGGAGGAGAGAAGGCAGAAGCAAAGAGGAAAGTCTTGAGGTGCTTCCAGAACCGGGGGTGGTTCTCCTTAAGTTTTAGAGTGGCAGGAGACTGTTCTAGAGGAAGGCACCAGCTGAAGACAGGGGAGACCCCCAGCTTGTTTCTTAGAAAAACGAGTTAGAGGTGGAGGAGCGAAGGGCTCGAGAGGGAAGATATTTACGGAGGGTCAGCTGAAGGTATTTTGGACCCAGTCCCCAGAAAGCCTTGTGGACAATGTAGAGGGTCTTGAATTTAATCCTTGCAGCCACTGGGACCCAGTGAAGGGATTTCAGGGCTGTTCTGGATATGTTGCAAAGGGCGGAGAGTAGAGGCAGGTAGATTTAGTCCAACCTTGAGAACACCAGGCCTTGAGAGACAGTGAGCTTCTGGGAGAAGGAGAGGAAAGGCAGAATACCTCTGAGGAGGTGCAGTAGGAAGATACCAATTTTTTTGTCATTCGACCTAAATAATATATGAATACATGAACAATGTATACACGAATGAAGCAACAATGCATGCAAGAATACATACACAGTGCGTACATGAATACAGACACGTTGCATACTTCCACCGTGCATATCTGAAAACATTCCCTGCATATGACTATGTCTTGAACACAGACCACTACTCGACTGCAGCTACTGCAGTATTTTCAGAACCAGATGTCTGCTGTGGCAAAGCTTAGCGACAAACAGAGCATCTCCATTCTTTATAAAGTGGGGGAGGTCCTACTAATCCTCAAGTACCAAAAACAACCTAAAAATGATCACAAAACAATAATACCAA
The DNA here is from genome assembly GCF_040938575.1 of Ambystoma mexicanum. NCBI lineage: Eukaryota > Metazoa > Chordata > Amphibia > Caudata > Ambystomatidae > Ambystoma > Ambystoma mexicanum. The sequence continues at coordinate 219,150,023 of NC_090940.1, forward strand.
CTACATCAAAAAGAAACAACTTTACTAATTACCACAACATACCATAAGTTTTAAACTACCCAACTAAATACTGCAAAACAAACAAAATAATCCCAATTACCATAAAATCGGAACAAACAACAAGACTAATTGCTCAAACTACCACAAACCTCACTCCTTACCACAAACTAAATGAAAACCCAATAACCACAGAGTGCTATAAACTACACAACTAATTACCAAAAACATGACTACTGGCCACAGACTACTACACATTTACAAATTACACTAATTACCACAAGCTGACTTAAACAACCTGATTAATAACTACAATGTACTACAAACTATACTACCTAAGATATTACCTATGTAATTCTCATAAACTATGGAATACGAACATCATTTCCACAGACTTATTGAAACAACCTGACAATTTACCAGAAACTACCCTACTATTTATCATAAACTATGACATAATGGGCCTCATTACGAGTCATGCCGGTAAGGGAAAAATGATGCCGGTATGTAACTACCGGCATCATTTAACGTTCCGTAGCATTCTGACCCGCAAACCCGGTATGAACGGCACCGTTATTTACGGTGCCGCTAATAGCGGCATAGGCGCGTACACGCGCCTCTTCAGGTAGTAAATACCGGCATGCTGGTAATAGGGGGCAATCACAACCCACGCAAACATGCAAATACCGGCATCGCGAACACGGTAGCAACGGGCTGCATGATGCCGGAAAAACAGGCATCGCGGACCACCCGCAAACAGCAACCAAGATACAAGGCAGCTGCCACAGGTGCACACAATCCCCACAGGTGGAGTCAAAGGAGGCTGCGCCAGTATGAACTGAGCACACCCACACACCACAACCCCCCCCACAGGTGTAGGCAATGCAGAGTGGGCCAGTACAAAAGGAGCACACACACACACCACAACCCCCCCACAGGTGTAGGCAATGCAGAGTGGGCCAGTACAAAAGGAGCACACCCACACACCACACCCCTTCCTACACCAAAATGCTACCACTAGCATTTGCAATCATGGCGCTGGAGGACATGCCTATACTGCTACAACTACAGCAACAACAACAACAACAACAAAAGCAGCAAGAACAGGCAGCACAGAGGAGACGCAGGAGGAGAAGGAGGGTGAGACAGGCCCAGCAATTACCACCAGCGCAGCCACCAGCGCCTCGTAGGCAGCCACCAATCCCTCGCACCAGACCCAGCCCATTCAACATAACCCCTGAGCAGATCCACACCCTGTACCGGTTGGACCGTGACACCATCACCACCATAGTGGACATGATACAGAACGACATTGCCAGCCACATACAAATACGCACTGCCATCTCCCCACTACTGAAGGTGGTGTCTGTGCTACACTTCCTGGCCACAGGCACCTACCAACACACAGTGGGCCAGCTGCATGGCATTTCACAACCACTTTTCTCACGAATGCCCAACCAAGTGCTGGATGCCCTCCTGAAGCACGCAAGCACCCACATATCCCTACCACGGACTGGCCAGGAGATAGCCGAAACCAAAGTAGGCTTCCATGCACTGGCAGGCATGCCCAATTGTGTCGGTGCCATCGACTGCACCCATGTGGAATTGGTAGTCCCCCATGCCACAGAGGCGGTGTACCGCAATCGCAAGCAATACCACTCCATCAATGTGCAAATGGTATGTGACTCCAGCAAGATCATCACCCATTGCTGCGCCCCATTTCCTGGATCCACACATGATGCCATGGTACTGTGCAACTCCACGCTACCCCGTCACATGGAGCGACATGCTGGACCACGTGCCTGGCTGCTCGGTGAGTTGCACAACAGGCCCATGGCCATGCTGTGGGGTACTCATGTGTGCGGATGCAGAAGGGGGGGGATAGTACACCTGGGTGGGAAAGGGGGGGGATAGTTTACCAGGCCGGGAAAGGGGGGGTTACAAGTACACCTCGGTGGCAATAGCCATTGAGTGTAGAATGAATGCAGAGCTAAACACTCCTCACCTGACATAGCCAAACTGAAAATGACACATCACTGGGCCACATATCACAAATGATGCAAATGGATGACAACAAGTAAGAGGCACAACCAGGGCACCATGGTGATAGCAAGCAATGCATGACTGAATAGGATGGCAACTGTGCCAATGCGGCCAGTGTGACCATGCATAGCAAAGAGTATACTGCATGAATTGGAGGCTAAACATTGTCGCACTGCCACAGCACATCTGCCTCAGCATGCATGCTTACACCCTGCATCATCTATTCAACCCCATCCAGTGTTCCACACCTCTTTACAGTATACATTCCATATAGGTGACTATTTGGTACACGTACAGGGACATGTGCATGCTCACACCTAATAGCTGCTGCCATGACCGTGCTCCCTGAAGGTGTCAGTTTAGAGTGACACACACCTATTTGTATCTGCTTGCAGGTGATGGAGGATATCCCTTGAGGCCGTGGCTACTTACCCCTGTGCGGAACCCGCAGAACAGCCATGAAAAGGAGTACAATCGTGTGCACACTCGAACCCGTGTTGTGACTGAGCAGACCTTTGGCCTGTTGAAGGCGCGGTTCGGCTGCCTAAGCAGGTCTGGTGGGGCACTCCAGTATAGGCCTGAGCAGGTGTCAAAGATCACCATGGCCTGTGTCATGCTGCATAACATGTGCGTCCGAAGGAATGTACCACTGCCACCTGACATTGACATGCATGGCCCGGGTGAGGATGAAGGGGATGGAGACGGAGGCGAAGGAGCCCCCCTGCCAGTACGTGATGCATGGGACGGCCATGCTGTACGCCAAGCACTAATTGACGAATACTTTTAAGACACAGGGACCATGAATGACTTTTGTCAGTCAGACACTGGGCCAATGTGAACATGCACAAAGGGAATGTTGTAATTTGGACACTGAACACCGTAACACATTAAATGGATGCACACCAAAAATAACAATGTCCAGCCAGGGATTGTTCTCCAGAATACTTGTGTATTATATGAAAGTGCAAAACTGTGCTCACTCCCCCCTCCCACAATCCCAAAACAAACTCCCTCACCCACCCCACAGATCCCAAATGTCCCCATGTGCGCAACAAACAGTGTTGCCTTTACCAATGTTACTCCTCACATTTTTTCCATTTTTCAGAAAGTCACTTTTTGGCGACTTTTGGGTCTGGGGGTTCCATGGCCATGCGCCGTGCGCTCCTGCGCGTTAAGCGCACAGGGCTAGATTGAACGGAGGTGGAAGGTGTTGACGTGGTGGATGTGTCAATTGTCAATCCCTTTGCAGACCCATAGTGTGGCTGCTGCACTTGCCTGATGTTGGCTAGTAGGGCTTCGGTCAGTGACCCCATGCACTGCCTGAATGCAGACGTGGACGCCTCCACGGCAGCTGTATTTGCAGCAATGGCCGTGGCTATGGCCTTCATGGCCTCATTACCGGCAACGACCTGTTGCCGCATAATCTGCAGCATCTCGTCTTGGCGAGCCTCCACCCTTGACAGACAGACCTCAAAGGTGGTTTCTGTCGCAGGTGTACCGGTGGCTGGTGGGGTGGTGGAAGGCAGGGTGGTGGAAGGCAGGGTGGTGGAAGGCAGGGTGGTGGAAGGCTGGGTGGTGGCAGGCACCTGCGTGGGGCCCTCGTCCTGGGCACTGTCGTCCGCGGAAATGCCGATGTCCGATTCTCCTAGGTCGGAGTCATGGAGACATGGGTCATCCAGGCTCTCTGTCTCCACAGGGGGGAGGCGGTGACAATGGGTGTTGGGCTGGGCAATCCCAAAGATTCTTCGGCCTCTTCGACCACCTCTGTGGACACGACGTCCGTGGTGGCCGGTGGTACAGCTGGCACTATCGCAGCAGGTGCACCCTGCAGAGATGATGCCTTGTGTGGCACACTGGGAGTGGTCGCAGGCAATTTTTCGGAGGAGGGGGTTGCGGTGACCCTGGTCCCATTGCGTGCACTGGATGTGCTTGCCCCCCTGTCCTGGGTTCCACCTTCCTCATCGGTGCCTGGGGGATAGAAGAGATGCAGGTCATCAGTGAGATTGCCAAATGGCAGTTGTGATTTGTTGCAGTGTAATATCTTGATACATTCAGGCACGGTTTAATTTCTGTTGTGCGGCATTTGGTGTACTGAGGGGACATGTTGGCAATGATTGCATGGCTGGTGGCAATGGATTGTCTAGGTGTGGGGGGGGGGACATGGGCATGGATGGGTCATGTTGCACCTCTGTTGGGTTTACATATTTCACGCAGCATGCATGTGGTGCAGGGGGTGGCAATCAGTATTCTGTTGGTGAGTTGATGTTGCCTTGGGTAAAGGAATTGCCTTGCCTAATCGGACTCCCACCTCACTTGTGTCACATCATGTTTTGTTATTGGTGGATGTGATGGTTCACTCACCTTCCTCTGTTGTGGTAGCTGCCCCGAACTCCTGCTCTCCGATCCCCTCTATGGATTCTGGGTCGATGAATCCACTTGCAATCTCCTCCCATGTGGTGAGCTTAACAGGGGAGTGTGTGCCACCGCCTGTCGCCATTGCGGCCCTCCGGTTCTCTGCAAGGATTTTCCGGACACGGAGGTCGTCCCAGCGCTTTCTGCAATCCCGGACACTCCTTGGGGTGCTCCCCACTGCTGTTACCCTCTGCGCAACCTCCTGCCACACCTGTTTTTTACGTGTTTGGGCCGCATGCTTCAGGTCCGTGCTTCGGATTATGTCAGTATGCTGTTGTAGGGTGTCCGCTAGCATTGTCAATTCAGCATCTGAAAAGCGCTGCTTCCTCTTCCTTTGTGAGCTTTTTCCGGTGGCCTTTGACATCCTGGTTGTGTTTTGGCACTCAACAACACGGGTGTAGTGGTAGTAATGGAGGATGGCAATGGATTGTGTTTTTAAAGATGGCTGATGGCCCATTTCCCGTTCCTGCGCAATGACGTAATTTCCGGGTCTGTTTTTTGCGAACACGGTAATACCATGCCGGTATTACCGTGCCGGTATTTACGGGTTAGTGTGAGGTGGTAGCGCAATGGGCGGGCCCCGCGATGCCGGTATAGGGGGCTTGGAGGCACTTTACCGGCATGGCGGTATTGCCACTACCGGCATGGGGGAACGCGCGTGCTCGCGCACTCGTGATGACCCGCTATTAGCGGGTTCATACGTGCACGGACACGCTCATTCCGGCATGCCGGTAATGAACCCGGTTTTACCGGGCAACTCGTAATGAGGCCCAATGTCTATTCAATTGCCACAAAGCACCACACACGAGTGGAAACACCTCTAAAACCCCTAATTATACTACAAGATACCACCTATTTCATATGTTAATTTGATAGGCCAACTAGCCAATTCAAATCATTTCAGCATAAATGCCATCAATGTACATTATATGTACATATCAAAAGATATCATAGCTCAAAATTAAACCCACATTATTTAATAAAAATATAAGATGATAACGCAGAATAACTCCTACGTCATCAGACTTTAGCTTTATAGTTTTACTAAAGTTAAAACATGCAGGGCCGAGAGGATAGCTCAGGGGCAACATGTTTGTCTTGGAAACAAGAGAATTCAGAGAAACACAGGTTTAAATCCCTGTCCCCTGCTTAGAGACTGATCTCCGGTATTAAGCGTGTTATTAAAAAAAAGATGCATTCATTAATGGATTATGATAAAACAATGGCATTCCAGATGTTTCACCCTAGACCTGACATCACATTTGCCTCCGTTCGACCTGGCCTATCCAACAAGTGTCTGAATGTCTTACAATGGCCCACCACTGACATCTCATGAAAAGTGTCAGGGTCCACCCTTTCACCAATGCTGTGTAATGTGTACACTGCTCACCTAAACCATCTTCGTGGAAAACACACAAATGGTTGGTTACCTTCTGCACCTCACATAGCATGACAAGGCTGGTGGTGACCAGTATGCCAGTCCTCTGCACTGCATCACATCACCACCATAGTAATCTAAGGGTGCTTGGGCTTGTCCAGAAGTTGATGCTGACAAGACTTTGCTCTTCCTGATGGAAAGAATCAATCCAATAACCTCACACCATCGACCACCACCTTTCTTTTTTTATAAGCTTTGTTTTCATATTTCATCTTCAACACATATAACAATATTCAACATGAAAAGTAAGATCATTGATGAGATTGTTTTATTTCTCAACCCACCCCAGCCCACAACCCCGAGGCGAAAACTAAGAGAACACAAAATAATCATAATAATGCAGCTAGTATAGCACTACCATCAAAGTCTGACCCATTCTATTTTAGTTTGTACTCGATCTCAACTGAAGTCCCCGAATATAATAATACTCGAGACTGTGATTCCCCCCCCCCACCAAGGAGCACCCCAGCAGTCCCTCCGCAATGCCTGCTACTCGAGTCATAAGTCTTGCAGGTGTCGAGGTCTAAACAGCGCAGCATCCCTATCTTTTACATATTCTACAACAGGGGTCGAAACCAGGGTGTATTTGAGGATCGAGGTAGTCACTAGTGCCTTGATCCTTTCCATGGCCTATATGTCCCATACCGTGTTCCATCAATATGCTATTGTGGGGGCCCTCCTGTATTTTCCAAAATCTGACCACCACCTTTCCTAAAAGTCTCAAGTCCACAGCCTGGGTGCAATATTGTATGCAGACTTGTCGCCCCTTCCCTAGTCAATGTTGATTACAAACATCAGCATTCTTCTAACTTTTACTACAGTGGGGGATACCACTCTACTGACACAGTCCAGCTTTTTATTCACTCCATTTTTAATTATCATTGTAACTCACCAAGCCCTTTAAGGATTGCCTCAAAAAGTCAAAGTACCACTCATCAGCTCCCAAACGCAGGCCAATATCCTCCTCTGTGATAGGCGCTTCCCTCGCCTCATCAATTTCCTCTCATCTCCTGCTGTCCCCTCCTCTCCTCCCTTGGCTACCTTTCCCTCTTGCTCCTCCTCCACCTTTGCCCCTCTTACGGTATTACCCAAATTGTTCGTTTACAATTGTTCAAATGAACAATTGACCGAATTTAAAGGGTCACAATTGACCGAATATATATATATATATATATATATATATATATATATATATATATATATATATATATATATATATATATATATATATATATATATATATATATATATATATATATATATATATATATATATATATATATATATATATATGGGTTTTGGGGGGTTTGGCGTTGGGTGGGGGGGTTTCCCACCACATATATGGTACAATTGACCTTCACAATTCGGTCAATTGTGAAAAGGTCAATTGTCATTCGAACAGTTGTAAAATGAACAATTTGTATACAACCCCTCTTACGGCTCTTTCTCTTCCGCAGGACGATCCTCTGATCTGTACCCCTCCGCAGAAGGTCCTTAAGGCTGGCAATCTTCTTCATATTGCCACTCTCAACTCTCACTCTGCTGTCAAACACTCCTCTGACATCTGCCACCTCCTTGAAGAACTAGACCTTGATGTCCTTGGTCTTACTGAGACATGGTTCACGGCCAGCTCTGTCACAAGCTTTGACACTCTCCTCCCTGATGGCTACAAGGTCCTCTCAGCACCCAGATCCTACCGGTCCGGTGGGGGGGGTAGCCCTGATATTTCCTGAGTGGATTTCTGCCTCTATCATTCCCACTCAAACCTACTCCTCTTTTGAATGCCTTGTCTGTAGGCTTTCTCTCACGCCTACCCATTCTCTTACTGTGGCTACCATCTACTGGCCTCCTGGTCTAATCACCTCATTTCTCCCTGAGTGGGCGGATCTCTCCTCCTCCCCCTAACACTCAACTCCTCCTCCTCAGTGACCTCAATATACATTTAGACTCTCCTTGCTCCTCCTCTGTACTCTTCCGTGACCTCTGTGACTCCCTCTCCCTGTCCATCCTCCCATCTGGCGTGACTCACTCTGCAGGGCACACACTCAATGGGCCTCATTACAGGTGGGGCGGTCCAGAATTAACAGTGGTGGTAAACCCGCCGCCGCTGTTAATTCCGGACCGCCCGATCCCGAGTCTTGCAGGCGGGAAGTGATCTTCCCACCAGGTCTGACTTGGCGGGTTGAACACCTCCCGCCTCCAGGCGGACGCGGATACACCAGCACCATCACGAGATGGTCGTAATGCCCTGGTATTTCAGGTAGTCACGGAGGTGGAATGGTAATACGAGTCTGGCGTTAACCAGGCGGTTTTACCACCGCGGTTACCGCCGGACTCGTAATGAGGCCCAATGTCTTGATCTCCTCTGACCTCCCCCTCTCCATCCCTCTGATCACTTTTCTCTCCTGGAGCGATCACTCCCTCCTCTCCTCTCATCTCTCCCTCTCTTCCCCCCAAACCAAGCCTACCCCAACACTGCCACCTACCTTCTCGGACATCCGCCCCATGAAGCGTGGGTCAGTTGAGGCTTTTGCCGCCACTTTCTCTCCCCCCCTCCACGTTTGGCTGTCTCACATCCTGACACAGCCCTGTCTCTGCTCTACTCTTCAATTTCTGATATTCTTGATGCTCTTGCCCCTCTCATGAGGATCCGTTGAAGTCCAAAGCCAAGTGCAATTCCAGGTATGACTCTGACCTAGCTACACTTAAAGGTAAGTGTAGGGCGGCTGAGAGGAAATGGAGGACTTCCTGTTCATCCTCTGACAAATTAGCCTGTCGCCTGCTACAAAGGCAATACCGACTCTCTGTCCTCACCAAGAAGAGAGTCCACATTCAAGCTCGTGTCTCTGCGGCATCTAATAACTCAGCCGAACTCTTTAAAATCTGCAAGGAGCTGGCCAACCCTGCTGCAGTCTTTTCCCCTCCTGTTGCCTCCCAGGCTCTTTGCAATGCCCTTAGGTCTCACTTCAATTAAAAAACCCAGGACATCCTGTCCACCCTCTCCACCCACACTCCTCCTCTCCATCTGTGCTTGCTGACCCTCCTTTAGCCACCCCCCCACCATCCTTCTCATCCTTTCCTCTTTTCTCCCCTGACAAGGTCGCTAGACAAGTCCGATCTATGAAAGCCTCATCAAAACAGGTTCATCCCTGTTTCTCTAAAACCATCAAGGACCACATTGACACCCTCGCTCCGGCCCTTCCTGATTTTTACAACCACTCGTTTGGATCCTTCCCCTCCCCTCTGAAGCACTCCCTTGTGCATCCTCTTCTCAAGAAACCCACAGCTGATCCTTCTAGCCCAGCTAACTATCGCCCAATTTCCATTACTCCCTTTCTGGGCAAACTCCTGGAAAAGTTGGCCATCTCTCATCTTAACCTTCATTCCAATTCTGTTGGCTGTCTCCATGACCACCAGTCTGGCTTTAGAGCTGCCAGAAGCACAGAAACTGCTCTCCTGAACAACCGTGAAGATCTGCTCTCCAACCTTGACTCTAACATTCCCTCTGTCCTCATCCTCCTCGATCTCTCTTCTGCCTTCGACACAGTCAACCATACCATCCTGCTCAACCGTCTACATGAAAACCAGGGTATCACTGATCAGGCTCTGGCCTGGCTGACCTCTTTCCTCTCAGATCGACCCTCCAAAGTCCAACGGGGGTCTAACCTCTCGCCCTGGCTTTTCAACCAATACCTGGCAACTCTCGCCCACTGCATTGCAACTTTCTGCTCAAATTTCCAGTGCTACGCTGATGACACAACTCATTTTCAGGCTGCCTTCTGCCTCCTCCTCTCCCTCTCTCACCTCTGATTACCTAACTGCCATTCAAGATTGGTGTGCTGCCAATGATCTTGGGCTGAATGCCAGCAAGACGGAGATCCTCTCATTGGCACACCTTCACCATCCTTTCCCCTTACTCTCTGGCTGGCCTCCCTTGGCCCTCCTCCTACCCCCACCTGTGAGACTAAGAACCTTGGGGTCATCTTTGACTCCACCCTTTCCTTAAACGCCCACATCTCTGAGATTTCTAAAAAGTCAAACTTCCTACTGCACCTCCTCAGAGATACTCTGCCTTTCCTCTCCTTCCCCCAGAAGTTCATGGTATCCCAAGCTCTGGTTATCTCTGGGTTTGACTATTGTAACAGCCTTTTTCTAAAATACCTTCAGCTATCCCTCTGCAAATACCTCCCTTCTCGAGTTCTTCACTCCTTTACCTCCAACTCCCTCAGGGTCAGTCGTTTTTCATCTATGGTTCCGGAAGCACCTCAAGACCTTCCTCTTTTCTTCTGCCTTCGCTCACCCTCTCCCCTGCTGATCTGATCTCTCTTGGCACAGTGCACCTGGGCCACCCTCTGTCCTCTGGGCCCAGGTACCTGCTCACCCCGCCACCCTTGCGTACTGCCTCCGTGCCACCCCTTGCCCTGGGTTCTGTATCTGTACCCATACAGCTCCCCCTTTTTCTTCCTGCACTTATCAGACCTAACCTGTCTGCTGCCTTAAACCTAGCACTTGCAAATTGCTGGCTGCTCTACCACTGTTTGTTGCCTTTATTGTGTATTTATTGTTATTTATCTGTTTATCCTCTGCCTCGCATTTTCCACTTCTCCCCCCTTTCATGCACTTTTCCCCTCCCCTTCTCCCATGCACTTGCACGTTCTCAATGTCACCGGGCCTAGTAAGATCGCTGTTGTGTTCTCCCCTGTTCCCCTCCCTTGGCTTGTCGGGCTCTGAAACACTTGTGTACGAGCGTGATATAAATAAAATGTCAATATCAATATCAAAAACACTCCTTCTACAAAACATCCACTCTCCAAAGCACACCACAAAGCCTTCTCCTGCACGATCTCAAGATGGTTGTGCTCCATTCCCCTTCTTTTTCATGTGCCCTCAGAAACCCCTAGCCTTCCAGAGAATAGTAAATACAGCCAGCCTCATTACCAGTTTAGCGGTATGGGAGAAAGATGGCAGTAAAATGGCAGTGATAGAATTACCGCCACTTTACTGCCAGTTTAGTGCATCACTGAATTCTGAGGTGGGCGTTAAAGTGGAGGATTCACCAGCAGCATATAGCTGGAGGTAAACTCTCCACTTCAAAAATCATTGCAGTAAATCCGACAGCAACCAAATAGTCCAAAAATGGGGACTAATGCTGCCATACAGGCCCTTGTGGTAAATCCTTGGGACACAGTGGCGGTAACGGTAAACTTTTTTGACAGTAATTGCGGGACACAGTGGCGGGAACGGTAAACTTTTTTGACAGTAATTGCTGCTAAACTTATAATAGGGCTATAGTTTCTGCAGGCTCCTTTAACACACAGACAAGAGCTTAGAATAACAATTGATTGCGCTAGGGTAATGCAATTTAATTGAATCTTTTACTGAATAAATGATTTGATACTCGCTTCGTATGGAGACGAATGATAAGAAAACTGCGACAAAAAGGCTTTAATTTTCTTTTTATTGCAACACCCAGTATTCCGTGTTCATTTTTTTGCGAAAGGCATAGAAACCCCTTTTTTTAACCCGTGCTGCGATACTCTCGTGTTTAAACAAATGTTGCAGGAATTATTTATTATCTTTTTGAAGTGTCTTGTTCTGGTCCTAAGAAGAAAGTGACAGACGCTGTACAGGTGTGATAATGTCTGGAAGAGCTTTTGACACGGGTCACAAGGAATATACAGAAGCAACAGAAAGAAAGGACCATAAAAGGTTGCACAATAAATTACTATAGCCCCAGACTGCCCAACCACATGAAGGCGGAGGGCAACAAAAGGTTGCATAAGTGAGATTCCTGAGTTTTTTATGGTGGAGCTGCAATCTTCTGTTGGACTATTTACTGAGCCTCCCTACTTCAGGCAGAGCCCAGCCCAGGCATGCAGCATGTAAATAAACGTATACATTGCTCGGCAGTGACATTTACAAGGCCCAGCTGGTAGCAGCAATGTGAAGCCCAGGCTGCCCACATACTCCTCGAAGCTCTTCAAAGTTGGTTCTGTTCCCTAGCCCTGAAACTACTGTGGTGGTGATTTGCCTCCTTATAAAAGCATATTAACAGAGCTGACCATCGAGTAGCCTATAGGGTAATAGGTCAATGCCCACAGGCCGGCCCAACAAATAGGCTCATGTGGGCCAGTTTTCTGGCCCAATTTGACCCACTATTAATAAATTAGTGCCAATGAACCTGCAAGTTATGACTAATGCTACTGACCTAATGTTTTAAAAGGTTCCGTTTGACACAGATTTTTTTTACGAGAAATTCCCCCCAGGCTCCCCCAATTTGGCAGAAAAAGTAATAAACTTGGCTTTTGTCCCAGTCCGACCGCTGCTGTTCGCATGTCGTTCTCTAAAATAAGCTATGATTTTTTTCTTCTTCCAAGTATTTAATCAGTGGTTCGTGGTTTACAAAAAACGTTGCAGAGGATTACACCAAACCTATTTTTGAGGAGGTTTCCCCTCTCTAATGTAGTTTACGGCCGGGTCCGGATTTTCTATAAACACAGAACTGCATACAAAATAGGAAGCAGAGGTAGTTAGGAAAACCCCCCTGGAACAATTGATATGCTCACTACAGGTTTTTATATTAGCAAAGGAAACTTCCGAAAATGACATGGACAGGCTCAGACTGGCCTACAGGGCAATAGGGCAATGCCCCGAACCAAAAACGCAAAATGCTAGTGTAGGTCAGTTTTTGGTCAAAGTGGGCCACGTTTTTGGCCAATGTGGGCCAGTTTGATGAGTTACTTCACTATGCGGCTAGTAGTTTTGATCAGTGTTGCTGGATAAAAATTCTTTAAAATGCACAATTTGCATCACATTTTATCAAAAAAACTCGCCTTCGAGTACTATTCAAACAGTCTGTCACAAAAGGAATGAATTGCCATTTGCATCTGTGGGCCACTTTTTCATTGGTGCCCGAGACATTATGCCACAGTCTGACCTGGACATGGACTGTGAAATGTTTAGTCAGAGTGCAGTTGTATCTCTAAACACCATGCCATAACTTAACAGGTCGATTTACAGAGAACACGTTCACCCCATTGGGGCCTCTTGGTGCTGATAGAGGTTTTTTACCCAATTCAATGGTACTCACTTCAACGAACTTGGAAGGATGAACGGCACCGACGACTTCCCAAGATTCAACCTGGGACTGCGATGTCAAACAAAGATCTCCTAGTCCACTGAGCCACATAACCAACCAGATCTATGGCGCTGCGCATTTCCTTGATTCAATTTGAAGTACAGATAGACGCTGTGGCTACTAGCGCCATTTAAATGAGAAAACATTGAAAAAAGGAAAATTATGTAGAATGCTACCTTCTCTCACAAGGGTATGTGTTCTGTGACACTGGACAGTGTGTATGGCAATTGGTTATTAAGCTTCTGTTGATGCTTCACAGGTCAACACAGTCTCAGGTTTTTGTTTTTTTGCAAGTGACTACTATGGTGCTGAACCATTGTGCAGCCTCAGCAGTTTCTGTAAGGTTGTCGTTGATTAGTCTATTGAGGAGTGCATGTAATTCTTCCCTGACAATTACTGGGGCATTGTTAGGTGTGCGCTAGATAAGGGACCACACCAAAGGTGTGCCTAGATTTTTTAAGTGGATAAGTAGCTGTCTGAATTGACATCACCTGTTGCTCCATGCATGGATGATTTTTGGTTTACCTTCATCTTCACAGCCTATGATCTGGAATCCTTTCTTTGGTAACATCCAACGCTACATCTCCTTTCAAGTCCATCATTCATTGTGTATACCCTTAGAACCATTTGTTGAAACCAGGGTAGGAGCCTGGGAAGATGGTGGGGCGTCATAGTTGTTTGGCTTCGATGGCCCAGAAAGATCAGAAGGTGGTCATCCAGAATTGACTTGCAATTGTTCCAAGTATCATCAAGTGTAATGTTTCATGCATTTCTTGAAGTGGGTCTCATTGCTGACGTGCCGTACTGTAGGTGCGTATTTCTGCTCGAGCTCCTCAGAATCGCTATAGGTATTGTCAAGGTTATGGGTATCTCATTTTCTTTCTGCACACTTGGGCTAAAGGCTGCTTTTGCAGCATGATCTACACTCCTTGATCCTTGCAGAACCTTGTATTTTTTGTTTGCCTCATGCTTGAGACCAATGTACTTGTAGCACTCTGTGCAGTCTTGTTTGTTATAACTCCTGTCTTGTAAATTGATGTGTGCACGTTTTCTGTTCAGCATACACCTTTTCACTGTTCGTCATTTTTGTAACTTTCCTCTATGCAACATATAGATTGTTCTGTGCTTTCGGCTAGTGTAATGGCATTGTCTAGGGTAGGATCCCTGCTCGTCCACAAATGTATCTTGATCATCTTGCGGTTATCGCAATAAGTGTGTCTAACCAATTGCACAGTCATGTTCCCAAATTCACGCTCTGACAGGTCCATAGATTATTCATAAAATCATCAGTGACTTCTAGGGAGTCCTGAAGCCTATTGTAGAATTGGTGGCACTCCAGTGCAATCTTCACCCTCATGTTCTCATTCCCTTTATCGTAAGTTCCTGTATGCCATTCCCATGTTTCCAGTGGCTTTGATTATATGCATAAGAATGCTAAGGCTTTCTGCCCCTATATTATTTATTTATTTATATAGCGCTAAAGCCCGCAGGCATCAAAGCGCATTCCAAAAAGACAAGACGTATAGAAGCAGAGACGGGACAATAGAATGGGCACAGTAGGCCATTTCAAAGTGCTTGGACTGTCGTAATTCAAAGACTTATTTGAATAACAGTGTTTTCAATTTCTTTCTGAAATGAATGTAGTTGGTTTCAAGTTTCAGTGATATGGGTAGTTCGTTCCATTTTTGGATGCTTCTAGTCGGGAAGGCCTTGCCTAGGCCATTTTGCTTTTTCGTTGAGATAGTCTGGAGCAGGCCTTTATTAGATGATCTTAGGCATCTAAATGGCACGTGCCACTTAAACTGTTTCTTTAGGTAAGCAGGGGCTTTGCCATATAGACATCGATGGATCATGGTGAGGGACTTGAAGATAATTCTCTCTTCCATGGCCAACCAGTGTAGATCTTTTCTGTCGCCTGTGATGTGTTCCCTTCTTGACCTGCCTGTGATTGTCCTGATGGCATTGTTTTGGATTACCTGGCATTGTTTCAAGCATTTACTATTAGCTCCTGGGAGCAGAGAGTTTCCGTAATCTAGTCTAGATAGTATTGTTGCTCTGGCAATGATGGTGCTATTCTTTTGATCGAGCAAAGGCCTCATTTTTTTCATTAATTTTTGATGATACTGGCAATTTCTTTTTAAGTAGGCTGTGTGTGCCTCTGCTCCTAGGGAGGCTTGTAGGAAGACTCCCAGGGTTTTCACTTTCTCAGATATTAGGATTTGAGAGTTTTTGATAATGAATGAAGAGCATGCTGAATTCAGTTTTTTTCTGGCATGTGGGGATCCGAAGATCATTAGCTCCATCTCGGTGCTGTTAAGACACATCCAATATAGCATAGTATAGCATTTCTATAAAGTGCTCTCACTCTGATTGAGGTAAACTGCCTGCTCTCTAATGCCTCAATTATGTTGCCAAAGGCAAGTTTCCATTGACTTCAAGGTATGAATGGTGCAACTCGATTCTGTCGTAAAAAATGAGATGGCGTTCCCTCCTGCATGGTTAGGGAATGTAGAGTTGTCTTGCCCCCTAGGGACGAAAGATGTCTATCAGTGTTGTACATAAACGCTCATGCGTCATCTAGTTTTTACGTACATATGCTAGATAAGGTGCTTTGGTATGCATACTCCCAGCATACTGAGGATGAGGGAAAAGTAGTGCCGTGGAAAAATGGCTACAGATGATTCTGGTGGATTGATGAACAATTTATAAGTAAAAAGCAACCAGCAGGACAAAACAACCCAACGACAGTATGAGACTTCGGAGCAAGTAAGAACCCTCTTCCCTCCGAGCACTGTCCTCTTATCTTTCTGTGCATATTACCTCCCCCCAGCTCCCAGTTTTTTTCTCCCAGTCTTGTGCCCTGTCTCGTCTCCCCCGTAACTGCTGCTCTCCCTGCGCCCGTGGCCTCAGCCTAGTTAAGTGCACCTCACTCTCTACAGTTTGCTATGGTGCTCTCTATCTCTCCTATCTTCTTAAACTGCGTCTCTGTCTCTTATCCTTCACCCCTTACTAAGTCTCTGGCCTCTAACCCAGGCCTTCCGATTGCAGACACCTACGTCACTGCATCTACCAGAGAGACTCTCACCAACATCCTCTTTGTCGTTCCCTCACCCGACCTTTGGACTCTCCATATGATCACTCTTCTCTCTCTCCTTTATCTTACTCACCCATCAATAGTGGCACCCACTGGGAGGTCCTTCTTACCCTCTTCTCCACCTCCAGGGTCATAATCAATATCTACTGCAATAGTACCATCATGGTACAGGGTCCTCAACCCAACCTTCTACTCTCTGATAGGCTCCTCCCCTGCCTTATCAACCACCCTCCTCCTTCTGCACCCGCTCCTTTGGCATCCCTGGCTCCCTTGCCAGCTGTGCCCACCTTGGCACTCTTGCTGCCTCCTAACCACCTTTCTACCCTCGCCACGGCCTCCTCGCCACAACACCCCACATTAACAACCCTGTCAGCCTCCTGCTCTTTGGTGAACCTGCCACCCACTAACCCCCTATCTGGGGCTCCCTTGCCCCCTGCGGCCCCTTCCGCACTGGCTCCCTTCTCAACCACTACGGTCCCGGCTCCCTAGCAGGCCTTGGCTCCTCTGCCCCCTTCTACCTCTGTACCCTAGGCCCTCTGTCACTTATGTGGGGGACCACTGTCCCCTGTTCCCCCCGTAAGTCTTTCACTGATGGCAATCTGCTCCACATTGCCACGTGTAACACTTGCTCAGCTGTCAAACACTCCTCTGACATCTGCAGCCTCCTTGAACTCCTGGATCTTGATGTTCTTGCCCATACTGAAACCTGGTTCAAGGATAGCTCTCTCACAGGTTTTGACACACTTCTCCCAGAAGGCTACAAGATACTTTTTCTGCCTAGACCAAACCGACCAGGTGGGGGAGTAGCATTGATCTTCCCTGAGTGGATCCCTGTGTCTGTCGTTCCCACTCAGGCCTACTCATCCTTTGAGTGCCTGGTCTGCAGGCTCTCCCTCTCTCCTAAACAGAGGGGGATCTGGGAAACTCTCTACCAGCACAAACACAGCCCATTGACTTGTTATTGGGTGGATGGCCCCTGGGAGAGTCTCAACCAAGTCTTTAGCTCACTGTTCTTTTCACAGATAAGACATTTCCCCGCATATCAGACTTTGTCCTGCCCAGGGGCAGTCCAGCACTGAAATGCTAGACAATTCTCCTCTGAACAAGAGTACCACAGCAACCCCATACACGTGTTTCAGCCTAGTTGGGCATTATCAGTGAGGTGAAGCTGTGCCTCTCTAAGAGCAGTGAGAAAGGGGTCAAAGTCTGGATTCCCCTGGTAACTTAGGGTGAGACCCAAAGTTACTTAGTATGCAAAAGAGAGGGGGGTCTGGGAAAAGATCTTCACTCCTGCTGGCCACCTTTTATCGGCCACCTGGTCAGCCCTGCCTCTTCCTTTCGGATTGGGCTGACTTGGCCTCCTCTCTCCTTTCCTCTTCTTCTCAGCTCCTCCTACTGGGTGATCTCAACATCCATCTCGACACACCCGATTCCTAAGGACCTTTCTGCAACCTTTGCGACTCTCTCTCTCTTTCCATCTTACCCGCTGGCCCAATGCACAGTGCTGGCCACACCTTGGATGCTCTCATGTCAACTGACACTGCTCTATCCCTCTCACTACTTCTCTCTCATGGACTGATCACTCTCTCCTCTCTTCTCACTTGAAGCTCTCTTCTCCTCTTGCCTGGCAAGCCTGGCACTGCCTCCCATCTACAAGGTCATCCGACCCATGTAAAGAGTGTCAGTAGCTGGCTTTGCCTCTACCTACTCTGCTCCTTCCACTCCTGCAGCTGACTCCCTTCCTGACACAGCCCTCTCTAACTTTAACCTCTCTTGATATTCTTGCCCCCGTCATGAGGGTACGACTGAAGCCTACCAAAAAGTGCAACTCTTGGTACAACTCCGAACTGGCTGCCCTTAAACGCAAGTGCAGGGCAGTCAAACGGAAATGGGATACCTCCGGCGCACCCTCCGACAAACTGGCCTGCGGCCTCCTTCAAAGGCAGTATAGACTATGCATCTGCCCCAAGAAAATAGTCTTTATTCAAGCCCGC
Organism: Ambystoma mexicanum; assembly: GCF_040938575.1. NCBI lineage: Eukaryota > Metazoa > Chordata > Amphibia > Caudata > Ambystomatidae > Ambystoma > Ambystoma mexicanum. The sequence continues at coordinate 219,168,139 of NC_090940.1, forward strand.
TTCTCTGCAGCATCCAATAACATGGCCAAACATTTTGAAGTCTGCAAGGAACTAGCCAACCCTACTGCAGCCTCCTCCATCATTGCACCCACCAGGCCCTTTGCTTGGCCCTTGCTGTACACGTCACTTCAAAAATACAGGCTATCCTATCCTCTCCCTCTTCTTCACCACCTCATGAACCAACATCTCTTGTACCACCCTTGGCCACCGCCACCCCCTCCCCTCTCTTCTCTCTCCCCTGTCACACCTATGAAAGCCTCCTCCAGACTGGTGAACCCCTTTCCCCCCATAACCATCAAGGACAGCATCGACTCTCTCGCCCCAGCCTTGGCCGAACTCTGCAACCTCTCTTTCGCCACTGGAATTTTCTACACTGCTCTTAAGCACTCCCTTGTGCACTCTCGCCTCAAAAAACTTTCTGCGGACCCTTCCTTTCCAGCAAACTATCACCCATTCTCCATCACTCCTTTCCTGGGCAAATGCCTGGAGAAGTTGGCTATTTTCCATCTTACCCTCCACACTGAATCTGTTGGCTGCTTCCATGACCACTAGTCTGGCTTTAGAGCATCCAGAGGAAACTGCTCTTCTGAACACCTGTGAAGATCTGCTCTCAAATCTTGATTCTAACTCTCCCTCTGTCCTCATTCTACTCGACCTCTACTCTGCCTTCTATACGGTGAACCACAACACACTGATCGCATGTCCCTGTGATACCCTGAGCATCAATGATCATGCCCTATCGTGGCTAGCCTCTTTTCTTTCCGACCGCCAATCCCAGGTGGAATTGGGGTCTTGCCTCTCCCCATCACTTTCTCTACTTGCGGTGTCCCCCAGGTATCTAACCTATCCCCCTGTTTTTTCAATGGCTACATTGCCCCCCTAGCCCATATGATAGCCACCTTTGCCTCCAACTTTCAGTGTTACGCGGATGACACACACCTCTTCTTCAGGCTACCCTTCGGCCGCTTCCTCTTCCTCACTCATACCTGACTGTCCGCAATTCAGTCATGGTGTGTTGCGAACGACCTCTGCCTCAATGCCAGTAAGACAGAGATTGTCCTCACTGGGAGCCCTGCTACTGCCTTCCCTCTTTCTCTCTGGCCGGCCTCCCTTGGCCCTGCGCCTCCACCTACCAATGAGGCAAAAACCTGGAATTCATCTTCAACTCCACTCTCCCCTTCTCGTCTCACATCGCGGACATCTCTAATAAGTCCCACTACCAACTGAAGCTACTCGGAGGTATTCTACCTTTTCTCATCTTCCCCCAGACGCTCACCGTCTCCGGAGCCCTGGTCCACTCTAGGCTGGACTACTGCAACATCCTCTCTTCTACCCTCCATCCTCTTCAAGTCGTCCAGAACAGAACCACAAGACTTATCCTTGGCCTAAAGCCCAGCGACTGCATCTCTCCGGCACGGAAATCCCTTGACTGGTTCCCTGTGGCCACAAGGATTAAGTTCAAGACCCTTTGCATTGTCCACAAGGCTTTCTGGGGCCTGGGCTCACTCTATCTGCAACGCTCTCTTTCTAAATACTCGCCTTCCCAAGCCCTCTGCTCGTCTTCCTCCAACTCTCTGCGGGTGAGCCTCTTCTCCAAGCAGAGACTTGTGGGGAGATCTTTATCCTCTGCAGGTGCCTCCCTCTGTAACAGCCTCCCTGCCTCTCTCCATCTTGAGCCTGATCTCCTTAAATTCCGGAAACTCCTCAACACTTTCCTCTTCGCCTCCTCCTTATTTCTCTCTCTTCCCTGCTCACCACCTCTTTTTGCTCTCTCGCTCTCTCTCTCTCCTCTACTGCTGCTCAGTTTCGGCTGACTGGCTGCTTGATGTCCCTTCAGAACTTCACAGGTCCCAAGCTTTCCTCGCCAGTCTCCTGCACTTGCCCACTGGCCTTGAACTTACTACAGCACTACTGCACTTCAGTTATGACCCATGAGAGTGATATCTCTCTGCACTTAACCCATGTTCTGACGGGACTGGGCACCCTTGTTCCTATTGGCCCCCTGTACGTGCTTTCTTTTCTGTTCACCTGCATAATCTGAATGTGCCATGCCTAGTAAGATTGTTTTTCTTGTCTTCCCCTCCCATGCATGGTTGGGCTTTGAAACACTTGTGTATAAGCGCATAATAAATAAACAATCAGTCAATCAATATCCAAAGGAACACATGCATTTCAATGGAAGGCGTGGCCCAGACAGGGCAAGGAATCATGCTGAAACAATGTTGTGAGCATGGAACAAAGCCCCGCTATGCAAGACTCTGATACCAGCTGCGTTTATACATATTAAACAGTCTTATCATGAAGGATAGCATAGTGTGATATATTTAGTGACATTTTATATTTTCCTCAAAGATTCACATGCTCCAAGGAAGGCTAGAACGATGACAGTATGATGACTTCTGTCTACTAATGCCGCTTTGCCTAAGAAAGCAGAAGCCTAAAACGCACTTACATATGCCAAAGGGAAAACGTCAGAAGCGGGAGATGTAATGGTGAGCATAGCTACACTTCCGGCGAAGAGCCTTCATCGCAAAGGCACACAGTAAGGCCTAAAGCCTCACCATGCACAAGCAAGAAACTGTTCTTTAAACATGTCTGTTTTCAGTATCCCCTCACTATTATAATGCAGTAATGCGCAAGGAGAGTACATACAATTTACAATTCCAAACTCCCCCTCACAGTTGTGTCAACACTTCTGGGAAGTTCACACAAGGGCGGAATGTGGTGGGCTGCAAATAGTGGGTAGAATGTGGGACCCCTTACTTTTCATACGTGGTCTACTGTTTTCATCCGTCAGAGCTTTGTTTCCTTTAAATCAATGGCCTGGTGGTGCACTGCAGGCAGGACGGCAGTGAGTGCTTTGCAATGGATGGAAGAAGTGTTCATACTGTATGTGAATTATAGTGTCTCAGGTATCTTCACTGCCACTTTAAGGTTGAAAAAGAAAGCTACCTGCAATAATAAAAAGGACTCATTATGGAATAATTTTTTGGATGTTTATTTCAAATAGTGTTTACCACACAATAGAAGATATGCTTCAGTGCATCCTTGGTGGAGCTCTCTCTAACCCGCTGTGGGTCTTGTGTTGTGTGTGGCCTGTTCTAATGCTGAGTATCACGGGTGTGTACCAGTGACAGAGGGTGTGGTTTGGGACCTTAATACGTGTGAATGCGGAGGTTACTCGGGCCATGGAGGACACCTTTAATCAACAATCAAATGATAGTGGAGCAAATGCTTGAACCTGTCCAAATCTTACATTTTTTCCATGCCTTAAAAAATAAACTGCATTTCAACAATGAGTGAGTGCTTGGGGGTTGGAGGTAGGGCCCTTGCCTTCTGATTTAAAACAGTAAGGGGCTGCTTAGGTGTCTGTGGAATCTTTGCACTAAAAGCAGTCATAACCTTTAATGTTTAGTCACTTACCCTGTCAGGTTGTCCAGTCACCACTCTTAACTCTCCCTAGCACCAAAACCTTACCAGGAGCTATACCTAAGCTAAATCACAAGTATTCTTCCTTTTGAATGGATTTCCTGAGAAGCTAGAAAGAAATACACTCTGGAAGTAGTGTGAAATTGATGTTGGCGGGATCCCATTATGTCTGGGGGAGAGAGCCCCAGGAGTTTTGACAAAAAAGAAACCTCTAGTCTTGGGACTTATTAAGAAGCCAACTGCTCTTAACTGTCTATATGCATCTCCTCTCCTCAAAGGGACCTAGCTGCCAGTCCTACATATCAAATGGATGATAGACAGAGCTGAATACAGGTGCTCCTGATGAGAATGGGCCAGTTGGGCAGCCCTGCATGGCAGGGTCAGTACTCACAATTAGATTAGAACATTTTACCAGCACTTAACATGGACTGGAGTTCTTCTAACAAAATAAAGCAAATGATACATAAATGGAAATATAGCCATGTTAACAACCAATAAAATTCTAATTGACCTGCCAACCGAGTTACTGTTTACAATCATATGGTTTGAGTTGGTGAAACCGGATGAGAGAACATTTATAAACAGCTCTGTTTGATATAAAATGATGTAAGATCTGATCATCAGACCAACACTGAGGAAGCACAACAAATTGTTGAGTAGGCTCTGACTGTTTCGTATGACTGGTGGGCCATTACTGCCCAGTACGGCCTGTCCCAGCTGAGTTTATTGACAAACTAAATAAACTCTTTGTATATTTTCTTTTATGTTCAAAGTATTTTTTAAATAAATATATATTTTTATCAAGTAAAGGAATTTGGAACTTGGCTGTAGCAGTCAGAACCACAGTGCATCATCTGGAACATTGTATTGTAAGGCAGAAGTAGAAAGCGAGCCAGTTACTTACTAAGGACTGCAAACAATTGAGAACAACAACAGATAGACCCAAGTGAGACTCTTCTTAAACTTCTGTGCAGTAAAGAATATGCGGTCCTCAACCATCTTAATATTGGCTTGCAGATTTACATTTTTACCCATAAAGACTCCTAACCTTTCTGCATAATCCCCATCACGATTGCAAAATCTAACCCCTGGGAAAAGTGAGATATATAGATCCTCTTTTGCTGCCTCATGTTCCACACAATTAGTTTTCCCTTTGATAAAGCAAAGGTAGGAGTGTATCATGCTGTATCTTATAAACATATAGCATGTTAAATGTTAACTGCATTCTTCTGGACGGTCTCAAATTACTGACCTCTTTGCAGGCAATCTGTAGGGTGAGTTGGGCATTTGAATAGAAAACATATCTGACAGATAGAAGGAAATATGCAGGCTGCCCACTGTTGGTTATACATCTTTCCTTGTGGACATTTAAAAAGGTGAGACGCCCTTTGTGCTAGGCAAAGCAGGCCCACCACCAATGTTCCCTCTAAGCTGTGCGCATGTGCGCTTGCCCAGCTTCCTTCTGGGTGCCGCTCAGAAGATTTTTAGCAGCGCACACAGACAATTCTCACCTATACAAAAAGATTTGATAAGGCACAAGCCACAGCAATTACCTGACATTTTCTTTTTCTTAAAATAAGCAACTAGTCTAGATATTCTGCTAATTTGCATTACACTACTATGCACCTAAAATCCCTAACAGCAAAATACAACACAAGAGGTGTAAAACTAATAAGAAGAACTGGATCCATGAACAGAAGAATCTAACCAAGATATGCCTGCACACATTAACCAAAAATGTTCCCTCCCCACCCATGACTCCTAAACCTGACTCTACCACACGTTTACCTTATGACTAACTTCTGCCCGAGAGTACATTAAGATACTACTGGACAACCTTGACTCTTCCTCTCTTGGCTCTGCGAAAGGTTAGCAGACGTGCACCTACATCAACTTGTTGTATGTTTGTTGTAACATGAGTAACGTTCACGCGCCAGAATTTCTGTTACTCATTGTGCCTTAGCAAAAGTGTCACTCCCACTAATCGAATTACCAGTTCAAATATCGGATACTGACTGTAAGTAAGCAATCTACTTGGATGTGTAACCAAATCTCATACTTCCTCTTCTTTGCACATATGTCATGCAGGTGCTTTGTAGTTATTTTGTCCTCTAAAGATTTTGAAAAGACAAATGTGATGCTCAGCGTCTCCTACTTTAGCATTACTAACATTACCCTACAATTAGAGAGCAACATTGCAAAATCATTTATGTTGCCTACAAGGGATAATGGTTATGGACTATGCCTGAGATTACTCAACCATAGTATCATGGCACCGGATATTCAGACAGGAGAATGCTTTTCACACAATCTGCATCGTTTCCAAGGGTTCAGAGTTCTTTGGGCATAGACCTTCACGCATTATATGGTAACTCTCTTCTATACAAAAACATTTTCACTGAGCACTTGTGTAATCCTACACAATGATATAAGGGTGGGGTATGTTTCAAACAATGTTGTATGCACTGCAAAAGAATTGTGTACATGCAGAGTCATGCCATTCTTAAAATGCACATCATATGTTGAGGCATTTAAATATGCCTTGCTTGCAAAGTATGGTGGGTCTGCAAATATCCCAGTGAGTGTTTACTGCTACAATCCCTCACTTTTTACAGTGCTCTATCAACTAGTATTGGAGGCAAGCACAGGGGCCGGGAAGGGTATGGGTAGAAGCATCACTCCTTGCAGGTGATGAACAAAGCAGCACATTTCAAAGACCAGGTCAGACGTTTCAGCAGTACACTGAAGGAAATGTGTTACTTGTTTGCTAAAGGATAGGAAATTCTAGTACCCATCTAGACAACATTGCCTTCTTTTTCTTTCTATGCTCAACTGTTCTGTGCGTGCAGTCTCTAGCATCTCCCTGCATCTTATTTAACTGATCACAAAGAATTACAGAAGAGGGATCCATAGTTACAGAAGAAGGCACTCAATCAGTTGTATCTCTGATGAATTGATGCGAGTAACTTAAAAGGCATATATGTGTGATTTTCTTCAACAGGGCTCCATAATAAACCGCACTAAGGCTCTTGTTTAATTTTATCTAGGCTGTAGTGTGGAAGGGTGGGCAACACTATTTACTTTATTATGTGCCCTGTCATTTCACTCCTTATGTCAGTGGTACAAGCAAGGCGATTATGTCACAGATAGCGCTAAAATAGAGGAGGTCTATAAGGTCATCAACATATGGATGCAGAGACATTGGATGTGTCTTAATAATAGTAAGACAGAACTTATGATCTTCGGATCCCGCCACATAAGATCCAAGTTAGGAGCCCAATACAAGGAATTTGTGATAAAAAAGCCACCATCCCAGTGTTACCACAAGTTAAAACACTAGGGGTGATGGTGGAAGCATCAGTGGGTGCTGAAGCCCAAGTAAATTACTTAGCGAAAAACAATGCATATTACATGCGCTTGTTAAGAGCCATTAGACCCTACATTAGTGAAGCAAATACTGCCAATATTGCAAGGGCGATTATATTGTCTCGCCTGGATTACGGCAATGCACTGTTAATGGGAGCTACCAAGAGGGAACCACAGAGAGGTCAGGTTATGCAGAATGATGCCGTTCGTATTGTTAAGAGAATTAAATACGGAGAACACATATCGGCAGGAACGAAAGATCTTCATTGGCTTAGAATAGAAGAGAGAGTCAATTTTAAGGCAATGATGATCGTACACAGAAGCATATATGGTGTGCTGCCTTGCTACTTTAAAGAGAAGTTCTTGCTTTACACACCTAAGAGAAACCTTATATCAGCCGATGTAGGCCTCCTGGTGATCCCAGAGGTTAGTCGGGCATCGGGTAGAGGTAGAGCTTTCCCGGTCAGGGCAGCCAAATTTTGGAATAGGCTCCCAGTGAACCTGAGACAGGAAGGTAATTACATCACCTTTAGGAAATCACTGAAAACATTCTTATTCCAGTAAGTACTAGGGTAACAGGGCATTTTCAAGGTATAGCTATGGCTAGCCTAGAATTCATTTCTCCATCGATCCTCCCATTCCATGCAAATCTTTTCTCTTAGGTTTTCTCCGTGCCCTGATGCCTGCAGGCTTTCGGCGCGTTACAAGCACATAGAAATAGAAAAAAAGAAAGGCTCTAATCAGATTTTGCTCCCTACTTGGGAGTCAAATGATTTTTCAGGGAGTAAAATAATTTGCTTTGCCGATTTGGATACTTTCTGCTTATTAAAAGATGTTCTTTCCCCATAAAATTCCTCTTGAGATCGGTAATTCATATTATTAGAGTTCCTTCCTTCCTATGCCACTGCTCTACTGGTCATTAATTTGAAAAAATATCTGTGTTCATTGTTTCTCGATTTTGCTAGGCACATTTTCCTTTTTTAGGAAGTAAAAATGCATGGTGCATATGTCTCTTAATTCTAAGGATGGTGTTATCACTACCCATAGGAGAATGTAATGTGCCCACCACCAATGTTCCCTCTACTTATTTTTCTCTATGTGCGGAACCGGTTGGCTGTTGTGCGCACATTATTTTCAATGTTCGCAACTGACTAATGAGGAAAGCCACTTTGTGAGGTCCCGTCGCAGAACAGAGTTTGGAAAGGAATTTCCTCTTCCCAGCCACTTCAATTCTTTAAAAATCTTACAACACTTTTTCCAAACAAATAGGCTAAAATAAAATATGTTATATGTGATTATACAGAACACTCATCAACCAGTCCAATCCTTCAATGTCTGCCACAGCACCATGCAAACGTACTTCTGTGGCGAGAAAGATTTCGGCTGAGTTTGGCGGTTAGTGTTAAAGTTGGCGCTAACTCCACTACCGCCAAATTTACCACTATGCCAAATTACAATTTTGGGCCTCGAGTGGAGGATTTGCCAAAAGGAAAATCCTCCAACTCAACGCCGAAATCGTCGGAATTTCCGCTGTGGTAATTCTGCCAAAAAAGTGGCGGTAACAGTAATTTGTTTGGGTGGTATTCTGGTGGATTTACACCGGGATACCGCCCCAAGTCGTAATGAGGCCCTGTATGTTTTATGCCACTGGAAAATCACTGATTTATATTACAAAACACAAATATCTCTTGTCATAACTGATGTGGCTGTCAAGAAACTCAGAATACATTTGCCGATGGATTAATGGCAATTAAAGCAATGTGTCAAAAACATGCTGAAAGGACTTCAAGTGCCACTTTAATGAAGTCATTCAAGGGCCAGGAGAACATGCTTCTAATAATGTGTGTAAGGATGATAATTGCATCAGAATAACTGCACCTTAGAATATGATGATCCAAAATTTCTGTGCCTCTGCTTACTATGCACATTACATTCTCCTATGGGTAGTGATAACACCAACCTTAGAATTAAGGGACATATGCACCATGCATTTTTACTTCCTAAAAAAGGAAAATGCGCCTAGCAAAATCGAGAAACAATGAACACTGATATTTTTTCAAATTAATGACCAGTAGAGCAATGGCATAGGAAGGAAGGAACTCTAATAATATGAATTACCGATCTCAAGAGGAATTTTATGGGGAAAGAACATCTTTTAATAAGCAGAAAGTATCCAAATCGGCAAAGCAAATTATTTTACTCCCTGAAAAATCATTTGACTCCCAAGTAGGGAGCAAAATCTGACTAGAGCCTTTCTTTTTTTCTATTTTATGTGCTTGTAACGCGCCGAAAGCCTGCAGGCATCAGGGCACGAAGAAAACCTAAGAGAAAAGATTTGCATGGAATGGGAGGATCGATGGAGGAATGAATTCTAGGCTAGCCATAGCTTTACCTTGAAAATGCCTTGAAAATGCCCTGTTACCCTAGTACTTACTGGAATAAGAATGTTTTCAGTGATTTCCTAAAGGTGATGTAATTACCTTCCTGTCTCAGGTTCACTGGGAGCCTATTCCAAAACTTGGCTGCCCTGACCTGGAAAGCTCTACCTTTACCCGATGCCCGACTAACCCCTGGGATCACCAGGAGGCCTACATCGGCTGATATAAGGTTTCTCTTAGGTGTGTAAAGCAAGAACTTCTCGTTAAAGTAGCAAGGCGGCACACCATATATGCTTCTGTGTACGATCATCATAGCCTTAAAATTGACTCTCTCTTCTATTCTAAGCCAATGAAGATCTTTCCTTCCTGCCGATATGTGTTCTCTGTATTTAATTCTCTTAACAATACGAATGGCATCATTCTGCATAACCTGACCTCTCTGTAGTTCCCTCTTGGTAGCTTCCATTAACAGTGCATTGCCGTAATCCAGGCGAGACAATATAATCGCCCTTGCGATATTGGCAGTATTTGCTTCACTAATGTAGGGTCTAATGGCTCTTAACAAGCGCATGTAATATGCATTGTTTTTAGCTAAGTAATTTACTTGGGCTTCAGCACCCACTGATGCTTCCACCATCATCCCTAGTGTTTTAACTTGTGGTAACACTGGGATGGTGGCTTCTTTTATCAGAAATTCCTTGTATTGGGCTCCTAACTTGGATCTTACGTGGCGGGATCCGAAGATCATAAGTTCTGTCTTACTATTATTAAGACACATCCAATGTCTCTGCATCCATATGTTGATGACCTTATAGACCTCCTCTATTTTAGCGCTATCTGTGACATAATCGCCTTGCTTGTACCACTGACATAAGGAGTGAAATGACAGGGCACATAATAAAGTAAATAGTGTTGCCCACCCTTCCACACTACAGCCTAGATAAAATTAAACAAGAGCCTTAGTGCGGTTTATTATGGAGCCCTGTTGAAGAAAATCACACATATATGCCTTTTAAGTTACTCGCATCAATTCTTCAGAGATACAACTAATTGAGTGCCTTCTTCTGTAACTATGGATCCCTCTTCTGTAATTCTTTGTGATCAGTTAAATAAGATGCAGGGAGATGCTAGAGACTGCACGCACAGAACAGTTGAGCATAGAAAGAAAAAGAAGGCGATGTTGTCTAGATGGGTACTATAATTTCCTATCCTTTAGCAAACAAGTAACACATTTCCTTCAGTGTACTGCTGAAACGTCTGACCTGGTCTTTGAAATGTGCTGCTTTGTTCATCACCCGCAAGGAGTGATGCTTCTACCCATACCCTTCCCCGGCCCCTGTGCTTGCCTCCAATACTAGTTGATAGAGCACTGTAAAAAGCGAGGGATTGCAGCAGTAAACACTCACTGGGATATTTGCAGACCCACCATACTTTGCAAGCAAGGCATATTTAAATGCCTCAACATATGATGTGCATTTTAAGAATGGCATGACTCTGCATGTACACAATTCTTTTGCAGTGCATACAACATTGTTTGAAACATACCCCACCCTTATATCATTGTGTAGGATTACACAAGGGCTCAGTGAAACTGTTTTTGTATGGAAGAGAGTTACCATATAATGCGTGAAGGTCTATGCCCAAAGAACTCTGAACCCTTGGAAACGATGCAGATTGTGTGAAAAGCATTCTACTGTCTGAATATCCGGTGCCATGATACTATGGATGAGTAATCTCAGGCATAGTCCATAACCATTATCCCTTGTAGGCTACATAAATGATTTTGCAATGTTGCTCTCTAATTGTAGGGTAATGTTAGTAATGCTAAAGTAGGAGACGCTGAGCTTCACATTTGTCTTTTCAAAATCTTTAGAGGACAAAATAACTTACAAGGGGGCCGCTTCAAAGCACCTGCATGACATATGTGCAAAGAAGAGGAAGTATGAGATTTGGTTACACATCCAAGTAGATTGCTTACTTACAGTCAGTATGCGATATTTGAACTGGTAATTCGATTAGTGGGAGTGACACTTTTGCTAAGGCACAATGAGTAACAGAAATTCTGGAGCGTGAACGTTATTCATGTTACAACAAACATACAACAAGTTGATGTAAGTGCATGTCTGCTAACCTTTCGCAGAGCCAAGAGAGGAAGAGTCAAGGTCGTCCAGTAGTATCTTAATGTACTCTCAGGCAGAAGTTAGTCATAAGGTAAACGTGTGGTAGAGTCAGGTTTAGGAGTCATGGGTGGGGAGGGAACATTTTTGGTTAATGTGTGCAGGCATATCTTGGTTAGATTCTTCTGTTCATGGAGCCAGTTCTTCTTATTAGTTTTATACCTCTTGTGTTGTATTTTGCTGTTAGGGATTTTAGGTGCATAGTAGTGTAATGCAAATTAGCAGAATATCTAGACTAGTTGCTTATTTTAAGAAAAAGAAAATGTCAGGTAATTGCTGTGGCTTGTGCCTTATCAAATCTTTTTGTATAGGTGAGAATTGTCTGTGTGCGCTGCTAAAAATCATCTGAGTGGCACCCAGAAGGAAGCTGGGCAAGCGCACATGTGCACAGCTTAGAGGGAACATTGCCCACCACTATGCTAACTTCCCTGTAGAGTCTAGGGTAATCAACAAAAGATGGGCAATGCTGATTACACATTTTTCTAGCTGTTAAAAGACCCCTGAGCAATTCAGTAAGTGTTATGCACAGTTTAGTTGTCTATGTATGTTGTGTACACATCCATTGCAGTCTGTGGGTAGATTGCTGCCTAGAAATCCCAACATTACATGCACAAAGTGGCACACATGCGGGAAGTTTAACAGAGGGGACAGGAAGCAGGACGTTGTGGGTTGTTCAGGTGTTGTCAATGGAGGAGCAAGAGGACCAAGAGACCAGAAGGAGGACAAAGTGGAGTAAAGATGCTATTATTTGAGAAGGTTTGGTTTTGGTGTTTTGAGCGCAAGGGTACTGCAGTGCGAGTGAGCGTGTTTGCCTAGTGAGTGACTTAGTGTATTTAGTGTAACGAATGCCTGTGTAGTGAGTGAGTCAGTGCAAGATGATTGGTGTTGTAGAGAGTGAGAGGAGTAGTTGAAGAAGTGTAGTATTGGTTTGGGTTGGGGAGAGTATTGGTGGGTGGAGGAGAGTGGCAGTGGGTGGAGGAGAGTAGTTAATATGTGGAGGAGATAATCAGAGAGGAGGAGGAAAGTAGTTGATGGAGGAGGAGAGTAGTAGTGGACGTATAGGAGTGTAGTAGTGGAAGAGAGGTAACTGGTAAAGGGGAGTGGGAGGTAAGGCAACATCAAAACGTAGAGGCAGGGGTAGGAGGAGTAAAACATCTGAGGGATGGAGGACTGGTGGGAGGAGTAGGCCGGAAGGGAGTTTTAGTAGGTGCAGAGAAAAAGTGAGTGGGAGTAAATTAAGTAATCCGAATACCACAGAGCAAGTGCAGGGCACAATGCCAACTCCCATTAGGACACTAACCTTTGGATCGAGTTGGGAAAGCAAGGAAGTCCCTGACGGAGTTTAGATAACCTGCCATTAGGGAGCCATCATTAGCGAAAGTCTGCTTTTAGATAGTACTGGTTAACATTCGGTAACACTAACCAGAGTTATGGACGCCTGGGTTAGGGAAGAAATCCGAAAGAAGACAGACTGCTCTAGAGCCTATAAAATACCAAAAAAAACTTGAACTATCTCAAAGACTCAGAGTGTTTTCCTATGCCGTCAGTGACACTACTAATGCAGTGAGATGAATGGTATCACCAAATTCACTGATCTTAGACCTAGGCATCGTCAGCCTTGCATGGGCTGCATTTAAAGTCTGTAATCTCTGGGTAAATGCCTCTCTGATAAATGGTTGTGCTACATACTCTCACTTCTAGATTATGGAAAAGTTCTGTGATCTCTTCCAGAATTAGCATTACTAGATAGATCAAATGAGGAAGTAGTACTGAACGTTAGTTGTTATAGAGAGGGGAGCACATACCTTGTACCCTTACAAGAGCATATTCTTTACTAAAATGTGCTATGATGAAGGAATTCTATATGAAGTGAATGAAAATAGTGAAATCCTTAAAACACGATTTCACACGCCATCTTAAATACTAATACAAGGTGTATTTTATATCGTTATTGCCTTTTTACTTAGCTCAATTTCTAGTCTAATTGTTTATGCAAGAGAACTAAAGCAGACTTTATAGCTATTAAGTGGAGAAACCTAAAAGGTGAATTAAGATGGTTGTACACATTGATTAAGTAGTTTCTCAAATAAATTTCTCACTCGTCTTGCCCCTGAGCCAAAACATTTTGGCCCACAACCATGTAGAAGATAATATGACATACCGGGTTCCAGACTGGGATGAAGTCCCGACCTGACCTTTGCAAGGAGGCCAGGTGCTGCCAAAAACCAGGTAGTGGTGACCAAAGGCAGTGTGTGAAGGGTCTGCCCCTAGCTATCCCCACTATGTCACACATGGGAGGCAAGGGCTTGTGAGGTGAGCTCCCTGAACCTCCCATCCTGTTCTGTGGGGCTAGCAGGTGGCTAGTGAAGGGATTGGTCTGGCTGATACCCGATGTGCCCTCGCCCTCCGCCACCCAGACACCAACCTGCCTTCCCTCAGGGTGGCTGGAGTGGTTTATCAGTAAACACTAGATAGGGTATACCCTCATGTGAGGGACTCTGGAGGGCAAAGACTCTGAAGACCCATGGCGGGTCCCAGTGAACACAGAGCAAAGCTGGAGATTAATTATGTGAATGAGGGTATCAATTATTTTTCAGTCTACAAACCTGTACTGACTGCAGAGTTTGAGACAATGAATAAATGAAAAGTTTATTTGGAACGTATAAGTTCCTTTAAACATTCAACTGCATAAAACATCACCTAATACGTCATTCAATACAAAGGTTAAAAGAAAATGCAGTATGCCATAGGCCATAAAAAGTAAATAACATATATAGAAGTTAACATCTGACCCAATAAGCTAAAAACAAATTCTACAATTTCTTTAAAAGGTCAATGTGCATTGTTAAAAAGACAATATCTAATAAAGGTATTTATAAAGCAATTATTTGTATCCGTTTGGTTCTTAGATTCACTTCGGCTTTGAGGAAGCTTAAAAGTGCCCATGCTGTTACAGGTGAGCTTGCTTTCAATAAAAATAGGAGGGGTGGTCTACATAAGTCCGTAGGCCTAAGAAGAAGGATCTAGAAGTGTTGGCGGGGGATAGAGTGTGCTGGACAAAAGAGTATTAAAGTGAAAGGATGAAGTAAAACCTCAATGCCGGCCCTACAGATTGGGCAAGTCAATGTCTTTGCAAGAGCTCCCCTCGCCCACTTTGCAGTGATTCCATTCAATATAATAAGGTAAAATCTCGCTCTGGTTAAAAGGACCCTATCTTTTTTTTCATGCGCCACAAAAGGTAACCCGGGAGCTGACCCTCTCCAAGAAGCATAAACCCTGCAAATATTTCCCTAGTTCAAACTGTTCTCCAGCCGGTATATTAATTGGATTGTTGAGATGCAAGAGTCCACCAAGACTTTGGAGATAGGTACCTTTGAAAAAGAAAGATTACGATTCGCCATCTACTAAGACTTTCTAATAAAAGAGAACCAGGGTATCTTTAGAGCATTTTTGTTACAACCCCACAGGTGTGAAATTATTTCCCTAGTCAATACAGCTTTCTCGTTCCTCCAAATCCTGAGCCACAACTTTACTGATTCCAGCCTCAATTAGTCTACTATTGGTAAAACATTCAATTCATTGTTAACCGCATATTTTGGGGCTGAAAGTGGGAGGCCCAGGATTTGTTTGAAATACAGGTTTTCCTCAAGTGACAGGAGTGAAGCTCTTCTGAAACACTTTATCCTCGCCCCATATAGAGCTATAGCATTTGGTTTAACTTTATAGATATTTAGTATGATAGGGATCAACTGCATGTTATATAAATTTGAAAATCCTTTAATAGCGTCTATTGCCGGTGTCATCTTAAATACTTGTTTTGTCATATTCACCTCCCCACTAAAATTTCTGGTAAATGTAATACCAAGATAATCAAAAGATTCTGTTAACGGGAGAGGGCTACCGTGGACATAAAAGTACTGCTTCTTTTTCTTGGGTAGCTTGCCTGTTGGATGGCATATTAAAACAGCATGCAGATTTCAAAACGTTTATCTGCAAATCTAGGCCTGTCATAAACTCAAAATAGACGTCAAGAAGTTGTTGAAATGCGTAAGGTTTCCTAGCCAATAACAGAGTATCGTCGGAGTGTGCGAGAACTGGGATAAAGTGAGACACAAAATGCAGCACATCGGTCTTAGCCCTCAGTAAAGCGTTTGTTAAACCATTTGTGTACAATGAGACAATAGTAAACACATGTTACCTTAAGGAGAGCAAGCAAACTCAATACACCCCTCTGAAAAAGCACTGTGGCGGTTTCTAGCATCAAGTGGATAGATGAATATGTTTTGTTACGCAAATGCTAATTTACTTTACTTTATTACTTTTGTATAGCGCAACCATAGACCCATGGGTGTGAGGGCGCAGACAAAACACAAAAAGAGAGCGAAGGCCGGGAAATCTTATGAGAAAGGAACTGCCAAAAGGAACCGCATTCCAAGCATTTGATGTTTTAACTATAGCTGAAAGATGTGTTAATCAACACAAGTGAATACCACATCATGGTGGTGATCCCGGAAACAAAAGAAGGGAGCAGTGTGGAGCTGTTTGTAGAGCGATTCATCATCGATAAGCTGCACGTGAAGGGTCTTTCAAAGCTATTCACCGTGCAGTGAGCACACAGGGTGCCTGGTAGAGATCTGTCACCAGGGGGTCCGCCACAGGTGATAGTGGCAACAATACTCAACTTCGGAGACAGATGCTCTCCTGCAAGAGTCTCGTAAAGTCAGCTACTATGAGGTGGGCAACGCTAAAATGTGCATCTTGCTAGATTTGACCCTGGAGGTGCAGCGACAATGGATAACTTTTGATGCAGTGCGACAGTGCCTTCGGGAGCTGAATAGCAAGTATAAAATGTTTTAGCCAGCAAAGCTGAAAATAATTGCAGAGGGCCAATCCAGGTACTTTACGTCACCGCAGGAGGTGTGGGCCTGGATGGATTCCACAGCACAGCACCCAGGACAATGGGGGGAGGGAGTGGAAGGAGCTCCGCAAATTGGGGACTGAGAGCGATCTGGGACAGGATGGGCTTGTAAGTTGAAGGGGTGGCCTGTGCTAGTGTCTTGGCAGACTCTGGGTCAGGGGTACGCTGGTGGAAAAGTGATGTGAGTATTTGGGCGGGCGGGAGCCTGACAGGGTAAGCTCCCAGACCTACGGTTGTCTATTCATAGGAGAGGGTAGTGCAGTGGATGGTATGGCTGTTGGGTCAAGTGGATGGGGAATGGGGTGGGGTGGCAGAAGAGTAGGGGGTGGGTGCGGAGACAAGTGTTGGGAGGGATTTGGCAGTGGTTGGTCAATGCAGGAGGTGGATTGGGAAGGATGGGGGTGGGGAGAGATGTGGAGCAGTGGGGAGAAGAGGTGGCAGTTTCAAGGTTACTGAAATGGTTAACCAATGGCCAATGGTTCTTGTGGATGCGGGTGGCTGTGCAGGCAGTTGGGTTACATGTGTTCAGTTTGGGGGGTTAATGATCGAGTTGACAGTGCAGAATACAGTGAGAACTCTGGTACAGTATGGGTGCGGACTAGGGGGTGGGATTTGCACGACGGATCTAACATGGGGGGATTGCTTGAATGTTGGGACCTGGAACGTCCGAGGGCTAGGCAAAAGGCATACATGCCAGAAAGTGGGGGATTCCTGAGATGGCATGGGGTTCAACTGGCCATGCGTCAGGAACCACATATGGTGCAGAAAGAATTGGACTCCCTCAGAAGACAGCGGGGGGCAGTAGTGGGGACGTTTTACTTGTCGTATGCTGGAGGGTTCCTGATTTGGAGGGCGTTAGGGGTTCCCTTTCAGGTGGACAAGGTCTTGCCCGACGATGTTGGGAGGATGGTGGTGCTCTTGGGTACACTTGAGGGCAGGGGCATATGTGTGGTTAGCTCCTATGTGCCAAACACAGATGATAAGGACTATTTCCCCTTGGTACTGAGACAGTGAGGTGGGGGGTATAGAGGATGGTTGTTCATATGGGGGCGGGGGATTTTAACTGTCTTCTGAACCCAGTCTGGTCTACTAAAACAACAGGTGGCGGCATCCCAGCGAAGGGTAGTGGAGGACCTGGATTTGGTGGAGTTGTGGCAAGAGCTGCATGGGCAGGAGAGGAGCTACTCCTACTTTTTGGGTGTACATGTTTCCTATTCTCGCCTAGAATATATCTTTGTGGGGGCAGAAGACTCACTCCTTTAACAATACGGAAAACTTGGGGAGAGAGTTATTTCAGATCACTTTCCCTTGGTGATGCAACTGCAGGGGTTGTGGTGGAGACCACTGACGCAATTATGATGCTTACGAGTTACGGCCCTGGAGGACATGGCATTCTGGGAAACGCTGCGGGGGGGATAGTACAGTTGTTTTGTATTAACGCTGGGTTGGTGGAAGCAGCGGGGACGCTGTGGGAGGCGTTCAAGCATACAACTAGGGTGGTCTGTGTATCCTGGGTAACCGGGGTAAGGTGGACATTACAGGATTCGTTAAATATAGAGGGGATGGTGTTGGATCTGGAGAGGGATTTGGTGGAGGGGTGGCAGACAGGGGAAGAATTGGCAATGGTATTGCTCTATTCTTCTCTTCGGTCTTCCTGCCTATCAAATAGCTCCCCCATTCCATTCACAATTCGTCTATCCTTCTTTTTCATCTATCTTCTCGCGATTCCATATTTCCTGTGCTGCCATCTCTTCATTGGCTTTTGTTTGAATATTGTTTTCATTTCCAATTCCTTTGTGTTGTCTTTAAATGCTGCCCAAGCATTTCTCTTTACTAATTTCTTTCTATTCCCCTTCTCATTTTCTTCACCTCAGTTTCTTCCATCAGTTCCCTCAGTCCATGCGCCTAATCTCGTTTCTGCTCCTTCTCACTTCTTGCACCTAAATTCTGGAACTCTCTCTCTCTTGATCTTTGTCTTCCTTTTCTCTTTTTCCTTTCCGTCTTAAGGAGTATTTGCTATCCACTTGAATTGTTATCCAATTCATTTGACTTTCCATACCGTTTTCTATGTGTGTTAAGTTATTTGGCTTATAGCGATCTATAAAATTCAATAAAATACAAATAAGACCCTCAGAACCTCTGTTTATTATCCTCAGATCGACGGTTTGGTAGAGCGCTTCAATAAAACCTTAAAAAACATCTTGAGAAAACTCATCCAGGACAAGAATTAGGCTCACCCTTTTTACATTGTGTAAAAAACCCACAATGCTCAACAGATTTCTCTCCATTCAAACTGGTGTATGGATGTTACAGGGATCGAAATTAACTTTGGATACGCATGAGCTAAAAGAAACTCCTTGGTATCCAGGGACCAGAAGCTACCACTGGGAACAAGGAGCTGGTTGATAGCGTTCCGCAAATCTAACTTCCATATAAGATGCAAATATATAATTGTGTCCATTATTTATGAGCCCATCTATTTATATATATAAAACGCTTAGGTATTTTTCTGTACTCAGCTGATGCAGTTTATCAGTGTTAAGTTGCCCTCTGCTGTCCAAATGATAAAGTGCACTGCTGTGGGCCCATCCACTTCAACAACAGATATCATTTTAACAAACCATTTATCAGTGTTAGGTTGCCTTCTGCTGGCCAAATAGCAAAGTGCACCTCTGTGTGCCTTTCCACTGCAACAGCTATCATTTTAACCAACAGAATGAGCATGGTTCTACCGGTCCCCTCCACTTTCCACTATCACAAACATTGAGAATAATTTCAAGTTACTTCTTTCCACCCTCACTTGGTGGTTCCAGTGGTAATGAACAGTTAATTACCAGCTCAACGTTTCAATCTCTAAAGAGCAAAACGCTGAAGCACAAATGCCTCCTCATGAACTAAAACTGAAAGTAGGTGCTGTAATTATGCTACTACGCAATCTTATGCCATCACTGGGACGCTGCACTGGAACAAGGTTGACGATTACGTGTCTACAAAGACATCATAAAGGCTGTGTAATCGCTGGATTGAACTTAGATACTATCCTAAGCTCGGCTGTAAGGCATGTTCAAGGGCCTGTAAAAGGAAAGGCTTGTGGCAGAAGGCAGAGGGGATTTGGAGATGGAGCTCAATCTGGATCGACTTGTGTATGAGCAGAAGGAGCAGGACACAAGATGCCAGACGTGAGACCCAAGAGGCTGCGAAGAGCAGACCCAGGAAGATGGGGTAGGGAAAAAGTCTGGAGGACAGACCCAGGGTGCTTGGGAGAGAAAGAACAATTAGTCTGCAGGAAGGGAGACCCAGGAGCCTTAGGGAAGGGAGACCCAGAAAGCGAGGGAAAGAGATTCAGGAAGCTGGAAGAGAGACCCACAAGGTTTAGCAAAAATAGATTCAGTAGTGGCTGTGGAAATTTAGAAGAGAGACTGCAAACTCATCCCTCATTACAGAGGTTACAGAAGTATCTAAGGAAGAGGTGGGGAGAGACGCTAAGCCTATTAGAGAGAAGGGTGGCCAGAGTGGAGCAAACAGTCACCAAGAGTAGGAGAGAGGAGGTGGAAAGGAAGATCAGGAGAATAGATCAGGAGGAGAAGGAGACAGAGAAGATGCAAGGGGAAGTGTGGAATAAGTGAAG
This sequence comes from Ambystoma mexicanum, assembly GCF_040938575.1. Classification (NCBI taxonomy): domain Eukaryota; kingdom Metazoa; phylum Chordata; class Amphibia; order Caudata; family Ambystomatidae; genus Ambystoma; species Ambystoma mexicanum. The sequence continues at coordinate 219,188,035 of NC_090940.1, forward strand.
AAACAAACCTGAGGTGAATGGTTGAGGAGATGCATGAAGACAGAGAGTAGTAAGAGAAGGTCCCTAAAGTATGGGATTATGCCTCCTCCGAGCCTGAGAAACGTAGAAAGAAAAACCGCAGCGTTTTCAAACACAATAACGTTGTATTTATGTTTGTGGTCGCTTCAAAAGTTACCGCAAACATAAATACAACGTTTTTAAAGCTGTGGTTTTATTTCTAAGTTTTCCGGGCTCCTCCAGCCCGGAGAACTTAGAAAAAAAACCGCAGCTAGTGCTTATTTAAAAAAATAAATAAATAGCACTTACCGAGATTCAGCTGCAGCTTTTCTGCCTGTAGTCTCTAGTCCGTGTCCTCCGAGTCCCGGCACCAATGAAGGAAAAGCCACCCAGTGGTAGCTTTTGTTTACTACAGCTGGCTGGCTTTTCCTTCATTAGTGCCGCAAAAGCAAAAGCCAGCACAGGCGGGCATCCATTTCACAAAATGCCCATGTGCTTGCTTTTCCAATTTTTGAGCTTGAATTGCTCAAAATTTTACATAGGAACTTAAAAAAAAGTGTGAGTATATTTGTTTTATTATTGCCCATCCTTTTGGGCAATAATATTTTTTGGGCGAACCATTCCTTTAAGTATCCTATGGGTACATTTTCCCATGGTAAAGAGTAATCATTCACCTGGATTTATTTATGTAAAAATCCCAGATTTCTAGTGAACTTCTTCTTACAGGAAAAGAAAGAGGCTGCTAACAAGTGGTGGGCGGCCAAATGTTCAAACTAAAAAAGAGAAAAAACATAATGGAAGAGTAGAATCAGTGTAGGGACCTAGATTGGTTTCTGCTGCCTAGGGCATATACTGTAGTTATATATCATCAAGCCTTATCTCCTATTCCCAGATATATCAATTCTTCTTAGAATGGGTCACCACCTAAGTGGTTGGAATCCTCAATAGTTCAGATAGGTAGTGAAGTCTCTCTATATAAAGTAAATAAGTGAGGATACAACTATGCCATTCAGGATTGCCCAGTAAAAAAATGTAGTTTGCTGGTATAAGGATAAAAGTCCTGAATTGTTAATCGAGTGTAGGACCTTAGGGGTCCCACATATCTGTCATATTCTTAAAGGTTCCCTCGAAGCCTTCCCTATTGTAAGTATGCTAAGATGCAGAATGCTGTAATCTCGCGAAGCAGGAGCCGGCGTTTCACAAATGGCCGCCATATGTAGAGCATGCTATGTGACGTCATCACATAGCCACGTGATGATGTCATATGTCAATATTGTGACGTGCGGTGGCGTGTCGTAGGTATTACGAGTAGGATAACAATCTTATGGACATTATGTCTCAAAAAGCATCACAAAATTTAAGTTATAGCAGTAGCCACAAATTAACTTGAACTGAGTATGTTAATATATATATATATATATATATATATATATATAGCAGAGTTCAAGGGGGTAGGAGGACCTACAGCCTGGTATTAATGATGATGAACAGTAAGTCAGGGGTGTGCAGCCTGGCATTTAGGAAGATGTAGATAAAGTCCAAGGTAATCCATATCATCTAGAGGGTATCTTATGAAGGTGTCCTTCTCCCCAAAATATCAATATTTGATAATTGACCAATAAGATACCAAAAAAGGGCCTAGTATGTAATAAAATTTGAAGTCTGTAGATCAGGCTCAAGTTTAACTCCAAGACTGAATCTTCCATGCTTGTGTAAATCCAACTGTATGAGGGCCACATTATCATGTTAAAAGTCTAGCATATCCAGGTGGTAGTTATGTGACTCAAGTGTCTTAGTACAGTCAATTACAAGTCTGTATCTCTCGCTACACCTAGTATCTCACTTGAGAAGGCATTAGCAGGTGGTGGTTGTATAGCATAGGTATCTTAATATATTACATTGAATGTGGGCATCTCTCACTACCCCTAGAGCATGGTCTTCAGCCATATAAACTCGATCAACCCAATTCATACATCACAGGTTATTGTAGAACAGTGATATACATCACAGCCTGGAGATTGATTTTATACAGGTGTTCCAAAGTAGGATAGTTGTACATACATCATATATACTTCAATAATAGATCTCAGAATAGCTCCAAGATAAGACTCTTTGTTCATCCCTGTGGGATGTAGAGAGTGAAGTCTGTCTATCCATGTTAGTTCTCCTCATGTTCGTTTCTTGTTCAGATCACCACCTTTCTGGGGTCTACCCATTACCTCAAGTATTACACAGCATAATTGGGCTACTGTGTGTCTTTTGTCAGTGAAATGTCTAGAAACCAGTGATTTACTATTGTGCGTATGAATGTTGCTTTTATGTTCATTCCACCTCTCTTTTGCACGCCTGATGGTTTGCCCCAGGTAGAAGATTCCACGTGGGCAAATTAATCTATAGATGACACAGCTCCTATCACAGGTGGCTAAGCCACTGAATTCGATCTTTTCACCTGAACGTGGATATCTTACATATGTGCCTTTCATAATATTGTTACAGTTGTCGCAACGTAGACATGGAAAGGTGCAATTTTTATGTTTGTTTTTTATGTTTGTGTAGGACAGGTTGTTTTGACTTGGTTTGTTTTTTGCTTTTACCAGCTGGTCACAGAAATTTCTGCTCTTATTATTATTTTTTTAACATTTTTCTTTTATTTTAAGTGCATTTATTTATTCAACCTTTCACACATCTAAAATGTCACACTTCATGGCAAAGATTATAAAATAATTTCCTTCCAAATACAATTCATCCTAAAAAGGAATTACATATATCCCTGTCCAATCCAACAATCTATCTTTGACAATTTTCCAAATGCAATAAGCACCTGAGACTACAACAAGTGATTCAGCCCCATAGAGCATGCTCCAGAATTGATCTTGTTTAACATCCCAAATCTTAGTGTATAGCTTGGCATACAAACATTGTAACTTGGGGCATTGTGTTAGTATGTGTTGAGCTGTTTCAACAACTTCTCCACAGATCCTGCAGAGTCTCATCTCTCTAGGAATGCCTTCCCAAGCTCCAGTATAACCCAAAACCGACAAGATATCAAGTCTTAAGTAAACGACGAAATGGACCAGGCCAGGAATTCGCAGCTTAGTAAGATGGCTGTGTGGTATATCACCAAACAAGCCTTGATGGGAGCATTGTACATATTTGGGTCGCAGTGCTAAGTGGGCAAGAGACAATATGTGGTCTTGATACCTAGATTTATTTTCAATCCTGGCTAGAAGGAATTCGACATCAGTCTTTGGCACTTCGCTCACACCTATATCTGAGAGATGACTCAATATGATTTGTTCCATCTGTCTAAAGCAGACGCTCCTAGATAACCTACATGAATATCCCACTGTAAGTTTCAGGAGACTTGGCTTATTAGGGTCACAATAACTGATCTTACCCCAGATCCTACACACTGCCATATTCCAAAGTGAGTTCAGTGACTGGAGACCAGGATCAAGCCTAATCGCCTGGACTGGTACCGCACTAGGCAAACCCAACAATGAGCCCAGTATTCTAACCTCTAAGCGTGCCAACCAGCCCACAGCACTCTCCGGTAGCACCCCTGATGCATACAGTATCCCTGGTATTATCGAATGCATATACACATTGATCTTGGCCTCAATAGAGCCACCCGCCAAGATGTCAATAATCCTCCTATGAGTAAGCCATTTGATCCAGGTCTTAGATGTAACTGTCTCGATCACATGAGTTATGCTCTTAGAGGCCCTGACCCAAGTACTTATACTCTGTTACCTGGCCCAAAGCCAGGCCACCCAGTTTCCAGACAAAGGACGGGGCCCCATATGCGCGCCGCCCAGTTGTCATTATTTTTGTCTTAGCAACATTTACCTGGAGTCCATTTTCCATCGCGTATGCATTTAATACATCAAGTGAGCGCTGTAAACCCTCAGCAGTCCGGTCAAAAATAACCATGTCATCGGTGTAGGTGAGGCAATATATGTCCTTATTACTAAACCATGGTGAAAGATTGTTCACAGGCCTCAAACGTGATTCAAAATCAGATACATTCATTGTATAAGAGAGGGGCGAGTACGCAACCCTGCCTCAGTCCTATATTAGTGGGTAAGGATTCACTTAAAACTGAGCTGCTGATCGTAGGATCTACAGCTAACCTGAATAAACTGAACACAGACTACACCTCCTTCAACATCGATGGATATTAGATCCCAGTGGCTAAAGAGGTAAAAACTCTAGGTTTTTATCTTAACGCCACATTGAATTTACATAAACAAGTGAACGCTACGGCCTCGGCTACTGCCTATACGGGGAAACTGATCTGGGCATGCACACCGTTGTTCTCTAAGGAGAGTTGCATTATCCTTGCCAGAGCACTAATACTGTCTAAACTGGATTATTGTAACAGTCTTTACCTGGGAAATATGTTCTCAATAAATTACAAACATTGCAAAATAATGCTCTTAGATCTGCTCTGAGCATCTCAAACAGAGCTCACATATCTGAAACAAGAAGACAGTATAAATGGCTTTCGATCAACAATAAGATCCAACTAAAAACTATGTCTCTCACGTACAAATCATTGAACCATGCAGCCCCTCTATACTTAACAGAAAGGTTCAACCTAAAATCATCATCTCGAGTCACTAGGTCATCCAACACCCTTGGCCTGATAGTCCCCAGATACAAATTACAAAAGTCAGGGGGGATTAGTTTCCCAGTCATGGCTGCACAGCTTGGGAACTCGCTCCCTCTTTCCTTGAAAACAAGCACGTCATTCTCAAATTTCAGAAGTAATTCTATCAAATGGCTGATGGAGAAGTATTAACGGCAAAATACTAAATGATATAACTACTCTGCCTTCTAGCTATCCTACTGTATACCGTTTCACCTCTGAACTACTAACTTAGAACATAGGACTGCTCATTGTTTGTGCCCTATTGTCTTTACTACTGTCTGATTGTATATCTCTGTAATTCTGTATTCCATGACCTTGTATACCTGTAACACTTGTAACTATCGAATGCGCCCAGATACCTCCGGGATAAGGTGCGTTGTAAAAATAAATAAAACAAACAAACAAACTTAGGTTTCCCGCTTGTGAAAGGCATATCTTTTCCTGTCAGTCACTATGGAGTTGTTTAAGAAAATACAAAACCGAATGATCTAACCCCCAACTTTTCAGCTTTCCCCAGAGTTTATCCCGATGAACACTAACAAAGACAGAACTATAGTAAAACAAAACATATGTACAATGCGAGATCGGGGACTTGCAATGTGTCTGAAATCAAAGTAAGGAGTACCCACAATGGATGGGTCGTGCAGTCGTTTTTCCGGAAAAGCCAGTATGTGTGAGATTCAAGGGACCCCTACTTTCGGGCCAACTACACAGCAGCTCCAAGAGTAGCTTCCAAAAATCTTGGAGCTGCTGTCAAGCATCGACAGCAGTCTGTAGTTTTGAGGCAGCTGCCGAGGTCCCTACTTTTGCACCGGGATTAATATTGACTGCCGCCAAGACCTAGGAATGCAGCCAGTCTCAAATATGCAAGAATAAAAGCTGCAATGCTGCTGCCCAATATTCTGGTTTGCTCTTATAAATAACATTGCATGAACCGCCCTGGCCAGCTGATCGTGATCCATTTAGTTTGCTTATAATCAAGTCCATATAAGCGTCCTTCACCTGCCTCCAAACCTCAGTATTAACCATAGACCTGCAGAGGGGGGCCAGGAAGCGTTCCTTCTCCACCCAGTAGTTCTCTTTAATAAATGCTTCCCAGTCAGTACCTGCAGACCCAGTGTCAGCTGCATGGGTCCGTATTATATGCCAGGATTTTCTAGAATCCCCCACTTTCATAAGTTGGTTAAGGAGCTTCCAACCAGCACTAGCCTTACTATGTCAATGATTAAGGAGCTATCGTTTATATAAGGCCCTAATAACACAGATACTTTTTTTTCTCTTTATGACTTTATGACTGATGCTGCTCCTCCAGACTTCACAAATAGCCACATGCAGTTCTCTTTTCCTTCTTGTTATCACCACAGCATAAGGGATACCCAGCTTACCCAAATGTCTACTGCTGGCTATGTGCCTATCGTGCTGGGGTCCATACCTATCCAGCAAGGATTTCAACTTCCAGTTACATAACTGCACTGTCAGAACCCCCATTGCACCCGCCCAAATCAATCTAGCGTTTAGATCACAAACATTTCCCTGCGTATTTACAGTTGGGTTATAAGCTATTTTATCTAGTGATTCATTATGGTCTGCCTGCAATTCCATTACCAGTATTGGATGGTCACTCATGGGTACAGGATGTACTTTGAGCGTAGCAGAGTAATTGAGGATCATGCCATTAACAAAGATAAAATCAAGGCAACTACGTTGTCAGCCATTAGTCCAAGTATAATGTTCTTCATTGGGAGTCGGGTTCAAAAGCTGTAGATCAAACTCCCCCCATCAATTCTCTCCAATCTTTACCCTGCAAATAATGTTTCTTTTTCCCCACAGTCCCCAAAACCATTCTTTGACGATAATCATAGCAGTCCACATTCAAGTCATCTGCCACCAAGATACCCCTTTCAGGAAAATGCAATTGCCAAATTCGTAGATTGTCAATAAGCCCAGGAGTGATGGTGCCACCAGGTGGATCGTACAGCGTTATCACCAGCATGCTTCCACCGCCAGTTGGGGGCCCTGTAAGTACAACACAGAGTAGATACTAATTTATGCAGACGTTAGTAATCGGTTTAATTTGATAGATGGCTTTCACGCCAATACATAACCCACTCACCGGGCATCCAGGTTTTGGTATGGGGGATAGCGAGAAAAATAATGTGCAGCCATCTAAATCGAATCGAGATGTAAGCCAAGTCTCCTGTAAGAGAAATAGGTCATTTAACATCATATAAACAAGTACAGCCCTATTGTTCAAAAATGACTGATGACCTCTAATGTTCCAAGACATGACCTGGAAGGAATCACAGGCAGAGTCCCTATTTCAACATGACATGTGAGGGTGGGGCTACCCAGGTTGCCACCTTCCTCTCCTCCACTTTCCCAAAATCAGGACACAACCCCCCAGCCGAAACCTGAGGGTGCCTGGATTTCCACCTCCCTTTCCCTGGACTGTGACGGAGAGGCCGTGGCCGGAGTGTAACTCAGTGATTCGTTGGGAGCCCCGACTTGGGGGCTGAGGGAGTTGCCACAGGAGGCGGTCCACAACAGACTGCTCCTGGTGCCTCGAAGGGTGTGGAGAGGAAGGGGGTGCACAGATTTGGTACGGTGGAGGTGCAGTAGAGGAGACTGCAGCCCGTGTTACCTCACCCACTGAAGTTTCACCCACTGACGCGATCAGCGGGAAGCAGAGGACAGCGTTCTGCAGAAGAGCAGCGCCATGTCGAAATCGCAGAAGGCTGGTAAGCAACAATCCAAGTTACAGTTTGAGACCTGAACTCCGGACAAGCAACTGGTAATGGTGGAGGACGGCCAGGGGCACCTCCCATTCCTTCACCTTGGACCCTTATGGGGCGCTCAGCGATATTAAGGTAATGCTTGGTCAGCTACAGGGGGCATACAGTCATTGAATGGGACAATGGATACCCTCACATTCGAAGTGGACCACATGAAGGTACACTTAGACAAACACGGGGAGAGTCTTGATGAGGTTGAGAGGCGAGTGCCGACGGTCGAGGACGAATATTCCTCAGCTTCGAGGGAACTGGTCTTAGTTCAGAGGGCACTTAAGGAACTGGTGGATAAGCAAGAAGACCTTGAATCACGTTCACGCCTGAACAATCTGAGAATTGTCGGGGTTCCTGAATCGGTTAACCAGCTAAATATGGAGCCCATGGTCGAGGGTCTCTTGCAGGAAGTTCTTGAGATCGAGGATTTCTCAGCGGTGTTCATTGTTGAGAGAACCCACAGAATCCCCAGTGGGAGGAAACTAATGCCAGGAGCACCAGCTAGGCCGATAATAGCTTGGATGCTGAACTATCGTGATAGAGATTTTGCCCTACAGAAAGCCAGAGAAAAAGAATCACTAGTATATCAGGGTGCATCAATCCGTTTCTTCCTTGACTTTTAGGATAAAGTGTCCAGAAAGACTTAGATTGATGTCAAGAAGAGGTTTAGAGAGAGAGGCCTGAAGTATGCCATGCTCTTCCTTGCCAAACTCAGGGTGGAACATGATGGGTGGGCCCTAGTCTTTCAAACGCCAAAGGAAGCTAACACCTTCTTAGAATCGCTGACAAGAGTGCCACATTGCAGAGGGAACAATGAGCAGGGTGGTAAGGGTGGGGGGGGGGTCTCCCTGTGAAATAGAAGCATGGGTTGATAGCAGATGATGAGTGTGGAAATGCTTCTTTGTGGAAATGGCAGGGGAGATATTAATTGCTTGCAAGGTATTATAGTATATGCAGCACCACCAGGTTGACATAGCGTTTCTCCTGGAGACCGACTTGACCCTGTTAGGGCAGACAAAGTTTGAGCGAATTGGGGCTGTCACCGCTACTTTTCCTCCTACTCCTCTTACTCTAGGGGTGTGTGCATTTTGCTGTGGAGCTCTATTGGGTTTTGCTTGACTTCAGTGACTAAGGATGGGGGGGGGCGGGTCTTGATGGTCTTCAGGACTATCCATGAACAAGCAGTTTCTTTGATTAACTATTACAGTCCCAATCAGGATTCAGTGCAAACCCTGGAGTGTATAGCTCAGCAGCTGCATAAGACCTTGGCTGGGGCAGTTATATGGGACCGGACCTTTAAGGCAGTGTTGGAGCCAGGCCTCGATAGAACTGGTGGGGTTTCAGAGACCACTTTTGAAAGCAACCTACAAGTTGCAGGACCTGAGTTGGGCCTGGGAGTTAAATGATATATGGAGTACCAGACACGAGGGGGAAGCGGGGTACACATTCCACTCTTCAGTCCACCGTTCGACTTCACAGTTGGATACTTCTTGGTTTCCGATACTATTGTGGGCTGGGTGGCTGAGATCGCAATATTGGCGATGGTGCTGGCCTTGGAGGTACCGGGATGTATGGGTGGGAGACCACCTTGGGTGTTTAAAAGTGAGGGCTTGAAGGATGAACTATTCCGAGAAGCGACAGCAAGGACTATTGACCAATTTTTCGAGATGAATGCGGGTTCAGTTGAGTCCTCTGCAGTGCTATTGGAGGGGTTTAAATGTGTTATAAGGGGAGAGTGTATCTCAAACGAGTCTGGGATACTGAAGCAAATTTGGAAAGACTTAGCAACGAGTGAAGCCCGGATTGGGCCAGTTGCAGGCGGACGTGTCTGCTAGTGCGCCTGCTAGACAGTTGGAGGTTAAGGAACAGCTGGATTTGTTTAACGTTTTGGCACAGATAGAGTTGAGGTTTCTATTAGGGCAGGCAGTCATGCGGCGATACATGGAGGCACAATGCCCTGGTAGGCTACATGCGTGAGCCGCAAGGACTGACACACCGAGAGGACATGTCTTATCGATTAAGAATGAACATGTGGAGGTAAAATTTAGGGATAGAGATATTTTCCAGGAATTTTGCGCATTCTATACACAGTTATAATACTCGCACGGCTGGGTTTTGCAGCCAGAGATACATGGTATCTACATACAATGGCCCCTATACTAGGCGGAATGCTGGAAAGGGTTGATACCAGTAAAGTGGTTTCCGACCTTTACAGAAGAATACTGGATGTTCGAGCAGGATGGGGGGAATCCACCCGAACGATATGGGAAAAGTCATTGGGGGATGTGGTGTCAGATGAGGTGTGGGCCTATTGTTGTGGGGAAACGAGGAAGGTAGCTATCAATAGCCAGTTTAAATTGATACATTTTAAATACTTGCACCAATTCTACTACACCCGAGTTATGCTGCACAGATTCTTTCCTGATACCTCAGATGGGTGTGCTAGATGCGCCACTGCACCCATGGAATTTGTGCACATGGCGTGGAGTTGCCCATCAGTGTTGCGGTTCTGGGAATAAGTGTTCGATACATTGAGCGGGATTATGAGGGAGTAGGTGGAGCCATCCCTGGTGATGGTTATATCAAGTTGATTCCGAGATGAGTGAGGAGATTGGCGGGGCTGCCTTTGTTCTTAGCCAAGAGAAGAGTGGCAATGGTGTGGGCTGCAGGCACCTAGGAAGAAACAGTAGCGAGAGGATATCCTGTACTGTAACTAAATGGAGGTGGAATATGGTAGGCTGATACATCCCTGCGCTAGACTCAGAGATATTTGGGGTCTATATGTACAGTATCATATTGTGCAAGCTCAAAAATGTGTGTTGGATCCTGAAATGGCTGGACATTTGCAATTGTGAGTAACAAAGTCCCATGGATAGAAGGGGTATGCACTACCGCTATTGACCAGTTTATTTTTTTAAAACACATTTTATTGGTATTTGGTTAGGTACACGTTGCAGGTTGTATTTAATAGCAGTTTGTGTTGGCCGTATAAAATAACATATAACAAAAAACAACAAGATAACAACGACAATGAACTGCACAGTCTTCTTCTGTAGTAGTATCGTCCTTCAGCTTGGGTTCCGAAGCGGAAAAGTATAGAGGTAAGAACTCGATATCCACTTGGGAGTTCAAGTCGAGGTCCCGAATTGTCTCTTGCCTTATTTTAGGTTAGGAGAGGCGTGTTCTTCGGGGGAGCTTGTGATCTGCAGAAAATGGAATGTCGCGGAGGAGAGCCCTCCATGCTTCAAGGGTGTTGTTCGTGTCGCCCATTCCAGTGTTAGTTCCGTCTTGCCAGGCTCTTGTCTCGGCTGTGGTCCACCGATCTAGTTCTTTGATCCAGTACTAGTATCTCGGACCCCCTTTCGACTTCCAAGCCATTGCTATGGCTCTTTTGGCTAGGATGCAGGAAATGTCCATCAGCCTGAACACGTGATTGAGTTTGCTCACCCTGGGGTGTGCTCCCAGCAGGCATTCTTTTGGTTCCCAGTTGTATCTAGTGATGCCAGCAGTTATGCAAACATGCTTTACTTTAGACCAAAATTGCACCACCTTGTTGCAGGTCCAAAACATGTGCAGCAAGTCCGCTGCTTCGTGCCGCACCATGGGCAGTTTGATGAGGCCTTTTTATTGAAACCGGCCACCCTCTTCGGGGTCATGTATGTTCTGTATAGAACGTTGAGTTGGATTTGACGAAATCTGGTGTTCCTAGAGACCTCTTTGGGGTAAAGCAATATTCTTTCCCATTCAGTGTCCGTGAGCGTAAACCCCAAGTCTGTTTCCCATCTTTCTTTTATTGCTGCACTTTTAGGGTTGGGTCTGTCCATCAAACGGCCGTATAGTCGGGTTACTGGTTTCCAACAGTCTGAGAGCGCGTGCATCTCGTTGAGCAAGGGGTCTAAGTTGGGTTCTTCAGGCCATTCTGGCCACTTCTTTTTTGCAACTTGTCTGAGGCGATGGTACCACAGGAATTGGCCTCTACTAAGCTCCTCTGAGTCTAGGATCGATTCAAATTCTCCGAATTTGGTGTCTTCGTACATGTCGCCCCATGCGTAGATCCCAGCACGTTCCCAGTTTCTCGCCACCTTGAGGTCTGTTATGGTTCTGCATGTATCGACGAGGATGGGGGTGTTGGGGGAGTACGGATGACTCAGTTGGAGGGTGGAGCAGGTTCTGGTCCAGATCTGTCTCCCCAGTTGTAGGATCATTGGGGCATCACGTGTTTGTTTCAGCGGGTTCCATAGTGCCTCTCTGGGGTATAGGTTGGAGGGTGTTAATCTTAGTAATTCTGATTCTGCATTTGGGTCATCCTGTAGCCATTTTGTCATGTGGCCAAACTGTGCAGCTAAATAGTACATATGGAAATCGGGAAGTTGTACCCCTCCATCGTTGTGTCGCAGCGTGAGGATCTTTAAGGGTAGCTTGTGTCTAGATGTGCCCCATAAAAAGTCCCTGATTATTGAGTCCAGTTTTCTGAAAAAGGATAGGGGGATGCAGTAGCAAACATTTGTGAAGTGATACAAGAGTCTCGGGAGGATAATCATTTTCACGATAGCTGCTCTGCCCATCATAGCAAGTGGCAGTTTTGATCAGAACTTCATAGAGTTGCGGAGTGCTTTTGTTGCTTTTTCGGTGTTGTGGTCATGTGTGAGCTCTGGGGTATGTTTTATGTTAATTCCCAGGTACCGAAACATTTCTGGATGCCATTTTATTCCCACCTCCGGCGAGTTCGTTTCTCCCACCTCAGTAAGTTTGGCCAGCAGGAACACGCAAGATTTTGACCTACTGAATTTGATCCCAGAGTAGCGGGCGTAGTTTTCCAGAACATCTAGCAGTACCTGCGCATTTATGTGTGGGTCTTTTAGGTATAAAAGTACGTCGTCTGCGTACAAGGAGATTATGAAGTGTCGGTTACCTAGTTTTATGCCCGCGTCGAAGAACTGATTTCTGCAGTAGATGGCAACTGGTTCCAGTCCCAGGATGTACAACATGGGCGACAGCGGACAGCCCTGTCTGGTGCCTCTCTGTATCGCCCAGGCTTCAGATATTATTCCGCCGGTTTTGACTCTGGCCATGGGGAAGTTGTATAAGACCTTGACCCATCTCACGAAGCCCTCTCCAAACCCGAACTCCCTCAGTACCTCAATCAGCCATTCCCAGAAGATGGAATCGAAGGCCTTAATGGCATCTAAGGACAGTACCGCTAGGTCCTCGTCTCTTTCCCGGGTTTCGGCTATGACATGTTGTAGTCTTCGGAGGTTGGCCGTGGTGTTGCGTCCAGGGACAAAACTGTTTTGGTCCTCATGTATTATAGTCCCCACCACCCTCGCAAGTCTTTTGGCAAGAATGGTGGTCAAGATCTTGCTGTCATAGTTTAGCATTGCTAACGGGCGATAAGAATCACAGCATTCAGGGGGCTTGTTTGGTTTAAGCATGGGAATTATGATAGTTTCCTTCATGGTGCAGGGGAGAATTCCTTCCTCGTATGCTTCCGTGTAGACCCCAAATAGTATTGGAGTAATGGTTGCTTCATAAGCCTTGTAAAACTCGGGTGGGAGACCGTCGCTCCGTGGGGTTTTGCCAGTGGTCAGGGATCTGATTGTGTCTGTAATATCTTCAGTGGTAATCTCAGAGTCTAATGCTTCCCTCTGTTCATCTGTCAGTTTTGGAAGACCGATCTCGTCAAGGGTGGCTCTAATTTCTTCCCTGGGTACTTGTACTTCGTGGGAGTAAAGTTCAGAGTAAAACTCGGCAAATGCAGTGTTGATGTCGAGTTGGGACTTATGCGTTATTCCTCGTGCATCTTTGATCTCTGTGGGGAAGTGTCTTGGGTGTTCACGTTTGCACAACCATGCTAGGAGTCTGCCTGGTTTATCAGCCTCTTTATGGGCTCTGGTTGTATTGGCTGCAAAGTCAAATTTCGCTAGTCTGTCCCAGGCTGTTTGGCATTCGACTCGGAGTCCCCTCATGGTCTCCTCCATCTCCGGTGTGGCGTCTGAGTCGGCTTCAAGGCGCGTTATTTCATTTTCGCATACTTCTAGTGACTACTTCAGGCGTCTCCGAATGCCTCCCGCTCCAGAGATGGCTTCGCCCCGTGTTACCACCTTCATCGCCTCCCACAGTGTACTCCAGCTCGATACGGATCCTTTGTTGTTGTCGACGTAATCTCCGAGCTTGATGCCAAGGTCTTCCTTGAATTCCTGATCAGTGAGTGCCATGGGTGGGAGTCTCCAAGTCGGAATCAGAGGCCTTAGGCCTTTTAGTTTCCAGTGCATAACTAGCGGTGAGTGATCCGATATCGATCTACCTAGGTATGTGATGGAGTCCACAGATGTAACTTGTTCCCTGTCTATGAACAGGTAGTCGATCCTCATATGAATCTTGTGTGGGGCAGAAAAGTACGAGTAACTCCTTTCTTCTGGGTGTTGTATTCTCCAAATGTCCACCAGATCTAAGTGTACCAGGGCAGTGTTGAGAGCCGTGGTAGAGGAGTTGTGTGGTTGTTGGGGGGGCACCGATCTGTCCATCGCACTATTTCTGATGCAGTTGAAGTCGCCTCCCCAAATAAAGGCGCCCTCTCTATGGTGTGCTATTTTGGAGCACAGCTTTGTGATGTGTGATGGTATTCCATGCTGAGGGAAGTAGGAGTTGACCAGGCACACTGTGGTGTGTTCAATGGTCCCCCACACTATCAGGTATCTGCCTTCCTTGTCGGCTTCCACGCCCTGTAGGCAAAACGGGACGTTTGGGTTCACCCACGTGAAGACCCCTCGTGCGTATTTGGAGTATGACGCCCCGTTACCGATACCTCCCCATCTTTCCGCTAATTTGGATGAGGATTCCGCCGTCAAGTGGGTTTCTTGGAGCATTGCAATAGAGATCTTCTTTCTGCGAAGATATGATTGAATTTGGTTCCTTCTCAGGTATGTGTTCATCCTTCGCACATTCCACGTCATTATTCTTAGCTGTGACGCCATTTGGGTATATAGGTGCTCTTCCCGGTCTCCCCATCATTGGGTCCGCGCTGTAGCTTTAGGCATATGGCAGTTAGGTTCTGCGTCCGGGCCTCATTTCTGCTTGCGTTCGGGTATTGTGTCTGTCTCATCTGCTGTCCGTTCGGATGTGGTAGTGTGAAGACTGTGCATCTAACGTAACTGTTAACATAACTGGAACTGGTGCGCCTAGCGACTGCATCCTCGTTGCGGTGCTCAGACGCTCTCGCGCCGTCGGAGCCCATCCGGGCGTCGGGCTCGAGTGGGGTCGGTCAGGCAACTAGCCTGTCCTGGTCTGTTCGCTGGGGCGAAGTCCTGTGTCCGGTGTGGGGCCAAGCGAGGGCCGCATTTAACTAGCTAACTGTGGTGTAGATTGCTTCCGCGATGCAGGGTGCTTGTGTTTACAGTGGGTTCTTGTTCCGGCTAGCATGCGCAATTAGTGCGTCCCGATCCATATCTTCGGTCATTTATCTTCCGGATGGGTGTCTTCACCATGAGCTAGGTTATTGTCCTCCAGCCACATATTGGCGGCCGCTGGAGATTCCAGGAAAATTGAGCGGCCCTTGAAAATGATCTTTAACCTGGATGGGTAGAGCAGCATATATTTTAAGTTCAGTTGCCGTAGCCTGGCTTTAATTGGGACAAATTAATTCCTCTCCCTCTGTACCTTCGGAGTGTAGTCAGGGTAGATGAGATCTTTGAATTGCTGCGCTCTATTGGGCCATTTTCCCTGGAGTGCCTCAGGATGACTTCTCTGTCCTGGAAGTTAAGTATTTTGGCGATTATTGGGCGAGGGTGTGAACCTGGGGGAGGCTTCTTTTGGAGGGACGTATGTGCCCGTTCGACGGCAAAGGCTTGCGTAAGTTTTCCCGCACCTATTTCCTGTTGCAGCAGGGATTCTATATATGCAGTGGGGTCCGAGCCCTCGTCGCCTTCCGGGATTCCCAGTACCCCGATGTTGCCCCTTCTCGCGCGCCCTTCAGCCTCCTCAGCCCTCGCCTCGAGGAAAGCCACCTTCCTTTCAAGCTCCACCACCTTGGCTTTTAGTTCGACTGTGTTTTCAGTTGTCTCTTTTATAGTTGCCTCGGAGGTGGCGACCCTGTCTGTTAGATTCCTTGCATCCTGCCGCACAAGTTGAATGTCGGATCTGAATTTGTCTATCTTGGTATCGTTGAACGTGCGTAGGGACGCTATAGCTTCCAAGACTTGGGCTTGGCTTTCAGGAGGGTTTGCGTTTCCTGGTTGAGTAGGTCCAGGGGTGGAATGGTGCAGATCAGCCGTTTTTGTAGGCTTTGTGGAGACATAGTTGTCCATTGTAACAGGTTTTGGCTTGTTTCTGGAGGACATGTCCGTTTTAAGGATATGCGGTGCTAGGGTAGCGTGGGTGGGGGTAGATAATGCCCCCCGCGTTGATTAGGTCTAGAAGGCACTAGGTGATGGTGCCTACCGGTATATCAGGCGTCAGTGGCCCATAAATTCAGTGTTAGTGCTTAGTGAGAGTTTCCCAGGCAGCGCTTCTTTCTTTTTGTGGGGGGGTGGGGCCTGGATTGTCTATCCTCCCTCAGGATCTGGGTTTTCTTCCCACCGTGGGATCAGGGGAAGGTACGTCTAGTGGGGGGTCAAGCGGCATGGGGTTCAGAGCCGGGGAGGTGGCTGTTGGTGTCGCTATGATGTTGTGCAGCGCCCCCCGGTCTCCTTACCCCAAAAGCGGCTGTTCTCCACCTCGGGTGCGCTAGTGCAGTCTTCGGGTGGGGGAGGAGGATCGGGTGCCTCTCCGTCTCGAGGCGGCGGCGTCCGCAGCTTTACTATCTTGGGCGCCTCTTTGTGTCAGTGCGCGGATCACGCACTTCAGACGGGGGAGGTGGAGGTATGCGGGGGCTCCTGCTCCTCCCTCCGGTGCCCCAGTGTCTCCGAAGCCTCAAAGGATCTGGCTCTCCTCCCGCTAGTGGCTCTCTCCTGCGGTGATCAGGTGGGGCACGGCGGGTGCATGGAGGGCCGCAGCACCTCCGCAGGCACAGTTCAGGACCGGGCCACTCCCCCTGTTGATGGTGCTCCGCAGCGATCAGTGGAACCTCGCGTGCTGTCCTGGCCTCAAGCGCCCTGCTCTGAGACTCAGAGCCACAGAGGTGTTTGCGCCTGCGGGTTAATGTCCGTTTCTTCCTTCCTCCTCCTTTTGCTAACCGCCGCTGCGGCGGTTCCCAGTGAAGTTCGAGGCTACGTTAGCGTAGCATGGAGTCCGCCATCTTGGACCCCGGGGAAGGTCGAGGGGGGAGGGATCTCGTGGGGCTGTAATTCACCGATCCCAGCACCGATTCTCCACAGGACTGCTATCGTTAGTCAGCAGAGAGTTCCACCGTCTGCTGAGTGATTTTGTCTCTAGTAGGTTCCCTGCATACGGTCGAAAAAGGATCGTAGTGAGGCTTCTCGGCCAGAGCTCGGCGCGTTAGCCTCCTTCCACCGTGAGCTCCAGGCCACGCCCCCTTGACCAGTTTATATGTGGAGTAAGGAATGGAATGAAGTTTGTAACTGTGAGTGAGAACAACATTACTAGGGAATTGTGAGGAAGGAGGGCTGACTCACTAGATCACTAGACCACTGTGTTCTTTTTGTTTTTATTTTTGTGGTGTATTGTGTTATATGCAAATAATAATAAAAAGAGTTTTAAAAAGAAAAATATTTACGATGGAGACCGGTACCCCATAATCACATTTTCTCGATGTTGAGATTGAGATAGTTGGGAATGGTGTCTCAACAAATATTTTTCGTAAAAAGACTGCCGTTAACAACATCTTACATTACAGCAGCCACCACTCTAGACACCTTAAGGACAACCTGCCTTATAGCCAATTTTTGAGATTGCGAAGAACAATCTCAGAGGAGACCACCTTTGACCTAGAATGTGACAAATTGGCAGAAGGATATCATCTGAGGGGTTACCCTGATGAAGTAGTCAGGAAGGCAAGACCTAAGGCACACTAACAAGAACGTGAGTGCCTCCTAACCCCGAATTCCAAGAACAGGGACACATCATTTTGATACTTCATGAAATACTCCATTCAGAGTCAGCACATGACTAGACTATTGAAGAAAAACTGGAGACTTATCCAATTCGAACCGAAGATGAGTAACCTCTTCCCCAATCCACCTACGATTGCCTATAAGAGGGTCAGAAATGTCCGTGACCAGCTGGTAAAAGCAGAAAAACAAACCAAGTCAAAACACCCTGTCCTACACAAACGTAAAAATGGCACCTTTTGTTAGCACGTATGTAAGACATCAACGTTCAGGTGCTAAGATCAACTTCGGGGACTTTGCCACCTATGATACGAGCTGTGTCATCTACGGATTGAGTTGCCCATGTGAAAACTTCTACGTGAGACAAACCATCAGGCGTGCAAAAGAGAGATGGAATGAACACAGAAGCAACATCCGTATGGACAATAGTAACTCCTGACTTATTCCTCATCATCATTAATACCAGGCTGTAGGTCCTCCTACCCCCTTGAACTTTGGTATATTTATATATATATATATATGTATATATATATATATATATATATATATATATATGGTAACATACTCAGTTGAAATTCATTTGTGGCTACTACCATAACTTCAATTTTGTGATGCATTTTGAGATGTAGGGCCTCATTACGAGGTCGCGGTAACCCACCAGTACTACCGACATGTTGTCGCTGACCCTGAAACAACAGCAGAGTTGTAGTTTGGCAGCCCAGAAATAACAGTGCCGGTAAACTTACTGGCACCCTTGTTTCCAGACCGCCACACTCGCAATGAGGGCCTGAATGTCCAAAAGATCATTGTCCTACTCTTAATACCGACCGTGCGCCACTGTGCGTCACAATATTGACATATTACATCATCACGTGGCTACGTGATGATGTCACATGGTACGCACTACATATGGCGGCCATTATCAAAACGCCAGCTCCCGCTTTGCGAGATGCCCGCGCTCTGCAACTTAACCTACTTACCATAGGAAAGGCTCCTGAGCAACTGTTACAAATATGACAGATGTGTGGGACCCCTAAGGTCCTCCACTCCATTAACAATTCAGGGCTTTTATCCTTATACCTGCAAGCTCAATTCTTTTACTGGGCAATCCTGAATGACAGATTTATCCTCACTTCTTTACTTTATACAGAGACTTCACTACCAATTTGAACTATTGAGGATTCCAACCACTAAGGTGGTGACCCATTCTAAGAAGAATTGGTATATCCGGGATTAGGAGGTAAGGCATGATGATATATATATAGTCGTCTATGGCATATACCGTAGGCAGCAGAACAAAATCTAGGTCCCTACACTGATTCTACTCTCCCCTTATGTTTATTTCTGTTTTTTAGTGTGAACAATTGACCTTGCACCGCTTGTTAGCGGCCTCTATCTTTTCCTTTAAGAAGTTCACTATAAATCTCTTTTAACATAGAAAAAAACAGGTGAATGATTACTATTTACCATGGGAGAATGTATCCCTGACATACTTAGCTATTCACTGATATCCAAATTGTACATAAAATAGATAACCTCCTCAATATCCTTTTTTGTCTTATAGATGAATATATGGAACTATGATGTATAGAACCCGCTCGTGACCGCAGGGTGTTTACTCGAAACGCGTAAAGTTCTGAAATTTTTATTTTGATTAAACGGTTGGTGTATTTTCTACTCCTGCTTTCTGTAACTATTTCCAAAGAAATCTGTATTGCCATGTTTGCTTATAATTGACTGATTTCAGTATAGTGGCGTGCAGGGTACACGGCGGTCCTTAAGTCTAGGGCTCTTACTCCTTTTATTCCCATGGCTCAAGCCCATAGTTTAAGGCTAGCTCTTGTGTGAGGCCAACTACAGAATCAACTAGCAGGCTCTACCATGAGTTGAGACCCGGGAGAAGGAGCTCTCACTGCTGACACTTGCTGTATTCTTCCCTTCTACACTCTTGCTTTCCAGCAGCTTTCAAGCATGTGCTTATTCTCCCGATTGCAAGAAAACCTTCTCGTCATCCGTCTTCCCAAGCTAACCTTTGTCCTATTTCCCTTCTACCTTTTCTCTCTACAATTTTTGAATGGGCTGCCTATACCCATGTAACCCATTATCTGAGTCTTCATTCTCTTCTTCCCCCCTTGCAGTCTAGTTTTCACCCTTCTCACTCCACTGAAACTGCACTTCTTCATGTCTCTAATTCCCTACTCACAGCTCACCATTCTAAGCTTTCTTCTATTATTCTTTTCGATCTATCTGCAGCGTTTGACACTGTGGATCACTCCCTTCTTATCTCCGCTCTTTCCACTTTGGGTATTTCAGGGTCTGCTCTCAAATGGTTTGGGCTGCATACTCTTCTTCTTTACTTCCTCTTCTCTGTGGTGTCCCCCAAGGTTTGGTACTGGGCTCTCTTCTCTTTTCTCTCTACACTGCTCCACTCTCTGCTCTTATCTCCTCTTTCCACCTATCCTTTCTCCTCCACGCCGATGACACCCAGAACTTTCTCTCTTTTTCTTCTTTTGATTCTGTTCTACATTCTACTGTCTCAAACTGTTTCTTAGCTGTTCAGAATTGGATGTCTTCTCATTTCTTACATCTCAATCCCTCAAAAACTGAGGTTCTATTCTTTCCTTCTTCTGCTATCTCTCCCACACCATCTCCCCCTCTCTTTTCCTTCCGCCATCCACTCTTTCCTTTTCTCCCTGAGCGTGCAACCTGGGCGGGTGTTATCTTTGATCTTCCCCTTTCTTTTTCCCTTCATATCTCCTCTGCTGCTCGCTCCTGCTGCTATGCTCTGTTTAACATTTGTCGTGCTCGTGCTTATCTTTCCTTTCATGCTAGTAAACTTCTTTTTCTCTTGCCTTTTCTCGTATTAACTACTGTTCATATTTATTACTTGGTCTCCCTGCTTATCGCCTTTTCCCTCTTCGTGCTATCTCTAACTCCTATTTCCGCCTCCTTTTTTCTCTACCCATTCCGTCCTATATTACATCCTCTTTACTTTCAGTTTCACTACTTGCTTTTGAATCCCATCTTTTGCATCACTTTCTTTCAACTGTCTTCAAATGTACCCATGGCTTGGCCCCTCCCTATCTCTCCCCTTTACTCTCATTCTATGTCCCCTCACCTTCGCTGCGATCTCAGAATAGATTTGTTTTCACTGTTGCTAGGCCCCATTGTGCCTCGTCTTGTTTCTACTCTTTTTCACTTTTGGCTCCTAAACACTAAAACACTCTCCCTCTTCGTTCTTAAGAATCTCTTCATATTTTCCAAACTAATCTTAAGCTCTACCTTCTTACGTCTCTAGTCCTTTAAAATATTCTCTGCCTTTCTCTTTGATGAAAATATTTTACTCATTTGTATCATTTTGATTTAACAATTTTTTGTATTCTTTTATTGTACAGCGCCTTTGGAGAAAAGTGCTTTATAATTTAATAAAATACAAATACAATACAAGAACATTGCCCAGGAAGCTATGAACACCAGAGATTTTACTTACAAACTGAAATAAAAAGATTGTGAAAGACAATTTCCTTGGAATTGTTTATTATTAAGCTTTATAGATCTAGCATGAAGGGTGTAGTGGGGTTATCGGCCCTAAAAACTAGTTAAGTTAAGAGCCTGAGCGCAGCAAGGGCTTTAAACAAAGTTTGCAGGTCCATAGCTCACAGTATGGCCAGAAGGCGTGGTCTATAAATCTATTCTGCTGCGGCTTTAGGGTAAAAAGGAGCTTGGGGGGGTTACAAAGAAATCAATCTGCCTGGAGTGGTAGCCAGCAACCACGTACAGTGTGATGAGGGGGATTAGATTCTGAGATGGCCACGTCTGCCTGGTGCAGCCTGGCATGGCGAGTGAATGACATTTGGGGCAGTCATGATGGAAAGGCCGGTTCGTGTCTGCCAGGTGCGGCCCAGCAAAGATTCAGTATGGGAGTGGAGCCATCTGCCTGCCACCTTAATAAGTGTGGGCCGAGCAAGACTTAACGGTGCAGGTGGAGGTGGGACTCGCAATGCAGCGTTCCCTTGATGCGAGGGAGCGTTGTGGTGAGCAACCTGCCACCAGCGGTGAATAGGAGAATCACACGGTTCCCCCTCTCATTGGCCAGTTTCCAGGCCATAGGAAATTTACGAGCCGTACCAGCTAACATGGTCGGAAATTGGTCAATGGGGAGGATATAATATTTGTTAAAGCCACTGACAAGGCCCAGAAACCGGCATTAGCAATAACTTTTACTTTTTATTTTTATGGAACCATCCCGAGAGACATTGATGTAGGTTTAGGGCATAACTCCCCTGACCACAAATGAATTACGTTTATGCACATTTATGGAACCTTAGAGAAGAGCTTTAGTTTGTTTTTGTAATCCCAATGAAGACCTTTTGGGAGGCATATTCCACATCTGGCTCATGTCTGATCCTTGTCTGATTAGTGACAGGACATAATTAAACCCAGTCCTACAGGAGGCTATCTGGATGAGTGGCTGAGTGTCCTATAACGACACATTAATAACGAAAAAAAATAACAACATTTATTTCCCTCTTTTTGGCGGGGTCCCACCAAACTTCTGTTTCCCCTTGCTAACACCTACTCCATGCCCCTCCCCACATCCCCACAAGATTTAACCCTTTACCCCAACCCCACACAGTTTCTTTAGAAAATTCGTTATTTTTCGTAATTTATGTTTCATTATAAATTCATTAGTTATTTCTTTCCGTTATTAACACTGTATTGTGCTGGATACATAACTTGGGTATAGTTTATTCAGAGCACAAGTGTCAAATATACTACCTTTCCCACCCATGCCATTTACACAGACTTCACTGTTAATTTTAAGTGTAGATACTAATTCGATCCAGCTCTAGCGTGTAGTTACTTACAGTGCAGTTGCTCTATTTATACGCTTGGAGACTATTAGACATTATAAATGCAGGGCTTATTTGTAGTCCTTTGTTGTTACATGAATTCCATCAAAGCATGTTTTCCTGCACACAATACTAAACCTAAGCAAGCCTGACCACCTTGTTTGTGTTGAGCTCCATGGTAAACAGATACAATAAAACATCTAGCATTACGGACAACAATTTTAATTGCATTAGTCATTGAGTGCATACATTGTGACAATTAAGATCTGCCCCCAAAGGCCACGTTCGCCATCCCAAAATCTAGATTCATCAGATGGGGCGGCAGAGCCTTTTGTGCCGAAGTGGCAACCATTTGGACACAATCCCTCTACTTCAGAATGATTACTGACCACCGGTTGGTTGTTCAGACGTAAATTCAAAACATACCTTTTCCTAGATAGACCAAGGTCATATTTGCCTTTGCTGTGTTATTCTGTGGAGGGGTTTAGCTGTGCTATTAGGGCCAATATACATCCGAGTTAAAAGCAGAGCTCTAAAATAACTGTCATACCATATCATCATACTGCATCTATATTTTTTGCAGTCTTTTTCGCCCATTTCAATAGAGACTGAAAAGACATCTCCAGAGGAATAAAAATCAAACACGGAAGACGTTACTTCAGCGGCTAAGGTAAACAAAAATAGTTTAATTACCTTTGTGCGGCATAAATATACAAGGCCCCTACAATTTGCTGACCACCCAAAACCACAACACTCCTCATCAATTATGTTTTGTATTTTCGCAGTCTTGGCTATGTGGGAGCCCACATGTGCTTCCATGACTAGGTCAAGTTTTTCTAAACATTTATATTTGTATTTATTTAATTTGCATAGCGCTTTCGCCAAAGTACTTTAAAAAACGGTATAATATAATGGATACACATGACATTTATGAGGTAGCAAGAAAAATCAAGTAATCTTTCAAGTAGAACCGAAAGAGAGATAGACGACAGATCTAATAGAAAGATGATTTTTTCCCAGTGTTTTGTTGCAAGAAGCAAGAAGGAATGGAAAGGAGAATGGTCACAGGGAGGGCAGGGGACAGAGAGAAGAAACTGAGCGTGTGATCTTAGATAATGAGGAGGAGAATAGAAAGATACAAGAGAATACAGATAAGTGGAGGCCATACCATAAAGAGATTTAAAAACAACACACAGAAAGTGGAATAGGAGACCAGATTCAAAGGACAGCCAATTTAGTGAGAAGAGAGCCGACGTAATAGTTACGAGGAGGAATACCAAAAAAGAAGATGCATAGAAGTGCTATGAATAGAATGCAAGGAAGCAAACTGATAGGCCAAGAAGAACGGAAGAACAATAATCCAATCTAGAGAGTACAAGAGCTGATATCAACAGTTTAGTAGCATGAAAAGTGACATCCGGACAAGCTTTCTGGATACTAAAAAGTGAATAGAGGCAAGAATGAGCAGCAGCAGAAATGTGAGAGAAGGAAAGTGAAGAGTTAAAGATGACACCGAGATTGCGAGCAGAATCTGATCATGATAGAGAAGACGGGGCAAGAGAATAGATGTGAGGGGAATAGGAAGAGGAATAGATGATGAGAAAAGAACCTCTGTTTTAGTTGGTTTAAGGAGATGATAGTGGACATCAAAGAATGGATAAAGCAAGAAGAGAATCAGTAAGAGTATGAAATTACAGAACGATTTCCGAGTCCTCTGCATAAAAGTGGTGGGAAAAACCAAAAGAAGCGATAATAGAAGAACGTGGAATCGTTCTCAGAGATAAGAGAAGAGGAAGTACAGAGCAAGGTGGACAGGTAGCGTTAGCACAAGGGACAGCGTTTGTGCGATCAAAAAGATAGGAACGAAACCATCAAAGAACTGAATTCCGAAAACACATGTGAGAGAGAGTGGGGAGAAGAGCAGAGTGTGTCAAAAGCTAGCTGCAGTTAGATCAAGTAGAACAAGAAGTGAATAGTGCTTCCTGCTTTTCAGTCAGCGTTAATCTGGAGGTGCTACAATAACGTTCTAATGCAGAGTGCCCTTTGATCAGGGCTGGTGCTAAAAAAAAGGCAATGTTGGCAGCTGACTCAGACCCAGCCAGAGGAAGGGGATCATTTTGGGCCGAAAAAACAAACATTACATGTAGACCCAATGTAAGGGAAGGGAATGGTAAATGGCATTTTGCTAAGGTGCCAGAAATCGGTGCACCTGCCCTGTTTTTCATACATTTAAATTAATTATCTTGTTTAGGTCCCTGGAAAAATAATTACAATACCTAACCTTTTTTCTGGGAGTCCCTTGAGTGCACCTTAATATTTTCAATGTGGCTTTAATTATCACTCAAGAGATTAGCTCAAGTGTTCTGTGCTCGTCTTGGGAGCAGGACGATACCGTGTGACATTGGTTTGATACCCCAGTGTGTGATAAAGGTGACACTGATAATTACAGCTCTTATAAACTGGAGGAATCTTGACATGAAGCGCTATATAAATCACCCAATTCTTCTCATTCATTAGCATATCAATAAGATTGCAATCACAAGGGAAACAATGAAGTTCACCCTAAAATGTAATGCTGCCAGACCCTGCCAGAAAGGAAACAACACTGTCTTTCCCAACACGTAACTTATTAATTAAGATAACCACACCAGTAACATATCAATCTAATAACTCTGAGCAAGCTCCCCACAAATAAGGTGTTCCAAATTCATATATTTCTGTTGGTTTTGTGTTTTCTAGAGAAATGTTTTCCTGCAACAGGGATTGTTTATCAGAGGTTCCCATTTACGAAACAGAGTGTATTACTTTGTTTTTTGTCACACTACGAAGACATTCAATGTATTTGTCTGTGGCTTTAGCATTCTTTTTATTTTATTTACATTTGATGAGAATTTCTATTTCTTGCACATTAATATTTCTATGTTATGGTCAATGGCCCAATGGACATCTTTCTAGAAAAAAAAGTTGTAGACTGTTGTGCATGTAGTACAATATGTTAAAGTTATTGAACTGTTCATGTTTACTTTTGTCTAAATGCCTCTGAAGCACATTACATGTAAATATTAACTCCACTGAAAACCAATTCTATCATTTTATTATAATTATATAATTATACTAAATCAATTTAATTTGCTATCTATACAATGTGTCAAATGAACATATAACTCTTGCGACTTATAACTCTTAAATCACACTTGCCTTTTCTTTACTCTGAAAGGTCTGTTGTAATCGTTCGGAAAAGAAAATGTATTTTTTTTCTGTCATTTAAGATAGAATTCTAAATTATTTAATTAATTATCCTTCCTCAGAACACATTTTAGATTCAGTAGAGGAAGAAGCAGCACTCACTGTTAGGTATATAACTTTCAAATAAATTGCAAAAAATGCTTTGAAAGCATCATCTAGAAGGTATTCCTACGAAATCTGTCTGCTTTCAGCGGGTGCTACATGCAGTGGTATTTCATCGGAATCCGTTCATTGTGGGGTTATGGGAAAATCTCATGGAAGAATACCATTAAGAAGTTTTGCAAATTGCAGGCAGTGTAGGAAGGACGAGGAGAAGGTGGATTTACCCCTCTTGTCTCTCATCGTACCCCGTAAAATGTTTAAGAAATGTCCTAGAGCAGTACATCATGTGTGAGTTTGAAAATAATAACTCTCTTTGTATGTTGAGTTTCTTATTTCGAGAACGCCACTGTCAACTTCTAGGCTCCCTTCCTCCTCCTCACCTGAATCTTCCACCGGTGATGGAGAACGGGAAGCCTGATGACGTGTCTTCTGTGTCGTCGTCTTCTTTTTTGTAGAAGTACGCCTCTCCTTGTGGAGAAAGGGCCTATCATGGAAGGAAGCCACTCTGACTGCCCAATAATTAGCTAGCCAAAGGATCTCCCTCCGGAACAGCCAGAGATTGGGGGAAAAGCCCACAATGGGCAAAAAAAACCTTCATGTTAAAGCTGCAAAATGTTGTCCTTAGGAATTCCTGAGGAAAGATGCTATGAAGCTAATCCAAAGGATCCAGAGAGCAGTTGTCCAAGAAAAAACCAGGGGAGCCGAGGGAGTGCCTGAAGGAGCGGTAGAAGGGAAGAAGACTGCTGCCAGAAAAGGAAAAAAAGGAAGAACTCAGGAACTAAAGGACTAAGGTAAGAAATTGAACCAAGCGCCCGCAAAAAGAGGGCAAGCAGGACGAACTCGCCAGGAAGGAAAGAAAAGAAATGATGGCAAAGGAGGAGGGACGGAGGAAGCTGATTGGTGTGCTCACAAAAGGAATAACTGGTAGCATATGACCCAAAGAGAAAGAAGCAGAGTGCAACGCTGCGAACGCCGGTTGCAACAGACAGAAGTACAGCTGGAGGCGGCCATGATGGAAAAAGACTAGACCTCTGACAACAATAACGGAAAGAGACATGGCGGCACGTTAATGGCGGCGGAGCATCCACTGGCTCCATAAGAGCCAGGAGGGGCGAGCAGTGACAGCCACACCAAGCAAGTTGTAATTTTGGAAGCTGGCGTGCACACAAGGAAATGTGTAGTTGGCTATTCTGTTGCTTTTATTTCCTGTGCACCATATTAGGTAACCTAACAGAAGCACCTCCACATTACGAAAGATTGACCACAACACACCACCAATATATGCATCACAGCCTCTGCAATGCCACACAAAAAATAAATCAGTAAATAAAATATACCATATAGCAGCTGGTGCCGTAGGGTGCTATTGCAGTTTGTGGCAGGCTGTAATCTTGTTACAACATACATTAAAAGATCCATTGTACTTAAAAATAGAGGGTTAATGTATTTACAGCACCATCAGGCCTTTTTAACCTGATATTTTAAGGCAAATGTCATCTATATTACCGTTTACAGCAGGACTCATGAAATGGCTTGGCGTTCCTTGGATCGCCTATTACATTTTCTGTACTAGGAGTTTGGAATGTCACCTATGCTGCCCATAGAACAAAAGTAAGATTCTTTTCTGTTAAGCAGAATGGTATCATGGTTGTTTCAGCCTCACTCTCCCACTCAGACGCTTCTGCATTGTACAAAATGTGCAACAAGGACCAGACAATGCCAGATGACAGGAGGGTTCTCTCTGGGGACTGTGCTAGGGGTCCTGGGAGGGATTAACGTTTTGGTTCAGGAAAAGAGCTGCCCGGGAAATGAAAATCACAGACAGTTTAGGATGATTGGCAGGCTGAGGGCAATCACAAATGTAAGTCTAATTTGCTCATGTGCTTGACCAGTGGGACGTTTTTGGACTTTGTCCTTGGGCCCGGAATGGAACGGTCCAAGGCATTAAGAGAGTGAGGCAGGCAGGCATGCCCTCTCCTCTTTCCTACCGATGCTTCTCATGGGAAACCTACCAGGTTCTGCAGCAAATGGGCGGGGGGGTACTATCAAACACTTAGCTGGCTCAGCGCAGGGCCCAAGGAAACTTTGGCACCTGCGAGCTTCAAAGGCAAGGCGCCAACAGTATGGATCATTGGTGTGTATGACCGGCAAACAAGCGCGCTCTCCCTTGAATTAACACATTTGTATTATATTAGAGAAACCACATCTAACTTCTTAGACTGAAAATATTATATGAGTAATCAAAGTCCTTTTATAATGGATATTGCAGTATGACAGTCAAAGCTGTTATCTTGGAAGAGGTATTTTATTTCTTGAAAAAACTCAGCTGACACGTGTTTCGACAAATATGTCGTTCTCAAGGCTTGAATCCTATTTGCGAATAACCCTCCCATTCTTTCAACGAATCAAGTATCAAGTACAGAACTTTGTGGGAAGCTCTGTGGGAGGTGTTTTTTTCTGCAGCCACCAATCTTTTTGCCTTAATTTTGTCATTTCAATTTGAGGAAAATATTATATTTCTGAGTTATCATAAGAGTGGTCACTAGCGCACATTCCATATAGGATCCCACATCACACAGATACTGCTTTATGTCTCGTATGTTGTGTTGCTGAAATCCACGTATTCATTATGGCAGATTACATGTGCAACAGGGATGTGGGTAGGGCCGCTATTTTTGCTCCAAGAGGGAGCACCTCTAACCCCTTTAAAAGTAGTTACAATACTGCCGAAACACAGAAACAGAAATTTATCAAACTAGAGAGACTTTTTAAATGGGAAATCAATAAGTACTGGGAACATGCATCCCTAGTAAATTATTTGGAAAATGGTATTATTCCTAGGGGTTTGCGAATCTTGATATTCCCCAATTTTGAAAACAATGAGGATGCTGATCTCGCAGGAGATTGGGAAAGAAATCTTAATCGAAGCTCAAAGATTTTGTTAGAATTGCTTATCACACATGCCACGAGAGAACATAAGAGGGTCATAGCACAAATAAACACACTAAAAGAATAAATTAAAGGCATGCCTAATGCAGAGACTACTAAAGATAAAAACTACAAAAAAATGCATGAAATTCTGCGTGAGTATCAGGATGAAATTAAAATGCGCAAATTTAGAATGTTTTTTAGGGATGACAAAGACTATAGGCAAGATCGGATCTACACATTTCAGCCTAAATACGATAACATTACTCCAAGAACCAATTTTGGTTCAAGAAATTCCACACCTGCTAGCTCAGACCCGGAATCAGAAGAAGATACTACTGATACGGGTACTGGCACCAATTCTACAGAAGATGGATCCACAAACCCCCATCGACGTGGAGAGGGCAGGAGCCCCCCACCACCGTCCAGGACCGCAGGACGTCCAAGATCCCAACGGAGACCCCCGACTCGACGGAGACGGCGTGATCCCCTCACAGGATCCGCAGAGCACAGGATCCGCAGAGGCACCCCCCTGCTCTGGCTATCTGCTCCCCCTGGGCACCCCAGCACAGAAGCCCCTACCGCCTCCTGCACCCCGAGAAACACGCGCGCCGACATTATTTAAAAAACAAAAACAAAATGTCGGGCGCGATGCGGCCCGAAAGCGAGGCTTGGCATCACACGTTGCCTAGCAACGGTGTGTAGGCTGCCTTTAAGCCCACACATCCGCCGGCAGGCGGAAGCCGGCGGCCACCCAAGGCCAACATAAGGCCGTCTGCCCTGTTTGCCCCCTCAGACCCCCATCGACGTGGAGAGGGCAGGAGCCCCCCACCACCGTCCAGGACCGCAGGACGTCCAAGATCCCAACGGAGACCCCCGACTCGACGGAGACGGCGTGATCCCCTCACAGGATCCGCAGAGCACAGGATCCGCAGAGGCACCCCCCTGCTCTGGCTATCTGCTCCCCCTGGGCACCCCAGCACAGAAGCCCCTACCGCCTCCTGCACCCCGAGAAACACGCGCGCCGACATTATTTAAAAAACAAAAACAAAATGTCGGGCGCGATGCGGCCCGAAAGCGAGGCTTGGCATCACACGTTGCCTAGCAACGGTGTGTAGGCTGCCTTTAAGCCCACACATCCGCCGGCAGGCGGAAGCCGGCGGCCACCCAAGGCCAACATAAGGCCGTCTGCCCTGTTTGCCCCCTCAGACCCCCATCGACGTGGAGAGGGCAGGAGCCCCCCACCACCGTCCAGGACCGCAGGACGTCCAAGATCCCAACGGAGACCCCCGACTCGACGGAGACGGCGTGATCCCCTCACAGGATCCGCAGAGCACAGGATCCGCAGAGGCACCCCCCTGCTCTGGCTATCTGCTCCCCCTGGGCACCCCAGCACAGAAGCCCCTACCGCCTCCTGCACCCCGAGAAACACGCGCGCCGACATTATTTAAAAAACAAAAACAAAATGTCGGGCGCGATGCGGCCCGAAAGCGAGGCTTGGCATCACACGTTGCCTAGCAACGGTGTGTAGGCTGCCTTTAAGCCCACACATCCGCCGGCAGGCGGAAGCCGGCGGCCACCCAAGGCCAACATAAGGCCGTCTGCCCTGTTTGCCCCCTCAGACCCCCATCGACGTGGAGAGGGCAGGAGCCCCCCACCACCGTCCAGGACCGCAGGACGTCCAAGATCCCAACGGAGACCCCCGACTCGACGGAGACGGCGTGATCCCCTCACAGGATCCGCAGAGCACAGGATCCGCAGAGGCACCCCCCTGCTCTGGCTATCTGCTCCCCCTGGGCACCCCAGCACAGAAGCCCCTACCGCCTCCTGCACCCCGAGAAACACGCGCGCCGACATTATTTAAAAAACAAAAACAAAATGTCGGGCGCGATGCGGCCCGAAAGCGAGGCTTGGCATCACACGTTGCCTAGCAACGGTGTGTAGGCTGCCTTTAAGCCCACACATCCGCCGGCAGGCGGAAGCCGGCGGCCACCCAAGGCCAACATAAGGCCGTCTGCCCTGTTTGCCCCCTCAGACCCCCATCGACGTGGAGAGGGCAGGAGCCCCCCACCACCGTCCAGGACCGCAGGACGTCCAAGATCCCAACGGAGACCCCCGACTCGACGGAGACGGCGTGATCCCCTCACAGGATCCGCAGAGCACAGGATCCGCAGAGGCACCCCCCTGCTCTGGCTATCTGCTCCCCCTGGGCACCCCAGCACAGAAGCCCCTACCGCCTCCTGCACCCCGAGAAACACGCGCGCCGACATTATTTAAAAAACAAAAACAAAATGTCGGGCGCGATGCGGCCCGAAAGCGAGGCTTGGCATCACACGTTGCCTAGCAACGGTGTGTAGGCTGCCTTTAAGCCCACACATCCGCCGGCAGGCGGAAGCCGGCGGCCACCCAAGGCCAACATAAGGCCGTCTGCCCTGTTTGCCCCTGTTCGCTCCGGGGAGCTACTGCTTCTTAAGGTAAAAACTTTTTAGCACATTGTACGCGGATGAGAGATTATTTACTGGACTTTAACCCACGTGAGTACTGTTACTGCTAAACTGCTATGCTATAACTAGCTACAGTAGTGCTCCCCTGTTACCCCTGTCACGTGCTATGCCCCTTGCCCTGGCCCAGACACCCATTGTCCTATGTTGTGCTTTTGATTGTTATATGATTCATGCTATGCCTAGTGCTGTGCCTCATGGTAAACCACAAATATACTGTGCTCCTTGGTCGCCTACAGACCACATTTCAGCTGTGTTGTGCCCCTTGGTCGCCTACAGACCAGTCTAGAATTGTATTGTGCCCTATGGTCGCCCACAGACCACATGTCAGCTGTGTTGTGCCCCTTGGTCGCCTACAGACCAGTCTAGAATTGTATTGTGCCCTATGGTCGCCCACAGACCACATTTCAGCTGTGTTGTGCCCCTTGGTCGCCTACAGACCAGTCTAGAATTGTATTGTGCCCCTTGGTCGCCTACAGACCAGTCTAGAATTGTATTGTGCCCCTTGGTCGCCTACAGACCAGTCTAGAATTGTATTGTGCCCTATGGTCGCCCACAGACCACATTTCAGCTGTGTTGTGCCCCTTGGTCGCCTACAGACCAGTCTAGAATTGTATTGTGCCCCTTGGTCGCCTACAGACCAGTCTAGAATTGTATTGTGCCCCTTGGTCGCCTACAGACCACATTTCAGCTGTGTTGTGCCCTTTGGTCGCCCACAGACCACATTTCAGTTGTGTTGTGCCCCCTGGTCAAAATGCTCTTTTGTGATACAGACTGCCCCAAACTGTCCTGATTTACTCTGTGATCTGACCTTCTGCGTTTTTGCACACTTACATGTACATCCCTTGTCTACCAATGCAGCCCCCTAGCCCACACCCCAAAGCGCCTACATACCTCCCTTCCACTTTTTCCATCTTTCTCACATCCCTCTCCTTTCTGGCCACCTGCAACATGCTGCATGCGCACCTAGACCAACATGCCCACCTTCGCCCCACCCCTCCAGCAGACCTCATACACAACACACCGTCATTTGCACTCCATCCCACACTCAACTCCCGTACCGACCCGGTCGGACACCACCCACTCCACCTCAGGCTCTGCAGACTGAGAACTCGCACTAAACACCTCCTTACTCTCCGCAGTACTCCACACTCCACATTCCTTAGGAACTACAGACTCAGCTCTCGCACCCATACATCAGCCGCCCAGACTTCCTTCCCTGACCACGCTCACTACCTTAGCTCTCACCACGCTGCATGTGCCACGACCAAGCCTCACACACCCAAATTCTCACCGCCCACCCCCAGCACCACCAACACACACACTATACATCCAAACTTAAGATGCGCCCTCATCAACGCGCGCTCTGTCCATGCCCATGCCATTGAAATCAATGACCTTATCTCTACCCATGATCTCGACATACTTGCCATCTCCGAAACTTGGCTCCATGAAGCCTCCAGTCCTTCCATTCACCTCGCTCTCCCTGAAAACTATACCATCCTTAGACAGGACCGTAAAAACTTAAAAAGTGGTGGCGGCGTAGCCCTCATCTTCAAGGACACCCTCTCCATAAGAATGTGTAATCAACAATGGGACAATAACGCCGATCTCCTCGCTGCCAAACTAGCCCTTTCACCTAATTGCACCATAAACTTCTTTATCACCTACAGACCACCAGGATCTCCTCTTTACTACCAAAAGCAACTCCTCCAAAACATAGGCAACAACCTCAAAAGCACCACCAAAAGCATCCTACTAGGGGACATTAATCTTGGCTTAGCTGACCCAAAGGACAAAGCAGCCGCAAATTTAGCCAAAGAACTATCTAACATGGGATTCGAACACAAAGTTACTGCACCCACTCACAGCAAAGGCAGATCCATTGACTGGCTAGCTGATCACAACTGCTCATCGACAATTACCTCCATCTCAGCCCTTCCATGGACGGACCATCACCTCATCCAATTTACCATTCCTACCACGCCTTCTCATAAAACCTTAACCCATGCCCCACCCGCTAAAGTAAGAAGCTCCAAAAAACTCACTGCTGCCAACCTCGCCCCTCTCCTTGATACCTCACAACTCAAGCACCCATTCCCCACTGACCCTACATCTCTAGCCAACATCTATTCCAGCACACTCACTCAAGCCATCGATCTCATTGCCCCGCTAGAAGAAAAAAAGGGAAAAAATCTATGCACTGCAACTCTTGGTTCACTGAAGAACTATCCGTCCTACGCACCAAGAAACGCAAAGCCCTAACCAGGTGGCAAGCAGCGCCTAATCAATCCTCGCTTAAAGACTTTAAAGAGATCTCTCTGACCTACAAAAAAGCCATATTCCTTGCTAAATCCGAATCCTACAACCAGAGAATCACTAATGCCAGCTCCAAATCTAGAGAAATTTTCTCCATATTCAAAGAACTCACCACACCAGCCTCTAGCCCAGACAAAATCATCAAGGATGAAGCATGGTGTACAGGCATCCAGGCTGCTCTCCTCAACAAAGTTAAATCACTCCAAGACAAAATAGCCTCCCAACGCAAAGCTCTCAACACCCCCACCTGCCCGCCCATACTTCACACCAACAACTCCCCATCACAAACACCCCTTTTTGCCTTCAGAGAAGTCTCGGAGACGGAAGTCAATGACCTCCTAAAAAAAATCAAACCCTCCACTTGCAAAGGGGATATCTGCCCACCCTCCGTAATCAAAGAGAGCGCAGAATACCTCACCCCCATCATCACGGCTTTTATCAATGCCTCCTTCACATCTGGAAGTGTACCACAATGCCTAAAAGAAGCCTGGGTCCGCCCGCTCCTAAAAAAACCCTCCCTTGATCCTTCCTCCCCTAACAACTACCGCCCCATCACCACCGTCCCCTTTCTCCTTAAAATCTTGGACAAAGCTGCTCACAATCAAATCCAACACTACCTGGAAACAAACACCATCCTAGGCAAAAGACAGTCAGGTTTCCGCAAAGGCCATGGGACTGAAACTGCTCTTCTAGATTTAAAAAATCAGATTACTAAAATAATGGACACAGGCAAACCTGCCCTCCTCCTCCTCCTCGACCTTTCTGCAGCATTCGATTTGGTCGACCACAGCATTCTCACAACGCACCTCTCCAATGCTGCACACTTCTCTCACAAGGCTACCACATGGATCACATCCTTCCTTGAAGGCAGGGCCATGAAAGTGTACTCTGACCAGGATAGCGCCCCCCCCACCACTATCAATTGTGGAGTCCCACAAGGGTCCTGCACCGCACCGACCCTCTACAACCTATTCACCAAACCCCTCTTTGACCTACTGGACTCCCTCAACATAGCGTACACCAACTACGCTGATGACACGCAGGTCCTCCTCCCCCTCTCTGGAGACTACGACCTTGACTCAGAAGCCCTCCTCAAAATCTACTCAACTATCCAAACATGGATGGCTATCAATGGCCTCTGCCTAAACGGAGACAAAACCGAAATCATCATCCTAGCCCCTAACGAAACTCTAACCAAACTCAGCCCCAATTACTCGCACTTGATCATCGACAATATTAGCATACCTGTCTCCTCTGCCGTCAAGACCCTAGGAGTCTACATTGACGCGACACTCTCAATGACAAGACAAACCAGCGCCATTGCCTCAGCTTCTGCTCTGACTACCAAACTCATCTACGCCATAAAACCCTACCTCACCACGCCCAACTGCCTCTCCATAGCCAGAGCTACTATAGGAGCCAGACTGGACTACTGTAACGCCCTCCTGGCAGGCACCTCATCAAAAAACCTAAACAAGCTCCAAACAGTGCAAAACAATGCCCTCCGTGCTGCACTACACATGCCCAAAACTGACCATATCTCACAGGCCAGAAGACGCGTCCATTGGCTCCCAGTCAAGGAAAGGATCAACTTTAAAATCCTCACCCTCACACACAAATGCATTAACCTCACAGCACCCCCCTACCTATCTGAGACTATAACCAAGAACTCCTCCATCCGCCCCAGAAGAAGTCACCACGCCAACCAACTCCAAGTACCCACTGTAAAAAGAGCCAAAGCCGGCGGCATTGGCTTCCCTCACATAGCACCTAAGCTATGGAATGCCCTCCCCAACGCGCTTAGAGCAGAACCATCTCTGTATCTCTTTCGCAAATCCCTCAAAACCACGCTATTCAACTAACGCCACCTTCCCCTCACCCACCTCAGCTCGCACACATCTGATACTAAAAGTGTTCGATACGAAATGCTTCCTGTAATGAAAACTGCTTGTAACCATCTTCCTTCCATTGTAACCAGACTATGTATGTATTCATGTAACAGCGCCACGATGCCCCCGGGCTGATGTGCGCCTTAAATAAATCTGAATAAATAAATAAATAAAAAATAAACCCGGTTGATAGTGATACCGCAGAACCTGCCTTTAAAACAGGCAGGAATTTTTTAGACCAGATACACAGACACAGAAAAGGAAATGCTCGTCTAGCCAACCTCAAACAAGTCAGGTTCACAATACTACCTACAGGTTCTATAGTAACACCAGGTGTCACACCAGGGGCAGGAGAGGTGGGAAGCGGAAGTGGCAGTGGAAGTTCGGACGAGGATCAGGGACGACCAGGTATTCTAACCAGGTCAGTTGCCAAGAAACGGCAAACCAAGTGACACAACCTGATCTGGTAACAAATTTGTCTGAAAGACATTTAACGCAAGCAGAAGTTTCTGTGCTTAATAAAGGTTTCTCATTTGCACCAAGTGTCAGTGCGAATTATGTTAACTTTCAAATCGATTTGTTCACATTTCTGAGGAAACTGAAATTGAAAAAATTATTTTCTACTCAGGTACAATTCTTTCAGCCCAAGATCACCTTGAACCCCCTTAGCACTTATTCTATTACAGATGTCATTAATATTGAAACCCTAACATCTTTAAATCAGGAAGTAGTTACGAGCTTGGATACCATATGCAAGGATTTAGAAGTGAGACCGAGAAATTTGCCAGTAAAAGAACTCAAAACAAGGTCCAAATTTACCCCTCAGTTGGGCACAGATAATGTGATAGAGACTTTTCACGAAGCAATCACCAAGGATATTCATTACTATTTGGACAACAACCTCAAAAAGAGGCAGAAATATAGATCAAACCTCACGAGGGATGAAGTACAAGCTTTAGAAAATCTGGCCAAAGACAAATCTATTACAATTAAAGGGGCTGACAAAGGGGGAAATATTGTGGTTTTGAATACCAAATATTACATTTCTATGACTATGACACATTTGAACACACCTGAATGCTACACCCCCTTGAAATACAATCCAACCAAAAAAATTGTGGGTGACCTACTTACTTTGATCCAAATGTGGTATGACAAAGGGCTTTTAAGTGAGGAAGAGAGGTTTTATTTACCAATACAGATCCTACCATTCCCACCCTGTATTTTTTACCTAAGATACACAAGAACTACGATACATTTCCATCAGTAAGACCAATAATGAGTGGCACAGGATGGGTAACGGAGGGCCTTTCTCAATACTTAGATGAGGCACTTAAACCCTATGTTCTTAAGATGCAATCATATATCAAAGATAGTGCACACGTATTGCAATTTTTCAAAACACTCAAATGGGAATCAGACTATTTATTGGCCACACAAGATGTGTCAGCACTATATACAGTATTGATCATAATGTGGCTATTCAAACAATAGACAATACTTTCAAAGATGTATCTGCTTCTTATTTACAACATGTTCAGATGCTTAAAAGCTTTCTTAAATTCACATTGGAAAATAATGCTTTTATTTTCAATGACCAATATTATGTGTAAGTGAGAGGGGTGGCCATAGGTGCAAAATTTGCCCCATCCTTGGCCAATCTGTTCATGTCTCAATACGAAGAAAACCATATTTTCAACCGAGGAAAGTACAAGTCAAATTTTATTGCTTGGAAGCGTTATATAGATGAAATTCTGATTGTGTGGAAAGGCACTTTGACATCATTTGATTCTTTTGTTGTTCACACGAATACTAATCTTTTTAGTATTAGATTTTCTGGTTCGGCGAGTGCCGATGCAATTGATTTTTTAGACTTACACATCTTTGTAGAGAATGGAGCAATACAAACTAAAACATATCGCAAACCTACGGAGGTCAACTCCGTACTATATGCTCAAAGCAGCCATCAGAGGGCCACAATTAGCAACATCCCAGCAGGGGAATTCAATAGAGCTAGAAGAAATTGCAGTAAAGATGCAGATTTTAAAAAAGAATCACAACTTCTTATAGGAAGGTTCACTAATAGAGGCTATTCTTTGGAAGATGTGACTAAGGCTGCTCACAAATACAATGGTATTAAACAATCAGAATTATTGCAAGAGTGTGCAAAAAAGAAACTTGAAGACAGTCATATTCCAATCATTACACAGTTTTCTCGAGATTCTTCTACTCTGTATCGA
The DNA here is from genome assembly GCF_040938575.1 of Ambystoma mexicanum. Taxonomy (NCBI): domain Eukaryota; kingdom Metazoa; phylum Chordata; class Amphibia; order Caudata; family Ambystomatidae; genus Ambystoma; species Ambystoma mexicanum. The sequence goes on from NC_090940.1 coordinate 219,225,551, forward strand.
ATGGTATCCAAACACTGGCATATTTTAAGACTTGATATAAAGATCTGTTACCTTATCTGACTGAAAAACCCAAATTCACATATACTAGAGCTGCTAAAATTAAACAAAAACTCAGTCCCTCATTTTTGGATCTCAAAACACAGAATGAAAGTAATTGGCTCAGAAAGAATATTGTTTTTTATAAATGCGGTAATTGTAATCATTGTCAATTTGCTTATGACAACTGTCAAGCTTTCACAGACGTCAATGGGACTATGGTTAAAATCAAAGACTTTATCAATTGCAAAACATGCCATGTAGTTTATGCCATTATTTGTGTCTGTGGTAAGCTATACACAGGGAGCACCATTAGACCGCTGAGAATACGAATAAGAGAACATTTGGCGCGTTTGAGGAGTTTAGAACCAAAATCTCCACTGGCAATTCACTGGCAAAAAGAACATCAGATGAACAATAAAGAAGATATCAGATTTACTGGTTTGATGAAAGCTAAGAGGGGCAAACGAGATGGTAACCTGGAACTGAAACTGAGACAAATGGAGAGTAAACTTATATGTTTCATGCGAAGTACGGAAATCGGACTCAATTGTGATCATGAGATGCACGTTTTTCTGTAGAAATTTGACTAACAAATTTAATGAATGGGGTAACCAGATGATGTTAATGGAATGGGAATTGTGAAGCTATCCAGTCAGTACTTTAAATCACCAATAACTTTTTATCATTATTTTTTTAAATAGAGTGGACCGGGATTCATTGGCAATATGTGGGTCTCAACAAAATACACAGGATTCTGCATATTCTTATTTGACAATTTATGAGACAGTACGTGAAAATATCATGGGTAGATTCACTCTTATTTTTGGTAAATGGATAATGTTTGAGATAGCGCTTTGTCGCTTTAAAGATTTTAATACCCTATTCATCGAACGAACTCCAGTAAATATGGCACACGCGTTCTATTTTAGTTTTCGTAGACTTTACTTACCTTACAAAGCACAATGTTTACATTTACATCACACGTTATACATCATACGTTTACCACCTACGTCACGCGCAACAGCTTGTGACGTCATCGCGCAACGACACGTTTTTCCCGCGACTATTTGTCAGTAGGACGAACGATTCTGAAGGAAGCGGTTTACACGGGATCAACCCCACCATTTCAATGACGGTACCTCTGGAAATTATGATCAGGGGTTTCCTGTTTTTTTGGGCAACACATATATAATTAGTGGATGTGTTAAAAGGTTCACAATAGAATATACGACTCCACTTTTACCAATTTAACCTGAGGCCGCGATTAACATTCAGCACATGGATTTGGCTGACATTAACGTGCCATAGTTAATCACATTTAATATAGTCCTATAAATTGTGTGAGGATTTTTTCATATGAGAAAGAGAATTATTTAGTAACGGTCTAATCATTACTATTTATATAGGTACTATATATAATTTTTGTTTAATATGACAGTAAGTAATTTTAACAACCATTATAAGGATAGTACCAACATATCCTATTATATATATAGGTGTCAAGCTATTGGAAGCAGTGACTTTCGTTTTGGGCATTTCAAAGCCACAGAACATTTGGCTCCAAAGAGAAGAACGGACTTGTTCCTGAACATTCACAACACTTTGGTAGGCTATAAATCAATCTTCTTTGACATCTTTAATGTCTATAGTAATCCCTTTTCCTTTAGGGACTTGGAATTATTTTTGGTCTATTTCCACAAAGGATGTATATAATCTATACCTTAAGAACAAAAAGACTTAAAGAATTGATGATCAACAGTTATTTACTTATCTCATATTGGGACCAATGATTTAATCCTTCGACAACAAGACTTTTGACCATTTCAGCAATTGGCTGGTAAGCTCTTAATTATATTCATTGACATCACGATTGGGTGTATTTAAGAACTTTTTTTTTCAGAAAGCACACATAGAGGTGATGTTAATAGATAAACTGTATCACATGAGTATGTGATTGAGTGGCTTCACATTTTCAAGTACATTTCAAATCATTGTGTGATCATATATTACATAAGAAAATGAGACTTTGATAGTCTAAGGTATAAATGAATACTTTTAAAGAGTTTGTTACAACCACGATCACTTATCATGTATGTATAATTTTTCTTCCCCTCCACCCCAAACCCACCCGTTTCATCTTGTCTCGATGGTGTGATTCAAATATGGTAGCTTTTTTAAACCTTTACTTATTTCCATCCAACCTTCGATTCATATTTGATGCATGTATTTATGAAAAATGTATATATGCTCTTTAATTTTTGGAACCAATGTATTGAAAACAAAATATTCTTTTTTCTTTGTTTATTGGTATCTTTCCGTATATCTTCATGAATGAATTACTATGAAAAACAGCCTTGAAAACGACCAGGGGTCGAAACACGTGTCGTCAAGCTATTGGAAGCAGTGACTTTCGTTTTGGGCATTTCAAAGCCACAGAACATTTGGCTCCAAAGAGAAGAACGGACTTGTTCCTGAACATTCACAACACTTTGGATGTATATAATCTATACCTTAAGAACAGAAAGACTAAAAGAATTGATGATCAACAGTTATTTACTTATCTCATATTGGGACCAATGATTTAATCCTTCGACAACAAGACTTTTGACCATTTCAACAATTGGCAGCCTTGAAAACGACTACGGGTCAAAACACGTGTCGGCTGTACATCATATTAAAAAGAATTTCCGAAACTTTTTGCTTTTTTTCTCTTGAATGATTTTGGCAACATTGCCTTTTCCTTTGGACTTTGTAATTTATAGGGTTTGAGCGAAGGACTTGATAACCCTCCCATTCTTTCAACGAATCTATTCGCGAATTGGTTGTGTATGCATTCGATTGTGTTATGGCACAATAGATTATATCATCAGCACATATCCAGTGATGATGGAGCGTGCTATCACGTATAATTGATTAGTTACATTATTGTGCCGTAACACAATATTAACCCATACTGCAATCGAATGCATACACAACCAATTTGCGAATGGGATGCAAGCCTTGAGAACGACATATTTGTCGAAACACGCGTCGGCTGAGTTTTTTCACTCAATAAAATACCTCTTCCAAGGATAACAGCTTTGACTGTCATATTGCAATATCCATTATCAAAGGACTTTGATTACTCATATAATATTTTCAGTCTAAGAAGTTAGATGTGGTTTCTCTAATATAATACAGATGTGTTCATTCAAGGCAGAGCGCGCTTGTTTGCTGGTCATACACACCAATGATCTTAACTATATTCTGGGTGTGAGCAGGTCTGCCCAGACAGTGACCTGGCAGCGCAGCTGGAATCCTACCATTTCTAGGTTGATTTGTGCTTATCGCACGCATTGGGTTTTGGTCTGCCACTTTTATTTCTTTAGGACTCGCCAACAGTATGGGTTGGTGATCAGGACCAAAGGGGCACCTGGCGCCAGAGATGCTCGCCTCATGTGAACATTTGGAAATAAAAGCAGCCGAAAAATGCTAGGACAGTCAATCACTTTCGCATCTCCTTACGGAGAAGGATTGTGGCAGAGCGGTTTCAAAAACCACCCTACCAACCCAACAAAATGGGAGGGATTATTGGAGAACCGCACGTAACAAAATGGTATCGGACACACCAGACGGTAGTGCATCCATACCAATAGTTAAAAAGGTTCAATTGATAGAGAAAAGTAAGGGCTGGAGTGAACAGTATTAATGATACAGAGCCAAACAGCAGAAGAGGGAAGAAAGAAGAAAGGCAGCAAAACGTTGCCTTAGGAGTCCTAGGCGAGTAGGCGGTGCGGGTCAGAGCAGAGGAAGCCCACATGGGAAAAGATGATTCGCCAGCCAGAAAAGAAGGAAATGGTAAGACTTATGGAAGGCCAGGTTGTCCCGCTTACTCTACGCTAAAGGGGACCTGGCCTGTAAACAGAGCTCACCACCGGTTGACGAATCACAAGATAAAAGGAGGTTGAGCTCTGGAAAGTGATAGAGATGGGCTGGCAAAAAGTGGGACTACTCTTCCTGACCGTGCAATACCCGAAAGCACTGTCTTGAGTGGTTTTGCACAATATAATGTTGAAAATAATAAAGCCTATGGACAAAATGTGTTCCACAATCATACTAGTATTGTGCTGTCTTATGCAGCCTCATTATGCCTCAAATCTGCTTATTGGCCATCAATGCAAACAATGGTGCTTGCCCAGCATTTGTTAGGAGATCCCTGCCATGTTCCCCTAGAAATCTCTGCTCCAGCGTCTCCATCAGATGGAAGCACACAGTGTTCCCTGTCCAAAAACAAGCCTCTCCCAAGACGCACACAGCCACAGGCCAAAGGACTTTCCCTCTTTCCATGGTGCCCCCATATACACAGTGTTGCGGCAGCTCCATGACTTTAGTTTCTGTCAGATGGCAGCAGACCCATGGATGCCTAGTGTTACAGTGCATACCATTAGCCAAAAATGTCCAGAGTGTAAGGGATTTCAATCCGGGACACACCCAAGTCAACGCCTAGCATGTAGTGCACAACTGAAATCCTTATTTATTTTTGTCCAAAAGTTCTTTATTCTGAACGATATACCACTCATATCACGCCCTTCTCCTGGATCCACCCCCCCCCCCCGATCACACTGAACCAGGAATCAGACTGGTTTGCAAAGGTTAATATTTATTTAGGTATATAAAAATTAATCACAATATGTTTTAATAAGTACTCAACAATCACCAATGGGGTGCGGTAACACTGAATCATCTCTTTAATACACAAGGAGTAAGTAGTGAGCAAAACAATTCAGCACAGAAAATAATACTTTGTGTTGGTTCAGATCTGATAGCACTGTGGTTATAGGTTCCCCCTGCACACCCCTCAACCCCCAATAGGTAATGTAAAGAGATAGGAGGGGAGAGCAGGTATTCAGGAATGGCAGAATTAAAACAGAATATCAATCTCACTTTCCCCCTTTCAAACACAAGAGAAACGGAATTGACTGTCAAGCTGTCAAAATGGATTTATCTTTAGAATGGGCTGGGCAAAAACACCAAATATGGTCAAAATTGCTGAAATTGTTACACATTCTTATGGGAGCCACTTTGCACAGTTGAATACAAACACAAGCAATGATTTAATCCCAAGAAAACATTTGAAATCTTAAAATTCAAGTTGGTAGCAATTAGAAGCTGTTTCCCAAAAGCGAAAATTGGCGGCAAACTTTTCACTGCGCGATATTTGCAATAACGGGAGAATTGCATTGATTTGGAATACGGTTTTAGGTGTGATGGATAGGTATGGATGTTAGCTACAAGCAGAAGTTGAAATGTTGTTCCTAGCACATAAAATGTAGGAGGTTACAGACGTTTTAGTAGAGGTCGTTTTTTCGAGATAGGTGCAAGAATGGAAAACAGGAATGCACTTTTAAAAATAACAATTGGGTTTCTTACACTAGAGGATGACTATGAACAAAACGAATACCACACAGGAACACAGTCACTTGATCAGGGTGACTGCCTGCTAAGGAAACTCGCCTTCTTTAGAAGAGAAAAGATCAGCGCAGAGATAGTTTTAACAGTACTACTTCTGGAGGAAAGATAGGATAGGCTGGAGAGAGGTTTCCGACAATGCAAATATACTCCTAACAATACAGGTTCTGGATACAAGATAGGATGGGTCTAAGATAGGGATAAGACTATGCAAGGTACATATGCCAGTGACACAATTCTTCGTATTTATACTCACTGGATATGTTTCCTAATGGAAACGTCAGTTCTGGTCAGGGATTTGGATCTGGTTTAGGAAAGACAGCTGTGCACATCAGACTGGGCAGGGTCAGCAAGGTGCTCTGGTCACAGCACGGCACAGGACTGGACAGGGTCAGCAAGGCGCTCTGGTCACAGCATGGCACAGGACTGGACTGGAGCTGCCCTTCTTGGTTCTGAGGATATTTATTTTCAGCAGGCAAGCAGTAACAGCACAGCCCGGCTGTATTATGTTGCTTCCCCTTAGGCTTGTGGGGTTCTGTTCTGGAATTTGAGGCCTAGCTGTGAATGGTTCAGCTATGCAATAGGCCTTTTTCTTTGCCAAGTTTCTGGAGTCTGGAGCAAGGAAGATGTAGAGTTCAGGAGCAGGGTGCTCCGCCAGCATCAGGATAGTGAGTGAATCTGTCTGTCTTTATGTGTGGTGAGCTGTCGCTATTTATGCTCTGAAATGACATCATCAAGGGGGTGTGTGGGCCGGTTTAGCCTAAGCATGCCCCTTTGAAAGGTGACTGGGTCACTGGGTCAGAGTCTACTCTCTTCCTTGATAGGAGGAGAGAAACAGAGTGTCATCTTTATGGTGCAATTTTATGAGGCTGGGAATCCACCACTAAACCCTGGAACACCAACTCTACTTTTGGGAAAATACATATTTCCACATGTGCAACCTCTATAAAAATCACATATACAGATTACATATTTTACATAGCAGCTATTGCTCAAAACCCCGTAGCTGTGGGATCTTGTCTCCGCTTTTTACAGAATGTTGTCCTTTTCACTAGGAACACAATGTCCAATTTTTAGGCAAATGTCTACAAGTGTGCGTGTTTAACATGGGAATAAGTGTATAAAGTTTCACAATTCTAGCGGACATACATTTTGCGTAAAATCACATTACTTGCCATTGCTGTTCAGAACATGTCACATAGTTCTGGCGCCTCTTCACCCGTGCAGACAGACATTACATTAACAATGCTGTTATTGTTATATTTTTCACAATTTTAAATAGTAAGTTATCAGTCTTCTTTAAAATATGTTCTTTGTTCATGTTAAGCAACAAATGGCTGTTTGGCTCCACCCCTTGGTCTCTCCCTGGAAGCCCAGGAGCCATCCCCCATGTTTGTTCCTTGAGAGGCCATTTACAACTGTCTTCACACTTCGAATGTCCTGCTCTGCAGTTTGGCATTGTTCCTTTTGCCTCTGTAGACCAGGTTTTTTCCTACCCTGTAATTAACACTTCTCTGTGATTTCCTGCTGGGTGGAAAGACCTTCATTCTGTGAGAAAAACCTGTTATTCAAGTTCTGCAGCTTCAGCCAGGTTTAAATTAATTGTTAAATTATGTGGCATTTTCCTTAGCACAAAGCAAACTTGTTATCAAATAACAGCTAGGATTCTCATTCAAGATTTTAAACCATAAGATCAAAACAATTACAATATGGGTTACTATCAGTACAGGCCTCTTGGATTGTTCTGGAGACCACGCCGCCACGCAGCCATTCCTATCCACTAAGGCCTGTTAGGCAGAAGAACAAGTTACTTCTTACCTTGTAACGTTCTTTTGACGGGATGTTCCTCCGACGTATTCCTCATCTTAGATATCTCCTTCCAGCTCTGCTGGCCTCGGAAAATTTTTTCTCTCTAGAGGGCGCTGCGCGTCGACGTCCTCCGAGCCGATGTCCCTCGACAGCCGCCGTATCGACGTCATCCTGCCTATAAAGGCAGCGCGCAGCGTCCGTTGCTCAGTTCCGTTTTGTAGCCCACAATAATACTTTCTGGACTAACTAATCACCCTGAAGGAGCGTAAGCTGCAACAACAAGGGAAGTAGAACTGCGGGGATGGATGGGAGGGTCGATGAGGAATACGTCGGAGGAACATCCCGTCGAAAGAACGTTACAAGGTAAGAAGTAACTTGTTCTTCGAAGGGATTGTGTCCTCCAACGTATTCCTCATCTTAGATAGGCTCCCATAGCAGTATTCTATTATCGGAGGAGGGAGTACTGACTTCACGCTGTCTTCTATTGATGAATAGAATGCAGTACAGCCCTTCCAAACCTAGTCTCTTGACTGGAGGAGGAATCCAAATTGTAAAAACGTGTAAAGGTATGGAGAGACGACCATGTAGCGGCCGCACATATGTCTTTAACCGGCACGCCTCTTTTGAGGGCCGATGAAGCTGCAATACCTCTGGTCGAATGAGCCCTAAGGTTTTGAGGGGGCTCTTTCCCTGCCAGTTTATAACATTCCAGAATGGCTAGAATGATCCATCTGGAAATGGTCTGCTTAGTTGTTGGTAACCCCAGCTTGTGACCTGCGTAACCTACAAACAGCTGATCTGCCTGTCTTATCCTGGCTAGTCTACTGATGTAAAAACTTAAAGCCCTCCTAGGGTCTAGCCTGTGTAACCTCTCTTCCTCTTTCCCCGGGTGAGGAGGAGGATAGAAAGATGGTAGGGTAATCTTCTGAGTGATAATGAATTCAGAAACCACCTTTGGGAGGAAATTAGGCTTCACTTGCAGGACAACTTTGTCTTTGTGAAATATTGTGTGAGGGGGTTTACAAGAAAGAGCTTGTAATTCGCTCACCCTCCTAGCAGATGTAAGTGCTATTAATAAAACAGTTTTAAGGGTAAGGAATCTTAACGAACAAGAATGGAGAGGTTCGAAAGGTGTACGCATCAGGAAAGTTAGTACTAAGTTTAAATCCCATAGGGGAACTTGGAATGGTCTTGGGGGATAAACATTGGTTAACCCCTTTAGAAACTGTATTACCAAGGGTAATTTGAAATAGGATGGTTCTTCCGCAGTACGCTTAAAGATGGATAGTGCTGCGAGATAGCCCTTAATGGTGCCAACTTGAAGGCCTGAATTTGCCAAATATAGTAGGAAGGACAAAACCATTGGTGTACCACATGAAAAAGGGTCGATATTCTGTTCTCTACACCAGCTGCAAAATCTGTTCCAACGGCAGCGGTATAAAGACTTTGTTGCTGGCCTCCTTGCCGAAAGCAACACCTCCATAACAGCATCAGGGAGGACCCAATCCTTGTACCTCAGCCTTTCAGAAGCCAAGCGTGAAGGTTGAGGGTTTTGATGTCTGGATGGAGAACCTGACCTCCCTTCTGTGAGAGTAGGTTCTCTCTGAGTGGAAGTCGAATTGGAGGGCAGATGGACAAGTCTAGAAGGTCCGGGTACCACGTTCTCCTGGCCCAATCCGGGGCAATTAGGATCATGGTTCGCTGGAATCTTCTCAACCTCCTGATCATTTGAGGAATGACAGGGACCGGTGGGAACGCGTACAGAAGCGGAAACTCCCAGTCCACTATGAACGCGTCTCCCACAGCTCCTCTCGGGGGAAATTCCCTTGAGCAGAACAGGTCGCATTTCCTGTTTAGGCTGGTGGCGAACAGATCTACTTGAGGGGTTCCCCAAAGGGCGAAGATCTCTTGAAGGACTTCCTGAGCTAGCTCCCACTCGTGGGAGACTGTGTTCTGCCTGCTCAGAGCATCCGCAGTCAAGTTCTTCTCTCCGGCAAGGTGAACTGCCGATAGAGAGATTCCTTCTTGGATTGCCCAAAACCAGAGCTGCATCGCCTCTCTGCACAGGGGTAGTGATCCTACGCCTCCTCTTTTTTTGAGGTAATGCATGGCCACCGTGTTGTCCGTCATTATCAGGACGTTCTTCCCTTGTACAGCTGGCAGGAACGCCTTCAGCGCAAGTCTGATGGCTCTCAGCTCTAACAGGTTGATGTGTAGTCTGGACTCCGATGGAGACCAACGACCGCTGATGGTCAAGTCGTTGGCGTGGGCTCCCCACCCCGTGAGTGAGGCATCCGTGACTACTGTTATCTCCGGCCAGGGTTGCCAAAACTGTTCTCCTTTCAGAATGTTCTCCAGACAGGCCCACCACTGAAGGTCTCGAGCCACCCTGCCGGGAACCTGAAGAAGATCTGTCATTCTCCCTGAGAATTGTGACCACTGAGTCCTCAGTGCCCACTGGAGGGATCTCATTCTCAGGCGAGCCTCTGGCACTAGGAAAATGCAGGATGCCATGAGGCCTAGCAACCTCAAAAAGTCGAAGGCTGGGAGACGTTGGGCATGTTGGAACTTGGTAACCATCTGTAGAATATCTTGAGCCCTCACCTCTGGTGGCGAGGTTTTTCCCAGGGAAGTGTCCAGGATCGCTCCTATGAACTGGAGTCTCTGCGATGGTATCATTTGTGACTTCTTTAAATTGAGGGAGAAGCCCAGTCTATCAAGGAAGTGGCACACGTGATTTAGCTGGATCTGAGCTTGTTCCGGAGAAACAGCCCTGATCAACCAATCGTCCAGGTAGGGGTAGACGTGAATCCCTTCCCTCCTTAGACTTGCAGCCACTACCGACATTAACTTGGTGAAGACCCTCGGGGCGGAGGTCAGCCCAAATGGCAGCACTCGAAATTGATAGTGAGAGTTGCCAATTGCGAACCTCAGGTATTTCCTGTGTTTGAGATGGATAGGCACATGGAAATAAGCGTCCTGAAGGTCCAGAGATACCAACCAGTCCTGGAACTGAAGGGCCTGGAGGATCTGAGAAAGAGTGACCATCTTGAATTTGTCTTTTCTGAGGAATTTGTTCAATTCTCGCAAGTCCAAGATGGGTCTCAGTCCTCTGTCTTTCTTTGGAATGAGAAAGTAAGGGGAGTACCAGCCCATGTTCCTCTCCGCTACAGGTACCGGTTCTATGGCACCTTTCTCTAGCAGGTCCAAAATTTCCTGCAAGAGGAGCGGATCTGGAGCTTTCTGAGAGCTGATCCCCGGTGGATGACTCTGAGGTATACGTAGGAAAGGCAGGCAGTAACCTTGGGCAACTGTTTCCAATGCCCAAGCATCTGACGTGATAGCCTGCCATACCGCCAGATGTTGAGTCAACCTGCCTCCTACAGGTGTCCTGTGAGGGAAGTCCTCAGAGTGGTTTTGGGGCGGCTGATGCAGATGCCGATGGTAAAGAGGCACCTGCTGTTGCTGCGGCTTTTGAATATCTACCCCGTTCCCCTCGGGTAGTTCTTCTTTGTCCCCTTTGAGCCGGTCGTCGTCTAGCAGAGGTTCCTGTGGGACGAAAAGGAGTCTGACGGATTGCAGCTCCTAGGGATTTTGCTGCTGCTTTTGAAGTTTGAAGTTTGCAGTTTCTCTAAACTGTCATCCGCCTTTTTCCCGAACAAAGAAGAGCCATCGAATGGCATGTTCAAGAGCCTGGCTTGCACATCTGAGGCAAAACCAGACTTTCTCAACCAAGCGAATCTCCTGGTTGATGTACTTGCCGCCATTGCTCTGCTGATACTGTCAGCCGAATCAATGCCCATCTGGAGGGATTCGCACATAGCGTCTTTACCGTCCTGTATAATATTCAGGAACGCATCCCTTTCTTCTCCCTCCGGGATGCAGTCAGCCGCTGTAGAAGCACACTCCCAAAGTGTATGGCTGAACCTAGCAAGGGTGCAAGTAGCATTAACAGATTTTAACGCCATGCTACATGCTGAAAAGACTTTCTTTGCCATAGAATCATATTTTTTATCGTCCCTGTCCTGTGGGACGGTAGGATAAGCCGTCTTGACATCGGTAGAGGATGCTGCCTGTATCACCAGACTTTCTGGGCATGGGTGTTCAGACAAAAACTCTGGGTCTGTAGAAGATACCCTGTACTTTGTAGACAGTTTTTTATTTACTGCTGGTACTACATCTGGGGTTTCCCAGTTTGTCATGATCTTTCTCTGAAGAGCTTTATGAAACGGCACCACAGGATCCTCCTGTGGGCCTTTGTCAAGAATATCCGTGAGGTCATCTTGTTGGAAAGATTGTGAAGGTGCAGACCACCCCATGAACTCTGTGATCCTGGCCATTAAGGCTCTATAGGGGTTTTCAGCATGCTCCCCCGGGTCTGGCTTAGCAAACTCCACCTCAGGGGAAGTGTCTAACCCACTTGCCTCATGTAAGGAATCATGAAGATCCTTTAACCTGCGCTCTTCAGAGGAAAATTCCTCTCTAATTGGGGTTACAGGTCCCTGCAACTCAAATGTGTCTTCCTGTTCAGACAATTCACCCTCTTCCAAAATTGAGGACCTAGTTCTCAATTGTTCTGAACTCATAAAGGGAGTAAATCCCATTTCCAAGGCAGAGGGTGCCGAACTTGTCATTATCGGCCTCAAAAATGTCGATGTCGTCGACGCCGATGTCGAAGGCTTCGAACGTGGCGTCGAAAACAAAGGCGGAGGCCTCGAAGACCTCGACAGAATTGGAATTCTACTCGACAATCTCGAAACCATCGACGTCGAGGACCTGGAGATAGTCACTGGGTGTGTCGTAACCGTGACTTTTCTTGGCGTCGACGCCGGTGTGGAAGCTGGCGTCAAGTCGACAGACCCGTGTGTCGAAGGTCCCTTCGACAACGGCGTCGACGGAACCCTCGTCGACGGCGTCGACGGAACCTTCGAGGAAGGTTTGGAGGTCATAGTCCTACTCGAGGGTTTGAGACGCGCTCGAGAGGTTTCCTTCGCCAGGTACTGCGACTCGCGGCGTTTTTGACCTTCGGGTCTTTCGACCAGACCATCGCTCTCGGCAGTCTTCGAGGGGGTCGAGGCTGCTTTCTCGAAGACGCTCATCATATTTTTGCGGAATTCCTCCCATTCAGCCCGGGAACTATGTTTCGTGGGGCAAGGGATTCTTTTTGGCGAAACAGAGGAAGAGGAAGACGGAGAAGGGGATCTTCGACGTCTCCTCTTCGAGTGCTTCGATCTCGAGTGATGGGACCCACTCCGAGACCTGGAGCGCGAATGGTGACGAGGAGACGAGTGTCTCGACTTCGTCGACGAAGAAGAAGCTTTAAAAGTCTTACCTTTCTCCAGCTTCCCCCTACGCTCCTTCAGGGCCTTAGCTGTCATGGACATACAGTCCTCGCACTCCGAACAATGGTGTTCAGCTCCCAAACACCACAGACAAACTCTGTGAGGGTCAGTCAACGACATCTTTTTCCCACAATCTCGGGATTTCTTGAAGCCGGATCGAGGAGTTGTCGGTTCCGACGAGGAAGCCATCGAGTACGGATCGAATGACTCAAGGTAAATAGGATTAATCTGACTAAGAACTGAGCAACAGTATTCCGAGGCACTGAGTAAGCGCGGAAAAACGGAACTGAGCAAGGGACGCTGCGCGCGGCCTTTATAGGCAGGATGACGTCGACGTCGATACGGCGGCTGTCGAGGGACATCGACTCGGAGGACGTCGACGCGCAGCGCCCTCTAGAGAGAAAAAAATTTCTGAGGCCAGCAGAGCTGGAAGGAGATATCTAAGATGAGGAATACGTCGGAGGACACAATCCCTTCGAAACCTGTGCAGTTCCCTTAGGGACCACTGAAAAAGGTTTAGGACTACAGGTGTTGGCAGTAAACCCAATTGGTAGCAGTCTGTACCACCCAGATTTACCTGGTAGCTGTGGCTGAGCAGTCAGACTTCTCTCAAGAAGAGTTAGGCAGTATATAGAATATACACATTAGGTACAAAAATACAGTAGTACAAGCAAACACTGACCAGCGCTTTGGTATAAAGTATATAATTATTTATTTAAAAACACACTTGTAAAAATACACTGGCACTAATATGTCAAGCAAGTTCAAACACAGTCATTAGAAATATATACACCTCTCTGATTAATTATTCGACAAGTCTTAGGAAAAGAACACCACTTATTATCAAATACCGAGGTGAGCGCTTAACCAAGATGGCACTCCAATAATTATTTAAAAAGGGCAGGGAAAAGGCACAATTAGAAAAGCACACAATACCAACACTTTTAAAAGGACCACAGCAAGTCAAGAATGGCAGAGTCTACTGTAGAGCAAGAAAGTTCATAGGCCAGGTCCACTCTTGGAGAGAGCAAGGCGGAATGTGCCCAAGATCACACAGTTGAATTATACTTTAAAAGTCCTTGCAGATAGTTCAAAAAGAGTTGGATCAGTTCAGAAAAGTTAGTTAACAGGTCCCAGGTCACCCCAGGATAGAGAGTCAAGGATTTACGGGACACCTTGAACAGTCTGTTGCAAGAGAGACCAGGCGGGACACAGTACCTGAAATGGTGAGAAAGCTCCAGCGGGGGCAGTTGTTCCTGGTAGCGGGTGCAAGACGGTGCTTCGTCCAGGGGAAGAGAAGATCTCGACGTGGAGGGAAGCTGGAGGTCGTTGCACTGCCAGGGAAGAAACCAGCCGCAGAGGTTTTCGGTTAAAAGGTACTACCCTTTTATTCGCGGTAGTGGTGAAGCGTGGCTATCTGGCCGCCGGGGTGCTTGGCACGGGCGATTCAACCACAAGACGATCCAGGAAGGCGAAAAGAGGGCGAACTGGTTAACCCCACCAGTTCAAAGGAAGAAGACTCTCCAGGATGAAGATCTTCTCTGTCGTCGGGAAGTGGTGAGGCGGTTCAGCAGGGCTCCACTGGTGGTGTCGTTGTTGCAGGTCGGCTCAGCTTCTCCCTCTTCGGATTCTTTAGGTCCTGTGGCGACTTCTGAAGTTCCAGTCCCCAAAGCCCTGCTTTTATGCAGAAAACCCCCATTCATCAGTCCTACCTGTTACTCAAACATGCTAAGTGGTGAGCCGGGCGGTTACAGAGGCGAACACAAACGCCATTTTAAAACCGAGTGCTGGCAAAAAGACCCAGCCAGGGAATAAATATTAAATAAATAACCCAGCGGTATCTTTAACATTGCACCAAAAAAGTGGTGCGTTAAAAATGAATGGGAAAATCCCATAGGAAATATTCCGGTGGAATATTTCATGTGGTAACCACTGCCACCAGCCAGAAATGTGACGGAGGGGGGACTGCACAGTGCCCCCTCGAAAAACAGACACAATATGATGGTTTGTATTTGTTCTGTTCACAATGTAAGACTAGTAAAGTCAATGGTGACTTTACATGCCCTGGGAGACAGTAGTCAGTCCCAGGGTATGGAGTCTATGTTTGGGGGTCACTATGACACCCCTGTGTTACTGCACTGAGGGTGCTGTGTAACACACTTACCAAAAACACATGAAACCCTATGGAGTAAAAGACCTCATAGCCCATAAAACACATTACAAAGTCAAAGGACATTCTCAAATCATGCCTGAGAGTGGGAGAAAAAGAGTCTCACTCTTAGCAGGAGAAAAAAAATAAACCCCAAAAATCCAGCAAAGCTGCTGGGGGACTCACTAGGTTTGGGAAATTAGCCTTAACAGAGAATTCTTCCTAACAAGGCCCTCCACCCTGCCTTACTGAATGAGGTAGCGTACCCCCATATTCCAGCTCCCTTCCACGTGGAGCATACGAAATCGGAAGATGGCTGCCGCCAGCTGATTTCCATTGTGTAGGGTTGCCTAGCAACACCTTGCCGGACCCACCTTCACGCCACACGGAGAACCGGAGGCAGAAGCCGGCCCACATTGCCTAAGGCCCTCTGAGCCAAAGGCCCCTTCCTGTCGTGAGCCTGTCAGGAGCCAGGGGAGCCGAGGGCCACGAACCCTGCAGTTACATCTGTGCTGCCTACACAAGCCCGTAGCTACTGACCTAAGCACATGGGTAAACTGACTCTTTCCTGCTGCCTCAACTAACCTGTTCCTGACACTCCATAGACTCTTAAGGCCTACAGCCAAGCATTAACGGCTGTATTACTGTATTGCCAACACTCGCCAACGACCGCCTCTAATACGTTCCTGCCTCTAGCCCAATCCATAATTGTACTGCCCACAGAATTTAGATTGCTAAACGCTGCAATGTGTTGCCAACTGAATTTAGATTATTTAGATTGCTAAACGCTGCAATGTGTTGCCCACTGAATTTAGATTGCTAAATGCTGCAATGTGTTGCTCACTGAATTTAGATTGCTAAACGCTGCAATGTGTTGCTCACTGAATTTAGATTGCTAAACGCTGCAATGTGTTGCCCACTGAATTTAGATTGCTAAACGCTGCAATGTGTTGCTCACTGAATTTAGATTGCTAAATGCTGCAATCTGCTGCTCACTGAATTTAGATTGCTAAACGCTGCAATGTGTTGCCCACTGAATTTAGATTGAAATTGCTGCAATTAGGCCAAAGATTGTCTTCAACATATGTTGCCCCAATCAGAGAATCCCTCCCTACACCCAATTGCATAGAGAAGTATTGACACCCCCACTGCGCAAAGGACCACTGTCCGCTATGCCATCTTGACTCAGCACGGCTGCTTACCACATGAGGCATACCCACCACCTCCTACTGCGACATTACTTCAACAGTCTCATTATTTGTTCTTCACAATAGTCATTTGTACTGTTAAAACCACATGGTTAGTCATTTGTACTGTTAAAACCACATTGCTATACAAATAATATCATGCCTAGCCTAGCCTAGCCCATACTATTCTGACCTAGACGAAACACCACTCTGTTGAAGCACCAGATCACTTGCCCACTATTTGCTATCACAAATACGCTGCCCACAATGCTACCTACTCTGCACTAGTGACAAACATCACCCCACCTCACCTATGAACACCAGTGCCTCAATATAGCACACTATTAAACCACTCCTAGCGATTGTGCACTATGCAAGTCTCACTATTCATAATCATGTTCCCATTCTGTGTTATACAGAATGCAATACTATGCACAGGTGGCGCCTTCATAGCCCATGGCAAAGGACTATCTAGATTCGGATGCCCGTGCCATCACCCCATCCCGTGCCCCACTCCATTCTTGCCTACTACCTCACCTTTCGCTCCCTGGCAGGGACAGGCCGAATACAAGCACACTACACCCATTACCAATGCCACATTACCCTTCTTGCCCTCATCCACCACTATGTTATCCACAAAGCACACACCACCCCCATTTCAGGCCACCGACCTTCTTACAAAACGCACTAACTCCACCACAGCACCCATCACACTCAGTCAAAACAACACACTTCACACAAACAGGAACCTTAGACTAAGAACACGCACCCACCCCCTGTTCACCAGAAGCCCTCCCAATTCAACTACGCACAGAGAACTAACACTAAGCCACTCCACCATAGCCTCCTTCCAAGATCATACTAAACACACCCAGCGTCACTCGGCAACCTCTTCCCAGACCTCTCCCCCATGCTCAGTCACTCATACTCGCATGATTCTTCATATTCGCACTCGCCACTCCAAGAAACACAAAAACACAACCACACCCACACCCAACTCAACCCACACCTCCTCTACCTCCCATGAGACTCCCAAAGTCACGGAGGCACTCAAATATGCTATCATCAATGCCAGATCCTTCCAGGCATATGCCCTCGAAATCAACAACCTCATTGTCACATCTGATCTAGACCTGCTATCAAGCTCGCCCTCTCCCCAGGCTACTCCATCCTCCGGCAGGACAGAAAATCAGCAATAGGAGGGGGAGTCACCCTCATACATAGAGACAACCTCCCAGTCAGACAGTGCAATGACACATGGGAAGGTACCAGCGACCTCCTCTCAGTCAAACTCCCCACATCAGCCAATGACACCCTAAACATTCACATCATATACAGACCACCAGGGACACCCCTGAAGTTCCAAGGGCAACTCCTCCACGTCTTAAGCAACAAACTAAAAAACTCCACAAGATCCCTCCTACTCGGTGACCTAAACCTAGGCCTCTCTGACCCAAAAGACAAGGCCGCTGCAACTCTTGCTAGAGACCTCAAAAATCTAGGTTACTTACAAAAAATCACGGACCCTACTCATGCGAAGGGATGCACCCTGGACTGGGTGGCAGACCACAACTGCTCCGCATCCATAACTTCAAATCTTGCCTACCCACGGACAGATCACAACTGCATCCAACTATCCATCCCTAATAAAACTGCCACCAAAACACTCTCCTATGCACCCCCGGCCATGGTTAGAAGCTCCAAAAAACTCACGGCAGACAATCTTCGGCCCCTCCTAGACACCAATGAACTCAAACCACCATTTTCCAATTACCCTAAGGTTCTGACTGACATCTACTCGTGCACCCTTACCACAGCCATCAACACCATTGCCCCCTTTGAAGCCAAAAAAGAAAAGAAATCCATGAAAACCAACTCTTGGTTCTCTGAGGATCTCATGGCTCGCCACACTAACAAGCGGACCGCCCTCTCCAAATGGCAAGCCAACCCTTTTGAGACCACCAAAGGGGACTTTAAAGAACCTCATCAATATATAAAAAAGCAATATTCACCGCCAAATCCAACAACATTAATTCCTGCATATCCAAGGCAAACTCAAAATCTATGGAATTATTCACCATCTTCAAAGACCTCACCCTTCCTCCTGCAGGCCCCGACGAAATAACCAAAGACCAAGCATGGTGTAACAGCATCCAAGAAGCTCTTCTTAAAAAAATCTCTCTTCTCCAAGATAAAATTTGTACGCAACACTCCCTTCTGCCCAGCTCAGACACAGCTGACCATCCACCTGCCACCACACATAAGCCTACCCCTCCCCTCTTCACCTTCAGAAATATTTCTGAGGCAGAAGTCACTGTACTCCTACATCACATCAAACCCTCCACATGCAAAGGTGACATCTGCCCACCTAGCATAATTAAAGACAGTGCCGACTCCTTAGTCCCAATTATCACAGCTTTCATTAATGCATCATTCGCCTCAGGTATCGTCCCTGCTACCCTCGGGAAACTTGGGTACGTCCTCTACTCAAGAAACCCTCCCTAGACCCATCCGCCCCCAGCAACTACCGTACCATAACTACTGTCCCCTTCCTCCTCAAAATCCTAGACACGGATGCCCACAACCAAATCCAGCTCTTCTTAGAAACCCATTCAATCCTAGGAATAAGGCAATCAGGGTTCTGCAAAGGCTATGGCACAGAATCGGCCCTCCTGGACTTAAAGAACCAAATCACCAAAATAATGGACATCGGTAAACCAGCCCTCCTACTCCTACTCGACCTATCTGCTGCATTTGACCTTGTAGATCATAAACCCTCACCTCCCACCTCTCTAACGCAGCTCACTTCTCTGACCACGCTACCTCATGGATCACTTCTTTCTTAGAAGGAAGAGTTATGAAAGTATTCTCTGACACAGCTAATGCCACCCCATCACCATTCATTGCACTGTCCCCACACTCTACAACCTGTTCACCAAAACCCTCTTTGACAAACTTGACTCCCTTGGCATAGCGTATAAAAACTACGTCCTCCTCCCTCTCACTGGCTCCTACGACCAAGACTCAGCAGCCCTCTTCGAAATCTACTCCACATTGGCGCCGTTAAACCAACGCCTTATTACGAGGTCCCTTTGCAGCTCCCGACCTTAACGGCTGGTCTGGACCAGCCATTAAAGTAGGGACCCACAAAGGGACTTCCGAGGTAATTACGGTACCGCAATTTGCGGTACCGTAATTACCGCCTTCCCCAGTCCCATTGAGCCCTATGGGGCAAAAATGGGAATGGGGAAGGGCCAATGGTAAATGGGGAATTACCGCCCCGCCAACCTTGGAATGGGGCGGTATTTCCCCATTTACCATTGACAGACTCGTTACAATACCGGCAGAAACCATGGTGCTAATAGCGCCATTGGTTACCGCCAGTGTTGTAATGAGGGCCTATGTCTCAATGGGGATAAAACCTAGATCATCATCATGGGCCCACAAGAAATCTTGAACAAACTTCCCCCTCAATATGTTAACTTCTCGATTGAAAACACGACCATCCCAGTATCCACATCCGTAAAGACCCTAGGAGTCCACTTAGACGCCACTCTATCGATGAACAACCAGGTCAACACTATTGCCTCCGCCTCCGCACACACCACCAAGCCAATAAGCGCAGTTAAACCTTACCTAACCAAACAGAACTGCCTCTCAATAGCTAGAGCTACCATTGGCGCCAAGCTCGACTATTGTAATGCCCTCCTAGTAGCCACCTCCGAAAAAAGCCTTATCCGGTTACAGACAGTGCAGAACAATGCGCTCAGAGCGGCCCTCAATATCCCTAAAAGGGACCATATCACCCAAGCCAGAAGAAGGGTGTGGCCTGAGCTCATGGAGTGAAGGCAAGTTCTGGAAGAGCTCTGTCCTGATCCTGCCAAGATCCTTAGCAATTGCTATTTCATGCACCCTTAAACCCAGCAAAATGAAACTAAGAAGCAGCAAAAGCGACCCTGCACACACGGACCGCAGAGCGTAGAAAATCGGAGCAGTTTACACTTCGAACAGAGCTGCCAAATGCGGACCCCTGGGCGCACAAGATGGCGGCCTGAGCGGCGGCCGGAAGAGCGCTGCAGGAGGGGCATATCGGACGACAGGATGGCACGCACGACAGAACGATTTTGGACAATAACCGCCCCCCCATCTACCTCACCCCCCCCCCGTTCCCTGAACAGTCCCCCCATTACGGAACTTACCACACTGGAACACATAGTTAACGAATGGAGACAGTTAATGTAGTTAATGTTCTTACAACTCTCTTCTTGTTTCATTGCTCTCCCATTTCTGAGCTTTCCTCTTTCCTCTCTTTCTCCTTTCTCATATGAATACAATAATGGAACTGTTTTGTAATTAAGAAAATGCAAATAAAGAAATTTGAAAATAAAAAATCACCGAAGCCAGAAGAGATGCTCATTGGCTTCCGGTTAAGGAACTTATAACGTTCAAAACTCTGACCTTAACCCATAAATACCTTAGCCTCACTGCCCCCCACTATCTCTCCGATATCATCAAACAAGAAACCTCCACACTTCCAAGAAGGACACCCCACACCAACCTACTACACATACCCTCAGTAAAAAGAGCGAAAGCTGGAGGTATAGGCTTTCCCTATCAAACACCCAAACTCTGGAATGCTCTCCCCACTGCACTCCGTGCTGAAACCTCCCACTCCACCTTCCGCAAAGTCCCTAAAACCACATTATTATTATTTTTTTCCACTTTGTATTTATTAAGCTTTTCAAAAATCAACATTCACATCAGCAAACACCCGACGGAGATCGAAGAACACTCGCAACAAACAAATCACTTTAAACCCCTTCCCCTTCCTCCCCCCAGACCCACCTCCCCCATTTCCCCTCCCCCCCAACAAAGAGCTACCCGGGATTCAATAAGCAAGAAACAAAAAGTACACGAGGATTAGAGCAAAGGCATTGAACAATGTAAGACTTTTCTACAGCACCTCCCCAGCGGTAGGGTCCCAGGCGGACACCAAAATGCACGTGACATACATAGTTACCAGCCACACTCTCCCACCTTCAACCCTCACCCCTTGCCCGGGAACTTTATAGCTTCAGGGCTTCACAGTCAACATTTAACAGCACAATAGTCCAGTCCTGTAAGAAAGAAGCAATGTTATCGTTGGCTATAGCCGCAGGTTTCTCATAAGTGAAGATTGCCAAAAGTTTATTAAACCACTCTGCCTTCGTTGGAGTCTGAGGACTTTTCCATTTCTGTGCCAGGGCCATTTTCCCAGCTCTTAACATAGCTCCCGCCACCCTAGAGAAAGCCAACGCCTCACCCTCGGGCTTAGGTGTTCCCAGAAGGATCTCCATTGGGTGAAGGGAGGGGCACATTCCCAGGATGCCCTTAATCCAAGTAAGCAGCTCCGCCCAATAGACCTGAATGACCGGGCACTCCCACCACATGTGGAACCATGTTCCTCGGAGAGAACACACCCTGGTACACATAGGGGACACATTAGGAAACATTTTGGACAGGGTGACGGGGGGCCGGTGCCAAAAATGAAGAATCTTGAAGTTATGCTCCATAGCTGCGGTAAAAGAAAACCCCCAAAAGTTGCCCTAAAAACCAACTCCCATGCGTGATCATCAAGGGCCACGTCCATCCTCTCCTCCCATACCCGTTTGAACAATTGCCTACATTCCAGATTAGCAGCTACCAGCACGCTGTAGATTTTAGAAATAGATCCCTTCCTGGACTTAGCCTCCACAAAAACTTTTTCAAAGGGAGTCAGAGGACGGGATAGGGGCGCCACCCAATCTGCCTGGGCAAGAATGCCCTTAAGCTGCAGGTAGTCAAAGATGGAGATTGACTTCTCCGGCAACACTTCCGACAACTGAGCGAAGTCAATAGTTGATAACGCAGAGAGCGCCGGTTGGACATGCCTCCACGGCATCTATAGCCAGGTGGGTCACATGGATTATGAAGGTAGCCAACATCAATACTGCTCGGTTTGGAGCGCATTCAGGTAGGTGCGCAATGGCATCTAAGGCTTTCTCAGCGGGGTCGATCCTGGAGGAGATTATTAAAACTGCAGCTTGGTCTAGTGATGTGACTTTTTTATTTTAAGCCAATCACAGAAGTAGCTACTAATGTGGTAAATAACGTTTAAACTAGCATAATGATTGCCTCCAAACTTGCCATATATATTACCCAGCCTGAAACAGCGCAGGGAGTCTTGATACTATTAAAGACACGCAGGCAAACATTATCCGAGGAGATGCTGACTTGGTAAAATGCATCCCACCCTTATTCGATTTAAGGGTTCTTTTCATTGATTGCAGGTACAGAACAGAGTCAGAACACATGAGAGTTTGGAGCAAAGAAGGAGTGTTCAGAATCACAGAGTTCCACAAGGTTAGACAGTTCGAGTTGGTTATGCGTTTGGATGGAAGAGAGGCTATAGTCCAGAACAAGAAGGAAGGCTGACATTGATCAACAAAGAAAGAGGAAGGATTGAGAAAGGGGTGGAGCTTAGAGGCATGGAGAGGGAGGTTTACAATGGCCTCAAGAGGACTTTTGTTTTTAGTGGAAAGTACAGAACCTCGGTTTGGTTCCAGTTTACTGTTTCTAGTTTTAAAGCTACTTGTTTGCTTTGCTGCTGTGAGAGCAAGTAAAGAAAGTGAAGCATAATGCTCACTTCCATGTCTTTAATAGAATCAAGACTCCCTGGGCTATCTTAATTCCTGTGTATTCCATCTGCATTTTTAAGTCTGGTGAAGAAGACAGATGAAATTCATAAGGACTTCCTGTAATGACGGCTGGCGCCGGAACTGATCATCGCCCTGTGCGCATGCACGCATGGCAATAATCAAAATGCATCTTTTGCCCAGGTAAGAACATTTCACAGGAAACCCGAAACTACCCAGATCATGTGTCTTTTATCTTTGAAGCTGGAGAATAAATAAAATCCAGTGGCGTCAACACTGCAGAGCTGATTGCATTCTGCTTCGTGGTCTGCTCTGCCAGATTTCCCAGCTAAGGGTAGAGGCGGTCACAAAATGTTTGCAATGGAAAAGGGAGGAAGAATAAAGCTGAACGTGTTAAAAAAAAGCACATTAAATACTGTGTTGAGAAGAGAGTGCATACCAAACCATGTGATTAAGGGCATGCACATTACACAATATGATCGGAAGTTTGTGAACGTGTATCGTGATGGGAAATAAGTGCACTTTTATGAAAATTGTGCCGGGAAAGGAGTGCATTTTAAAAGCAGTTTTGTGAAAGGAAAGACGTATTAACAACACAAAGGGGTCTTAAAAGGAGAGAAAGCATCAGATGGAAGTGCCACTGCTGCAAAGGACTGACGGCAGTGTTGCCATGGCATGGCCTCCGAAAGATGAAGCAGTGGCACGAAGGTGTTGTTTCCCAATCCCAGTCAACTGCTCTGCAGGCCTTTCAGGGCGGCAGCTGGAGCAAAGGGCTTTCTGATTACAAAGAATAAAGGACCCCATAACTGGAGTTAATGAGCGCTGTAAAAAGAAAGTCAACCTCGGGTGCGAGACAACGTAAAGCAAGGGTGTCTTTCGGCTTTACTGAGGACATGGCACTCACACGTGTTACTGCCGAGTTCAAGCGAAAACTAGTCAGAAGAATATTTCCGTTATAAACCAAAACCAATGAGGTAAAGAAACACTGCTCATGCTAACATAAAATGTTTCACCTTAGCCTGTTGGGATGAAAATAAAATATTTTCTATGGTAGTCATGGAGAACTGGTTGAACAGGTGATGACGGCCTGTTACTCCATTTAGTCGGTGAATATGTAACTCCTATGTAACCGAATCCACACTTGAATAAGCCAGACCGTACAGGATAAATTGGACCGCATCCCCATTTAAACAGCAACCTTAGCAACCTCATACATATCCCACTCATCAACATCCAACCAGCAACCTCCAAACACAAACTCAGCTTTATGCTTCAAATGCGTACTCTGCATGTTTTCATCCCCCAACATGGTCACGTTCTATTCCGTGAATGGCACCTTCATCCCAGATTCCTGGTTCTCTGTTACCTCATCACACATTCATTTTAAACATATTCCCACAGGTACAGAGCATGTGGGATTCATTCACCACATCGCTCAAACTGAAAAAATTGGTTGACAGTCAACCATAAAATCCTCCTGGACAGACACCCTACTAGAGCCCCATCACCACTCCTCATCTACTGCTTTGCAAACACACATTTCCAAACCACCACCTTACACATCTACTGTTCACACTAAATCCAACAAATCTACCTTCATCACCAAATTCACAGACCTCATCATGGCAGCCTCCATCAACAATCCAAACACTCTCCTCACAGACTTCAATCTACCAGCATCTTCCGCGAATTGCTGCAAAACCAAAAAGGTAACTCTTGAAATAACTCAACATCAAATAACTCCAGTTGCCATAAAAAATAACTTGTGGTGACGGGCAAAAAACACGGTTGCCATTTGTGATACAAGTAATTCCTGAAAAACAAAAGGAGGCAATAAACCCTCCCCTATACCACTAAGTCATTTTCCCCCCTTTCCTTCTCTAAAAATAATGTTTTATTGAGTTTTAAGTGATGGAACACCTTAACAAAAAGGTGGGTAGTTGTGCAAAAAGTTAGGCAATTGCTCCTTCAATTAATTCATATGTGTCGCCAGACTTTCCTTTCCTTGTCGTCTCAAGTAAATAATCAACTTTAGCACTAAAAATAATATGGCATGTCACCATTTCGATAACAACCTTTAGAGGTCTGCCTTTTTATAAGGACGACATAAAGAAATGAGACCTTGACTGCATACTTTAACGGTGGAGAAATCAATGGAAGACTCCAGACCATATATATATATATATATATAAGTTCACAATCCAGTTTATTTGGGGTTCACATTAGTAGGATTTAGGGTAGTCTACTCCCTCTTCCAGCCCCCAACTGTTCAGTCGGCCCCTTGCAGAAACAGTCACTCACAGTCTCTTGGGTTTAAAGTGTCTGTGACAAAGTCACATGTCAGGACCGCCATAGTAGACGTGAACCCCAGTCCTACCGACTGTCTGAAAAGTGGGCAGCAAAAAGAGGGGATTCCTGTGTTGCAAAAGCTGGAGTGTGGGTCAAGGGCCAAATAGGGCTCAGTTAGAATAGGTTATATGCTTGTCCCCTAAGGAATTTAGGAATAAAGACACAGACATCAGGATTTTGAATAAAGTCGTTTATTTCCTGTAGTTTTTTATGTACTATTGTGTGTTTACACTTATTTTGAACTAATCCATCCAGGCCACCATGGAGCTCGATGGAATGTTGAAAGGAGAAAGGCTCAGAACTCCCATGCCAAAGAATAGGCTGGGCAGGGGAGCATTCTAGAAGGAAAAGGAAAAACAGTTGGAGAAAAGAAAAACGTTAGAACGAGAGAGTTGGGAAAAGGAGAAGGGAGAAAAGAAAAAAGAAGTGCTGTGAGAGAGAAGAAAACACCATGGTGGGGTGCGGCCTCGAACGGCCCCTCAGGGCCTAAAGACATTTGTAGCACCGGGCAGAATGAGCTGGGCCCGGGCTGTGTGTCTGGAGCAGCACGGGCGCCCACAGGGCTATGGCAGTGTGTCGGTCCACCCAGGAATCAAACCAGACGAGCCATCTACATTAATGGGCCCGGGCAGCATGCACTGGGCTGCCCTGGTCGAGGAACTGCCCAGTCTGGGGTGTGTGTGTGTGTGTGGGAGGGAGGGAGGCAGCCCAAACCATGCCACTGTGTTGGCCCACCTCGTGGCCGCCAAAGCAGGCCCAACAACAAAGTCCTCATGGGCCATACATGCCAGGCACCCTGGGAGGAGACGTGCAGTCAGGTCTGCTCCACCCGTATGGTCGAGAGGTGAAGAGAAGTCCCACAAGTCAGCTCAGCTGAAGAGCAGCGAAGACCCGGTATGCCCTGTTGGGGCAGCTCGGTGAATAAAGACCCAGGCTGCCACGGCAGTGAAACAGAGAGTTCAGTACACCAGCGAAGCCTAAGGCAGTGCTGCTGGTTCGGTGGCGATCATCGCGGCCTCTGCAGGGCAAAGTGGACGTCGCCTGAGGACAAAATGACGCAGCAGGTGCTGCAGTCTTTGTGGATGGCACACAGGGCTGCTCAGAAGATGGGTAAGTGACCATGAGTCATGCCAGTGATGTTGGGTTGGCCTCTAGGCCATGGAACCTGACATGAAGATCAGTTATGCCGCTGGGAAGAGGCGGTGAAAGCGGGCTAGACCCACCAACGCAGGGGGTCACCCAAGGACATTTGTAATAGTGCATACCAGGCATGATACAGCAGGGTGGCCGCAGGTGGTGGACGGGGTCACCCAGAAGAAGGAACTGTTGGGCCAGACACCTAGGGCAGCAGGGTGCAGACTCCGCTCCACCAAAGCAAGTCATAAAATAAGCAGTGTTGCATAGCATTTTCTGCACAATTCTGTAGTTTTGCTAATTAAATTGACACTTGTATAGCACAGCTAGGTATTTAAATTATTTTGTTCAATGAAAGCACTGCTCACTCAGCGTTCCTCTTTGCCTTTGGGGCTCCCTCCACCCGCTTTATCTGTTTACTGCAAGTTCAAAGAGGCAAATGGGGAGATAGTGGAGAACATGATTACTATTTATTTATTGTATATGTTTACAGCGCCCAAACCTATAAGTATCACAGCGCTGGTACATTGGGGATAGCTAATGATGGAGTGGATGAGGACGATAGGCAAGGGAGTTTGGTTCTTTTGGAGATGCGTTGGGTGAGGAAGAAGGGTGCCATATTGTGGAAACATCTGTGTGTTAAGGAGAGGATCTTGAAATGAATATGTGCTTTGATTGGCAACCAGTGAGCGTCACGTCTGGCATGAGAGATTTGGACCGAATCTTTGAGGCCCCAGACAGCCGGGAGGACATTTGTTTTGGATCACTTGGAGTTTAACCAGATTTTTTGAGGAGGTGCCACAACTGCTACAACCTTACTGCTGCACTATTAAAATTGACAAAGTCCTGTATGGAAGTGGTAGGCAAGAAATGTTCTCTCTTTTCAAATAATTGCAAACTAGAAGTAATTGAGATTTATTATTTGTGACATTGATACTTTTATTAAGCTAACTATATCCTGTCTGGAAAAGACCAGTATGTGATAATGCATAATTATCGGATTGCTACTGTAAAACGCTGCATTGTCTCCAAGTTTTCAGTAAAGTTTAAGTTAGTTTATCTAAATCTTAGTCTAAACTAGGTTGGGGAAAGTGCATCATATTGACAAGGGAACACTTTTGAAAAGGTACATGATCACACAGCCAAATGCCTTTGATGGGAAACCTAGTTTTGTGACCTGCTGGTTGCATATGTTAAGTTAAAGGATATTTATACTGCGCACTGTCACCACTGGAATGGTCCCCTGGCAATCTGAAAAGCAAGAGGGTAGGGCAAGTTAGTAGGACTGAGAGTGAATAGAGCAGGAGAGCTGTGATGTGCTGTTGGTAGCTTCAGTTCGGTTTACACAGTTCACTGAGCTTAGGTGTGTTTTCAGTTGGTAGCCTTCATGTGCTGTTGTGCGAGGATATGTGTGGTTTGTTTTGTTGTTGTAGTGTAGTGAAGTGCGTGCGGTTTGTTGTGCTTTAGAGGTATGGTTGTGAATAGTTAAAAGTTTGAGAGGTGTACGCAGAGGGGGGAGTTTTTTTTATTAGTATGGTTGGTTAGTGGCATCACTATCGAGATGGGACGCATACTGATTTTCACAATTCCATCTAGATGTGACGCAACCTAATATTCACAGTTCTGTCTGGATGTGATGCAAGCTAATATTCACAATTCCGTCTGGATGTGACACAAGCTAATATACGCAATTCTGTCTGGATGTGACACAAGCTAATATTCACAAATCTGTCTGGATGTGAGGCAAGCTAATATTCACAATTCTGTCTGGTTGTGACGCAAGCTAATATTCATAATTCTGTCTGGATGTGATTGAATGGCAAATACGCAGTAGCGTTAGCACTTCATTGGTCATTTTAACATGCAAAGGATTACACCAAACTGTTCAATTTTTGGGAATTAGGACATTTGCTCGGGAACCAAGAATAGATAACAGGGAAACAGAAATGATTAGAAGCAAAACTCATATTCAAATTCAAAGCAATCAAAGAAGGTCTTAATATGGACAGTAAGTTCCATGTCTTTATCAACTGAACACTTAATGTTCAAGAATATCTCTTTCTCTCTTTTTCTCATTCGAAAATAGAATTTGGAAAAAATCTATGTATTGTCTCATGCTGGTGAACCTTTTTAGATTATATTTGGATGTATTTATAAGGGTCTATCCAATTACATGGAGTCATGTTCACTACATCTACAGATATGATATGATATGGCATTTGTAACACGCCTATACACAAGTGTTTCAAGGCGCGACGAGGCGGGGGGAACAAGGGGAGACAGACAACGATCCTACTAGGCCAGGTGTCATTCAGATTGCGCAAGTGCAAGGGTAGAGGGGAAGGGAAAAGTGCAGGGGGCATTGCTCTAAGCTACACACCAGCGATTAGCCCACCTCATGACCTTGTTTGTAAAAGCTTTATAAAGTTTAACAAATCTGATCCAACTTTAAAACTCAAATCTGAATATTAGGTATCAATTTCTATAGGAACTAGCATCCTTCACATCCAACAATCTTATCCTGAAATCTGTACTAGATTATCAGGAAATACCCCATTATCAGGATGTAACCATTTTAATTCTGATCAATGCACATTGCACTAGTAAAAGTGACCAAATATGACTATACACGCATGCAATGTTAATTGACATACTGTAGCTATCTTTACTAAGCATCCAATGGCATGCATCTTGTCACGTATACGATCCTGATGCAGTTTCAAAATGGTGCTCGCGTTCGGCAGCAATTATATGATATGCATGGCAACAGAGTCCGTCGACTGTGTTGGTGCCCCAATTATGCATCACAGGTCTATATAATACCATAAGATGGCGTCCGTAACTCGGCTTGCCAATAACAATCAGTGGTCTGCATAACGGACGGTTTCCACACAATTTAAGGTAAGGAAGGGGAACCTTTGATAATATAGAATTATTTTAGCCTCAGAATAGAAACAATATTCCCTCGACGTGATAACAGACATTGATTCACATTGTAGAGGAAACTTACGATTTGTGTTATCATGCATGTCTAAGAAGAAACTCAATCTGATTAATCTGCTATCTATAACAAAAGCTGCAGCCGCAACATTAGAACAATCACTTAATATGATGATTTATACATAATAAGGTCAGTGGCTTAATACATTAAGGCCCTTGTAACTTCTTGGAAGTTAACAAATAAGAAAAACAAATGGAACTACAGAGGTAACAATTAAGAATACATCTCTTGTTTTATGTCCTCGATCATAAGCACATGAGATATTAAAGGAAAAGTACAACAAACCGTTTTATCCCCCTAAGAAAGACATCTACGTGTTCAACTCAATATTTCAGCAACAAATCTGTAAACGCAATTTTCATGACGTGTTTTTCATGTGTGATGCTTTCCAGTGGTGCAGGGGTCATAGGACACCCACCCATAAATCTGCCTAAGGATACTAAAGCCTTAAAAGGTTTCAAGTATCACTAACTCTAGGAGAAGTACCATACAATCATGGAATAATCAATTGTTGTTTTACTAATGATTATTTATGATTTTGTTTTCATTGTGTGTCTGGTGTTTTGTGTTTACTTTTCTTAATATTCCTTTATTTTCATGATTTTGTCTGTCATTGACATTGGGTAATGCTTCTCTAACCATACTTACACTGGATCGTGTTAACCAATGACTTGGTTGTTTATTGTTTATTTCTCACATCATTAACAGGGATTTAGGACTTTTGCTTTGGGAACTAATACACTGGTTTGGGATTTCATGTCACATTTCTACTTATAACAACATGTAACTCATTAGTAAATAAGATTAAAATCACGGTACAAAATCCCTGAAGAAGAGCATAGCTCGAAACACGTGTAGGCTGGACTATTTAAAGATGCAAAGCGCATTAATCTATTCTGTTACATATTCTTAACAACGTTGTCTTCTGAATTTAATTTGAATGTTTAACCACCATCCTACATTACAATGCAAAACTCTGTTTAAAAAACATCTCTTTAGAGACTGCAATAGATCTGTGCATCATTATCATTTCCAGGGTAGATGCTGTTAGAAACCAAAACAAACTTTTTGTACAGGATTGGAAAGTATCCAAGATCAGAAACTGCCACCACTTGAGGTGCAGCCTCCATCAGTCCCCTGGGAATGCCCAGGGGGTTTTGTATCTACCAGTAGAGACCAAAGAAGGAGGCCACCACCCCAACCAATCTCAGAGGGCCATAGCATTGGTACGCCTCAGAAAGCAAATGCGTTTGGGCCTGAGAAAATCACATTTCACCTTGACCTAGAGGTTAGCACCTTAGTACGTCCAGAATCTTTCGGGACTCCCTGAGGGACATGTGCAACATTAAACCCCAAGGACGTCAACTGACTGTCAGCTGGCAAAGGCAGTTTACCATGGGCCAAGCTGGGCCTGTCTGTGGGCCTTGGCCCTAGAGTTAGGAAAGCTCAATAGGAATTGTAGAAATCTGCTTTACTCGCAGCTTAACTACTGTTTATTCAGAACCTCTTTTTAGTTGTCTACCTCAGCTGAGATAAGTCTTAGTCTTTATTCCAACCCCATCTTGAGGGGAGAAATCAAATAAGAATTGCAATATTCTTGATCTAAGTGTAGTTGCTTTGTACAGATGGCTTTGTGACCGATGGAATGAGGGACCTGGTGGTTTACCATATAGCTTCCTCGAGGCCAGCATTACATAGCCGGTGACAGTCCTGCCCTCCGCCCCTACCCCCCCCCCATCCCATAGGCTTCAGCATGTGACTTCTTCACAACGCCAATGTGACAAATATGTCACATGAAATGTACACAATCTCAAAAAAAGTGGTTTTCTCAGCACTGCACTCGAGGACCTCCTTCTGACCAGGTTTGCAATTACAAATGACATAAATAAGAGGAAGATTTTCTGCAAACACCACCCGGGGAAAAGGTGAATTACACATACCAACCAACACATGCCCGTGTTATTCACATAACAGGTTCCTCGTGATTGCTTAGCTTCCGATTTATGCCACTACTTCTTAAAGCAAAATGTTTCCTTATAAAAGGAAATTAACATGGATGGACTTGTCCGTCAACAAACCTCTGCGTATGATAAAACTTGCACATTTCGCTACAGGAGTTATTTTGGGATTCCTCGACCCGCTTCTAAAGGTTTTCCTGAAGTGTGAGATATGGCAAACGACTCGAACCAATAAACGAGGGGAACAAAACCTGCATTCCGCCATCTTAGAATTCTTCCCTTGCAGTAATGTCAACACGCCAAAGCGTTGTTTATTCATTATGATAGTAAAAAAAAGGCGAGCGAGCATAAAGCTGCCTGTAAGGGACATTCCCTTATGGTTCACGTCCTTTTCGTGTGTTTTTTCAAAGTGGTTCATAATTAAAATTTGCACTTTATGGAGGCACATTCATGCCCCTCTGATGCTCGCAAAGCTTTAACAACCTATTAATTCCCTTTGAAACCTCTGCTTCTGCACATGAAGGGGAAGCTCTTATATGCGGCCGTGCACCAGGGAACATAGGTCTTCAAAGCACAGCCCAGCATTCAAAGCACTCGTCGAAAATCTTCTGTTCATTGCCTTTGTTCCACATCAATAGGGCAATGAATAGGGGCAACGGTGACATTTAAGGGATGCATACATAAAACGCATTTATATACCACCACTTTAGCACCAATACAACAGTATGTGGTGCCGCGGCCAGCTGTGTTTTTGCATTTTTAGCACTCAATTAAGTTTCTAATATTGGCCGTTTGAAGGCAATCATGAATTTCGCTTTGATGCTGGTCATGTCGGGCCCCATGTTGCAAGCAGCTGTGATCTTCTGACATACATTCGCAAAATGGATGCAGGCAGCAAAAACAAGCACGGCCAGAGCTTTTGCCAGACACTGCCATCACATTCCCTGGTAACCACAAAATGTGCTATATGTTGCCACCTTATGGTCAGAAAGTACCATGATTTGCCCTGTATTGCCTAGGCATGCCCAGGTACTCGCCTCATAAGGCAGGTATTGCTGTCGTATACAGGCGTTGCCATTATATGTTTTGGTCTGGTCTTAGCATCATTGGCAGTAATTACGATTGCAAGTCAGCTACTCATACCATTGTAATCAGAATGGCACATAATGTGTTAATGGACTGGGGCTGCAGAATGACGGTCACCATTTTATGCAAGGTGGCCTAAAAAGTCCTCATTAATAGGCTTGCTCAATACATTACAATCTAACATCTAAAATCTGAACGTTAGCTAAATTATGTATGCACCATGTTAGAATGGGAGGTAAGACTTTCTCGGTTGTGGCAGCAAAGCATCTCTGTAACTTCCAAACAAAGAAGGTCTTTTGTGGAATTCTTACTAACTGGGTGTATCCCTAGTAATGAACTCCAGTAGTAGCTTATTGAGACCTCTAGAGATGCCCACACTGCCCTTATAAGTTGCTTTTTAGAGTAGATATACTGTCGTAACTGCAGCAGTCATCTTACCCTAGAGGACAGCATCGTGAGGCAATTCTGGTGATATTAAAGACGTAGAATCATAAAAACAACCATCGTGCAAGAAGCACCCTTTAATCATCAGTTTATTAACAAAATAGCTTTAACTCTCTGGGGATTAAATGAAAGCACTTTTTTACTGTACCAGCACAAATATGCAGATACATACATATGTATATTCGTGTTCAGGCCCACTCTTTCAGACAGAAGCGCCTTTTATACAACCAGCCTTTTATGGCACAGTGTCACTGCCGTCTCAACACTTTTCTTTTCTTGAGAAATATAAGCTGTGGGCATCAGTGATATATATGCTGCATAACTATGTCGGCGGATGATGCACTGATCAATTGAGCTTCTTTCTATTTTTCCTATAAAGCCAATATGCCCACCTTATAACTTTAGCGATCTTTCTGACAATACAGTATCAAACAAGTGCTCAAATGGGAAAAAGTATAGTTTCAAAGAGATCTGTTGCTGTTGAAGTGCCAAAAGCATTACAATGAAAGGCGAGTGCTCCCTACCCGACAAACCTCTATGGCAGGACTGCCAGTAGCAGGATGGTGATACTCCCTTTGAAATCTATACCAAATAAGAGGGGTGTGCAGTCACAGCTGTCAATTTCGTTGTCTAGGAAAGATGCTCCATGGTCTCCAGCTTTGCACTTCCTCTGTCACTGAAATTGATGTTCTGCCACTGTACAGATATCTATCCTTCCACCTATTGACTTTCACCGCTGAACTTCTGCTACTTCACATGACCAATGAATATTGCATTTTTGACCCTGTTAACCATCTTCTAGTTACCTTTAGCCCCATTCTAGCCCAACTAAGAACTTACACCTGCTTCTTCTCAGCCACCCATCTACCCCTTCCCTTTCTGCTTACCTGCCTACCCTCTTGCTCTTGGGCTGCAACCTTCCTTCATTGCCTTCACTTCCCTTTTTCTTCTACCCTTCATCATGCACCTTGCCTTTGCTCAATTCCTCCTTCTACTCACTCTTCACTTTCCCATCTCTCATAGTCCTTTGCC
The DNA here is from genome assembly GCF_040938575.1 of Ambystoma mexicanum. Classification (NCBI taxonomy): domain Eukaryota; kingdom Metazoa; phylum Chordata; class Amphibia; order Caudata; family Ambystomatidae; genus Ambystoma; species Ambystoma mexicanum. The sequence continues at coordinate 219,259,203 of NC_090940.1, forward strand.
TCAAGTGGTGTAACTTCTGAATCAAGCTCTGGCCTCATAAAAACAACAACACAGACCCTTTCAATGGTTAGACATTGTGGCAGGATTTACCAATAGCTCTCTATATATGAGCTTATTGAAATCTCTAAAATCTAAAAGCCCTAAATGTGGTATTCCCAGTACATTTTAAACAAGGGCTGAATAGTCTGGTAGTGTGAGCACACATAACAATTATGTACAAAAATATAATTTATTCCAATTTGTTTAGCAATACGTAAATACAACATATAAAAGTGTCATGTGCACCCCATTCAGTGAATTGTGCATCAAACAACTATAACGATACAAATTAATGTTAAAATAAATTTTTTTTTCAAGCTAACGAATTTCAATTGAACAAGAGTCGCAATTCACAACATCCTATATATCCATGTACCATATTATCCATTTAATCAGAACATCACAGTTCTAGTCTCTTATTCTCACGGCTACTGTATTGTAGCTCAAACACTTCCCAACATGTTTCGTTACCACAATTTTTGATATATAATTACGGGAACTTCTTCAGGGGATCTCTATAATGAAACTACGTTAGCAATTTGAAACAACAGTTACTAAATCACACTATCATTGACATATTAATGCCATGTGTAGTTGGTGCTTCATAAATTGTTCAAACAAGCTCATGTTCTGTTTAGAAGGATCGCCATTCTTACTCATAATTCAAACTCTGGTGTATCAATCACCTATTCAGTTGGCAGTTACTTATGTGCAACCAATGTGATTGTAGAATTCTGCAGAAATCACAGAGTTAATTATACCTTATATCCACAACATGGGCGTCTTAAAAAATGGAGAAATAATCTCTTATAACATGGCGGCACCATTCACAAAATCACAAACACTTCTTCTGCACTTTGTTGCAAAACGTTGGCAGATATATAAGAAGGCAAAATGGGTTCTTATTATCAGTAACCTCCAAAATTAACTGTGTTACATAGATGTCATTGTGCTCATTTTAATCTCTCTTTGGCCTCCCTATCTTCTTCCTTCTCTTCTGCACATGTGCTCCTCAAATAAGACACTCTTGCCCCAGGATCTACAATCTTCAATGCTCTTTGGCTATTTGTTAGGAAAGTTTCACAATTATGTGTAATTTTCCCTCCAGTTGTAAACCCCCCAACCTTTTGCTGCTCTTTAAACGCCATTGTCTGACTTTTTCCAGTAAAGCACAGCCTTCTACTGCACTCCACTGGGCTTTCGCTCACTTTGTTCTGGGGAAACTGACATGCCCTTAAAGACAGTCAGTACTGGGAGACTTTGTTTCCCTTAGCCCTTTCTAATGTTGGAACTTTTCTGCAACATGTTACAAGTGCACCAAGTACCTTACAGTACAGTGCACTTGGGTCTTCCTTTCGTTTCCAAAGGCCCTAGACTCCCTCAAAGGATTTTTTAGGAGAAGTGCAGATGTGTCTTGGACAGGGTTGCTGGCAACTTATCTTTTCGCTTATTTTAACCCTTTCTTGCCATGCAAACTGCAAATACCGTGGCTGGCACAGGAAGATGTCCTGGCTCCAAAATGGCAAAACCACGAGGTTCTTTGTCCTGTCCTTTGGCCATCTTGTCCCTTTGCCTTCCCCAGGTCGAGTAGACCCGGGTCAGTCCTTATTTGGTCATGCATTCTCCCGCGAAACACCAAGCTTTCGCAGGCTTCTGCATGACTTTTGTGTGTGCTTCCAGGATGTGGGCTGGACTGTCTAGTTGTTGTGTATGGCTTGCCTAAGCAAGAAGGAATCGTGTGATGTCATGGGGAGTGTTGATGCCTGAAAGTTGGAATGTATGGGTGAAGGTTCTAACCTGGTCAGTTGGTGAGCCCTCTGCCTGGGTGATGGACTTCCAGTGTTATGTTTTATATGTAAACTTGCTTGTAACATAAGTAACTGCCTGTAAGTACCTTGAAAAGCTGGTAATAAACTTTCAAGTAATCCTAAGAAGGCTGGAGGGTGGTCAGTCCTTATTTGGTCATGCATTCTCCTGCGAAATGCCAAGCTTTCGCGGGCTTCTGCATGCCTTTTGTGTGCGCTTCCAGGATTTGGGCTGGACTGTCTAGTTGTTACACATTTTGGCCGTTGGTCCCTTTGGCACCGTAGCCGCTTATGCAGATTGATCAGATTGAGCACATCCAAGATGGAGGACCGCTGTACTACCTGGGCGGAGAGCAACGATTCAGTCTCTGCACGTCTGCCAGAGACGCCGGGGATCGCTCATGTGATTCCTTATATGGAACTGAGATCCAGTTTCCTTTGCATCGCTACTGATGTTGCAGGCGCTCCATGAGTTCGCTTCTAGGTGCTCATAGAGTTAACATTCCTTCCCAGACCTGTCTTCCTACCTTTCATCTCTAACTCTGTGCTTCTGTTCCATTTAGGTTCTATCTGCAGGTTCTCCCGTTCGCCCAAGCTTCTCGACAGCTCACTTCAGATTACCATAATCCCTTTCTTTCCGCTAGTTCAGCTTCATCCCTCTAGGTATCACTTCTCCCCTTATATCAGCTAGAGTGAGTTCCTAAGGGAATTACTTATCCCGCAAGTCATCCTCACTTACCCTCTGTCCGTTTCAGGGATCCTGTTTCCTAGTGACTCCAGTTCAGGAACGCTGGTAATAACCCCCTGATTCTTAAGTATACCGCGCTAGAAGGTGAGGGACTCCTTTCCTAATTGCACTATTATTCAGTCCTATTTTTCCTTTCGCTCTTAAGAAAAAACCCATTGTTTCTCTGTTACTAGAGGAATCCTTCCCGCATCCAGTACCATCCCAGGTGTTGGTGAGAATTATCGCCATGGCTATCCATTCTCCAGTACTCAGACTCGTCCAGGGTTTTCTTCCCCAGAGGGTTTCCCTGACGGTCGTGTCCTTTCCTCCTGGGTTTTTTTAACCTCCGGGTAGGGAGGGACAGGTCGGTTGGGGGAGCTTTCACTTACGACATTGGCTCTTCCATCGGATATTCAGCTGTCTTCCAAGGTGAGATCGTATTTACTTCTACAACTGTTTAGTTACAATTGTATTGAGAAGTGAACAATAATAGTCTCACATTATCATTGTAACACTAGTTTCACTACACATCCTGGGTGCCAGAGAGTCTGGTGTGCTGGGGATGAATGGGACCACCGTGGTCCATGATGGGTCCACATCTCGTGTGCCTGTATGTGAGCAGATCTCCCATGGGTCCTCTTCGTTTTGGTGCAAAGGAGATTCTGGATAAGAGAAGGCATCAAACACCCATACCAGGTTGATCTCTTGAGTTTTCACTGAACCTAGGATAGGATCCAAGTATCCTGAAACTAAGAAGGTGAGTCGAGGAAATGCTGGTGACCCCCTGGAAGGTTTGGCACCCTGAGCCCGCTGTTATCCCGCTGGACCCCTCTGCATCTGATCGCACCAGAAGGTCTGCAAAGGCGCTTTGACCCATTTGAATACTGGGGCCAACTATTCACGGCAACATTATCTTAACCTGCAAGCAAGCCTCTTCAGAAGTGTTCGTGGGCTAAGAAGCTAACTGACTAGCTTGCACAGGACCTTTGCTGTGAAACCGCAGCCGTTTTGAGTTGACACTTGAAACTTGGTAGATCGTAGGCTGTTTCTTCACGGCACTCTCACGTCGAATTTCGTACACTTGGCATTCTCGGGTCTGCAATAAAGAGAGAGCGCCCGAACCGGAGTATACGCGGTCACTGTGTCACCCAGCTGTGGTGACAAACTTTGCAGGTGTCTTGCTGCTGTGCCCCTCCGTGCCCTGAATCCTGCTGCAGTGAAACTGGCCTGATCCCTTCATCAGGAGTGGAGAAATCGCCACTGTCCTGCCACGGAATCCTCGCTGTAACTCATTCGCTGAAAGCCGCATAACCGCACAATTGGCGCATTTGAACCTGCAACCAAAGAGGACTCGACTGGTGAAGTTTGGTCCGGAGTGCGCTGGGGTCGGTGAGTACTTGCAACCCTTACCGATGGCTCCTAGCACATCCATCCATTTTTACGGACAAGAGTCCCATGAGGGCCACTCACCTTTCCTCAGGTAGCCTGTGCTACCGTCCCATTTCCAACTCCTGGAACCTGTTCTGCCCTCTTGGGGAGACCCTCCACGAATAGTGGGAACTTATTCTTCACCACCTCACCCACGTTACTGAGTTGTTAGAGCCCCTGTGCAAGAGACACAGTTTTTGTTCTACAGCACAATCCCCCAGCACCTGAAAGTACTTTTGAGCATTAGGCTCCACGCTCCGTAGGGACTGGACTGCCTATTAGTTAGGGATTGATTGATGAAGAACTGCCTAACGTCTATCTGCCCGTTTCCTTCTAGGTTGTGGACCCATTCTGTCCACTAACCCTTTAGGCCACTTGGTATTGTATACATGTGTTATAGTAGTGTTGTAGTGGTTTGAAGTATTACTGTTGATATTTGCTTTGTGTTTGATTTCAAAGGCCTTGAATAAATGTTTATGTATTTTTTATATATACACCTGACTGGGAGTAATTTGTAGTATCCTTTGCTGTGTGTGCTTATTGTGGGCTTTCAGTCACCCTCACCCCTCCTGAGACCTAGTCTTGACTGCCTCCAATGCTACCTTGACTGGTCTGGCTTGTCCAGAAGGTTACCCTATTTCAAGAAACTAGGCTGGCCTTCTGAACCTTTGCCCACCAGGTCAGAGTTCAAAAATCCATCTTAACACTATTGATCATCTCCCATACCTTCTATCTTTCTTTCACTTGGCCTTTGGAATGGACAATCCCTCTCCAACAAACTTTGACTTCTTGCTATCACAGAAACCTGGATCTCCACTCATGACTCTTCTACACTACTAGCTCTCCACAATGACTCTGTTGCCTTCTCCCACTCTCCCCGGCCTGCTTGGAAGGGCACTGGTGTGGGATTCCTTATCAATAAAGCCCTCAACACTGTCCCCAGACCCCCGTCTGACATAAACTTTTCCTCAATTGAATATGCCACTATTCAACCACTCTCTCTGACACCTCTCACTATTCTTGCTCTCTACTGACCCCTGGCCCTCTCAACTCATTTCCTGATCTCACCTTCTCATTGAGTCAGCTCCTACTGACATCCCCATTATCATGCTGCAGAACTTTAACCTCACCAAGCCCTTTGCAGTCACCTGCCTGAAACTTAATTCCCTTATAGCTGTCCACATCCTCTACTCCCTCCATGACCAGCCTACCCACTCTGGTGGCAACTCTATTGACCTTGTCTTCCTCTCTAATTCACTCTTCTCCACTGACCTCTCGACTGACACCTCTTCCTCTGATCAGTCCATTGTTCACTTTAACATCTCTGTCCCGCCACCTTCTATTCCTCATCTCCCTTTTTCAGTGACTAAGAGGAAAGCCAGGCAGGACTTTTTGCCCCTTACCTTGATGATGTGGGAACCTGTTTCCAGTATCTTTCCCCTATTCATTTCTCTTCCCTTGACCATGCTTCTCTGGCTTCACTATGCACTTATGACTCCATTTGGCCAACACTGTCCTGTTTGCACATTCACACTTTCTCGTCCGTCTTCAGCCTTGGATCACTTCTGAAATTCAGACCCTCAGACCAAATATGCACTGCGACCCACAACACTGGTGCAAATGACAAACAGCTACCCTACAACAATTTGCTTGCTGCTTGAACCTCTACACTGGATTCTGCCAAATCCTACTACATCATATCCTAATCTCCTGCATTTGTAATCACACCCACACACGTTCAAATATCCTCCAATCTTTGCTCACAGCTTCCAAGCTAATATCCATCACCTTCTCCCTTTCTAATGACCTTGCTCACTCCATTTCCTCTAAATGGTCTACATTTCCTGACACTCTCATAGCCCTTCTCTCTCTCCCTCGCCTATTGAAATACCACCCGTCCTGCACACTGCCAACTTATCTTGCACTCTGATTGACCCTTTTGCTCCCCAAATGGTCAAAAAATTTGTCTCAATCACTTGTCTATATCTTTCTGAGCTCTTTAACCTCTCTATCTCTAATCTACAACAGTCTTACCCCTAATGAAGAAAAACTCTGCTGACCCAAACGCCCCAACAAACTATCACCTAGTGTCTCTCCTTCCCCATTATTCAAAGGTCCTTGAGCAGGTGGTCTTTGACTGGATCACTAAATACTTTTGAGGATAATGACCTTATATAGCCACTTTTATACAGCTTCCGCAGTAAACACTCCACCAAGACTGCACTCATGCATGTCTGCAAATTTCTCTGTAATTCTCACCACTCCAAACTCTCTTCTATACTCATCCTTTTGGACCTTTATGCCACTTTCGACACTGCCAACTACTGTTCACTACGTCTCACTTTGCAGGACTTTGGGTTTTGTAAATATGCTGTAGCTTGGATCACCTCTTCCTAGAAAGTTGATCCTTTAAAATCTCTTGGAACTCGCAAACCACTGACCCCACCCTTATCCTTGTCAGCGTCCCCCAAGGATAAATCCTTCGACCTTTGCTCTTCACCCTCTATAGAACTTGATTATTCTTTTGAACTTTTGTTTTGGTGAACATTTTAGAGGTAACATTGATTCCTTGGGAAGGTACATTACAGAGTACTGGAGAAGGTCATACAGACACTTTGTTAATATTGTTTGTGAGATTGTATTGCCATATCTTTAATTTGTGTTTGTTGTTTAGTGTGAGGGCCAGTAATCCCATGTTAGAGAATGTTCCTTTAGCTTTAGTCAAGCAGGGAATTCCTCAGCAGGATAGGGCTAGTGAGGCATTTTTTTAATATATTTTCTTTAATACAATGGCATATTTTGATAAATCAACATGCATTTGTCCGCCTCGCATTACTGACCCCTCACAGTAAGTTTAAGCCAAGCTTTGAAGAAAGCCACAGTTTGGCTGGCTTTCATTGTTATGGGCAACACCTTCTAATGGAGCAGGGCAAGTAGGGAGAACAAGCAGAAGCGAGAGGAGGCAGAGGGAGGCTATGTGATGGTGAGGTTAAGTGCAGAGGAAGATAGGAGGGAATCAGATGGTGAGTAAACTGAGATACAATCAATCAGATACTGAGGAGCAAGATCACTGATAGCCATTTAGACTAGGAGAAAGAACTTGAAAAGAGAGCAGCTGGGCATAAGAGAGACAGCTCATATGTTGCTGGTTGGTAGAAGAGGGCGGATCTGGGTAGGTTGTAGAAAGTGTGGGTAGCAAAGTTGAGGACTTTGGAGCAAAGAGTAGATCGGAAGTCCAACGTGTAGGCTTGAGCAGTGGTCAAGTTTGCTAAGCACAAGAATGGAGATTAAAGTTTATGTAGAGTGGGTACTAAGAAAATGATGAATTTTCCAAATGTTGAGGTTAATACGAGCAGCCAAGGAAGTGGAACTGATGAATTGTTGCAGTGGTAGGTCGCTATCAAAGTGGACTCCAAGATTACACGACTTGGGTGCAGGGACAAGGTCAGGCTGGGAGGAGATAGGTGGGATGGATGGCATTGGAACCTGGAGAAACGATGACTTCAATTTTTTAAGCGTTCAGCTTGAGGCAGCAGAGAGACATCCAGTGTCTATAAGCAGGCCGACCATTCGTAATCCGTTCTGAGATGGCTGGGGGAGGTAAAGGAGAACGATATTTGAGGTCGACAGTAAAAAAGGCGATAGTGGAAGCCAAGGAATGAGACACCACTTCCTAGGGCAGAGGTATAATGATGTGTGTTTTTATATATAGCGCCTTACTCCAAAGGGCTTTACATAGAATATATTTGCATGCAACATCACCCAACCGAAGCTGGTACTCATTTATCGACCTCAGAATGATGAAAGGTTGAGTTGGCCTTGCCGAGGTTCGAACCTGCAATCTGTGGGTCAGGCTCAGATCGCAGCAGCGAGCACTCAATCAGCTGAGCTATCTGACCGGTGTTCTTTATAACCCAAGAGGATAACTCCCTCCTCTTAGTGTAGCAATCCATTCCTGGGGAAGGGACTCCCTTCACCAGTTCTTTTCCACATTTATTGCAACTCAAAATCCTAAGGGCATGAATCTTCCTTGGGGTTCTCTTTTCAAGATACCACAATTTGGGTGTGGGTCTCAAACTCGCAGAATATCTGGTATACTCTTCTGCCAGGTTCTCTTTCACTTCAATGCAACTCAAAATCCTAAGGGTATGAATCTTCTTTGGGACGTTTGTTTGCAGTTCATTCCACACACTTGATTTCACCTGGATTTTACAGGTATACTCTCTTGCCAGGACTTAGTCACAGTTCCAAAAAGTACGTTCCCCCCTTTGTTTTGCCTTAAAAGGAGTGATCCTCTTCTCCTGGTCCACTCCAAATCTGACACAGACTGGTTCACTAGCCTGTTAGGCCTTCCCTCTTCTTATTCCCTATTTGTCTCAACCATATCTTTATATCTCTCCACATTTGGGCTAGTGTCCTTTTAGTAACAAAGTTTGTACTTGGCTTCCCTTTGCCTTCTAACAAGCAGGCCGTTGACCCTTGTTCAGCACTGTTCGTTCCTTCAATCTCGACGCAAGATTCACCCCTAGGTGCTGCAGTTTCCCATTTGCTCTGTATGGGCTCACTGTGTGGCTCGGGTGCTCCTCGCATTTGTCCTGCCTCCTCTTTGCCGTTCTCAGGCTCGGCAGGCGTCCAGTTAGCCGGTTGGCCGTTGCACAACCATCAGCTGCTTTCAGATGCTTCGTCTGACTGTGGGCAATCAACACAGTGATTCAGTCGGCTCAGTCACTGTGCTCAGTCTCTGTGACAGCCTTTTCATTCTGTGTTCCCCGGTTTGCCTGTTCCTGGGTTTCTGACCGGTGTCAAAATAAAGTTGTGAGGTTCTCTCCCTCGCGACAGCCTCGCCACTGTCTTTCACTGTGTCTCAGCCTTTTGTGTTCCACTCGGCATCAGCATACATTACAGAGTGGCTTGTTCTTTCTCTCTCATCTGTGTCCACTTTAAACCTCCCGGCATTGCTCAATAGATTGCAAATACTAGACCGCTGCAATGGCTTGCCGTTTCTGGCTCTCTTCATTACTCCATTCCTCCTCCTCTTCTCAGTACTTACAAAGGATGGGTATTGAAAGATACTGTCAGCAGACTTGGCAAATTGTTGAAGGGGATTACTACAATATGCCATCATGGCATGAGGAATATCCCTAAAAGGGAAAGGGGGATACCATGTCTCATCTGATGATGCCTGTCCTCACCCTTGAGGGTCACCTGCCCACATGTGATCCTCCCTCGCATAGCCACCCTCAGGGTCAGGATCACATAGCCGCTGCTGTCCCCTGGCCACATGAGAGGCTGCCTCCAGGAAAGTAGTGATGACATCATCAGATTCATCCCAGCTCGTAGAGACACACCACTGAAAAAACAGTGCGTGACTAATGGTAAGGTACAGTGGCAGATAGCCCAAACTAACTTTTCAAGAATATGAGTGTATGATTGAAGAGAGCTCCTCAGCGCCACACAAAGAAAAAGCACACACATCCACACAGTATAAAGAGAGGGGAAGATACACAGATGGGGATGATCTGCATATCCTCTTCCCTACAGGGCACCTAGCCATTTAGTGGATACTAGGAATCGAATGCTGTTAAGACAGCTAAGCGAGCAAAGTGCTTGCCTCTGAGATCTGGGTGCAACCTGCAGCAGCGAGATTGATTCCTGCTAGGAGTGACTTATCCCTCATCCGTATGAGGTTGATAAACTGAGTAGTACTAAGTATTATTACAGTTATTGCAGTGCCTAGATGTGGAAGATATACAGCATGAAGCATTTTTTTACATTAGATGAAGAGCTACCAATTTGACTCGGCATAGGGATCGGAGACTTACATTTGTTGTCTTGCACCCGCATGCTTTAATATACACCTGTAGAGATGTGAAGCAGCATCTAGTCAGCATGAGCACAATATAGAAATATAAAATACATTTCCTACCTGCCTTAGACTCTGACACTAAGCCTCATACCCAATCCTGAGTGCAATAATGCACTTCACAGAGGCATACAATCATGCCTGTAGTGTTTTGGTTTTGGCTGAAAGTTGGCAAGGCCACGTTGGCCGAAATATGACTAGTGCGTGGGGGAATTTTGGATTTACATACGAATACCCAGTACTCAGGTTTGCTAATTCCTGCCTGTAATGAATTCAAACAATCCGAAGATTATCTATGGTCCCTCCCCTTCCAGCCCTGATACTTTAGAAAAAGTACACATTTATACTAAGCAATCAAGGTTGGCAGATTGGGTGATTCCTGCTCATTTGGGGTACAGAAAACATTCCTGTATAGGGCAAAGAAAAAGAAATCAAATGCCCATGTGCACGTTTTCTGATATTATTGGCTACTAGGCCCTAGGCACTTTTCTACATTGCGCAATAGCCATCTTGGAGCCCCCATTTTTTAAAGGGAACCGAGTTTGCACTGTAGCCACGGACCAGCTTCCCTTTAAAAAAAATTAAATATTAGCACCCTGGAGGTAGCACTGCAATAGTGGATGGCTCTAATGAAAGAATGGGAGTTGTTCATAATAAAAGGAAGAGCCAAGGAGGATGTTCCAGGGAAGCACGTGGATAAACGGAGAGAGCCGGGTTACGTTGGACTACCTCTTTGGTAACAATGTTATCTTGGAGAGGGTCCTTGAACTTGGTATTCATTTCGGAAATAACAGAGACCATGCAGTACTCTCCCTGTCTATGAAAACCTATGCAGGTGAAAGTAATCTCAAGATAAATGGGGGACTCGGCTGAAATTGTGCAGGTAATCGCATTTACTGGTCAGCTGCGATCCTCCAGAAAGTAACGAAGGTAGCACTGCATGCATCACTTTACGAAACAGAAACTATGGTTGACTTTACTCCGGACGAATTCGAAGAGTGGTTGAAGTGGGTAGCAGATAGAAGGGGAGCTATTAAGGGCAACCATCTAGTGGTCTCTGAGAAAAGATATTCAAATATATCCGATGTAGTGATCCTAGACGTCAAACTTAAGTTAAGAAGAACACAGAGTAAGCAAACCATGGAGGAGAAATTATCCAAAGTGAGAATGGAACAAAATGGCTACTGCAATTGCCTCAGATGAACAAGTTACTTCTTACCTGGTAACGTTCTTTCGATGGGATGTTCCTCCGACGTATTCCCTATCTTGATAGATCATCTCCAGCTCGCTGGCCTCTGAATTTTTTTGCAGTAGAGGGCGCCGCGCGTCGATGTCCCTCGAGCTGATGTCCCTCGACAGCCTCCGTATCGGCGGCAACGTCATCATGCATATAAATAGACTCGCGCAGCGTCCGTTGCTCAGTTCCGTTTTGACGTTAACAGTTGTTTTACATGAATTGGTTAGTGATCCAGAAGGAGCGTAAGCTGTAACCACAAAGGAAGTTTTACTGAGGGGATGGATGGGAGGGGCGATAAGGAATACGTCGGAGGAACATCCCATTGAAAGAACGTTACCAGGTAAGAAGTAACTTGTTCTTCGAAGGGATTGTGACCTCCGACGTATTCCCTTATCTTGATAGACTACCATAGCAGTGGTGTGTAACTGGAGGTGGGAGTAAAATTGCCATGTTTTCCTTCAAGAGTGAACAGAATGCAACACAGCTTTGCCAAATCTAGTCTCTTGGCTAGAGGCGGAATCCAGGTTGTAAAATCTTGTGAAGGTATGTGCAGATGACCATGTGGCAGCCGCACATATGTCTCGAATCGGTACCCCTCTTTGGAGGGCCGAAGAGGCTGTGATACCCCTGGTTGAATGAGCCCTAAGATTTTGAGGAGGCTCTTTCCCTGCCAGTTTGTAACATTCCAGAATGGCTAAAATAATCCATCTGGAAATGGTCTGTTTTGTTATCGGTAATCCCAATTTGTGCCCTGAGTAACCTACGAACAGTTGGTCTGCTTGCCTAATCGTAGCAAGTCTGCTGATGTAAAAGCTCAAAGCCCGCCTTGGGTCCAGCCTATGCAGCCTTTCTTCCTCTTTCCCCGGATGGGGAGAGGGATAAAATGAAGGCAAGGTAATCTTCTGAGTGATGTAGAATTCAGAAACCACCTTTGGGAGAAAATTAGGCTTCACTTGTAGGACAACTTTATCTTTATGAAAAATTGTATGAGGGGGTTTACAAGATAGAGCCTGTAATTCGCTCACCCTTCTAGCAGATGTCAATAGCACTAATAAGACAGTTTTAAGGGTGAGAAACCTTAGTGAACAAGAGTGGAGTGGTCAAAAGGATTACCCTCAGGAAGTTTAAGACAAAATGTAAGTCCCATAAGGGAACTTGGAATGGTCTTGGAGGATAGACATTGGTTAATCCCTTCAGAAATTGTATTACTAAGGGTAACTTGAAATACAATGGTTCCTCTGCAGTGTGCTTGAAGATCGATAGCGCTGCGAGATAGCCCTTGATAATGCCAACCTGAAGACAAGAATTTGCCAAATAGAGTAGAAAACACTGTTGGTGTACCACATGAAAAGGGGTCGAAATTCTTTTCTCTACACCAGCTGCAAAATGTGTTCAAACGGCAGCGGTATAAAGTCTTTGTTGCTGGCCTTCTTGCCGAAAGCAACACCTCCATGACGGCATCTGGGAGGTCCCAATCCTTGTATCTCAACCTTTCAGATACCAAGCGGGAAGGTTGAGGGTTCTGATGTCTGGATGGAGAACCTGACCTCCCTTCTGCGAGAGAAGATTCTCCTTGAGTGGAAGACGAATTGGAGGGCAGATGGACATGTCCAGAAGGTCCGGGTACCAATTTCTCCTGGCCCAGTCCGGGGTAATTAGGATCATGGTTTTACGGAAACTTCTCAACCTCCTGATCATTTGAGGAATGACGGGCACTGGAGGAAACGCGTACAGAAGTGGAAACTTCCAGTCCACTACTAACGCGTCCCCTAGAGCTCCTCTCAGGGGAAATTCCCTTGAACAAAACTGATCGCACTTCCTGTTGATGCTGTTGGCGAACAGATCCACTTGAGGGGTTCCCCAAAGGTTGAAGATCTGTTGAAGGAATTCCTGAGCTAGTTCCCACTCATGGGAGACTGTACTCTGCCTGCTCAGAGCATCCACTGTCACGTTTTTCTCTCCGGCTAAGTGAACTGCCGATAGAGAGATTCCTTCTTGGATTGCTCAAAACCAGAGCTGCATCGCCTCTCTGCACAGAGGCAGTGAACCTACGCCTCCTCTTTTGTTGAGGTAGTGCAAGGCCACTGTGTTGTCCGTCATTATCAGGACATATTTCCCCTGTACAGATGGCAGAAAAGCCTTCAGCACTAGTCTGATTGCTCTCAGCTCTAACAGGTTGATATGTAGTCTGGACTCCGATGGAGACCAACGACCGCTGATGGTCAATTCTTTGGTATGGGCTCCCCACCCCGTAAGTGAGGCATCTGTGACTAATGTTATCTCCGGCCATGGTTGCCAAAACAGTTCTCCTTTCAAGACGTTCTCCTGGCAGGCCCACCACTGAAGGTCTCGAGCCACCTTGTCTGGAACCTGAAGGAGGTCTGTCACTCTCCCTGCGAATTGCGACCACTGAGTTCTCAGTCCCCACTGAAGAGATCTCATTCTCAGGCGAGCCTCTGGCACAAGGGTGATGCAGGGTGCCATGAGGCCTAGCAACCTCAAAAAGTCGAAGGCTGGGAGACGTTGGGCATTTTTAAACTTGGTGACCATCTGCAGAATATCTTGAGCCCTCACCTCTGGTGGCGAGGCTTTTCCCAGGGAAGTGTCCAGGACCGCTCCAATGAACTGGAGTCGCTGTGATGGTATCATCTGTGACGTATTTAAATTGAGGAAGAAGCCCAGTTTGTGAAGGAAGTGGCAGACATAATCTAGCTGGATCTGAGCTTGTTCCGGAGATACAGCTCTGATCAGCCAATCGTCCAAGTAGGGGTAGACGTGAATCCCCTCCCTCCTTAGACTTGCAGCCACTACCGACATTAGCTTGGTGAAGACCCTCGGGCGGAGGTCAGCCCAAATGGCAGAACTCGAAATTGATAATGAGAGCCGCCAATTGCAAACCTCAGGTATTTCCTGTGTTTGAGATGGATTGGCACATGGAAATAAGCATCCTGAAGGTCCAGAGATACCAGCCAGTCCTGGGGCTGGAGGACCTGAAGGATCTGAGAAAGAGTTACCATCTTGAACTTGTCCTTCCTGAGGAACTTGTTCAATTCTCGTAAGTCCAAGATAGGTCTCAGTCCTCCGTCCTTCTTCGGTATTAGGAAGTAGGGGGAGGACCAGACCTTGTTCCTCTCCGCTACAGTTACCGGTTCTATGGCACCTTTCTCTAGCAGGTCTACAAAAGTGGTTCTGGAACTTTTCGAGAGCTCTTCCCCGGTGGATGACTCTGAGGAATGCGTATAAAAGGCAGGCAGTAACCTTGGGCAACTGTCTCCAATGCCCAAGCAACTGACGTAATAGCCTGCCATTCCGTCAGATGTTGAGTTAGCCTGCCCCCTACTGGTGTCTTTTGAGGAGAGTCCTCAGAGTGATTTAGAAGCGGCTGATGCAGGTGCCGAGGGTAAAGAGGTACCTGCTGCTGCGGCTTTTGTATTTTTACCCCGTCCACCTCGGTTGAATCTTTTTTGACCTCTTTGAACCGACTGTCCTCTGCCTTTTCTGAATGCGGAATAAAAGTGAAAGGACTTACCTCTCCATGAGGTTCCTGAGGGGCGATATGGCGTTTGGCAGATTGCAGCACCAAGGGATTTTGCTGCTGCTTTGGATGTCTGTAACTTTTCTAGGCTGTCATCCGCCTTCTTACCAAACAAAGAAGAGCCGTCAAAGGGCATATTTAAAAGTCTGGCTTGTGCATCTGGAGCAAACCCAGACATTCGCAACCACGCAAATCTGCGGGTTGCAGTACTTGCCGCCATGGCTCTACTGATGCGGTCAGCAGAATAAATGCCATTTTGAAGGAATTCGCACATTGCGTCTTTACCATCCTAAATGATGTTTAGAAACGCTTCCCTTTCTTCTCCCTCTGGGAGGCAGTCAGCCGCTGATGAAGCACACTCCCAAAGTGTATGGCTGAACCTTGCGAGCGTACAAGTAGCGTTAATAGATTTCAACGCCATGATATATGCAGAAAAAACTTTCTTAGCCATAGAGTTGTATCTTTTGTCATCCCTGTCCTGTGGAACAGTAGGGTATGCCGAGCTACTGCCTGATGCAGTTGCTGCTTGGACAACCCGACTCTCTGGAGTTGGATGTTTAGACAAAAATTCAGGGTCAGTAGTAGATACCCTATATTTGGCTGATAACTTCTTGTTAACCGCCGGGATAACCTCAGGAGTTTCCCAGTTAGCCAACATTTTTCTTTGTAATGCAGCGTGAAATGGAACCACAGGATCCTCCTGTGGGCCTTTGACTAAGATGTCTGTAAGGTCATCCCGTTGGAATGCAGGTGAAGGTGTAGACCAACCCATGAATTCTATAATTCTTGCCATTAAAATTCTGTAAGGGGTCTCAGCATGTTCCCCAAGGTCTGGTTTGGCAAATTCAATTTCTGGGGAAGTATCTAATCCACTTGCCTCATATAAGGATTATTTAAGGTCCTTCAACCTATTTTCCTCAGAGGTAAATTCCTCTGGTTCTGGTGTTGCAGATCTCTGCAACCCAAAGGGTCTTTCTTGATCTGAATCCTCCCCTTCTTCATAGATTGAAAACAAAGGTCTGAAATGATCAGACCTTGGAAATGGCTTAAATCCCATTTCCAGAGCAGAAGGGGCTAAATTTGTCATAAACGGTTGGGAAAACATCAACGTCGTCGACGTGGACGTTAAAGGCTTCGAAAATACCGAGAAAGGCTTTGAGAACATTGGAAGTGGCCTCGAAGAACTCAAGAGGATCGGGATCCTACTCGAAGTTGTCAATGACCTCGAAGTCATGTTAGAGCCTCTGGGTATGACCACTGGCTGTGAGGTAGTGACGGGCGTGGGTTTTCTCTTTTTCGGCGTCGACGTCAGCGTCGAAGACGGCATCGATTCGATCGACCTATGCGTCGATGAGCCCTTCGATAATGGCGTCGATGACGCAGATTTATGCGTCGAAGGGACCTTCGAAGATGGCGTCGATGGCACAGTCCCTTTTCTCAAGGGTTTGTGACGCTCTCGAGTAGTTTCTTTCACCGGGTGCAACGACTTGCAGCGTTTAGATTTTTCGGGTCTTTCACCCAGGGTATCACCCTCAGCTGTCTTCGAGGGGGTCGAGGCCGCTTTCTTGGAGATGCTAAGCATCCTTTTACAAAATTCCTCCCACTCAGCCTGAGATCTATGTTTTGTGGGGCAAGTGACTCTTTCCGGAGAAACAGAAGAAGAAGACGAGGAAGGGGATCTTCGACGTCTCTTACTTGAATGCTTGGATCTCGAAGAGTAGTGGGAACTGCTTCGAGACCTAGACCGACCATGTTTCCTGTGTCGGCGAGGAGACGAATGTCTCGACTCTGCCGAGGAAACTTTCGAAGGAGTTTTAACTGTCTTACCTCTCTCAAGCTTTCCCTTACGCTCCTTCAAGGCTTTCGCCGTCATGGACATGCAGTCCTCGCACTCCGAACAATGGTGCACTGATCCCAGGCACCACAAACAGATCCTGTGAGGATCTGTCAACGACATTTTCTTTCCACAGTCTCGACATTTTTTGAAGCCAGACCGTGGAGTCGTCGGTTCAGATCAGGAAGCCATTGAGTAAGATTACTAACGAACTGAGCAACGCGATTCTGAGGCCCACGAAGCGCGGAAAAACAGAACTGAGCAACGGACGCTGCGCAAGTCTATTTATACGCATGATGACGTCGGCGCTGATACGGAGGCTGTCGAGGGACATCGGCTTGAGGGACATCGACGCGCAGCGCCCTCTACTGAAAAAAAAATTCCGAGGCCAGCAAGCTGGAGATGATCTATCAAGATAGGGAATATGTAGGAGGACACAATCCCTTCGAAGTTGGAGATTTACAATCAAGAATGCCCAGTGGCAGGGAATGTTAGGGGTTCTTCGATCCAGGTACACCCGCTCCATTTGGCAATTTCTCCCCAAGCCAAGGGAGACAGCATTAAGAAGATAGTAAGCCCAATAAAAGAACAAGTTTGAGTGAGCCATTTAAAAAAAGCTGAGAATCTATGGGTGAGGTGGTACTGTCGGGTGTGGCTGTATGGATGTACTCAATGGATCTGCGCAAGGAGCCTTGCAATTATATAGTATTCAACCTCTGTTTATCATTGCTGCTATGTCAAGCAATAATGGTTACTGTGATCTTTTCTTTTTATGTTTTGTTGAGAAAACTAATAACAAATGTTTTATTATAAAATAAAGTGGAGAATCTAAGTACTACATTTTCTCCCGTAGATCCAAATCCTGAAGTACAGTGGCCTATGACGTTTACCCATCAGACTATAGAGGGGGCAATTGAGAAAATTAAGAGCTCAAGAGCCCCTGGTCCAAATGGGTTAGCCAACTTGGTACTTAAAAAATAAACTGAGGCCTAGGCAAAAATTCTCTTATTGTTGTTCGAAAGAATTTGTGTAGAGCATTATGTGGCGTCCTCATGGCAGCAGTCTGTCGTGGTCCCGATTTACAAGAAAGGAGATAGAAATGTGCCAGACAAGTACAGACTGCTGTCTATGTTGGATGTAACAGGGAAGTTATTTGGATCCTTTTTGTTAAAGGAACTGCAAAGATGGGTGAAGAGAACAGGAGTCCTTTACAAATATCAGACTGGGTTCTAACCTGGCTAGGCGACAACACACAACATTAGGATGTTAGACAGGCTCCTGAGGGGGACAGTTGGCAACAAAGCAGCTTTTGATTGGGTTGATTGTGATACTCTGGTAAAACTTGTTGAAGATTGGGTGCCCAAACTGGCTGGTTTATGCTATACAGCTTTTGCATATGAATACTCTGGGCAGGGTGTGATTGGAAAATGAAGGTGGTATGTCAGGGTTGATAGGCATCAGCGGGGGAGTCAAGCAAGGTTGTGTGCTGGCTTCCCTGCTGTTTAACCTCTACTTGACTGACCTATTTCCGAGACTGTTAGCCAAGTCTAACTGCCCTCTCAAATTGAGTAGTCAACATATGCGCAGCATGCTGTATGCAGACGGCCTAGTGATTTTTGATCATACGTATAAAGGTATGAGAGAGACGTTAAATGAGTTATGTAATATTGCACACGAAAACAAACTCATAATAAACATCACTAAGACCAAAAGCATGCTGCTAACTGGAAAAAAGGTTTACAAGCCGAAAATGATCACTCCATGACTATGACTATGTTGAAAGCTACACCTATCTGGGTTTAGAAATGAGTAATGATAATAGCTACTCATGTATAAGGGAGGCCAAAATAAGGAAGTCCCGGCAACTTACGCTTCTCCTCCATAGGTTTTCAATGAAGACAGCAGGTAACATGATTGAGGGTGTCCTAACTCTTTATAAGCAATGTATTAATCCCATGATTTTGTACAGGATTGAGGCGTTTACAATGAAGGATGTCAGATAGTTTAACCAATTGGAGGGTCTATTCTGGCATAAGGCTTTAAATGTGTCACCAACAACCCCCATGGAGTATTTAAGACAGGAGATGTGGATCGTTTCCCTAAGTACACAACTATTTAAGAAGAGGTGGGTACTATATGTGAAATCCAGAATGACTCCTGAGTGCCGGCTACTGAAAGAACTGGGGAACAACTAAACAACTATGAGTCCAAAGCGGGTGGGCGCAGGAAAAACTTTGAAGACTTAAATTTAGACTTCTTTGGAAGTATTAACTGGGTGCTGCGACCCGAATCCTGGACCAACTCTGATTTCATAAAGACCTCCCGCTACAGTAAAGGAAATTTGTGGGATTGGATCAAAAAATATACTTATTTGTTCAATCTACATAATCACAATGTGGTGGCGCAGGTGACTCACCAAACATGAAAACACTGTTGTATTTGCTCCAAAGCACAAGCCCATTTGTACTAAATTTCATGTTGCGACTTTGAACCAATCAGCTCCCCCTATTAACACTCAGTGGGTCGCATCTGGGAATTCCTTGTGAGATTAGGTTTTGCCGCTTATGTACATTATCTAAACACTTGGAAACTGCAAAGCATGTTCTTACTGAGTGTAGCTTACTGGGCCCAGTATATATGTGCATACTCTAAAATTGTGTATATAATTATGAGACTATTAAATCCGAGTCCTTCTGGATATATTGCATTAACTCAGATTCGGACAAATTGCGCATTGCACATTACTGGGTATGGCGCCAGGTGGAAAAGCATTTGAAATCCTTGAACGTGTGATTGTAAAATGTTAATGAGGAAGTAGGTATAGGTCAGGTACAAGAAATGCTTGAAGTCTTTGCAAAGAGCCATGAGTTTTGGAATAATGTGTATGCATCTTTTATGAATTTTAGGAATTTCGGGGTCTTTTAGGAATTGTTCAAGAACATAGATGTGTTGGTGAATACATTATTTTGATGAAATTGGGAATTGCAAGTTTTAAATTGAAATTCATTTTTAGGTTGTCTTAAACTTTTTTTGCTTTTTAGTATTGTGTTATTAGTGTTTTATTAATGTATTTGTGTGTCATTTGTCAGTTGAAATTTGCTGCCTAAATTCATGAACTGTATGAAGACTAAACAGTTATGGTTATCACCAATGTTTTTATTACCATTGTAGTTGGTATTGATGATGATAACATGAACAATGTGTCATTTATTTTTGTTAAAGTTCTTTTGAACTAAAAAACAAATAATAATAAAATAAAATGTATCAATGCTGTGGGGGGCATGCTTTGACATTAACAGCCGTAAGCCAGCTCTCTCCACTCTGTCTGCTTTCGCCTTGACATAGCCCAAATCTCCCTAGGCGTGCATGTGCACACATGAACATAGAAAAGGTTTTCACCCTGCAGCCGCCAAAACTATTGCTTTGTCAATGCAACCATCTTCTTACTTTGGATATTCTCAGGAATTTCCATTTTCTGCAGTACATTGCAGCAGAGGGGGTTTGAGTCATTTCATCACAACTTGGATGAGGTGGGCAAAGGAAACGTCCGATACATACATAAACAAATGAGAGCTCCTGCGAATCATAACATCTCCAGGTGTTTGACGCCTTTATTCGCCTTCCCCACATGTTTCTTACTTATGTGTGGCTCTTTTTTTAAGAGCTTGATCACATACATGTATCAGTGCTGTCCATGTATGAAACTAATCAAAGTGAATGGCACTTCAACATCAATTACATTAGGCTATGTATGATCAATTTGTTGCCAATGTTGCAGCCTTTAAACAACTGATGGCGAGTTATCTTAGTAATTTAGCTGTGCATTGCTATGGTGCCGCACACATTTGATACTTGTTTGCATGAGGCTGCCCAATGACTCCATACTGAATGAAAACAAACGACAGGTACACTGGATTGTGCGCTTCAATCTTAATTTATTGACAAAATTCAATGTTATGCAGTACTCTGGCATTTTCTATTTTATTTGCATTTATTTACAGCGTACATAACCCGTAGGTATCTAGCCGCTAGTTTCACCCGCTCTGGTTTTTTATTTCGTGCACGGGTTGGGATTCAAACCTGTTTTTGCTCAGCGTGGTCTTGCTTCCAAGACTTGCGCGTTGTCACAGAGCTATTTTCCCGTCCATTCATCTCATTGTATTGTATTTCACTGATAGTGCATTTATTTATATTTCATTATTGTGCACTTATTTTTATTCCTCTGTGTTTCCTCTGTGCATTTATTTGTGTTCCCTTTGTGCATTTATTGATATTTCCTCATTATACACTTATTTGTATTCCTCTGTTTTTCCTCTGTGCATTTATTTGTGTTCCGTTTTATCTGTATTCCTCTGTTTGTGTTTCCTCTGTGCACTTATTTGTGTTCCCTCAACACGTGTTTCCCCATTAGTTATAATGGTTCTTCAGGAGGGATTTCAAAATGTTTACTTTTCCAGCTCCTTGTACTGTGTATAGACTACACTGTATATTGGAAATGGTCTCGATTTTTCAATTATAGTTATTTGTTCGATTCGTACCTCGTGAGAACGGTTATCATTCCGATGCTGTACGCACAATAGCCGAAAGATAGCGAGGTACGAATCAAACAAACAACTAGAATTGAAATATCGAGACCGTTTCAAATATGCAGTGTAGTTTATACGCAGTACAAGGAGCTGAAAAAGTTAACGTGTGTTGTCTTCAATTAATTACTGCAACCTGTGTCTTTTCTGTGGGTTCCACATAACATTTTTAGTTGCATACGATTTGTTGGTATTGACACATGGCAACAGAAGGGGGATCAACAGAACCAGACTCAAAAGTTCTCCCATGCTTTTGCAGAGCAAGGTTGGTTTATGAGTCATCTAGGCAATTTACCCAAGAAATGTCCCTCCTGGCCACTGATATGATGTGTCTTAGCTCCCCTTCCGTGCGCGATCAAGAAATGGAAAACTTCTGTCTATTTCTTCAAGTCCAGGACTAAAGGACTATGTCAAAGACTTTTACCCTAATAATAAAATACCCGTGGAGGTCCTCCTGCAAGCCCTGGTAAAGAGCCAAAAGATGAAAGGCATTGAGAGAACTTATTGCAGATAACAGATGATTTGTTATTTCAACAGAGACACTCAAAGGTTCCATCCTCAGTCCTTCAAAAATTCACAGCTAGGAAGGGAGTAGTTTCTTACCTGTAACTCCATTTCTCCAGTGCTGGTATCTTTCATGGATTCACATGCTGTGAATATTCCCCGTCGTCAGGCTGGGAACCTCGGTCATTTTTAACTTAGCGTTTTCCTATGGAAAACTTTGATACTTCAGTGTCCTATCAACGTCCTTTTTGGGCGCTTTAGCCACCACCAATAGGACCTAGGGTATAAATAGACCCGCCCCCGCAGACTCCCTTCAGATTTTAACCTCCAAAGTGGAGGCAACGCAATTTAGGTTTGCATGCAGGGGCGGACGGAGGGCGCATGTGTATCCATGAAAGATACCAACGCTGGAGAAATGGAGTTACAGGTAAGAAACTACTCCCTTCTCCAGCATTGTATCTTTCATGGATTCACATGCTGTGAATAGATTACATAGCAGTATACATCATGCATGGTGGAGTGCAAATGCAAACCAATATAGAAACAGCATCACATACATGAGACAAGACCCATACAGTGATCAGGTTCAAAACAAATACCCCACAGCTGCGGGGCTTACCTTACTGAAACAGGCGTTGCAGGACCGCCCGTCCCACCTGCACATCCTCACCATGCTGCCTCTCCAGACAGTAATGTCGAGTAAAGGTATGCACTACCGCCCAGGGAGTCGCCTGGCAGATGTCCACCAGCGGAACCCCCAACCACAACACCGCCGACGACGCTGTAGCCCTCGTTGAGTGTGCCCTCGGGATCTTCTGCAAAGGCTTCCCTGCTTTTGCGTGGCAGAATGAGATAGCAGACGACACCAAACGGACCAGTCCTTGTTTGGAGATTGCCTGTCCGCTGACAGAAGGTCCATAAGCTACAAACAGCTGCGTAGACAGTCTGAAGTCCTGCGTACGATTCAAATAGAACTTCAACGCCCTCTTCACATTCAGCGAAAGCAAAGACCGCTCTGCAGGCGTGGAGGCTGAAGCAAAGAACGATGGCAACACAATAGAAGAGGAAATTGCCATGCCCTTTTTGGCCAAATGCAATAAATATGGCAAAATCTGCTCTGGCGAAATGTTCAAAGGATCCACTCCAGGTTGGTCCTTACACCACACACAAAACCTTTTCCATTTACACGCATAAGAGGCATTTGTGGAAGGAGCTCTTGCTGCCTCCAGAATGCACCGACAGTCACCAGGAAGCATTAGGAGTCCAAACTCAGAAGTCAGGAGCCAGGCCTCAGGCTGAGAGATCCCAGATCATGGTGCCAGACTGCGCCTTTGCTCTGAGACAACAGGTCTGGCGTCACCTCCAACTGAATCGGCTCCACCACAGATAGATGAAGGAGATCCGAGAACCACAGTTGTCTTGCCCAGAATAGGGTCACCAGAATCACCTGACATGGGTATCTCTGAATCCTCTGGATTGTCCGTCGAATGAACGGAAACGGAGGAAAAGCGTAAGCAAACCGGTCTGTCCACGGGAACGAGAGCGCATCCCCTAGAGACTTGGGATGAGGCCACCTGCTGGCAAACTCATTGCACTGCTTGTTCTCCCTCGTTGCGAAGAGGTCCACTGAAGGACGACCCCACCTTCGAAAGAGCATGGACACCTGCTGTTTCTTCAGCTGCCACTCGTGTAGTTGGCTCACCTCTCTGCTGAGAGCATCCGCTTACACATTCAACACTCCCGGTAGATGAAAGGCCATGATGCTGATGTCGTGCAACAGAGCACAATGCCAGAGGTCCTGTGCCTTTTTCGACAGCAGTCTGGAATGCGTGCCCCCCTGTTTCCTGAGGTAAAACATTGTGGTGGTATTGTCCGTCAACACCCTCACCACCGATCAGCGTAAGTGCGGCAGGAATGATTTTAGGGCCCAGTGCACTGCCCTCAGTTCGAGCACATTGATGTGAAAACGTGATTCCACCCGAGACCACAGGCCCTGGACCTGCGAGTCTCGGAGACGTGCTCCCTACCCTGTCTGAGAGGCATCCATCACTATTGTGAAGTGGAATTCCGGTTCCAGCAACGGCATTCCCCGAACCAAGTTGGCCCAGCACTGCCACCATCAAAGCGCTTCCACTAGCTCGCCGTCGATCACCAACTTGTCGGACCACAATCCACGACTCTGCGTCCATCTGTCAGTGAGTTATTCTTGTACTGGCCTCATGAAGAGATGACAGTTTCTCACCAGAGGGATGCAGGATGCGTTAATAGATTTCAACGCCATGCTACATGCAGAAAAAACTTTCTTAGCCATAGAGTCGTATCTTTTGTCATCCCTGTCCTGTGGAACAGTAGGGTATGCCGATCTACTGCCTGATGCAGTTGCTGCTTGGACAACCAGACTCTCTGGAGTTGGATGTTTAGACAAAAATTCAGGGTCAGTAGTAGATACCCTATATTTGGCTGATAACTTCTTGTTAACCACCGGGAAAACCTCAGGAGTTTCCCAGTTAGCTAACATTTTTCTTTGTAATGCAGCGTGAAATGGAACCACAGGATCCTCCTGTGGGTCTTTGACTAAGATGTCTGTAAGGTCATCCTGTTGGAATGCAGGTGAAGGTGTAGACCAACCCATTAATTCTATAATTCTTGCCTTTAAAATTCTGTAAGGGGTCTCAGCATGTTCCCCTGGGTCTTGTTTGGCAAATTCTATTTCTGGGGAAGTATCTAACCCACTTGCCTCATGTAAGGATTCTCTAGGGTCCTTCAACCTATTTTCCTCAGAGGTAAATTCCTCTGGTTCTGGTGTTGCAGATCTCTGCAACCCAAAGGGTCTTTCTTGATCTGAATCCTCCCCTTCTTCATAGATTGAAGACAAAGGTCTGAAATGATCAGACCTTGGAAATGGCTTAAATCCCATTTCCAGAGCAGAAGGGGCTAAATTTGTCATAAACGGTTGGGAAAACATCAACGTCGTCGACGTGGACGTTAAAGGCTTCGAAAATACCGAGAAAGGCTTTGAGAACATTGGAAGTGGCCTCGAAGAACTCAAGAGGATCGGGATCCTACTCGAGGTTGGCGATGACAGCGAAGTCATGTTAGAGGCTCTGGGTATGACCACTGGCTGTGAGGTAGTGACGGGCGTGGGTTTGCTCTTTTTCGGCGTCGACGTCAGCGTCGAAGACGGCGTCGATTCGATCGACCTATGCGTCGATGAGCCCTTCGATAATGGCGTCGATGACGCAGATTTATGCGTCGAAGGGACCTTCGAAGATGGCGTCGATGGCACAGTGCCTTTTCTCGAGGGTTTGTGACGCTCTCGAGTAGTTTCTTTCACCGGGTGCAACGACTTGCAGCGTTTAGATTTTTCGGGTCTTTCACCCAGGGTATCACCCTCAGCTGTCTTCGAGGGGGTCGAGGCCGCTTTCTTGGAGATGCTAAGCATCCTTTTACAAAATTCCTCCCACTCAGCCTGAGATCTATGTTTTGTGGGGCAAGTGACTCTTTCCGGAGAAACAGAAGAAGAAGACGAGGAAGGGGATCTTCGACGTCTCTTACTTGAATGCTTGGATCTCGAAGAGTAGTGGGAACTGCTTCGAGACCTAGACCGAGAATGTTTCCTGTGTCGGCGAGGAGACGAATGTCTCGACTCTGCCGAGGAAACTTTCGAAGGAGTTTTAACTGTCTTACCTCTCTCAAGCTTCCCCTTACGCTCCTTCAAGGCTTTCGCCGTCATGGACATGCAGTCCTCGCACTCCGAACATTGGTGCTCTGATCCCAGGCACCACAAACAGATCCTGTGAGGATCTGTCAACGACATTTTCTTTCCACAGTCTCGACATTTTTTGAAGCCAGACCGTGGAGTCGTCGGTTCAGATCAGGAAGCCATGGAGTAAGATTACTAACGAACTGAGCAACGCGATTCCGAGGCCCACGAAATGCGGAAAAACGGAACTGAGCAACGGACGCTGCGCAAGTCTATTTATACGCATGATGACGTCGGCGCAGATACGGAGGCTGTCGAGGGACATCGGCTCGAGGGACATCGACGCGCAGCGCCCTCTACTGAAAAAAAAATTCCGAGGCCAGCAAGCTGGAGATGATCTATCAAGATAGGGAATATGTCGGAGGACACAATCCCTTCGAAGTTGGAGATTTACAATCAAGAATGCCCAGTGGCAGGGAATGTTAGGGGTTCTTCGATCCAGGTACACCCGCTCCATTTGGCAATTTCTCCCCAAGCCAAGGGAGACAGCATTAAGAAGATAGTAAGCCCAATAAAAGAACAAGTTTGAGTGAGCCATTTAAAAAAAGCTGAGAATCTATGGGTGAGGTGGTACTGTCGGGTGTGGCTGTATGGATGTACTCAATGGATCTGCGCAAGGAGCCTTGCAATTATATAGTATTCAACCTCTGTTTATCATTGCTGCTATGTCAAGCAATAATGGTTACTGTGATCTTTTCTTTTTATGTTTTGTTGAGAAAACTAATAACAAATGTTTTATTATAAAATAAAGTGGAGAATCTAAGTACTACATTTTCTCCCGTAGATCCAAATCCTGAAGTACAGTGGCCTATGACGTTTACCCATCAGACTATAGAGGGGGCAATTGAGAAAATTAAGAGCTCAAGAGCCCCTGGTCCAAATGGGTTAGCCAACTTGGTACTTAAAAAATAAACTGAGGCCTAGGCAAAAATTCTCTTATTGTTGTTCGAAAGAATTTGTGTAGAGCATTATGTGGCGTCCTCATGGCAGCAGTCTGTCGTGGTCCCGATTTACAAGAAAGGAGATAGAAATGTGCCAGACAAGTACAGACTGCTGTCTATGTTGGATGTAACAGGGAAGTTATTTGGATCCTTTTTGTTAAAGGAACTGCAAAGATGGGTGAAGAGAACAGGAGTCCTTTACAAATATCAGACTGGGTTCTAACCTGGCTAGGCGACAACACACAACATTAGGATGTTAGACAGGCTCCTGAGGGGGACAGTTGGCAACAAAGCAGCTTTTGATTGGGTTGATTGTGATACTCTGGTAAAACTTGTTGAATATTGGGTGCCCAAACTGGCTGGTTTATGCTATACAGCTTTTGCATATGAATACTCTGGGCAGGGTGTGATTGGAAAATGAAGGTGGTATGTCAGGGTTGATAGGCATCAGCGGGGGAGTCAAGCAAGGTTGTATGCTGGCTTCCCTGCTGTTTAACCTCTACTTGACTGACCTATTTCCGAGACTGTTAGCCAAGTCTAACTGCCCTCTCAAATTGAGTAGTCAACATATGCGCAGCATGCTGTATGCAGACGGCCTAGTGATTTTTGATCATACGTATAAAGGTATGAGAGAGACGTTAAATGAGTTATGTAATATTGCACACGAAAACAAACTCATAATAAACATCACTAAGACCAAAAGCATGCTGCTAACTGGAAAAAAGGTTTACAAGCAGAAAATGATCACTCCATGACTATGACTATGTTGAAAGCTACACCTATCTGGGTTTAGAAATGAGTAATGATAATAGCTACTCATGTATAAGGGAGGCCAAAATAAGGAAGTCCCGGCAACTTACGCTTCTCCTCCATAGGTTTTCAATGAAGACAGCAGGTAACATGATTGAGGGTGTCCTAACTCTTTATAAGCAATGTATTAATCCCATGATTTTGTACAGGATTGAGGCGTTTACAATGAAGGATGTCAGATAGTTTAACCAATTGGAGGGTCTATTCTGGCATAAGGCTTTAAATGTGTCACCAACAACCCCCATAGAGTATTTAAGACAGGAGATGTGGATCGTTTCCCTAAGTACACAACTATTTAAGAAGAGGTGGGTACTATATGTGAAATCCAGAATGACTCCTGAGTGCCGGCTACTGAAAGAACTGGGGAACAACTAAACAACTATGAGTCAAAAGCGGGTGGGCGCAGGAAAAACTTTGAAGACTTAAATTTAGACTTCTTTGGAAGTATTAACTGGGTGCTGCGACCCGAATCCTGGACCAACTCTGATTTCATAAAGACCTCCCGCTACAGTAAAGGAAATTTGTGGGATTGGATCAAAAAATATACTTATTTGTTCAATCTACATAATCACAATGTGGTGGCGCAGGTGACTCACCAAACATGAAAACACTGTTGTATTTGCTCCAAAGCACAAGCCCATTTGTACTAAATTTCATGTTGCGACTTTGAACCAATCAGCTCCCCCTATTAACACTCAGTGGGTCGCATCTGGGAATTCCTTGTGAGATTAGGTTTTGCCGCTTATGTACATTATCTAAACACTTGGAAACTGCAAAGCATGTTCTTACTGAGTGTAGCTTACTGGGCCCAGTATATATGTGCATACTCTAAAATTGTGTATATAATTATGAGACTATTAAATCCGAGTCCTTCTGGATATATTGCATTAACTCAGATTCGGACAAATTGCGCATTGCACATTACTGGGTATGGCGCCAGGTGGAAAAGCATTTGAAATCCTTGAACGTGTGATTGTAAAATGTTAATGAGGAAGTAGGTATAGGTCAGGTACAAGAAATGCTTGAAGTCTTTGCAAAGAGTCATGAGTTTTGGAATAATGTGTATGCATCTTTTATGAATTTTAGGAATTTCGGGGTCTTTTAGGAATTGTTCAAGAACATAGATGTGTTGGTGAATACATTATTTTGATGAAATTGGGAATTGCAAGTTTTAAATTGAAATTCATTTTTAGGTTGTCTTAAACTTTTTTTGCTTTTTAGTATTGTGTTATTAGTGTTTTATTAATGTATTTGTGTGTCATTTGTCAGTTGAAATTTGCTGCCTAAATTCATGAACTGTATGAAGACTAAACAGTTATGGTTATCACCAATGTTTTTATTACCATTGTAGTTGGTATTGATGATGATAACATGAACAATGTGTCATTTATTTTCGTTAAAGTTCTTTTGAACTAAAAAACAAATAATAATAAAATAAAATGTATCAATGCTGTGGGGGGCATGCTTTGACATTAACAGCCGTAAGCCAGCTCTCTCCACTCTGTCTGCTTTCGCCTTGACATAGCCCAAATCTCCCTAGGCGTGCATGTGCACACATGAACATAGAAAAGGTTTTCACCCTGCAGCCGCCAAAACTATTGCTTTGTCAATGCAACCATCTTCTTACTTTGGATATTCTCAGGAATTTCCATTTTCTGCAGTACATTGCAGCAGAGGGGGTTTGAGTCATTTCATCACAACTTGGATGAGGTGGGCAAAGGAAACGTCCGATACATACATAAACAAATGAGAGCTCCTGCGAATCATAACATCTCCAGGTGTTTGACGCCTTTATTCGCCTTCCCCACATGTTTCTTACTTATGTGTGGCTCTTTTTTTAAGAGCTTGATCACATACATGTATCAGTGCTGTCCATGTATGAAACTAATCAAAGTGAATGGCACTTCGACATCAATTACATTAGGCTATGTATGATCAATTTGTTGCCAATGTTGCAGCCTTTAAACAACTGATGGCGAGTTATCTTAGTAATTTAGCTGTGCATTGCTATGGTGCCGCACACATTTGATACTTGTTTGCATGAGGCTGCCCAATGACTCCATACTGAATGAAAACAAACGACAGGTACACTGGATTGTGCGCTTCAATCTTAATTTATTGACAAAATTCAATGTTATGCAGTACTCTGGCATTTTCTATTTTATTTGCATTTATTTACAGCGTACATAACCCGTAGGTATCTAGCCGCTAGTTTCACCCGCTCTGGTTTTTTATTTCGTGCACGGGTCCGGGATTCAAACCTGTTTTTGCTCAGCGTGGTCTTGCTTCCAAGACTTGCGCGTTGTCACAGAGCTATTTTCCCGTCCATTCATCTCATTGTATTGTATTTCACTGATAGTGCATTTATTTATATTTCATTATTGTGCACTTATTTTTATTCCTCTGTGTTTCCTCTGTGCATTTATTTGTGTTCCCTTTGTGCATTTATTGATATTTCCTCATTATACACTTATTTGTATTCCTCTGTTTTTCCTCTGTGCATTTATTTGTGTTCCGTTTTATCTGTATTCCTCTGTTTGTGTTTCCTCTGTGCACTTATTTGTGTTCCCTCAACACGTGTTTCCCCATTAGTTATAATGGTTCTTCAGGAGGGATTTCAAAATGTTTACTTTTCCAGCTCCTTGTACTGTGTATAGACTACACTGTATATTGGAAATGGTCTCGATTTTTCAATTATAGTTATTTGTTCGATTCGTACCTCGTGAGAACGGTTATCATTCCGATGCTGTACGCACAATAGCCGAAAGATAGCGAGGTACGAATCAAACAAACAACTAGAATTGAAATATCGAGACCGTTTCAAATATGCAGTGTAGTTTATACGCAGTACAAGGAGCTGAAAAAGTTAACGTGTGTTGTCTTCAATTAATTACTGCAACCTGTGTCTTTTCTGTGGGTTCCACATAACATTTTTAGTTGCATACGATTTGTTGGTATTGACACATGGCAACAGAAGGGGGATCAACAGAACCAGACTCAAAAGTTCTCCCATGCTTTTGCAGAGCAAGGTTGGTTTATGAGTCATCTAGGCAATTTACCCAAGAAATGTCCCTCCTGGCCACTGATATGATGTGTCTTAGCTCCCCTTCCGTGCGCGATCAAGAAATGGAAAACTTCTGTCTATTTCTTCAAGTCCAGGACTAAAGGACTATGTCAAAGACTTTTACCCTAATAATAAAATACCCGTGGAGGTCCTCCTGCAAGCCCTGGTAAAGAGCCAAAAGATGAAAGGCATTGAGAGAACTTATTGCAGATAACAGATGATTTGTTATTTCAACAGAGACACTCAAAGGTTCCATCCTCAGTCCTTCAAAAATTCACAGCTAGGAAGGGAGTAGTTTCTTACCTGTAACTCCATTTCTCCAGCGCTGGTATCTTTCATGGATTCACATGCTGTGAATATTCCCCGTCGTCAGGCTGGGAACCTCGGTCATTTTTAACTTAGCGTTTTCCTATGGAAAACTTTGATACTTCAGTGTCCTATCAACGTCCTTTTTGGGCGCTTTAGCCACCACCAATAGGACCTAGGGTATAAATAGACCCGCCCCCGCAGACTCCCTTCAGATTTTAACCTCCAAAGTGGAGGCAACGCAATTTAGGTTTGCATGCAGGGGGGGACGGAGGGCGCATGTGTATCCATGAAAGATACCAACGCTGGAGAAATGGAGTTACAGGTAAGAAACTACTCCCTTCTCCAGCATTGTATCTTTCATGGATTCACATGCTGTGAATAGATTACATAGCAGTATACATCATGCATGGTGGAGTGCAAATGCAAACCAATATAGAAACAGCATCACATACATGAGACAAGACCCATACAGTGATCAGGTTCAAAACAAATACCCCACAGCTGCGGGGCTTACCTTACTGAAACAGGCGTTGCAGGACCGCCCGTCCCACCTGCACATCCTCACCATGCTGCCTCTCCAGACAGTAATGTCGAGTAAAGGTATGCACTACCGCCCAGGGAGTCGCCTGGCAGATGTCCACCAGCGGAACCCCCAACCACAACACCGCCGACGACGCTGTAGCCCTCGTTGAGTGTGCCCTCGGGATCTTCTGCAAAGGCTTCCCTGCTTTTGCGTGGCAAAATGAGATAGCAGACGACACCAAACGGACCAGTCCTTGTTTGGAGATTGCCTGTCCGCTGACAGAAGGTCCATAAGCTACAAACAGCTGCGTAGACAGTCTGAAGTCCTGCGTACGATTCAAATAGAACTTCAACGCCCTCTTCACATTCAGCGAAAGCAAAGACCGCTCTGCAGGCGTGGAGGCTGAAGCAAAGAACGATGGCAACACAATAGAAGAGGAAATTGCCATGCCCTTTTTGGCCAAATGCAATAAATATGGCAAAATCTGCTCTGGCGAAATGTTCAAAGGGTCCACTCCAGGTTGGTCCTTACACCACACACAAAACCTTTTCCATTTACACGCATAAGAGGCATTTGTGGAAGGAGCTCTTGCTGCCTCCAGAATGCACCGACAGTCACCAGGAAGCATTAGGAGTCCAAACTCAGAAGTCAGGAGCCAGGCCTCAGGCTGAGAGATCCCAGATCATGGTGCCAGACTGCGCCTTTGCTCTGAGACAACAGGTCTGGCGTCACCTCCAACTGAATCGGCTCCACCACAGATAGATGAAGGAGATCCGAGAACCACAGTTGTCTTGCCCAGAATAGGGTCACCAGAATCACCTGACATGGGTATCTCTGAATCCTCTGGATTGTCCGTCGAATGAACGGAAACGGAGGAAAAGCGTAAGCAAACCGGTCTGTCCACGGGAACGAGAGCGCATCCCCTAGAGACTTGGGATGAGGCCACCTGCTGGCAAACTCATTGCACTGCTTGTTCTCCCTCGTTGCGAAGAGGTCCACTGAAGGACGACCCCACCTTCGAAAGAGCATGGACACCTGCTGTTTCTTCAGCTGCCACTCGTGTAGTTGGCTCACCTCTCTGCTGAGAGCATCCGCTTACACATTCAACACTCCCGGTAGATGAAAGGCCATGATGCTGATGTCGTGCAACAGAGCACAATGCCAGAGGTCCTGTGCCTTTTTCGACAGCAGTCTGGAATGCGTGCCCCCCTGTTTCCTGAGGTAAAACATTGTGGTGGTATTGTCCGTCAACACCCTCACCACCGATCAGCCTAAGTGCGGCAGGAATGATTTTAGGGCCCAGTGCACTGCCCTCAGTTCGAGCACATTGATGTGAAAACGTGATTCCACCCGAGACCACAGGCCCTGGACCTGCGAGTCTCGGAGACGTGCTCCCTACCCTGTCTGAGAGGCATCCATCACTATTGTGAAGTGGAATTCCGGTTCCAGCAACGGCATTCCCCGAACCAAGTTGGCCCAGCACTGCCACCATCAAAGCGCTTCCACTAGCTCGCCGTCGATCACCAACTTGTCGGACCACAATCCACGACTCTGCGTCCATCTGTCAGTGAGTTATTCTTGTACTGGCCTCATGAAGAGATGACAGTTTCTCACCAGAGGGATGCAGGATGCGTTAATAGATTTCAACGCCATGCTACATGCAGAAAAAACTTTCTTAGCCATAGAGTCGTATCTTTTGTCATCCCTGTCCTGTGGAACAGTGGGGTATGCCGATCTACTGCCTGATGCAGTTGCTGCTTGGACAACCAGACTCTCTGGAGTTGGATGTTTAGACAAAAATTCAGGGTCAGTAGTAGATACCCTATATTTGGCTGATAACTTCTTGTTAACCACCGGGATAACCTCAGGAGTTTCCCAGTTAGCTAACATTTTTCTTTGTAATGCAGCGTGAAATGGAACCACAGGATCCTCCTGTGGGTCTTTGACTAAGATGTCTGTAAGGTCATCCTGTTGGAATGCAGGTGAAGGTGTAGACCAACCCATTAATTCTATAATTCTTGCCTTTAAAATTCTGTAAGGGGTCTCAGCATGTTCCCCTGGGTCTTGTTTGGCAAATTCTATTTCTGGGGAAGTATCTAACCCACTTGCCTCATGTAAGGATTCTCTAGGGTCCTTCAACCTATTTTCCTCAGAGGTAAATTCCTCTGGTTCTGGTGTTGCAGATCTCTGCAACCCAAAGGGTCTTTCTTGATCTGAATCCTCCCCTTCTTCATAGATTGAAGACAAAGGTCTGAAATGATCAGACCTTGGAAATGGCTTAAATCCCATTTCCAGAGCAGAAGGGGCTAAATTTGTCATAAACGGTTGGGAAAACGTCAACGTCGTCGACACGGACGTTAAAGGCTTCGAAAATACCGAAAAAGGATTAGAGAAGATTGGAAGTGGCCTCGAAGAACTCAAGAGGATCGGGATCCTACTCGAGGTTGGCGATGACAGCGAAGTCATGTTAGAGGCTCTGGGTATGACCACTGGCTGTGAGGTAGTGACGGCCGTGGGTTTGCTCTTTTTCAGCGTCGACGTCGGCGTCGAAGACGGCGTCGATTCGATCGACCTATGCGTCGATGAGCCCTTCGATAATGGTGTCGATGACGCAGATTTATGCGTCGAAGGGACCTTCGACGCTGGCGTCGATGGCACAGTGCCTTTTCTCGAGGGTTCGTGACGCTCTCGAGTAGTTTCTTTCACCGGGTGCAACGACTTGCAGCGTTTAGATTTTTCTGATCTTTCACCCAGGGTATCACCCTCAGCTGTCTTCGAGGGGGTCGAGGCCGCTTTCTCGGAGACGCTAACCATCCTTTTACGAAATTCCTCCCACTCAGCCTGAGATCTATGTTTTGTGGGGCAAGTGACTCTTTCCGGAGAAACAGAAGAAGAAGACGAGGAAGGGGATCTTCGACGTCTCTTACTTGAATGCTTGGATCTCGAAGAGTAGTGGGAACTGCTTCGAGACCTAGACCGAGAATGTTTCCTATGTCGGCGAGGAGACGAATGTCTCGACTCTGCCGAGGAAACTTTCGAAGGAGTTTTAACTGTCTTACCTCTCTCAAGCTTCCCCTTACGCTCCTTCAAGGCTTTCGCCGTCATGGACATGCAGTCCTCGCACTCCGAACATTGGTGCTCTGATCCCAGGCACCACAAACAGATCCTGTGAGGATCTGTCAACGACATTTTCTTTCCACAGTCTCGACATTTTTTGAAGCCAGACCGTGGAGTCGTCGGTTCAGATCAGGAAGCCATGGAGTAAGATTACTAACGAACTGAGCAACGCGATTCCGAGGCCCACGAAACGCGGAAAAACGGAACTGAGCAACGGACGCTGCGCAAGTCTATTTATACGCATGATGACGTCGGCGCAGATACGGAGGTTGTCGAGGGACATCGGCTCGAGGGACATCGACGCGCAGCGCCCTCTACTGAAAAAAAAATTCCGAGGCCAGCAAGCTGGAGATGATCTATCAAGATAGGGAATATGTCGGAGGACACAATCCCTTCGAAGTTGGAGATTTACAATCAAGAATGCCCAGTGGCAGGGAATGTTAGGGGTTCTTCGATCCAGGTACACCCGCTCCATTTGGCAATTTCTCCCCAAGCCAAGGGAGACAGCATTAAGAAGATAGTAAGCCCAATAAAAGAACAAGTTTGAGTGAGCCATTTAAAAAAAGCTGAGAATCTATGGGTGAGGTGGTACTGTCGGGTGTGGCTGTATGGATGTACTCAATGGATCTGCGCAAGGAGCCTTGCAATTATATAGTATTCAACCTCTGTTTATCATTGCTGCTATGTCAAGCAATAATGGTTACTGTGATCTTTTCTTTTTATGTTTTGTTGAGAAAACTAATAACAAATGTTTTATTATAAAATAAAGTGGAGAATCTAAGTACTACATTTTCTCCCGTAGATCCAAATCCTGAAGTACAGTGGCCTATGACGTTTACCCATCAGACTATAGAGGGGGCAATTGAGAAAATTAAGAGCTCAAGAGCCCCTGGTCCAAATGGGTTAGCCAACTTGGTACTTAAAAAATAAACTGAGGCCTAGGCAAAAATTCTCTTATTGTTGTTCGAAAGAATTTGTGTAGAGCATTATGTGGCGTCCTCATGGCAGCAGTCTGTCGTGGTCCCGATTTACAAGAAAGGAGATAGAAATGTGCCAGACAAGTACAGACTGCTGTCTATGTTGGATGTAACAGGGAAGTTATTTGGATCCTTTTTGTTAAAGGAACTGCAAAGATGGGTGAAGAGAACAGGAGTCCTTTACAAATATCAGACTGGGTTCTAACCTGGCTAGGCGACAACACACAACATTAGGATGTTAGACAGGCTCATGAGGGGGACAGTTGGCAACAAAGCAGCTTTTGATTGGGTTAATTGTGATACTCTGGTAAAACTTGTTGAAGATTGGGTGCCCAAACTGGCTGGTTTATGCTATACAGCCTTTGCATATGAATACTCTGGGCAGGGTGTGATTGGAAAATGAAGGTGTTATGTCAGGGTTGATAGGTATCAGCGGGGGAGTCAAGCAAGGTTGTGTGCTGGCTTCCCTGCTGTTTAACCTCTACTTGACTGACCTATTTCCGAGACTGTTAGCCAAGTCTAACTGCCATCTCAAATTGAGTAGTCAACATATGCGCAGCATGCTGTATGCAGACGGCCTAGTGATTTTTGATCAAATACGTATAAAGGTATGAGAGAGACGTTAAATGAGTTATGTAATGTTGCACACGAAAACAAACTCATAATGAACATCACTAAGACCAAGAGCATGCTGCTAACTGGAAAAAAGGTTGACAAGCAGAAAATGATCACTCCATGACTATGACTATGTTGACAGCTACACCTACATGGGTTTAGAAATGAGTAATGATAATAGCTACTCATGTATAAGGGAGGCCAAAATAAGGAAGTCCCGGCAACTTACGCTTCTCCTCCATAGGTTTTCAATGAAGGCAGCAGGTAACATGATTGAGGGTGTCCTAACTCTTTAGAAGCAATGTTTTAATCCCATGATTTTGTACAGGATTGAGGCGTTTACAATGAAGGATGTCAGATAGTTTGACCAATTGGAGGGTCTATTCTGGCATAAGGCTTTAAATGTGCCACCAACAACCCCCATGGAGTATTTAAGACACGAGATGGGGAGTGTTTCCCTAAGTACACAACTATTTAAGAAGAGGTGGGTACTATATGTGAAATCCAGAATGACTCCTGAGTGCCGGCTACTGAAAAGAACTGGGGAGCAACTAAACAACTATGAGTCCAAAGCGGGTGGGCGCAGGAAAAACTTTGAAGACTTAAATTTAGACTTCTTTGGAAGTATTAACTGGGTGCTGCGACCCGAATCCTGGACCAACTTTGATTTCATAAAGACCTCCCGCTACAGTAAAGGAAATTTGTGGGATTGGATCAAAAAATATACTTATTTGTTCAATCTACATAATCACAATGTGGTGGCGCAGGTGACTCACCAAACATGAAAACACTGTTGTATTTGCTCCAAAGCACAAGCCCATTTGTACTAAATTTCATGTTGCGACTTTGAACCAATCAGCTCCCCCTATTAACACTCAGTGGGTCGCAGCTGGGAATTCCTTGTGAGATTAGGTTTTGTACATTATCTAAACACTTGGAAACTGCAAAGCATGTTCTTACTGAGTGTAGCTTATTGGGCCCAGTATATATGTGCATACTCTAAAATTGTGTATATAATTATGAGACTATTAAATCCGAGTCCTTCTGAATATATTGCATTAACTCAGATTCAGACAAATTGCGCATTGCACATTACTGGGTATGGCGCCAGGTGGAAAAGCATTTGAAATCTTTGAACGTGTGATTGTAAAATGTTAATGAGGACGTAGGTATAGGTCAGGTACAAGAAATGCTTGAAGTCTTTGCAAAGAGCCATGAGTTTTGGAATAATGTGTATGCATCTTTTATGAATTTTAGGAATTTCGGGGTCTTTTAGGAATTGTTCAAGAACATAGATGTGTTGGTGAATACGTTATTTTGATGAAATTGGGAATTGCAAGTTTTAAATTGAAATTCATGTTTAGGTTGTCTTAAACTTTTTTTGCTTTTTAGTATAGTGTATTTAGTGTTTTATTAATGTATTTGTGTGTCATTTGTCAGTTGAAATTTGCTGTCTAAATTCATGAACTGTATGAAGACTAAACAGTTATGGTTATCACCAATGTTTTTATTACCATTGTAGTTGGTATTGATGATGATAACATGAACAATGTGTCATTTATTTTTGTTAAAGTTCTTTTGAACTAAAAAACAAATAATAAAATAAAATGTATCAATGCTGTGGGGGGCATGCTTTGACATTAACAGCCGTAAGCCCGCTCTCTCCACTATGTCTGCTTTCGCCTTGACATAGCCCAAATCTCCCTAGGCGTGCATGTGCACACATGAACATAGAAAAGGTTTTCACCCCGCAGCCGCCAAAACTATTGCTTTGTCAATGCAACAATCTTCTTACTTTGGGTATTCTCAGGAATTTCCATTTCTGCAGTACATTGCAGCAGAGGGGGTTTGAGTCATTTCATCACAACTTGGATGAGGTGGGCAAAGGAAACGTCTGATACATACATAAACAAATGAGATCTCCTGCGAATCATAACATCTCCAGGTGTTTGACGCCTTTATTCGCCTTCCCCACATGTTTCTTACTTATGTGTGGCTCTTTTTTTTAAGAGCTTGGTCACATACATGTATCAGTGCTGTCCATGTATGAAACTAATCAAAGTGATGGCAGCTCGACATCAATTACATTAGGCTATGTATGATCAATGTGTTGCCAATGTTGCAGCCTTTAAACAACTGATGGCGAGTTACCTTAGTAATTTAGCTGTGTATTGTTATGGTGCCGCACAAATTTGATACTTGTTTACATTGAGGCTGCCCAATGACTCCATACTGAATGAAAACAAACGACAGGTACTGGATTGTGCGTTTCAATCTTAATATATTGACAACATTCAATGTTATGCAGTACTCTGGCATTTTTTATTTTATTTGCTTTTATTTACAGCGCACATAACCCGTAGGTATCTAGGCGCTAGTTTCACCCGTTCCGGTTTTTTATTTCGTGCACGGGTCCGGGATTCAAACCTGTTTTTGCTCAGCGTGGTCTTGCTTCCAAGACTTGCGCGTTGTCACAGAGCTATTCTCCCGTCTATTCATCTCATTGTATTGTATTTCACTGATTGTGCATTTATTTATATTTCATTATTGTGCACTTATTTGTATTCCTCTGTGTTTCCTCTGTGCATTTATTTGTGTTCCCTTTGTGCATTTATTGATATTTCCTCATTGTGCACTTATTTGTATTCCTCTGTTTTTCCTCTGTGCATTTATTTGTGTTCCGTTTTATTTGTATTCCTCTGTTTGTGTTTCCTATGTGCACTTATTTGTGTTCCCTCAACACGTGTTTCCCCATTAGTTATAATGGTTCTTCAGGAGGGATTTCAAAATGTTTACTTTTCCAGCTCCTTGTACTGTGTATAGACTACACTGTATATTGGAAATGGTCTCGATTTTTCAATTATAGTTATTTGTTCGATTCGTACCTCGTGAGAACGGTCATCATTCCGATGCTGTACGCACAATAGCCGAAAGATAGCGAGGTACGAATCAAACAAACAACTAGAATTGAAATATGGAGACCGTTTCAAATGTACAGTGTAGTTTATACGCAGTACAAGGAGCTGAAAAAGTTAACGTGTGTTGTCTTCAATTAATTACTGCAACCTGTGTCTTTTCTGTGGGTTCCACATAACATTTTTAGTTGCATACGATTTGTTGGTATTGACACATGGCAACAGAAGGGGGATCAACAGAACCAGACTCAAAAGTTCTCCCATGCTTTTGCAGAGCAAGGTTGGTTTATGAGTCATCCAGGCAATTTACCCAAGAAATGTCCCTCCTGGCCACTGATATGATGTGTCTTAGCTCCCCTTCCATGGCCGATCAAGAAATGGAAAACTTCTGTCTATTTCTTCAAGTCCAGGACTAAAGGACTATGTCAAAGACTTTTACCCTAATAATCAAATACCTGTGGAGGTCCTCCTGCAAGCCCTGGTTAAGAGCCAAAAGAATACAGATGAAAGGCATTGAGAGAACTTATTGCAGATAACAGATGATTTGTTATTTCAACAGAGACACTCAAAGGTTCCATCCTCAGTCCTTCAAATATTCACAGCTAGGAAGGGAGTAGTTTCTTACCTGTAACTCCATTTCTCCAGCGCTGGTATCTTTCATGGATTCACATGCTGTGAATATTCCCCGTCGTCAGGCTGGGAACCTCGGTCATTTTTAACTTAGCGTTTTCCTATGGAAAACTTTGATACTTCAGTGTCCTATCAACGTCCTTTTTGGGCGCTTTAGCCACCACCAATAGGACCTAGGGTATAAATAGACCCGCCCCCGCAGACTCCCTTCAGATTTTAACCTCCAAAGTGGAGGCAACCCAATTTAGGTTTGCATGCAGGGGCGGACGGAGG
Organism: Ambystoma mexicanum; assembly: GCF_040938575.1. Taxonomy (NCBI): domain Eukaryota; kingdom Metazoa; phylum Chordata; class Amphibia; order Caudata; family Ambystomatidae; genus Ambystoma; species Ambystoma mexicanum. The sequence goes on from NC_090940.1 coordinate 219,298,695, forward strand.
GCGCATGTGTATCCATGAAAGATACCAACGCTGGAGAAATGGAGTTACAGGTAAGAAACTACTCCCTTCTCCAGCATACAGTGATCAGGTTCAAAACAAATACCCCACAGCTGTGGGGCTTACCTTACTGAAGCAGGCGTTGCAGGACCGCCCGTCCCACCTGCACATCCTCACCATGCTGCCTCTCCAGACAGTAATGTCGAGTAAAGGTATGCAGTACCGCCCAGGGAGTCGCCTGGCAGATGTCCACCAGCGGAACCCCTGACCACAACGCCGCCGACGACGCTGTAGCCCTCGTTGAGTGTGCCCTCGGGATCTTCTGCAAAGGCTTCCCTGCTTTTGCGTGGCAGAATGAGATAGCAGACGACACCAAACGGACCAGTCCTTGTTTGGAGATTGCCCGTCCGCTGACAGAAGGTCCATAAGCTACAAACAGCTGCTTAGACAGTCTGAAGTCCTGCGTACGATTCAAATAGAACTTCAACGCCCTCTTCACATTCAGCAAAAGCAAAGACAGCTCTGCAGGTGTGGAGGCTGAAGCAAAGAACGATGACAACACAATAGAAGAGAGTTTATGAAAAGTCATTGGCACTTTGGGGATAAAGTGCGGATTGGTAGCCAACACAACCTTATCCTTGAAGAACCTCAAGTATGGGGGTCCACTACTAAAATTTGCAACTCTGATATTTTTCTGGCCGTAGTAATGGCCACCAGAAAAGCCACTTTCCAAGACAAAAATTGCAAAGAAGTCGACGACATTGACTCAAACGGAGGTCTCATCAGACCCGACAGAACCACATTAAGGCTCCACTCCGCAGGAAACTTCCTGATTGGTGGAAAGGTCCGAAACATCCCCTTTAAGAAATGCTTGATAAGACGATCACTAAACAGAGGCGTTGTATTCCATTTCCGAGTGAATCTAGAGATTGCCGCCAAGTGTACCTTTATAGAGGAAATTGCCATGCCCTTTTTCGCCAAAATCAATAAATATGGCAAAATCTGCTCTGGCTAAATGTTCAAAGGGTCCACTTCAGGTTGGTCCTTACACCACACACAAAACCTTTTCCATTTACACGCATAAGAGGCATTCGTGGAAGGAGCTCTTGCTGCCTCCAGAATGCACCGACAGTCACCAGGAAGCATTAGGAGTCCAAACTCAGAAGTCAGGAGCCAGGCCGTCAGGCTGAGAGTTCCCGGATCATGGTGCCAGACTGCGCCTTTGCTCTGAGGCAACAGGTCTGGCGTCACCTCCAACCAAATCAGCTCCACCACAGATAGATGAAGGAGATCTGAGAACCACAGTTGTCTGGCCCAGAATAGGGTCACCAGAATCACCTGACATGGGTATCTCTGAATCCGCTGGATTGTCCGTCGAATGAGCGGAAACGGAGGAAAAGCGTAAGCAAACCGGTCTGTCCACGGGAACGAGAGCGCATCCCCTAGAGACTCGGGATGAGGCCACCTGCTGGCAAACTCATTGCACTGCTTGTTCTCCCTTGTTGCGAAGAGGTCCACTGCAGGACGACCCCACCTTCGAAAGATCATGGACACCTGCTGTTTCTTTAGGTGCCACTCGTGTAGTTGGCTCACCTCTCTGCTGAGAGCATCCGCTTACACATTCAACACTCCCGGTAGATGAAAGGCCATAATGCTGATGTCGTGCAACAGAGCCCAATGCCAGAGGTCCTGTGCCTTTTTCGACAGCAGTCTGGAATGCGTGCCCCCCTGTTTCCTGAGGTAAAACATTGTGGTGGTATTGTCCGTCAACACCCTCACCACCGATCAGCGTAAGTGCGGCAGGAATGATTTTAGGGCCCAGTGCACTGCCCTCAGTTCGAGCACATTGATGTGAAAACATGATTCCTCCCGAGACCACAGGCCCTGGACCTGCGAGTCTCGGAGACGTGCTCCCTACCCTGTCTGAGAGGCATCCATCACTATTGTGAAGTGGAATTCCGGTTCCAGCAACGGCATTCCCCGAACCAAGTTGGCCCAGCACTGCCACCATCAAAGCGCTTCCACTAGCTCGCCGTCGATCACCAACTTGTCGGACCACAATCCACGACTCTGCATCCATCTGTCAGTGAGTTATTCTTGTACTGGCCTCATGAAGAGATGACAGTTTCTCACCATAGGGATGCAGGATGCCATGGCCCCTAGCAGTGACATGTAGGTTCGGACTGACACCCTTGTACAGATCTTCCACTCTGCTGCTTTCTGTTTGAGCTTCCAAACCCTCTGGCCTGAGGGCCTCACAAGCGCCAGCTGAGTTTGAAACTGTGCCCCCAGAAAAACCAAGTCCTTGAAAGGCGACGGAAAGGATTTCTCGAAGTTCACGGCGAAGACTAGCCGTTGCAACAGCTGCATGGTAGCGCCGAGACTTACCTGCGCCTCCCCCGGAGATGAACCGCGTACCAGCCAGTCGTCCAGGTATGGGTAAACATGATGACCTTCTCTTCGGAGCCAGGCCACCACGAGTGTCAGATATTTTGTAAACATTCTGGGGGATGCATTTAATCTGAACGGAAGCACTCGAAACTCGTAGTGATCTTCTCCCACGACAAACCGAAGGAATTTGCGTTGCCGCCAACGCATAGGGATATGAAAATATGCGTCCTGCAGATCCAACGAGGCCAGATACTCGTCCGGTTGTACAGACCGAACAACCTCCTGAAGCGTGAGCATTTTGAACTTCAGGCGTTGCAGAGTCTTGTTCAACACCCAAAGATCTAGTATGGGCTGCCACTTGCCATTGGGCTTCTTTACAACAAAGTAACTGGAATAAACCCCCTGGCCTCTCTCGGCAACCAGGACCAATTCTATAGCTCCTTTCTGCAGCATAAGTAACACCTCTTGTCGAAGAATGTGAAGGTGGGGCTGTATGGTATACACCGGAGGAATGGGGGTAGGGGAACACTTGAACTCCAGGGAGTGGCCCATGCGCACCGTGTCCAACACCCAACAGTCTGTCGTGATCTTGCACCACTCGTCCACGTGTAGTGCCACCCCGCCCCCCAGCAGACTTTCCCCATGATAGTCATTGCTGCGGCTTAGCCTGTCTCCCTTAGGAGGAAGAGGCCTGACCCGCTTTTTTCCTGGACGCTTGAAAGTCTCTACTTTTTTGCGTCGACTGTGCCGACCTCTTATACCCCTGAGAGGAGTAGCCAGATCGCTCATAGCCTCGCTCTCTGGGGGAAGCAAATCAGGTATTTCCCGAAGCCCCATGGAAGGGATGAAATGAGTGCCCACCATGCAAGGCTCCTAACGACTTAGCAGTCTCAGAGTCCTCTTTCATACCCTTAAGAGTATCATCGGTTTTCTCCCCAAACAACTGATCCCCCTCACATGGCATGTCCAGCACTTTATAGTGCACCTCTGGGCGAAAGTCCTTGCACTTAAGCCACGCTTGTCGATGCAGTACTACGCCGTTGATGATCTGTTTAAAACCAGATTCAGTCAAGTCCACCACAATGTTTATACTATGATTGGATGCCTCCTCCCCTAGGTGTTTGAGCAGAGGAGCCAACCGATGCCACATCTCACGATCGTAGCAAGCCATGATTGCTAGAGAATAGGCCGCCTTCACCATCGTCACTCCCACGGTCAAAACCTTCTTACCAAAGGCATCCTGTCTCATGGCCTCGTTATCGGGAGGGGTGGTACATTTGTGCTGACTCCTGGCTTTCCAGCTAGCTGCAGCTGAAACCACCGACTTAGGATTTGGCTGTGAAACCAAGCACTTCGGTGCCGATTCCGGGGCCTTAAACTTCTTCTCCAGCCTCCCTTTGATAGCTGGTTCCGAGAAGGGGTGTTGCATCGTACGCAGGCCTTCATGCCACACGTGGTCCAGGATTGGCACGGAGAACACAGCTTTTCGTCTGTAGCCCATGTGGTCAAACAGGAAGCACTCCTTCCACTCGTTCTCAGGAGCCAACCCAAACCCTGCACATGCTTTAGCCATCATTGCATCATCCGCCCCCACATTGTCGGGGGGAAGGGGGGAGGCTGCGCCGGACTACGAGGTGGTTCCATTTCAACGTCCGAATCCCATGCCGGGTCTCTCGACGGTGATGACGACGAGCCAACAGACATGGTCTCCCTAGGCCCACTGTCCGATTCAGAATCCGGTAGCTCACCCTCCTCAGGGTGGGTACATGGCCGATCTTTGGGCACCTGTAGGGGTGAAGGCAATTCAGCCGAAGCCGTTGAACGCGGAGGAACACTTGCAGCGTTGACGGAAGTCCCCACCGGAGCTACGTACAGAGGAGTGTTAGGGAGAATTCTCATACTATGGCTAATTTCCCTTACCTATAGAGTTCCCCAGCAGCTTTGCTGGATTTGAAGGGTTTGTTTCTTTTTACGTGCTGAGAGTGAGACTCTTTTTCCCACTCTTAGGCATTTCTGCTATGTGTGTTCTAGGCTATTTTTGTGTTGTATGCCTATGGGATTTTCTCTCCCCCCATAGGAACCATCTATATTCCCATGTGTTACACAGTGTTAGGGAGAATTTTCTGTTTAGGCTGAATTTCCTAACCTAGTGAGTCCCCCAGCAGCTTTGCTGGATTTTTGGGGTTTATTTTTTTCTCCTGCCAAGAGTGAGACTCTTTTACCCTCACTCTTGGACATGATTTGAGTGTGTTTCTTTGAATCTAGATGTGTTTAATGGGCTATGGGGTCTTTTACTCCATAGGGCTTCATGTGTTTTTGTGATGTGTGTTACACAGCACCCTCAGTGCAGTGACACAGGGGTGTCATAGTGACCCCCCAGTATAGACTCCATACCCTGGGACTGACTACTGTCTCCCAGGGCATGTAAAGTCACCATTGACTTTACTAGTCTTAAATTCTGAACAGAACCAGCACAAACCATCATATTGTGGACGTACTGGCTGGGGCAATTCGATTGCCCCAGGGTCTGTTAGTCGAGGGGGCACGTCTCCGTCCCCCCTGATCGAGTTTTGGCTGGTGGCAGTGGATACTACTTTTTATATTCAACCGCAAATATTTTCCTATGGGATTTCCCATTGTTTTAGGCTACTATCTTTATTTAATTATTTACGGTAGCCTCGAACATACCGCCGGTTTATTTAATTAATATCAATTCTCCGGTTGGTATTTTTTGCCAAAACTTGATTCTAAAATGGCGTTTGTGTTCTCTTCTGTGACTCCAACCCAAGTCGAGCCCTTTGTTCCACTTTTTGGCGGGCTTCTCCACAGAAGCCCTCCAAAGTGGTGCCACTCTGTCTGGGGTACTTAGGAGGGGTGGAGGGGAATTTAGGCACCCTGGACTGAGTTGCCTAGGCAACTCAAGTCACACTCCATCCTGATTGGCCCAAGTGGTGAGCCGGCCGGCTCACCACTTAGCATGTTTGAGTGACAGCTAGGCTGAGTGAATGGGGGTTTGCTGCATAAAAGCAGGGCTTTGGGGACTGGAACTTCAGAAGTCGCCACAGGACCTAAGAATCCGACGAGGGAGAAGCTGAGGCGACCTGCCACGACACCACCACCGGTAGAGCCCTGCTGGACCGTCTCACCACTTTTCCCAACGACAGAGGAGATCTCCCGCCGGAGAGTCTTCTTCCTTTGACTGGTGGGGATAACCAGTTTCACCGTCTTATCGCCTTCCCGACGTACCTCGTGGCCGCCTTGCCTGTGCCAAGCACCCCGGCAACAGGGATACCACGTTTTACCACGACCGCGAAACAAAGGTGCCACTTTTAACCGGAAAACTCTGCGGCTGGTTTCTGCCCTGGTAGTGCAACGACCTTCATCTTTCCTCCAAGTCAAGATCTTCTCTTCCCCTGGACGACGACGCAACTTGCACCCACTACCAGGAACAACTGCCACCGCTGGAGGATCCTTCCCACTTAAGGTACTGTGTCCCGCCTGGCTTCCCTTGCTACCGACTGTACGGGGTAGATTTAGCCCCCGGCTTTCGAACCTGGGTAGCCTGGGACACACTCGCTAAACTTTCCTAAGCCTCTCTAAACTCTTTTTGAACCCTCTGCAAGTCTTTCTAAGCCTAGTGTAACTGTGTGATCTTGGGCGCATTTGTGCTCTGCTCTCTCTAAGAGTGGGCCCAGCCTTTGGACTTTGGCTCACCAGTGACTTTTGCTCTTCTGCCTTGCTAACAATGTTCCTGAATCTTAGAGGGGTGTACCTTTCCATATTCTGTCTTTTTCCCTCCCTTTCTCACAAACTTATTGGAGTGTCATCTAGTTAAGCGCTCACCTCTGTATGAAAATAAGTGGTGTTTTACAGTGACTTATCTGATAAGGAAAAAGGGGTGTATATATTATAATAGTAACTGTGTTTAGAATATTTTACAATAAAAGTGCTGCAGTGTTTTCAACAGTGTGTTTTAAAATAAATAATTATATACTTTGATACCAAAGCTCTGGTCAGTGTTTGCTTGTATTGTTGTATCTGAGTGCCTATTGTGTATACTTTGCATACTGCCTAACTCTTCTTGAGGGAAGTCTGACTGCTCAGCCACAGCTACCAGGTAAATCTGGGTGGTACAGACTGCTACCAAGTGGGTTTACTGCCAACACCTGTAATCTTAAATCTTTTGCAGTGGTCCCTAAGGGAACTGCACAGGTTTCTGCCTAACACACAACACCCTCAGTGCAGTGACACAGGGGTGTCGTAGCGACCCCCAAACATAGACTCCATACCCTGGGACCGACTACTGTCTCCCAGGGCATGTAAAGTCCCCATTGACTTTACTAGTCTATTTTTATTAACTTAAACCAGTACGACCCATCTTACTATGGAGGTACTTGGAAGGGTTTAATAGTTTTTCCCCTATGTTCATTTTCGAAGGGTACCTTAAAGTCCTTCTCTCTAAAGTTTCTGGCTGGTGGCAGTGGTTACTACTGTAAATATTCGACTGTGAATATTTCCCTATGGGATTTTCCCATTGTTCGAGGCTACCACTTTTTCTGACAGCCTCTAACATACCGCCAGTGCATTTTAAAATTAACTTTGCTCCGGTAGGTTTTATTTGCCAGAACTTTAATATAACTTCTTTCTCGTGTCTTTCTCTACGATCCTAACCCAGGTCGGGGATCCTTTGCTCGTCTGTTTGGCGGGCTTCTGCCCAGAAGCTCTCCTTCCAGCGCCACTGAGTCTGGGGTGGGTCCATTGTGTGGGAGGGGGAGTGGGACCCTTGGACAGGGTTGCCGCAGCAACTCAGATCGCACTCTAACCTGATAGGCTGGAGAGTCTCCCGCCAAGAAGACCACTCCACTGTGTGAGTGACAGCTAGGCTGTATGAATGGGTCTCTTTCTGCATAAAAGCAGGGTCCTGAGGACTGGAAGGGCAAGACGTCGCCACTGGAACTACGGAACCGAAAAGGAGAGAAGCCAAAGACACCTGCAACGACTACCACCCCCGGTGAAGCCCTGCTGCAGCATCTCACCACTTTTCTCCACACGACGAGAGGAGATCTTCATCTGGAAGAGCCTTCTTCTCTTGAGCTGGTGGGGCCAACCAGTTTGCCAATCGCCTTCCTGAACCTGCTGTGGTCGAATCGCCAGTGCCCTGCACTTGGAGACCGGATAGCCAAGCAGCTATCGACCCGGACCGCGATTAAAAGGCGCGTACCTATTAAACTTCGTTTGGCAGCACCGTGGCTGTTTTCTTCCCAGGGTAGTGCAGTACCTCGAACCTTCCTCCACAACGAGAGCCTCTCTTCCTCTGCTGGATCACCCGAACTGCAGGAACTACCAGGAACAACCGCCACCGCAGGAGCCACTTCTTCACTTTTAAGGTACATTGTTCTGCCAGGCCGCCCTTTCTTCGCGGTAGTGCTAAAGGTGTTTTAAATCCTTTTCTTACCTGTTGGGTTGGCCGCCCCTCTCTCTTAACATTGTCTTTCGCTTTCTGCATCCACCTTTTCAACATCATTAACCAAAGACTTGACTGCAGCTACAAGAACATTTTGCTCCTGGGCCCTTGCCCTGTACCACTAACTCTGGCACAGGCCTACTGACTCTGGTCACATTTGTTAGACCTGCTTTCCCGAGATTGATTCTCCATTCGAACTGTGTGGTGCAACCCTTTCTTATAACTACCCTTTCCTTCCCACTGCAAAATCATTGTGAAATACCATTTTGCTCAGTTTTCATCTGAAGTATTGCCTATACTGATGCACTGTCTTGCTGAACTGGTTCACAACTGATGGGAAGTGTTGCTAGGGGGAATAAGAACCTATTTCTAGATAACTTGTGTTTTCCCTCCCTTGTGAGAAATTGCTAGAGGATCCCTTGTGTAGTTGTCACTGTGCCGTTTTGCTCAGTTTTCACTCTGGTTCACTTGGTCTACAATTTATATAGGGAGTGTGTATATTTTCCTATTGACTTAATTTAACTTGTTTGATACTTGTGATACATGTGTTTACTTAGAAGTGTATAAAATAAATATATATATACTTTTTGACTACAAAGCTTTGGTCAGCGTTTCCTTGTGCCATAGTATAGTAGGCCTATTGTGTAAACCCTGAATACTGCTCATCTCCCTCTTGAGATAAGTCTGACTGCTCAGCCACAGCTACCAACTAAATCTTTGTGGTACAGACTGATACCAAAGGGGATTTATTGCTCTCACCTGTAGTCCTAATCTGGTGTAGTGCTCCCTAAGGGAATTGCACTGGATTCTGCCTAACAAGGAGGCAATCTGGAATTCAGTTGGCCCAACAGAGATTGTAACGTGGACAGCACCTGGAGCGATAGCATCGCCTGCGGGTTCACCAAAGGGTAACTGGGTGGACCAGCCTCCACACCCATCAATGTCGTCGGACCAACACACTGCAGGCCCAGGGCCGACGGATCCGCCACTGGATCCCCATCGTCCTCCACTTCCGATGCAGTCTCTTGCTGTAGAATAGTGTCTGGTAGATGAAAGTCAAAAGCAGAAGCCTGCCACACCTCCCTCGTCGGTAACAAGCTGCTCGACGACGACAGTATCGGGTCTCTACCGGAGCCGTAGACATCACAGTCGACAACGGTATCGCAGTTGATAACAGAATTGTCGACGACGGGATTCCCATTGACGATGACATAGTTGGAACTGCAGCTTGCGCGGCAGATACTTCAAGCGATCCCGTCTGCTTGGTCCCGCTGGGCCGATGCTTCGACGACTCTCTACTGGAGGAGGATTTGTGATGGTCCCCTGAAGAGGAGCGTCTCGACGAAGAGTCTTTCTTGGCCTTCACCTGAGACTCCTTCTCAGGCTTACTTCCAGATCCTCGTGATTGGTACAACCGACCATGCTTGGACGAAGACTTCCCTTTAGACAGATGTTTACTTGAAGAGGGGCGGCCACTCTCACCGACCACTGGGACAGGCCGGGACTTTTTAGCCGCAGGCTCTGATGATGCGACTGGCGATGATCTGCCGCTTGGGCTGGCCTTTCCGATGCCAAGCTACGCACCGAGCCCACCACCGAGGAAGGGTAGGTACCTTCATTCAAACAACACTCCAACCGCTGATTGCGGTCCTTACGCGTCTTTTGGGAGAACCCCTTACAGATCTCACAGGATTCGGCCGAATGATGGGGGTAGAGGCAATAAAGGCAGTCCATATGCCCGTCCCCCTCGTACACTTTCCGCAACCCGCAGGTCGCACAGGGCCGGAACAACGATTTTCCTGAAGACATTTTTCACCAATCGCACCAACACATGTACAAATTACAACAAACACGAGGTAATCCTTACCTCTCACGAACCCTGACTCCCAGTGAGACACACTATTCCATCCTGGAAAAGGAACTGTTAGCCATCCGCCAGGCCTTCACTGAATGGCGACATCTACTTCTGTGTGCTAGATATCCAGTTCAGGTCTGCACGGACCATCGGAATCTTCAAATTCTACAATCATTGGAGTATAGGAACAGTCGTCAGGTGCATTGGGCCTACTTCTTTGCCCAATACCAATTCCAAATCACACATGTTCCCGGATCACAAAACATGATTGCTGATGCCTTATCCCGACGTCCTGAATATGTAACTACTGAAGACAAGGCCTATCCTAAGATGTTTCCCCACACGATCTTTGTAGCTCAAGCAGTCAACCTCCTGGAAGAAATTCGAGTACAAACCCAATCCTCTGATCTCTGGAAGGATATTTCAAGGAAGAATCCATGGAGCCTAAGACTTACGGAAGGATACTTATTCAAGGACAATGCACTGGTCATTCCTACACAGAAATTACAACAAAGAATGATAAACCTCTGTCATGATACCCTTCACTCCGGACATCGTGGCATAACCAACACCCTCTGTCTTATACAAAGACAGTTTTGGTGGCCTGGAATGAAGACCGACATACAGCAGTACATCAAATCTTGTGCTGTCTGCTGTCAAAACAAACATGATAACAAGAGACCAGCGGGTCTTCTAATGCAACCATCGCTGCCAACAAGGCCATGGGAAGTCATTGCAACAGACTTCATTGTGGAATTACCACCTTCCCGAGGGTACACGACCATCATGGTTACCATAGATTTGTTCACTCATATGGCTCATTTTACACCCCTGTGTAAGTTACCATCCTCGTCCAAACTTGCAGGAATCTTCCTGGAACACATATTTTGTTTACATGGACTCCCTTCCAAGATCATATCTGATCGAGGACCTCAGTACGTCTCTCAATTCTGGAAACATCTCTGTCGCATTTTGGGAATCCAACGTGCCCTCTCATCTGGTTATCATCCCCAGACCAACGGGGCCACAGAACATGCTAATCAGACCCTGGAACAGTATCTTCGATGTTTCGCCACCAAGGTTCAGGATGACTGGTCGCTCCTTATACCCGTGGCTGAGTTTGTCTACAACAATTCTGACCATTCAGCAATTAGGACCAGCCCCTTTTATTGTAGCCAAGGGTTCCATCCATCAGTTCTACCCTCTGTTCTCCCTCATCCTACACAAGTACCTACTGTTGACTCCTGGATTGAAACCCTCATCAACGTACACCAAGAGGCCAAAGAAAATTTAGAGAAGGCCAGAACTCAGACTAAGAGGTATGCGGATTTAAAAAGGAGACCAGGTCCTTCTTATGCAATTGGTGATCAAGTCTGGTTGTCCTCGAAGTTACTACCCCGGCATCTACGGCCAAACAAGTTGGCCCCTTGGTACTATGGTCCATTTCCCATCAAGGAAATTATCAACCCGGTTTCATATCGGATTAGTCTACCAGACTCTTGGAAGAAAATTCACCCAGTATTCCACACATCCTTACTAAAACCCTACCACCAATCCTCCCGGAAATCCTACCGACCTCCCCCCTCTACTGGTCGACAATCAATTGAAATATGAAGTGTCTCGAATATGTGACTCCAGGTATAAACGGGGTCAGCTTCAATACCTGGTTGAATGGAAAGGATATCCTCCTAGTGAAAGAACCTGGGAACTACTTTCTAATCTCAAGACTCCTCGACTACTCAGAAGATTTCCCCTTATACACCCGGGCAAACCTGGTGGAACAGCCTTTCGGAGAAGGCATGCTGTCATGACCCACAGAACGCGCCGCTTCTGGACTTCCTGGTCCTTGTCACGGCGGGGGTTGCATTCATTGTTTCTCCCAACATGGCCGTATCACGTGACACGCCGCGCACCAGCCTTCACGGCGCACGTAGTACGTTCCATAAATACGCCACGCACCCGCGGGCCCGCGCGTCTCAATGCTATTGCGAAGTAGCAACCAGACGTGTGCTCCGTAGCTCGCGGTATTATTCCCTTGCTTCTTCCACCCTAGCCCAATTCTAGTCCCTTCCTCCCTTTCTTGATTGCTGGACTCGTGTGCTAGTTGCGCACCGTGTTATTTCCTGGATTCCTGGACCGTTGCTTCCCGGTACTTGAACGCACGCTGGAGTCAGAAGAGACTCGTGCAGCCTTATTTAAGACTCGTGCAGTACGCAAGAAAGCATCGATCAGGAAATCCAGCAAAGATCAAAATCATGTGATAAGGGGGGAACTCCTTGACACCTTTAGCCACTGGCACCCCACAATGGGTTCAATTACCCATAAAAACTAGCCCAATCCTGGAGGGCAGCCGTCATAAGGGACCAAGAAGAGGATGCCAAGGTACCAACGTCAGCCTTCAGGTAGCAACTTACATATGCAGATGTAACAAAAAGGATTGTTAAATCGAACCCGAATAGTGCAAAGGTCCTAGTAAGAGGGCCTAGCAGAGCTGTGGGTCTGTTTGCTCTATGAAGGTAAGAGGGTGTCGATGGAGTGTGCTGTATGTGAATTGGAATATGAGCACATGTATGAGAAATAGAAATGAGTTTCAAGTGTGGTGCTGTGTAACTGTTGAAGCAGCATATTTGGGCACTAGTATGGCCAGGAAATGTAAAGCACCTCACATAGGAGATATGAGAACAAAGAATATCTCAGGAGTGGATTGCTAGGTTCTTCCTTGATGGTTACTACATATGTCATTGGGCATATCAGTAGGGTGTCTGGGATGACTGCTGTTGCACGGGTGGGTGAGTATGTGAACGACGTGAGTTGATGGCGTGTGTATGATAGGGCTTGTGCCAGATGCTCTATGTGAAGGCCAGTGATATTCGTGGTGAGTTGGTGTGAGGTGCCTTAAAGGACTTTATGGTTTTCCTGGGAGGGTTGAAAGCCAGGTTCAGGCTTACCAGATAAAGAAAGTTGCTCTTATAGCTTTATTTTAGAAGATTCATCTTTCCAGGAAAGCACTACAATGCATGCAGGTACAAATCAAACCATCATTGACTTATTATCACAAAGTAAAACATTAAAAAATCATCAAAAACAATAGACAAGCTATCCATAAAACAAGACTACATTACATAAATCTCAAAACAAATTATTTTCCCAGTGTCCTCATAGCTGTATATGAGTTGAAATGTTGACTTCGATTTCCTTAGCTTTCATGCAGACTAAATATATGTCTTGATCTACACCAGGCAGGGAAAGTTCCCGTTTCCCAAATGACACATTAAAGCTAGACAGCATAGTGTAAGATTTAGATTACTCAAAAGGGGAAGCATATTTCTCTTTTTTATTCAACTATAAATAGGACAAAACATCAAAACATGCAATACTTTGGATAAAACGGATACATGGCCAAAAGGTGACTCCTTTTAACTGCTATATATTCAATTGTAAGCAATTAAATTGAGATCGTGCCAGCAAGGCCTTCAATAGTGGAAAACAGGCGCTATTCTAGACTACTTACATTACATTAAAATACCTCTGTTTCCAAAAAATGAAGAAGATCATGCAAGATAATGTTAAAAGCCCCATCCCTGTAACAATAACTCATTAAATTAATTAGATGTTCCTTCTTCAACTGTTTCATCTCATTCCGATGGGCCAGTATGGAGTCACTGATTCCTTTTATGGGACTGCTTGAAAGAGTAGTTAACAAAGCGTGCTTAGCTGTCTTGTGAATAAGGTTTACTCTGGCCAACTCCACCGTAACATAAGCAATTCAAGGAGCAAACTGTACCCTCTCTCACGACCAAGTATCTTTAATAATGTGTTGTGTGAAAATAGCTTTTTGATTGGAGAGACTGTAAAAATAACGCTGCAGGCGCCACATAAAATAGATCTTCAATAAAAGATCATTCCAATTCCCTATGAAAGAAGAGTTAACTGGCTTCTAAGTGGCTTGGCTGTGAGGTGATATTGGACAACACCAGTACTTGCCAGATAGTTTTGTTGTGTGGGGTTCGGAGAAAAGCCTGGTATTAGGAAAATGTATGGCGTGTAAGGTGGTCATGAGTTACTCAGGGAGGGTGAGAGTACTAGATCTTGTCTTTTTTAACTAAGAAGTAGGCCCTGCAGAAAACGAGTGAATATGAATCAAAGTTGTGATTTAGAGAAAAAAGTACAGTCTAAGTCAGCATCTTTGCAGCTTCATTTGACATACCTAAGGCCTATCCCCCTGAAGTGCACAGTGAGCGATGCAGATGGGTCTTCGAGGAGATGGCTGCTACATAATAAAGATTTGTAATGGGTATTGTACCAGTGTCCCAACAAGGTACATGACTATTGGGAGCAAAAGTTAAAAGGTGGGGTAGAGTAGGACAAGGGGGCCATGGGGCGTACACCCTCACAAAGAGAAAGGGGGAATTACAAAAACAGCCAATATCATGAAAATAGTACAGAAGCCCTTCACTGGAACTGGACACTGGTATCTTTGAGAGTTTCAAGCATAACTCCTTTCTATATAGAGCTCCACCTTGCAACTTGTAAGATAAAAGACTGAGCAACACCTACAGAGTCAGACACACAGACTGCCATAAATGTTATGTTAGTAGGTTTTACACTGCACCCAAATCACCACTGTAGTAGTTTCAGAGCGCCTAGGCTTGACCATGGAGTGGACTATTTTATCCTCACATGGGGTACTCATACTTCACACTGCTGAAAGAAATAATTAGCAAGAATAAGACAAGGGGATGGGAAAACAAAAAATAGATGCAACAAAGAAAGGGCAGATGGACGCAGCGGGAAGAGGACTGTTTTGTGATAACTTGGGTGTATGCCAGTCCTGTTAAGTGGACCATAATTGTGAAATGTTGAAAGAAGAACATTTCCTAAATTGTTTTAATAATTGGATTAGGTTTCCAAAACAGATTTGGATCATTGTAAATTAGTACTCAGTGTAATGTTGGACACATAAGCAGCTCGAGGATGTAACCAGGCAATCGAAGAGGTTTTGTGGCTTATTTGACCAGTCATACCTACAAGTTGTACCGCAGCTCAAACTCCAGAATGTTTATTTTGGAACTGCCAAGCTTGAGCCAAGAGTAGTTTGTTCAAATATAAGCCATGTAAAACGGTGAATGGTATTGCTAACAAAAGGTAGAGAAATTAAATATGGTAAAATTGAAACATCCTCACGCCTAGATGTGAGACGCTTATGCTGAGTATTTGTTTTGTGGGAATATCATGCTAGACTTTGTGTTATGTGTGGGAATAAATAGGTCTAAAGGTTTTGACAAAACTTAGTTGTACCTGAGTAAAGTTCAAATAAAAATAAATAAATAGGTCTAATAACGAGAGGGGAAGGTTGTGCAACCTATGATTGGTCTGATAGTCGTTTTAATTTCTGTGTTTTTAACCTATGGTCAAAAACATAGTACAGACTCTTTTCCATTGCCAAGCAGAGAGTGTGTGTGATGCCTCAGCCATTTTAGGCGGGCTGATGGATTGCCCCAGCATCTGCCCCGGACAGTCTATTACCACGGCATGAAGATCAGAGTTGATCAAGTATACCAAAGCTCTAAACCTTGAATCTAAGGGCCTCATTATAAGTATGGAGGTAGCCATGCCGCTCTTAGCGGCATGGCTACCTGCATACCGGGTACCGGGTCCGGATTCCCTGAATGGGGAAATACCGGGCCATTCCGACCTTGGAGGGGCCGGTATTTCCCCACTCAGGGATCTCGGACCCGGTACATCCCCATTCGAGCCTGTATAGGGCTCAATGGGAATGGGGAGCATACTAACAACGGACCCGTTAAAGACGGGCCCGTTGTTAGTATGCTGGTCCGCTCGCGGGGCCCGCAAAGGATGTCTGGTAAAACCAGGTGTCCCTAGCGGGTCCTGTGAGCAGACCTCGTAATGAGGCGGTAGGGGGTAACGGCGCCGGCAGCTCTACCGGCGCTGTTAACCCCCTACCGCCAGGGTCGTAATGAGGCCCTAAGTCTTTAGTTCAATTCTGTTACGATGAGTGGGATCACGAGTAGGGATCTAATAACCTCAATTTAACTATGTGTGTGATGTACATTTTTATTAAACAGATTTACTACACCACTTGTTCAACTGCACGCAACTGTGGCAAACGGCTTCAAAAAAGTGACAACTCGCAAGTGCGTTTGAGGGAAGATAATGCGCAAAAATCGCCTTTGTTAAATAAAAACAATAATTTAAAGTATTTAAGTTCACAAATAAATTGAATAAATAAAATACATTTCAAATACTAACCTGCCATGAGTCAATTGTAAGTGAGCGGGCATGTTCCTTTAACAGGTGAGGAACGACTGAATTTGTCCTACCATGGGCCTCATTACGAGTTGGGCGGTATCCCGCCGGTAATGAATACCACCCATACGAATTACTGTTACCTCACTTGGTCCGGCGGAATTTACGGCGGATTACATGTGGTGGTAGCGATGAAATTCCCCATTTAATTTCAGTCCATTGGACTCAATAGGGCTTTTCTGGCGGAATTATCGCAGCAGAATTTCCGCTATGGTAATTGCACCAATTCTGTCGATTTTTCGGCAGTGAGTTGGAGGACTTACTTCCAGGAATTTCCTGGAGGCAAATCCTCCACTTCATGCCCAAACTCGTAATTTGGCATAGTGGTAAAGTTGGCGGAGCAGAGATTTACCGCCAACTTTACCACTTACCGCCAAACTCATAATGAGGTCCATGCATGTGCTGACCTACGAATTATGCAAAGGCTCTTAAATAAAATAATTTTTGCTATAATAATAATTTGTGTTCCTATATAGTGGCAATTACCGGATTCCTCCAGTTTGAAAGTGAGGCAATAACAGGTGTTAATATTAACAGATTTAATGATGCTCAATTCATCAAACTCGGAAGGATGATGGGCAAAGTCAGCTTTGTTGAGGGAGTTAAAGTAGCAAAGTTCAGGCTGCCCCAATGTCTGGGGCAAGCGCTTAACATGTGAGCCATCCACCTGGACTATGAAACAACCCTAGAGAGAATGTAGACTTTCTTTTAATGCCTAAGGAGAATCTATGCTGCAGTATATTGGAGGACATGCTATGCAGTATTTTTGGTACATGGTCGGGAGGATAGCGCAGGGGTAACGTGTTACAAGACAACACAGAGCAACACTGGTTCTAATCCTGGTCCCACAGTTAGAGACTGTTCTCTGGTATTAAGCGTGTTATAAAAGATGAATTAATCAAGTCTAATCTCAACATTATTCGAGCCAATTTGGAAGCACACTGTTGCGGTCCATCAAGGTATTTAAACCTTACTCAAACCTTACTCAAATGTAGCCAGCAGAATTGAACAAATGTGATTATTCTAGGCTCAAACACAAGCTTGCTATCCAGTTTTATGCTTCGAGGCCTGACTGAAGTAAGGGGGTAAGTAGGCAGGCGGGACACAAATTGAAAATCCATCAGCGAGGCACTAGGTCAAATATAACAATAGCGTTAGTCTTACTTGGACCGTGTTTCCAATGATTCACCGCATCCAATGATCAAAATGCTTATCTCCTTCAAAGTACACCGCCAGTTGGCACAAACTTCTCCCCGTGGATGGATTCGCAAAGAGGTTGCCGGACACAGAAGGGCAGTAACACGCAGCTCGTGAACTTGAAACCATTGAATATTTCTTTATTGTAAAATGTGGACCATGCCATCGAATCCCCTGTGCACAAGGCCAGTTGTCATCATAATTTTGCAACATAAAAAACAAGTGTGCTGTTCCTTAGTCACTGGTTGTGGAGAGGTGCACAGTAGCTCATGCAGAGCTTGCCAAACAATAGGGTTTTGGGCAGGCAAGGTGTCATGCAGAGACGTTTCCGATGGTCGTTATGGCACCTTTGGAGACGCATTGCTCATACCTGGTTGCAATCTCCCAATATGGTGCCTTCTGGAGTGTGCAGCGTTGCAGTCTTGCAGGTGTAATGTGTTTGCTTGGCTCTGCCTCCCTTCCAGGGGAAAGCATTTCAGTCTGCCAGACCCGGTACTCGCTGCATTGCTACTTTTCATAGCGGACGCTCCATGAGTTTGAATCTTTCTATACTTTGTATGCCTCTGTTCTGAATGCTTCAGTTAACCTATCTCTCTCCCGAATTTCTAGATTTACACCATTCATACGGCCGCCAGTCGTCCCCCTACTAACGAAACCTCCCGCAATTCCCGCTTCAGGTAGAGAGTCTTGTTAGGTAGCCATAGCAACACTTAGAGTTCCGACGCACACTGACCCTTTCTCCTATCCCGCTTCAGTCACTGCGTATGGATCAACAGAGAACTGCCTCCCACGATCTCCCAGCGTTTCAGTCAGTCTGCCGTGCACCTCGTCTTACGTGGTGGATGTGATGTACATGTGACCGTACATGTGTCACGTGACGTGACATTCTAATTAAACATAAGCACAGAGCCCGCCTGAGGCAGTTCCGGCTCTGACTCGACAGCAGTGTGTCTGTGTCTTCTTCCTTATGCGTATTAGCAGCTGCGTCACTACGTGTGGGCCTGCCCTCATTAATTCCTCCTACATCACATTGGAGACGAAGGATGGGATTCCCTACAAACCCAGTGAGAGAAATCCTCATATAATCACGCTCCCCCGACAGCCCAGGCTCGCTGAGTTACTTGCGCCGGGCATAACAGTTGGGTAGCGTGAGGAAAAAAAAAAGACGCCATAAGCCCGCCATCGCGGACTTAGTAAGTGCTGCGCTTTCCTGTCACATGCGCTGCAGGCGACGATCAAGCACACAGCACAGCTGCTCTCTGGCACACCCACACAACGTGAGAGGGGATGGGCTGAGAAAAAAAAAATGTTTTTTTATTTTTTTTAAATATCTCACATGAAGTAAAGGAAAGAACATATATGTGAGGAAGGGGTCCCTTCTATGGATTACTGAAAATGAATCCACAAACTAAGAAAGAAATATTGCTTCAGTACAGACAATAACAAAACAAAACATTAGTAGCAGTATAGCAAAAACTGGATTGAGCACATACAGAGACAGCAATTCAGAAAAAGAGCACAAAGCCCATTGCCACCAACTGAAACAACAACATAACATACGCAGATGCTGAGTATCTAGTGGGTTTTTCTCATTTTATCAGTATTACAGTGTCAAAAGAAAACTGAAGCACAGACATGGTACCAAAGGAGACACTATTTATGTGAAGAACACGTCAGAAAACCAACATACATAGTTTAAATTCTCAGACATA
Organism: Ambystoma mexicanum; assembly: GCF_040938575.1. NCBI lineage: Eukaryota > Metazoa > Chordata > Amphibia > Caudata > Ambystomatidae > Ambystoma > Ambystoma mexicanum. Next base: position 219,317,638 of record NC_090940.1, read on the forward strand.
TTCACAACAAAATTATGTTTTATAAGTGTAAATAATGGCAGATGATATCACAACGCCACAGAGGTTGCATAACCAAAGCCGGAACCCAGACACCAGCACATGGTTAGACACAGCACAGGGCACTTTTATGCAACCTTATCAACCATTTGGGACCCGCATTGGTCTAAGGTGAGAACTGTGGTTGCAACAGTTTGAACTCTCCCTTCAAACACGCAAAATTGAAGATGAAGAGATCAAGAGGGCGTTTTTAATGCTTAACTTAGGCACAATGGTCCTTCGCATCTTCAATGCTCTACCTAACCGAGGTACAGATGATGACTATGCTACGGCTAGAAACGTCCCCACGAAGAAATTTAAACCAAAAGCCAGTCATGATTTTGAGAGATTCAAGATGAGTCAAGCCAGACAACGCCCACAAGAAAGCATAGAGGATTTTCACAGTCGACTGAGAGAGATGGCATTGTCATGTGACTTCCCAGATGAGGAGTTTGCAGTCCGACAACAAGTCATAAATGGGCTGTCTTCAGAGAAGTTAAGACGTGCAGTCCTAGCTAAAGAAGATCTCCCGCTTGACACTATTCTGACAATGGGCGACTACGTGAAAGGACTGAGGAACACGCAACAGAGATGGAACAGATTATAAGCCGTTTACCATTAGATGCTGATCTGACAAAGGACAACTCCCCAACCGTGAATGCCCTGAGACATCAGAAGCCACGAAGGAAACCATCTAACAAGAGGGTGAAAGGCTGTATATGGTGTGGTGGGCAGCACAGCAGAAACGAGGCATGTCCGGCATATGGCACCACATGCCACAAGTGTGGGAAGGAGAATCACTACGCGTCAGTATGCTTAAGTTCAAAGTCAACTAGTGGCACTACTAATCGGGGGAGAACCCCACGACACAGAGATGGTGTAGGTAATCGAGGTCCTACAATGCATCAAAGGAAGCCGCAACACCGTTGGAATAGACAAAAAGAAAAGACCCGGCCAAACAAAAGTGGACGTGCACGTGCAATTGGAGGTGAAGAGTCTGACAGTGATAGTAGCAGTGAAGAAAGTCCATCTAGCAGAGAGACATTCCTCGGAAACTCCAAATGGAATTACCATCAGCGAAGGGAGAAAGCACATATGATATCAGCTGTGAAACCAGGAAACAATGATAGTCAGAGTGGTGCCAAGTCACGACGATGTACAATATTAGTGGAAGATATTCCAGTTACCATGATGATAGATACGGGAGCCACTGTAAATGTTATGCCTGTTTCCAGATTTGAGAAACTAAAACCACAGCCGAGACTCAGACGACATTCAGTTTTGTTGTATGCTTATGGTTGTAAGAAACCTCTTCCAGTAACAGGATATTTCAAAACGACACTTTCACATCGTGGGGCCAGTTGCAAAACTCGAATCCATGTGGTAGATGCTGGTATTGAAACTTTACTCAGTTGCTCTATGGCTGAACGTCTAGAAGTAATACAATTCAATCTTGCAATACAGCCTGAGAACATCGAGACCCTTCTAAAGAAACACAGAAAACTTTTCAATGGCATTGGGTGCCTGAAAAACCGGTCAGTAAAACTACATATTGACCCAACAATTGAACCTAAAGCAGTGAGACACAGGAGGGTCCCTTTTCACATGAGAGCTGCCGTGGAAGCAGAACTAAATAAATTAGAAGATATGAAAATCATCGAGAAAATGACAGGAGCTACGCCATGGGTCTCACCCATGGCAGTCACGGCAAAACCAAAACAACCAAATGCTGTACGCATCTTTATCGATATGCGCTTGCCAAATGCAGCAATTGGACGAGAACGACATATTACGACTACAATTGATGAACTGATCGTAGACCTCACTGGCGCAACTATGTTTAGCAAACTTGATCTTCGGTCTGGCTATCATCAGATCCGTTTGGCCAAAGAATCACGTTCTATTACCACGTTTTCATCGCATTTAGGGCTTCGTCGATACCGTTGCCTCAACTTTGGAATATCATCATCGGCAGAGATTTTTCAGAATGAGATTCGACGAGTGCTCAGGATCTACCAGGTGTCACTAACATTAGTGATGATATTCTAGTCTCTGGAAAAACAGAAAGAGAACATACAACACGGCTAGCGGCAACTTTACAACGACTGGAAGATTCAGGGCTCACACTCCATGCTGAAAAATGTGAGTTTGGAAAAAAATTATTGAAATTTTTGGGATATGTATTCAATGAGAATGGCATCTCACCAGATCCCAGTAAAGTAAATGACATTAAAAATACAAAAGCACAGTTAAATGTATCAGAGGTAAGAATCTTCTTAGGTATGGCAACGTATTGCGGCCGTTACATTCCAGATCTTGCCACTATTGCTGCCCCTTTACGAGAACTTACAAAAACAAAAAATGTTTGGCAATGGGACATCAGAGAGGAGCAAGCATTTCAGAAAATAAAAGAGTCACTCTCTAGTGATACAACAATGGCATTTTTTGATATCAATCGTAAAACAGAACTGCTTGTGGATGTGAGTCCAGTAGGATTGGGAGCAGTGCTGACACAAAAAGACAAAGAGGGAACAGTCTATGTTATTGCATATGCGAGTAGAGCACTCACACAAGCCGAGAAAAACTATGCTCAAATAGAAAAAGAAGCACTAGCTATTGTCTGGGGAAGTAAGCATTTCCAAGTATATATCCTAGGGCACCCAGTAACTGTGCTCACTGATCATAAACCACTCGTCCCTATTTTCGGAGGCACAGCTCCACACCCACCGGCAAGGATTGAAAGGTGGTTATGGCAAGTGCAACAATTTGATCTGAATGTACAGTATAGAGCAGGAACTGACAACCCGGCAGATTACTTATCACGCCACCCACGAGCAGCCACAGCGTCTGAACTAGAATCAGCAAAAATTACTGAAGAACATGTCTGCCAAATCACTGAACTTGCTAGACCAAAAACCATGACACTCGAAGAGATTCAGTCTGAAACAGAAGCTGATCCATGTCTACAGCTTGTGAAAACTGCCATTTTAACAGGAGAATGCACAACATTTCTATCAGCAGTTGCTGGAAGAACACAGTCAGCACAAGAATTCCTACAGGTACTATTTGGAATATGCCATGAGTTATCTCTATCAGCAGACGGTCTAATTCTAAAAGGGCATAGAATTGTGCTACCGTTATCACTACATGACAGAGGAGTCCAACTAGCACATGAAGGACACCAAGGAGTCGTCAAAACGTTAGCACACTTAAAGTCACGTATCTGGCTGCCTCATATGCAACAAAAAGTAGTAGCCCTTGTAGAGTCTTGTAGTGCCTGCCGATCTTCTCGTCGCCCAGGACCACCAGAACCCATGAGAAATCTACAAAGAAGCACTCACAGGTGGGAGTCCATCAGTATTGATTTTTACACGGTTGCTAATGAAGCCTACTTATTAGTGGCAATTGATGAGCACACTAGATATCCTGAAATGGAACTGGTCCACTCCACAGAAACGGAAGAAGTCAACACAGCTCTAGAAAAAATGTTTGCAACACATGGAATTCCTTCAACGATTAGAAGTGACAACGGGCCACCATTTACAAGTAAAGAATTTCACCGCTTTGTAAAGGAAACAGGAATACGTCATCATCACATTACGCCATACTGGCCTCAAGCAAATGGAGATGTAGAACGTTTTATGGCATCTATCAATAAAGTTGTCCGAATTGCAAAAGACAAAGGCCGTAAGTGGCTTCCTGAACTGTACAGATTTCTACGCATGTATCGTCTCACGCCACATTCATCCACACACGTCAGTCCAGCAGACCTGATGTTTCAAGTTCCCATCCAAGGAGGTTTGCCTTTACATTACTCTTGGAAACCACCTTCAGTTGACTTGGACATTATTGAATCAAGAAGGCGGTTAGATAATGCAAAAGAAGACTTGACCAGGAGAGCGAAGGAAGTAAAATACAAGTTGGTGACACTGTGCTAGTAAAAACCCGAAATAGAAAAGGAAAAATGTCACTACCATATGAATCAGAACCATGGACAGTAACTCAACGGCGACATGGCCTTGTGTCAGCTACGCGAGGACAAGAGTCAGTGTCAAGAAATGCTTCCCATTTCCAAAGAACACCACCAATCCTCTGGGAGGAAACAAAAAAAAAGAAAGTAATGTCACTGAAAATCAACCAACACAGACCAATAACCCGCAGGAAGAACAGAGTCTCTGGATGAGCAATAATTCTTCAGTCTGTTTGAGAAATGAAGATAACCATGAAGATATGCCTCACACTCCTATGCGAGAGAGGAATGAACGGTATACACTAAGGAGACAACCACCACCGCCGACAAGACTGAAAGACTATGGCCCTCATTACGACCCCGGCGGTAAGTGAAAAACGATGCCGGTAAATGATTACCGGCATTGTTTACCGCTAGGTCCGATCATGACCCGTGAAAGTGCTATTAGCGGCACCGTAGTTAACGGTGCCGCTAACAGCACCAAGCTCGCGTGCACGCGACCTTCCACGCCGTAAGTACCGGCATCGCGCAAAGGTAGGCAAATCACGAACCAAGCGGACATGCTCTTAACGCCATCGCGAAGGCCGTAAAGTAACTTACCGCCATGGTGTTAATTCCGCCATCGTGAACCAACCGTAAATGGCCATGTGCAGTGTTCCCAGCTGCCACAGGTGCACAGAATCAGCACAGGTGGAGGCAATACAGACTCGCCAAGTACAAAAAGAGCACACCCCACCCCTTCCCACACCCAGTCACACTCCACAACGATTCCAATATGACTAGCAATGTTGGGGCTTGAGGACCTGATTGCAATGCAAGTGCTACAACTACAACAACAACAACAGGCAGCACAGAGGAGACGCAGGAGGAGAAGGAGGGCAAGGCAGGACCAGCAAGCCCCACCACCACAGCCAGTGCCACCACGCAGGCAGCCCCCAATCCCACGCATCTGAGCCAGTCCATTCAACCTCACCGCTGAGCAGATCCATACCTTGTACCGTTTGGACCGGGACTCCATCACCACCATCGTTGACATGATACACAACGACATTGTCAGCATGATAGAAACACCCACCGCCACCCCCCCCCCCCCTACTGAAGGGGGTGTCCGTGCTCCACTTCCTGGCCACAGGCACCTACCAGCAAACAGTGGGGCACTTGCATGGCATTTCACAACCATTATTCTCACGTACACTGATCCAAGTGCTCGATGCCCTCCTCAAGCACACAGACGACCACATTTCCTTACCACGGTCTGCCCAGGAGATTGCAAACACCAAAGTCGGTTTCCATGCACTAGCCGGCATACCTGGTTGCATTGGTGCCATCGACTGCACCCATGTGGAATTGGTGGTCCCACATGCCATGGAGGTAGCGTACCACAACCGTAAACTATTTCACTCAATCAACGTGCAAATGGTTTGTGACTCCAACGGGATCATCACACATTGTTGTGCCCGATTCCCCGGATCAACCCATGATTCAATGGCCCTGCGTAACTCCACAATACCACGCTACATGGAGCGACATGCAGGGCCAAGATCCTGGCTACTCGGTGAGTCTCATGTCATGGCCATGGAAATGTGAAGTGGGTAGGTGATTGACGGGGGGGGGAAAGATGCATACTTTACCTGGCTGAAAGGGGGGGGGGGAATGATGCATACTTTACCTGGCTGAAGGGGGGGGGGGGGTGATGCATACTTTACCTGGCTGAAAGGGGGGGGGGGGTGATGCATATTTTACCTGGATGAAAGAGGGGGGGAATGATGCATACTTTACCTGGCTGCGAGTAGCAGAGGCAATGGAGCCAGCTCATACCCTAAAGCAGCCCAAACGTCAACTGACAACTGTACACATAATGCCGATGTAAACAGCCCTACCATGTGAATGAAGGTGTGTCCCAACCATGACACAACCTTCTGCAAGTGCATTGTACCGATTCGGACCACATTGACCTCAACGAAATGCACCTACATGCAATGACTTTAGCCAATACACAGCACCAAACACCATCAACTGAAAGGCCAGTCCCCCATAACTGCGCGCAAAGGAGGCACATGATGGACAAAAACATCAATACACCCCTACACAGACACCGAGGCCCCAAAAATTTGCCTATCAACATTAGTAGTGCTCAGTGGGGTCATCATGAGGCTGACAGCAATGTTGCCATGATGAGAGCGTTGATATCACAGGACACCTGCCAGGTCACCAAAACAAACGCCATGAACGGACACAGTGGATGGGCACTCACAAGGCACTTGACCCCCCCTGCATACATTGGTTGGTGGCATGCAAAACAGTCCATGAGAGGAATACACATATACCGGTCACATAGTGTGAATCCATTTGTGCATGTAAAAGTGGTACAAAGTAACAGTTGAATGCATGCCATGGTGGCACGTCATGATTTGAGATTTGATGTCATGACTGACACATACATTGTTGCCCACATACAGGTGATGCAGGCTATCCCCTGAAGAGGTGGCTCCTTACACCAGTCTGGAACCCACAGAACCAGCACGAGGAGGACTTCAATCGTGCACATACACGAACCTGTGTGGTGATTGAGCAGGCATTTGGCCTATTGAAGGCACAGTTTCGCTGCCTCAGCTGGTCTGGTGGGGCACTCCTGTACCGCCATGAGAAGGTGGCAAAGATCGTCATGGCATGTGTCATGCTACACAATATGTGCATCAGACGGAATGTGCCCCTGGCGCTGAACTGGAGGCACCTGACGATGAGGAGGGTGGGGATGGGGCAGCACCTCAGGGAGGCAGCGATGCACAGGAGGGGCGTGACATGCGTCGGACTCTGATCAACCAATGTTTCTAGCACACACGGATGGGGGGTGTCACATGGAGATGGCAATTGGGGCACTGTGTGTGTCTGGGATATGCACACTGTGGACTGTTCACCAATAAATCACACATACGCAATGAGCAATGTCCACACGTGATTTGTGATCAAGCAAAAATTGTATTGTAAATGTGAATTCAATTAACACACCCACTCCCCCCTCCCCCCTCAACTCCCCAACACACCCACTCCCCCCTCAACTCCCGAACACATCCACTCCCCCCTGCCCCCTCAACTCCCCGCAAAAGTGCGTGGATGCCTGTGTTGAAGTGCCTAATGTGGAATTGATCCACTGGGTGGCCTCTATTGGCAGCCCCCTCTGCCGGCCCCCGGGGCACCCCTGCCTGTAATCCGCAGGTTCCTGGCCGACCTGCGGACGGGGCTGCTTGGGGCAGAACTGACAGCGGAGGAGGTACTCGGCTGCTCACTAGGACGGATGTCCCTCATTGTCTGTACAAGCTCCAAGAGCACGTGCCGCACCGCGGCAAGTTCGGCACATATGTCCTTGGTGGAGGATTGTATAGCTGCCTTCACAGTCTCGGCACATTTTTGCATTTCAGCACTTGCACCTCCACAATCTGCCACATGCTGAGTGAGGACAGTTGGTGTTGCCTTGTTAATATTTGGTCCAGCGACTGTTGGTATTTTTGGGCATTGGATGATGCCATTGGCGCGTTCATTGGGCTACTCCCCTCCTCCACACCTTCCACTGGGCATGGAGTGGCTGGCCATGAGTTATCAGGGGATAGCCCCTGTGTGTTATCAGCATGCAGGCTACATGGAGACAGGTAGGGGGAATGAAGGTGGGCAGTGGGGGGACATTCTATGACATCCTCATCATTCCCCACATCACTATCAGAGCAAGCTGCAATGGCAGCAGTCTCCCCAATCGTACTGCTTCCTGCAGACACAGTCCCTTCAGTGGCCACCAGTTGTTGAATGTCTGTTGCTGGTAGTACCATGCTGCTTGCCTTGGTGCTTATCGTTGCCCTGGCCTGTGTTGTGGCAGTCGACTTTGGCTGCTGTGTTTTTTTTTTTGGTCCAGCAGAGGTGGAGGTTTGCTGTGGTGTTGCCTCGGGCCTGGCCTTTTTGGCAGGTGTGGTGCCAGTCTCGTCCTCGCCTGGGTCCGAATGGGAGCCTGTGGTGGAGCAAAGGAGGGAAAGTGTTATTGATGGGTCTGCGGACATTGAGCAGGCATTGTGATGACTGCCATGATTTTGATGACTAGATGGTGCACTTTGGAGGCAGTGACATACAGGTTGTCTCCCTTTTGGGTGGGAGAAGCAAGCAGGAATGTGGGTGCCTATAGTGAGAGTGTGCATACTGCATGTGTACAGGGTGTAGGTCAATGATGCCTGTTGGCAGTCTTCTGCTGATGTGTTGCGTTAACCCTATTAGGCAACATTGTGCTTCCCATGAAACTGGACTTCAGGAAGTTTAGCATGGCTTAATTTGAGGCACCTGATGTCGGGGCTCCTCTATCCATTTCACCGACCCCCTTGATGGTCTCGATGCCAATGGTTGTGGCACATATCTCCTCCCACGGCTCCATTTTAATTGGTGAGTCTGCTCCTCCACCAGTTGCCATGCCCAGGTTTCTGTTGGCAGACAGTATGCTCCTTACACGGAGCCGGAGGTCGTCCCACCTTTTCCGGGCACTGTTTTGTGGTGCGGGATGTTGTTCCTACTGCACTGACCCGCTGTGCGACTAGGTCCCATATGGCCTTCTTCCGTGCTATTGCCGGTCTGGTCATTTCAGTGGAGAATACGATGTCCGCGTTTTCATGTAGGGTTTCCACCAACATGGTGAGCTCTTCCCTACTGAAGCGCTCCTGCCGCAGCCGATCGCAAGATTTTTTGATAACTTTCGACATTATGACGATGGGTGGATGTGGGTGAAGGTTTGTGGCGGGTCTCGGGGGTCAGATGTGCACTGGTTGTGGAGAATTGCAATGGATTGTGTTTTTAAAGATGGCCGCCGTGCTCTTTCCCGTTCCGGTGCGATGGCGTAACCTCCGGATCCGCTTTTTTACGGTCACCGCTAATAGTGGTCACCTCTATTTGCGGTGATCGCTAATATCGGTGGGTAGGGTGGCGGTGGTGCAGCTTGCATGGCATACGATGCCGGTAGGTGACATTTTTGGGACGTTAACGGCATGGCGCAGATTACATTACCGGCATGGCGCAATGTTCGTGCCCGAGAGGTCGTAATTTACCGCTTTTAACGGTTTGAGGCCAGCACGGACACTTTAGTTGCGCCATGCCGGTAATGTCCATTACTTACCGCCGGGGTCGTAATGAGGGCCAATGTCCTTAATAGCATTCACATGGGGTCACGGTGGTAATTGAAGAAGAAAACATCGAGGACAACTAAAGCCAAAGACTATGTTATTGTATTGTATCTCCCACCGGAACAATCGCCAGGAATATTGCATCTCGACATCACAGGGTAAGGCCCGCACCCGCAATCCTTTAACCCTCATTCATTATTGTTAAGGTTCTCATTCTCGCTTCTACATCTGCTCACAAAGGAACTTGCAGGAATCCTTCTAAGTCTGTTCCAATCTGAGAGTTCTCTCACCGCTCCCGTAGTCACATACAGAGGTACACACACTCCTTAAGAGAGTAATCCATTCTAGTCTAGGCCTTTCCCTCGCTCTTTTCTCACCACTAATTATATCATTTTCTTCCTTATCGAATACAGCAACTCCCTGAAATCCAGTAACCGCGACTACACCCATCCGGAGGAAGGACCTCCCATCTACCAGGGAACCTGCACTTCCAGAGCTCGCGTCCAGGTTTTTTTTTTCACCCAGAGGGTTTCCCTGAGAAGCCTGTGCCACTGCAGCCGTTGCCTGGCGCATGGGCATAGGATTTTTAGGGGGATTCTTCCACTTGCTGCTGTCTCCGATCCAGGCTCTCGGATCCAGGCTCTCCTCAAGGTGGGTAACACCTTAATTTCATATTCAAGATATAAAGATGTAAACAGTTATCACAGATAGCAACGCCCATAAGCAGCATGGATCAGACACAGCAGCTGATGGCCGCAGTACAGTCCCTCATTGCCGAAGTCCAAGCCCTGAAACAAGAAAACGCAGCATTGCGCCAACACATGACCTGGTGTCAAACACTGGTCGCAGCAACGATGTGGAATACCTCCGTCCCCAACTTACCGGCCAGGGAGAGAGCAAGTTACTCACTGGCCAATCTTTGAGACCACAGGTGAACTGGAACAACAGCAGCAAGGACCGAGACAGCTAAAGGGAGGAAAGTGATAGTTAGACAAAATGTGGCAAGTAATCAAGCAACAAGGAATCAAACAGGAAGCCTGATACACCTACCTAATATAGGGTCAGCAATGGCTTTATGGGAAGGATGGATACCAGTCTCCAGGAGGCCCGGAGGTGCTTCCTTGCCCAAAAGTGCTGTAGGCGAACAGGGTTCCAGTGACCTGTGTGAGTCTGAAGGTGAAAAATAGCCACAGCGGGGGGACCACCAGGGTGAATATCAGCGGTCAGGCAGGGCTCAAGAGTGACCCACAGATACAGGGTAGAATGTATGCAGGATATGTGGGGGGCAGGCCGCAGCCATCCAAAGAGCAATCCAATGAGGCAATGGAGTGATCAAAACGTAGTAGTCCAAGGGTAATCCAGATGGAAATCCAGTCACAGCCGTGGTCAGGTAGCCGGAAGGAACACAGAAAGCCCAAAATTACCAATTCCTTAGGGAGATCCAAAGCGCAGTCCAAAAAACAGGGCAGAGGTCAGGGAGGCAAAAGTTCTGAGGCTACAAACAATGGCGAGGTGAAGACCTGCACAACCGCCGGAACAAACAGCTGAGAAGCAGTGCGCTACGTGCTTCAGCAGCTTTTACGGCCATTGCCATGAGGACGAGTCAGCTGATGGAGATGTTGCCGGCGAGTGACGACAGGCGCCCTCCTGGCGTCCTGTAGTCGCCATGGCAACCTCCAACGTGATCGCCGCCGGGAGCGCAGAAGCTGCAACAAGCGCGGCCGAACCCTCTCTCCCCCAGTGGGGACCGCGGAAACAGAGGCCTGGGGAGAACCAGCAGGAGAAACGCCTCCAGAAGCCTTGCGACGTTGGGTAAGTGTCCTCAGCCCCCTGTGTTGCTGTGGCATGACAGAGCCCCTCCGCCCCCGCGTAACTGCGGCGTGACACCCGGTCACCACAAACTTTAGCAATTCCCCAAGGACCTCTTCTTTGTGGTCAATGTGATGGGAATCCACACAAACTAAAGGAGTTTATCGAATACTGTAGAATACAGTTTGCTTTCAAGGCTGCACTTTTTCCCACGGATCGAGATAGAGTGGGAAATATGGTCTCTAATATGATAGGGCCAGCCCTGGCCTGGGTCACTCCTTTGGTCACGTCTATCAACCCCTTCCTAGATGCTTACCCTGCCTCTGTGAACAGTCTAAAAGCCATGTTTGATCGTCAAGAAATCACGGTAGCCTCAAAGGAATGATTGCTAGATTTTAGGCAGGGCACGCAAAACCTGCTATTACATCCTTTAAACAAATGGCCACAGACACTTCCTGGCCTGACAATGCTTTGGTTCCGTAGAGGCTTGAATGAAGAACTAAAGGATGAGGTGTCAAGAGTTCCTCGCCGCCCGAGGCAGAGATGATAAACTTGACTATGCAGTTAGATTATCGCATTTGTGAGCGTCAGTCTGAAAGAAGGAGGTATCGGGGATCCCGTTCCTCCTTCGATTTACCCTTCTCGTAAGTAAACCTTCAAATTCTGGGAAGGTCGTTTCTCCCGAAGAACCCATGCAGTTGGGCTCGGCTCGAGGTCTTTTGACTCCAGAGGAATGTGCCCAGAGAAGGACTTTGGGTCTCTGTATGTATTGCGGTAGCAACAAACGCGTATTACGAGACTGTCCGGTAACCGCTCCCAGGAGATCAGGAAAAGAAAGCGTCCGGCCGTGACGGGAACCATGGTTCGGAATCAAGTTGTATGTTCCCCTATTCATCATTTTCCTGTTGCTCCTTCTAATCCTTCTGAACCCACAATGGTGGTTATTCTTGTATCTATTTCCTGGGGCACTACGAAAGTCATATAGGTGCCAGCTCTGATAGACAACGGAGCGGCTGGCTGTTTTATGGATGATAAGTGGGCTGTCCAGCACAGCATTCCCCGTTCTCCAAAGTCTATGGCGATTCCAGTTGAAAGCGTCAACGGTAGCCCTTTGACGTCCGGACCCATTACTGAACATACCACGGTTCTGGAGATGTCGATGTCTTCACACAAGGAGCATATTGCAATAGACTTGATCAGGACTGTGCATTATCCTATCATTTTGGGGCTCCCATGGTTGCGGATTCACAATCCTTACATTAATTGGATGGCAGGAACTTTTTTCTGGGTTTAGAACATTGTTTGGCAGAATGTTTGTCCCATGGAGCCATTGGATTCCCTTCGCCCTCACCCCAGGTCTGGGAGTCCACCTTGCCCACTGTCCTCAATCAGGTACAGGAAATACCAGTGCCCTATCTTCCCTACCGGCATGTTTTCTCTGTCTCAGAATACACTGAGCAGCCTCCTCATCGAAGGGATGACTGTGTGATAGATCTGGTTCCAGATCAGCCGCTACCATTTGGGAGGATGTACATCTTATCCCCAAGGAAAAGGAGGTGCTCCGAGACTATCTGCAGACCAATATTCGTAATGGTCACATCGTGGAATTCACCTCACCTGCTGGTGCATCTCTCTTTTTCATTCTCAAGATGAACACCAGTGAGCTCTGCCCCTGTATAGATTACCGCAGACTCAATAAAATAACCATCCCTGACAGGTATCCAATGCCTCTTATTCCGGACATCCTTGCGGCTGTGAAACACTCTTGCATCTACACTAAATTGGACCTGGAGGGAGCATAACATCTCATCAGGATAAGGCTGGGGGATGAATGGAAGACCGGCTTTCGAACTGCGTTCGGACATTATGAATACCGAGTGATGCCCTTCGGCATATCCAATGCCCCTGCAGTGTTCCAACGCTTTATGGACCATGTCTTTGCTGATTTATTGTTGCACTACGTTATCGTCTATCTGGATGATATTCTCATATTCTCATCTTCTCTCCAGGAGCACATTCTCCATGTACAGGAAGTCCTGAAGAGACTACAGCAAAACCACCTTTTTTGCAAATTGGAGAAATGCGAATTTAACAAGTCCTCCATCTCGTATTTGGGGTATATCCTTTCGGCATACAGCATTGCAATGGATCCCAAGAAGGTAGCAGCAGTGTTACAATGGCCACACCCCACCTCACAAATACACAGATTTGTGGGATTCGCCAACTTTTACTGCCGATTTATACCAGAATATTCTGGGCTGATCCTTCCTCTCACTCAGCTACTAAATAAAGGAGTTCCTTTCTCCTGGTCTAAGCAAGCTCAGGAGTCCTTTGATGCCTTAAAGGCAGCCTTTACCTCTGTTCCCATTTTGTTGTCTCAAGACCAGGAGAATCCTCTCATTGTTGAATCGGATCCGTCACACCAGGCATTAGGAGCCGTCCTTTTACAGGAGAACTGTCAGGGAATCGAAGGACCGGTGGCTTACTTGTCCAAGACCCTTAATTCTGCAGAATTAAACTACACTGTTCTAGAAAAGGAACTGTTGGCCATTAAGAAAGCCTTTGAAGAATGGAGACATCTTCTTTTAGGGGCCAAACATCCAGTCGAGGTTCGCACGGACCACCACAATTTAAAGGCATTGCAATATGCGCAAACAAGTAACAGTCGCCAGGCAAGATGGGCTCACTTTTTCTCCCCATTTCATATCAAGTTCTCATTTATACCGGGTCGTTCAAATCTGAGGGCTGACGCCCTGCCAAGGAAAGATTCCAATCCAATCCCGAAATTTCATTCAGAGCCTCTCTTTCCGAAAGCCCTGTTCATTAATATCATCTGGGATTTCTTGCGCAAATCAAGGCCGACACTATCACATTGATGCAGCAAGAACCCCGATTTCAACTCGCTCATAGTCTAGTTGAAGATAAGGGATGTCTGTACCGCAGACTAAAGATATTCGTACCCTCTTCTGACACTCGTAAAGAGGCTCTACGTTGGTGCCATGATGCTTCTGTAGGCGGCCATAGAGGTGTGTCTAATACTATTGACCTTCTGCAACAATATTTTTGGTGGGCTTCTCTCAACCAAAATGCCAAAGATTATGTTTCTTCTTGCACCATCTGTTTGCAGACTAAGACGTCACACCGTGACCCTTTAGGTGACCTGGTGCGCATGCAACTACCGGATACACCAGGCAAATGATTAAGACCAATTTTATTGTGGATCTCCCAGTTTCCCGTGGCTGCGGCCCCATCATGGTTAACATAGATACTCTGACGAAGTTGGCTGTGTCCTTCCGCAGCCAAAATGGCCCAGGTGTTTATTGAACATATTTTTTCCTGACATGGATTACCTGACAAGATCATCTCTGACCGTGGCCCTCAATATACTTACAAGTACTGGAAACACATTTGTGATATCCTTCAGATCAAACGTGCTCTCAGTTCTGGTTTTCATCCTCAGACGAATGGCTAGACTGAGAGGCTCAATCAGACTCTGGAGGGATATCTTTGTTGCTACATTTCTGCAGCGCAGGACAATTGGACTGAACTCCTGCCGTTGGCTGAGTTTTCCTACAATAATTTGACTCATTCCTCGCTGAAAGCAAGTCTATTCTTCTGTTCATGTGGAATTCATCCTTCTTGCTTCCCCCTAGTGGCAGCCCTGTCACCACTCCTCTTCCTGATCTGGACCGTCTTGTATTCCGTATCCTGCAGGGTCACAAGGACGCCAAGGCAGCTCTGCAGGCAGCATAGGATCGCATCAAGAAACAAGCTGCCCAACTTCGTTCGCCTATGCCAGATCTTAAGGTTGGGGACCGGGTTTGGCCGACTTCTCGGTTCTTGTCTCGTCATTTGGGACCTTCAAAATTGACCCCTAGATTTTTCGGACCCTTTTGTATTCTGGACCGATGGGGAGAGGCTGCTTTCCTGTTGCAATTGTCTCCTTCTTGATCACGGATCCACCTGCTGTTCCATGTCTCTCAACTCAAACCGGTGGTGCCGGATCGCGTTTCCCATGGGGCTGGGGCCCGCCCTCTACCAGTCTCTTCAGCTTTGGGTCCTGAATACAAGCTAGCTAGGATTTGTGATTCCCATTACCGTAGGTGTACGCTTCAATACCTGATCGATTGGAAGGGGTACTCACCAGCGGATCGCTCCTGGGAACCTGCCTCTGCAGTTTATGCCCCTCGTCTTGTAGGTCGCTTCCATTTGTTTCACCCTGGCAAGCCCGGGGGCTCCCCCCTTCGGAGGGGGTATACTGTCATGCAGAGACGTTTCCGATGGTCCGGCACCGTTGTTGACGCATTGCTCATACCTGGTTGCATCCTCCCAATATGGTGCCTACTGCAGTGTGCTGCGGTGCAGTCTTGTAGGTGTCATGTGCTTGCTTGGCTCTGCCTCCCTTCCAAGGGAAAGCATTTCAGTCTGCTGGACCTGGTACTCGCTGCATTACTACTTTCCATAGCGAACGCTCGGTAAGTACAAATCTTTCTATACTTTGTATGCCTCCTTTCTGAATGCTTGAGTTAACCTCTCTCTCTCCCCAATCTCTAGATTTACACCATTCATACGGCCACCAGTTGTCCCCCTACTAACGAAGCCTCCTGCGACTCCTGCTTCAGGTAGAGAGTCTTGTTAGGCAGCCATAGCAACACTTAGCATTGCGACACACACTGACCCTTTCTCCTATCCCGCTTCAGTCACTCCGCATGGATCAACAGAGAACCGTCTCCTGCGCTCTCCCAGCGTTTCAGTCAGTCTGCCATGCATCGCGTTTTATGTGGTGGAGAAACCGAACACAACAAGCCAATATCTCTTTTCCTGATGAGACGGTGGGCATGCGAAGAGCCGAGCCTCCCTCACCGGAACAATCGCCACAATTGCATCTCGACATCACAGGGCAGGTCCTGTGCCCATAATCCTTTAACCCTCATCCATTGTTGTTAAGGTTCTCATTCTCGCTTCTACATCTGCTCAGGAAGGAACATGCAGGAATCCTTCCAAGTCTGTTCCAATCGGAGAGTTCTCTCACTGCTCCCGTAGTCACATACAGAGGTACACACACTCCTTAAGAGAGTAATCCATAATAGTCTATTCCTTTCCCTCGCTCTTTTCTCACCTCTAATTCTATACTTCTCTTCCTTATCGAACACAGGAACTCCCTGAAATCCAGTAACCACGACGATACCCATCCGGAGGAAGGATCTCCCATCTGCCAGGGAACCTGCACTTCCAGAGCTCACGCCCAGGGCTTTTTTCCAGAGAAGCCTGTGCCACTGCAGTCGTTGCCTGGCGCAGGGGCATAGGAATTTTAGGGGGATTCTTTCTGCCACTCGCTGCTGTCCCCGATCCAGGCTCTCCTTAAGGTGGGTAACACCTTAATATCATTTTGAAGATATATGTAAACAGTTATCACACAAGGCGCCTCATTACAAGGATGGCGGTGAACCATGGCGCTATTAGCGCCATGGTTCATGCCGCTAAAATACCGGCATCGCCTTAGCTTTACCACTATTTGGGGCAATCCCCTACTTTGTAATTACCAAAGGAAAAGCAGCACTTTAATTCACAAAGGCAGAAGAAATTCAAAGGTCCCTTTGACATGAAAAACCGGATTTTTAAACACTGAAACCAAAACGGCTTTACATGTGTGTTTGCATTTTAAATGTGAAAGATTTACCCCTACTAACATACAAATGTCAGTTAAAATACATGGTGCGTGTTTACAAAAAGTAATGTATATTATGTTTCGTGTGCGAAATACCAGCACATATTTGAAAAGAAAAGCCCACATTGTTTCCAGTAACAAGTTTCTGTAGGCCCTAGGCAAACCCTTTGCTTCCTGTGACACGAATATCACAAAGGAATCCCCCCACAGAAAGCCTGGCTTGCATCCCAGTGGTTTACAACTACAATAAAATGTGGCTTGCCTGAAAGGTGTGGAAACCAAGTGTCCTTTAGACTTGCTGTCTCTAAAGGCAGCTATATGAAGGCCAACTCCTTTGGCTGATGCATGAACAGAATGTAAGAAGGAGGTGTGAAAACAGGGGCTACAATTAAGGGAGGCTGAAATTCCAACTTCAAACAGGCAACCAGCTTCAAAGAGACTAATAAAAACACTGACTGAGAGAGACAAATGGCTTGGAGGAAGGGAAGCTCATATTTGCACATATAAAGATTTCCTTTGTTTAAAAGGACTATTATCATTTAGGTATTTTCTCAGAAACCATAAGTCAGATTTTCTTTATTTATGTGTAATTTTTTAGATAATTTCCAGGCGATTTTGGTGGTATACAATTCACCCACCTGCAACTTAGAGAACTGTAGGGGCCAGTTAAACTAGGTTCCTGGCTGATCTGAAAATGCCCAGAATTTGATCGTGGGCAGACTGGTGAAGGGAGAGTTAATGATTCTGGAGAGTACATTGCATGTTCATAACTGTTATGCTTTCTGCAAAAACAGCGCAAACCTGCAAAAACTGTCGTGCAAAATGGTGCAGACCTGGTGTCATTTTATTTAATTCCCCATGATTAGCTGAATCAGAAAATATATGGGATACATTACTCACCGTAATCGTATTTCTGATGCTTGTATCTGCTTAGATTCACATGCTGTGCATAGGCCGACATCTAGTGGAAGCTGCAGAGTATTACAGTTTGTTTTTCGAAACTCGAAAATGGGCGTCGACACAGGGCGTGCCAGCAACACTATCCCCAGTGTGACGTCCACTGTACCCAAGATCCCCCACGTGTCTAGGATCCTCAGATTGTATTTTTTCTGACATGAGGTAGCATGAGGAGTAGCGTGAGTACAGATAATCCAAGCAGATAGACAGAAAGGAAGGTAAGACTACAAGAAATCATGCGCCTCCTCTCGGAGGGGAGGAAGGGTGGGTCGCAAGTGAATCTAAGCAGATACAAGCATCAGAAATACGATTACGGTGAGTAATGTATCCCTTCTGAGGCTTGTGGAATCTGCATAGATCACATGCTGTGCATAGATTAGCGAGCAGTACCAGAAGAAGGAGGTGGGATGTGAGAAGGGTCATGAGCAAATAAATGTCTTAGAACCGCTTGTCCCACTTGTGTATCTGTCTTGGAATGGGTGTCAATGCAGTAATGATGAGTAAAAGTGTGAATAGAGCTCCAAGTAGCTGCTTTGCAAATGGTGTCGAGGGGAACATTTGCAATGAAAGCCAGAGTGGCCCCGATGCCTCTAGTAGAGTGGGCCCTTGGCGTAAAAGGCAGAGTCTTTTCAGAGAGTGAGTAACACAGCTGGATACAGTTAATAATCCACTTCGAGATGGCTCCTTTAGAGACGCGATCCCCCTCTCTGCCTGTAGCTACGGAGACAACCAGTTGATCTGTTTTCCTTAGCTGTCTTGTTTTATTTACATAGTAGAGGACCGCCCTACGCACATCTAGGGTGTGTAGTTTCACCTCAGCCGAGCTTTGCGGGTTCTGGAAGAAAGCCGGAAGCTCGATGGACTGGTTTACATGGAATTTTGATATAAATTTAGGTGAGAACCTAGGGTGTGTGCGTAAAACCAGTTTGTCTTTATGGATAGTAAAGAAGGGATCCTGCACTGACAGAGCCTGAATTTCACTGACCCTTCTTATAGAAGTAATAGCTACTAAGAAGGCCGTTTTATAAGTCAGGTGTTTGAGACTGCTTTTATGCATGGGTTCGAAAGGGGGGCCCATGAGCTTGGCTAGCACCACATTAAGGTCCCACCCTGGCGGTGGGTTTGAAATAGGAGGGTGAAGTCTCTTTACTCCTTCCATGAAGGCTTTAACTACTGGTACTTTCCACCACGAGACTTTGCTATGGGAAGTGGTGTAAGCCGAGAGAGCTGCCAGGTGTACTTTCAGTGAGTTAAAAACCAATCCTGCATCTAGCAGGTGGAGCATGTATGTAACAATAGTGGAATGAGTGCAATCAACTGGGTTGATTTGTCTACTCTGGCACCAGATAACGAACCTCTTCCACTTGTCAAAGTAACAGTGCCTTGTGTTTGGCTTCCTAGATTCCTTTAGGATGTCCATACACCTCTGTGGCAATTTGAGGTGTCCAAACTCTATGACCTCAGGAGCCATGCTGCCAGGTTCATTGAATTGGGTTGCTGGTGCACTGTTTGACCTTGGTGCTGGGACAGAAGGTTGTACCAGGCTGGAAGTTTGATGGGCTCGCACACCGCCATCCTGCGTAGGTGTGGGAACCACGGTTGTCTAGCCCACATGGGAGCAACTAGGACGAGCGTCATTGATTCCCTGTTCATCTTGTTCACCACTTTCCTGATGAGAGGAGTTGGTGGAAAAGCGTACGCAAACATCCCTGACCAGTTCATCCACAGGGCGTTCCCCTGGGAGTCTGGTTGGGGGAACCTGGATGCAAATCCTGGGCATTGTTTGTTTTCGCTTGTGGCGAATAAGTCTATAGTGGGGAAATTCCACTGAGAGAAGAGATCTTCTACGACCTCTCTGTGAAGAACCCATTCGTGTTCCTCTGGGAGGGAGTCCCTGCTCAGAGCATCCGCTAGGGAATTGAGCTCCCCTGGAACATGTTGTGATGACAGGAAGATGTTCCGTCTGAGTGCCCATATCCAGATTTTCTGGGCAAGCTTGGACAGATTTGGCGAGCGAGTCCCTCCTTGCTTGTTCAGGTAGAACATGGCTGTAGTGCTGTCCGTCTGGATTTGCACTGACAGGTTTAGTAAATGGGGCTCGAACGCCTGAAGCGCTCTGAATACTGCCAGAAGCTCTAGCAGGTTGATGTGGTTCTTGGCCACTGAGTGAGACCAGAGACCCTGAGCTGTGTGGTGGAGATGGTGAGCTCCCCACCCTGTCAGACATGCATCTGTAGTGACTACTGCCTGTACTTCGGGATCGTAAAAGGGTTTCCCCTTTGCGAGATTCTCTCTTGTCCACCAGTGAAGGCTTTGTACCAGTGTTGGCGAAACGACCACTAGATCGTCCCACTGACCACTTGCCTGAGACCACTGTTTCGCCAACCATTCCTGCATGGGACGCATGCGCAGGCGCGCGTGGGGGACCAGGTAAATGCATGACGCCATCATGCCCAGTAAACGCATTGCTTTGCGTACCGTTATTTGTTGACCGGACTGATAATGCGGAATTTGCAGAAGTATATTCCGAATTCTTTCTTCTGAAGGAAAGGTCAACCCCTCCTGGGTATCCAGGATTGCTCCTAGGAATTGTTTTGAGGTGCTTGGCACCAGGCTTGTCTTCTTCTCGTTGATTGAGAAGCCTAATTCGTGGAGGAGGTCGATAGTCCTTTGAATGTTTGTCCTGCAAATTCCTGGGGTTTCCCCCGTTATGAGCCAGTCGTCCAGATAAGGGTACACTGGGATTGCCTCCCTGCGTAGGTGTGCAGCCGCCACCGCCAGTACCTTGGTGAATACCCTTGGTGCTGAAGCTATCCCGAAGGGCAGTACCTTGAATTGGTAGTGGCGACTGTCTACCTTGAAGCGCAAGTACTTTCTGTGCGCTGGGAACATGGAAATATGAAAATAAGCATCTTTCATATCCAAGGTTGCCATGTAATCCCCCTTTTTTAGGAGGGGGATTACCTCTTATAGCGTGGTCATACGAAATGTTTGGGGCTTGACATACTTGTTGGACGGCCGTAAGTCCAATACTGGGCGCATTGTCTTTCTTTGGCACAAGGAAGTAAGTTGAATAAATACCCTTGTTTACCTGGTGTCCCGGGACGAGTTCTATCGCGTCCTTTTGTAGAAGAATGGCGATCTCCTCGAGGAGAATCTTCTGATGTTCTAAGGAGTGTACTCTTTGTCGTGGAGGATGGTTCCGGGGACGCTGCAGTAGCTCTATACAATATCCCGTGGATACTGTTGACAGCACCCATCTGTCTGATGTGATCCCTTCCCAAGCCTGGGTGAAGTTTGAAATGCGTCCCCCTACTGGGGTTGCGTGAGAAGGGACCCTGAACTGAGCGTCACTGCTTTGGTGGAGGCGTGCCGCCTCCCTTGCTGGGGCTGCCTCTGCCTTTGCCACGACCTCTCCTATTACCTCTGCCGTAACCCTGGGTAGACTGTTGGTTGTTGTTCCACTGTGTACCCTGCCCCTGGGAATAGTTAGATCCTCTCTGTGAATTTTGGCCGCGTGGGCGACAAAATTACTATTCCCTCTCTGGTTAGGGGGTTTATTGGTTAACTGGCCAAGGGATTTGAGTGTCTCGTATTCGTCCTTGGCATTTTTCAGTGCGTCCTCAACCGCCTTACCAAACAACAGATCGGCTTCCACCGGTTTGTCTAACAATGATGCCTGAGTTTCTGCCTTAAACCCAGACTGCCGTAACCACGCATGTCTCTTGATAACAGTACCTTCTGCTATCAATCTGCCTGCGTTATCCGCGGCGTCGAAGGTTGCTTTCAAAATGCAACCAGACACGGCTCTACCCTCTGCGGAAATCCGAGCTAATTGGCCCTTTAACGGTTCAGGAGCAGAGGCTATGAGAGCCGCGACTTCTTCCCACTGATGGCAGTCGTAGCTGGCCAACAGGGTGGTGGAGTTAGCAATCCTTGCTTGATATGCGGACGTTGAGGCTACTTTCCTGCCGAAACCGTATAGTTTTTTGCTCTCCTTGTCGGGAGGAGCTTCTGACGAAGACAAGGGTGTTCCAGCCCTCTTACGAGTGTTGGTAACAACTAGGGAGTCTGGCTTTAGATGCCCTCTTATATAGAGAGGGTCAGACTGAGCTGCCCTGAAAAGTTTTTCAACCCTGGGATTGACTGCTCTGGTGAGGTTTGGGTTCACCAGGGACGGATCTATTCTCCGCTGAATGGATTTAAGGATAGGGATGGTCTGGGCAACCGGCCTCCTTTCTCCCACTAACTCTTCTGCGAAGTCCCTTTCCTCCTGTACACCGTGGGTGTCAATGTGGAAATGTTCTGCTGCACGAGCGAGAACCTCATTTAGGAGGGGCTGATTATCGACCGGGGAGTCGGTAACCGGGGCTTCGTTCTCTACCGGGGAATCTACTCTGTATGTTTCCGGGTTATCCTCTTCTTCTTCCTGTTCCTCATCATCCCCATAGTAGCCCATCCCGGTTTGCTCTTCTATCATGCCAAATTCTTGGTCTCCACAAAAGGAAGCCTCTTCTTGATACCGTGAGTATGGTGTTGCGTAAGATTGTACCTCGAAGGGTTCAGACCTCATCGGGGTTTCAAACCGGGCCATCTTACTCGGGGGGATAGGATCAGTAGAGCCTGAGGGTGTGGCCCCTTGTGGATCATACGAGAGGAAATGTTCTGGATTTTTATCATAAAAATCAGCCAAAGAAGACATTCTTGACATGATCCTATCTATGTCTTCACTGGACCATTTTTTGGAACTGGGAATGACTCTCTCAGCAAGTCTATGGGATTTGTCTTGAGTAGCTTTGCTGGTTGTGGACCTATCAGCAGACCTGGGCTTGTCTGTCTGTTTAGGGGGGGTGGAGTGTTTCACAGGTGTGGAAGAATGTACAGGTAGTTTCTTCTGCTGTTTTCCCCCCTCCCCGTGCGTAGAAAAATGTTTTCCCTGTCCCTTAGTGGCTCCGGAGTTTTTCAACGCCTGGCGTCGAGGATCGGGAGAGGTGTCCCTGTCCTTCGAGCGTGGGGCCTCGCTGGCTTTAATTGCGGGCTCCGTCTCCTGGAGCGCGGCCTGGGGGTGGAAGTCGTCTTCGTCTTCCGACGATCGAACTTCTGTTAGCCTAGGGAGCGAGGCACTCTTGGTAAGAGTGGATGATTGCCTGGAGTCATGCGGCGATCTTGATCGAGAGCGCCCAGAGGACACCGAATCGGACCGTTCTGTCTGTGCCTCTTTCCGAGAACTCGACGTCGTCGAGTCTCGGTTGGACTTAGTGTATTTAGTGTGTGTAGTATGTGAAGCGCTTGCGTCGCCGGGGGTCTTCCCCATAGCCGCCCTGCCGGACGACCTTCCGAGGTCTGGGACCTGCGCTCGGCTGTCTTTCGACGCCTTAATGCCCTCGCCGTCCGAAGGTACGGCGTCGCTGCCATCGCTGAAGGCGACCTCCGCTGCCATGGCCGCCTGCCTGGCTTGGTGGGCCCAACGCTTCGTCGAACGGTCCTTAAGTGTCTTAGGTTTAAACCTACTACGCGCTCTGCAGTTCGCTTCGGGGTGGTCCCTCGGCAAGCAGAGATTGCACGTGGCGTGCCTTTCGACCCAAGGGCATTTGCGGTTGCACTTGGGGCAGAATTGAAAAGGGGGTACCCTCCATATGCACCTTGAGGCAGCGGGCTGTTAAGTGTAGGAAATGTATAAGGTGTACCTATATACCAAGAGTGTAGAGTATGTACCACCCCCCACTCTCCCTACTTGCAGGGCCGAGGCCAGCGGCCTACCAGGCCCGGGCCGAGGCCAGCGGCCTTCTGAGGCCCAAATCCGTCGTGCAGCAGCCGACGGTCGATTTCTTCTCCAGCCGGCATCGAGTGTCGAAGTTCGACATTGGGGTGCGGAAGGATGTCAATAGATTAATAATTTTAAATGTTAGCAAAAGTATGGCTAAGGCCAGGGGACTCCGCAAGATGCTTCCGACCAGTATGGCGGAAAAAAACAATCTGAGGATCCTAGACGCGTGGGGAACTTGGGTACAGTGGACGTCACACTGGGGATAGTGTTGCTGGCACGCCCTGTGTCGACGCCCATTTTCGAGTTTCGAAAAACAAACTGTAATACTCCGCAGCTTCCACTAGATGTCGGCCTATGCACAGCATGTGATCTAAGCAGATTCCACAAGCCTCAGAAATATATATATATATTACGGCAGTTACTAGTAAATTACAAAGTTTAGACACATAACTCGATTTTTGCCAAAATTCGACATGAAAACAAAGGGGATTGCAAATGGAGGTTGCCATATGTCTGATCCAGCCTCCTAAACCAATCCGTAGAAAAGGGGTTGTACTGAGGAATGAGAAGGGTGACTGTCTAATTCTATTTGCGAGAACTCTTACAGGGTACCCCCCAGGATTGTAAACCTTGTGGTGTCATCGCTGCTATAAGGGGATGCACTATGAGGAAGAGACAGAGCTGCTGAAAAATTACCACAGAGAGAGCTGCTGAAAAATTACCATTGAGAAAGAGCTGCTAAAATTACAATCAAGAGAGCTGCTGAAATGTACCATCTGACAGCTGCCAAACACCAAAAGAGAAAATCGAAATTGCATCTAGGTAGAGCTGTCCATTGTTGGGCAGGCCTAAAAAAGCTGACCGGACTCTAAGGTGAAGAGCTGGAGGCCATCCCTGAGAGTGGTGTGACCAGACCCCAGCCCTATTCTTCCAGAGGGTCCTGACATGAGGCTGGCTTTTCTGAACTTTAAACAGAGGCTTTATATGTACGTAAAACGGAGCCCTGGTAAACCAAAAGGTGGGGCAGTCTGCTTGCCTTAAATCCTTTCCATTTATAGCGGGCGGCCGCGGTGCAACTGTGTAGCTCCTTAGCCTATTTAACTAAAAATATTAATTTAATTAATTCCCTTTGGCAGAACACTACTGGGTGATTTTTGCTAAAATTCAAAATTAACAAAGCTCACTTCCCAGTGTCCACTGAAAAACTATAACTTATAACTTAATTGAGTAATAGTTTTTGTCCTGTTGACCACGATTTCTTTTAGAACGAGGGGTGTCTTTGTTCTTAAAACACTCCAATCTTTTTGTCCAACTTTCCCCAAAACAGGCCTTTCAGTGGAGGTGGGTCTGAAATCCAAAATTCTTCAAATCATCCTAATTTTTCTGTCAGACTTCCCCAACCCAGACCAAAGTAGAAGGAGGGGTCTGAAAAACAAACCGCTAAATCACCCTGTATTTATTTTAAAGCGAAAACGTGGGTGAAATGATAATTGCCATATGCATTTACCCAAATTTCTAAAACTAAACTGCTAACCTTTTGAGCATGCAGGGAAATCGAAATTGCAAAGCACTACATTTGTAATTGTGTTCACTGACCAACTATAATTATTTCTTGAATTGAAATTGAGATAAAGTACTGTGATTTGTGTGTTTCCCCAATTATTTTTTGTGATTTATTTGTGTAACAAGAAGTTGATTGTGAGCCACAAAGAAGGTGGCGGTCTAGTTTTTGCAATTTTTGTTAACATCTAATTCAAATAAACAGATATATTTCCTGTATACTGGCCTGTATCTTGACTTATTTTATTTTTACATTTGTTTATTGGAATTTGTAAGCATATAGTGGTGCAATAAACCATTGCGCACTAGTAACAAATATATATTTGAGCTTGTGATTGAAGCGATTCTGCCAACATATTAAACAAACAAAACAAAGCCAAACAACATAACAACAATTCTCTACGCATGTAAACTAGGTCTTAGCTTCACTCAATTCCGTGGCCAGGCTGGCGATGGGGGAGACCAGCAACGTTCCAGTCTCACGCGCTTAGGCCGTGGCAACACATGATCCTACTAGACTTAGGGGTGTTGGAGTGAGGGGGGAGAACAGGGAGTAGATAATCTTATGTTCTATGCAACACTTGCAATGGCAGGGAGCTCATGGCGGCTTATCATATAACAAACTAATAGCTTCCAGGAATCATAAGCTCCACCCGAGGTCGCATCTAGGCTCTGTGCTGACCTGGCCCACACTCTGGTCTCCGTCTCAGCCCAGGTCTCAAGGTCCCTGTACCAGCGTGGATATTGCCGGCCCCCAGCAGACTTCCAGGACATAGCAAAACACTGTTTTGCAAGAATGCATGCCAGGTCCATAAACTTAATAATGTGTTTGTGCTTGCTATTTCTCAGATATGCACCTAGTAGACTCTCCATTGGACTCCAGGAGTAACTTGTGACCCCAGCCTTTCTACACGCTTGCTCGATGCGCGACCAGAACACTTGCACCTTTGTGCAACACCAAAACATATGGACCAAATCTGCACCATCACCACGACACCAGGCACAGGTCGATTGTTTACTTTGAATAAACTTAGCAACTTACTAGGTGTCATATAGGTGCGGTGAAGCACATTCACTTGGATCAGTTTGAAGCAGGTGCTCCGAGACACATATCTAGGGAAACTGAGTATCTGTTCCCACTCCAGCTCCCTAATATCAACTCCCGGTTCGGATTCCCAGCACAATCGATTAAACTACCATACAGGTCGCCAGCCATTTTCCAAGGAGTACATTAAAGCTAGCAGTGCAGTTGCCTCCGGTTCCTCAGGCCACTCATACCATTTCCGTTACGCCACCCCTGCTATTCTCATGTATCGCAAGAACTGCCCTCTGGGCAGTCCAGTCTGCTGAACTATGGTGTCTAGTTCTTTAATTTACCATTTTGAAACATCTCACCCCAAGTAGAGACACCCCAGCCCTCCCAACTTCGTGCCAACGCAAGGTCATCTCTATTCTTAAATACACCCACCACTATAGGGACATTGGGCGAGTTAGGGCAGTCAACCTTCAGTAATTTCAGTTTTCTAAGCCAGACCTTCCTGTCTAGGGTAACAAGTGAGGGTGTAGAGTTCAGGCAGGTCAGCGGTAGCCATATCATGTCTTTGAGGTGGGCGGGGGCATCTAACTGCTGTAGCAGTAGCGACTCACACGTAACATCTTCTGATAGCCATTTCGTTACAAAACTAAGTTGTGCCGCCAGGTAATAATATTCCAGATTCGGAAGCTGCACACCACCCTCCCTGTAAGGTAGATAGAGTGTTACGAGGGCAATCCTGCGATGGGATGAGCCTCATAGGAATCCCCTGATCAGCATGTCCAATAAGCGAAAAAAGGAGACATTAATATAGTAGTGGGCATTGGTGAAGTAGTACAAAAATCTAGACAGGACAATCATTTTTATAATCATTACCCTACCCATCAATGAGAGTGGGAGTCTGGACCAAAAGGACATTGACCTTCTTAGATCCTTCACCACCCCAGCTGTGTTACGTGTGTACATGTCTTCAGGCATGTGCATAATGTGTATTCCTAAGTATTGAAAGGAACCTACATCCCACGGGAGCCCCAATCTCGGCAAAGCATCAACCTTGACCCCCGGAGTGCCGCCAGTGGGAAAAGACAAGACTTCTTTCTGTTGAAGGATATCCCAGTCAGTTAATCAAAGTTGTCCAATACTTCCATGATCATTGGTAGGTTGTGTTGTGGCTCCCCTATATATAGCAGGAAGTAATCTGCATACAAGGATATTAGGTGTCTGGTGCCTCCAACCAGAATACCTGCCTCTAGGAATTCTTGGTGTAAGTAGACCGCTAAGGGCTCTAGTGCTAATATATACAACATGGATGATAGCGGGCATCGCTGGCACATCCCCCTCTGGATGTGCCATGCCGCAGACAACTGCCTCCCATATTTGACTCTGGCAGTCATTGATGAATACAGGATCTTTACCCAGCATATAAACTTCTCGCTGAACCCAAATCCCTGCAGTACTGCAAACAGCCATTCCCAATAGAACAAATCGAAAGCTTTAATCGTGTCTAGCAATACCACCACATACTGTTCCGAGCATTCATTAGTCTGTGCAATAATGTGTTGCAGCCGATGCAAATTCAGGGCAATGCTTCGGCCCGGGATAAATCCAATCTGATCACTATGTATCAGACCCACAATCACTTTACGGAGTCGTCCTGCCAGTATTGTGGTCAGTATTTTCATGTCATAACTCAGCAAGGCTAGGGGCCGGTAAGATTCACATCTATCCATAGGTTTCCCTGGCTTAGGTATCGGTACCACCAAGGTTTCCTGCATACTTGCCAGGAGTGCACCGTTAGAGTAGGCTTCCTCAAAGACCTTGAGCAACACTGGGGCCAGTGTCGAGCTGGAGGTTTTATAAAATTCAGGTGGAAGTCCATCTCTTCCCAGTGTTTTAAAGTGATGTACTGGTCTAATGTGGCCTGTTATGTGGCCTCTAGCTAGCAGCCTCTAGCTTGGGAAGCACCATTAGTGAGAGGGATTCCGTCACATCCTCTGGGGGACCTGCTCATTGTGACTGTACAATTGGGAGTAATATGTGGCAAAGATGTTATTAATCCCATATTGGGTCCTGCATATACTCCCATTCTCCTCACTTACCGCGGTGGTCAGGTGTCTAGGGTGTCCCCGCTTACAGAGCCACGATAAAAGCCTTCCCGGCCTATCCCCCTCTGCATGTGCTCTGGTGGTTCTTGTAACAATCGAATTTGGATAACTTTTCCCACTCCTCAAGGCAGCGGTACCGGGTCTTGGCCAACCTCTCTTCACCTGGCTGCAGACCTGCATTCTGGGCCTCCAAGCATTTGATTTCTTCCTCCAAAGTTTCCAGTTCCGCCCTCAGTGTTCTGTGGATGCCGCCATTGTTGCCTATAATTTCACCCGTGACACCACCTTCAAGGTTTCCCATACAGTAACCCATTCCTTTACGCTGCCAACATTGCGTCGTCTGCAATTTGTCCTTAAAAATGTGATCAGTCAAGGCACACCGGGATAAGGGGCCTAGTGCTCCCTAGGTTCCAAGTGACCACCAGAGAGGAGTGGTCCGAAATTGATCCTCCCAGGTATTCTGCGCCACATATGTCAGCCATCTGACGCCGCCCAATAAAGATATAATCAATCCTGGTGTGTAAAGCATGCAGTGAAGAATAGAAGGAATAACGCCTGCTCTCTGGATTCAGTTCCCTCCAGACTTCTACTAAATCCAGGTTGGTTTGCGACGAATTGAGAGCGGCAGACGGTGTTGATAAACCTACCCTGGGGGGAGAGGATCTGTCGAGCACAATATCTCTAGTACAATTAAAATCACCCCCTCCTGCCCCCCACAGAAAGAAGCACTCCCGGTGATGCGCAACCCGAGCACAGAGTGTGCGAACGTGAGACGGAATGTTATGGTTCTGGAAATAAGAGTTAACTATGCACACCTCAACGAGGTCTATGTAACCCCAAACGATGAGGTACCTCCCTTCATTGTCCACATCCACCTCCAGCAAATGGAACGGCAGAGCATCATCTATCCATGTGAATACCCCTCTTGCATATTTAAAGTATGCCAACCCATACCCTGCCCCCTCAGCACTCCCGGACCCCCTTCAAGTCTTCGGACGTCAGGTGGGTCTCTTGGAGTAGGGCAATGGATATCCTCTTTCGTTTCAGAAAAGATTTCACCCTATTCCTATGCAGGTACATGCCCAACCCACGCACGTTCCAGGTCAGTATTTTAATGAGGGTCATAATCCAGGTATCTGCAACCCAGTCTGTGCTCAAAACAAACGACCCCGTATCCATCCATGTCAGACCCCGACCATGTATCTGCATTCGATGCCCATTCACCCAATTCCCACCTGACTATTTAAACATTAGGAGCAACATGCAAACCAACATGCATGGATAACATGAAACCAATAACACAACAAACCAAACTATATATAGTCGCCCAGCAACTGCACGATATGTACAGTACTCAGGCGTTCCAGTACCACTAGGGCCTGTGCAGGCCATTGTGCATCAGGTAGTGGGAGCCAGCAACAGGCCAGCCACCAGCATAGGCACAGAGCAGGCCAGCAAGGCCAGTTGTGGGTGATCAAACGTTGCCCCCATCTTATGCAGGAGCAATTTGTTCAGGGGGTATAAACTCAGATATTTCAGGGGCACGATGTTAGCGGGTATACCATTAAGATGTAGCTGCAGACCCCACACCCAGCTGCTTCCTGCATACTTCTCTGCCTCCGTTAATGCTGCATGGAGTGCTGGGGTGTCATAAACGCTCAAGTTGTGTAACACGTCTCAATAATTGGTGCACACTGGGTCAAGCGCTAGTTTCCTCCCCACTAACCAGGTTGTTGTGTAGGCTGCTGAAGGGGTATCAAGGAAGTGTGCCTGGCAGGGTACATAAGCATGTATCTGACATTTAGGTGCCTGAGTCTCGCCTTGACTGGTACAAAGGAGTTCCTGGCCCTCTGGACCGCCGGCGTTTAGTCTGGGTAGATGGCAATTTTGGAGTTGTCTCACTGCCTTCCCTAGAGTGTTTCAGTATCACCTCTCTATCTCAGAAATTAAAAATATTTGAGATGACATGTCTGGGGTTGGATCCTGGTGGGAGTCTTTTCTGTAATGAGCGATGAGCTTGCTCAACCGTGAATCCCTGTGATAGGTTACCCGGCCCTATTTCTTGCAGTAATACATTCTCGACGTATTGAGTGGGGTCTGAGCCCTCGAGGCCCTCCGAGAGCCCGAGCAGCCTTATGTTGTCTCTTCGGGCCCTCCCCTCGGCGTCCTCAGCCTGCAGCTCCAAGGAGGTGTTCCTTCTCTCCAGATCCCAGACTCGAGTTTCCAAGTCCTTTGTGGAATCCCACGTTTCTTTCAGCTCCATCGTAACTCTCTCAGCTAGCTGCCTGATGTCCTGTTGTAGCAGCTGAACTTCTACTTTGACATCATCTAGTTTCGTCTCCAAGTGCTTGATTCTGCTTGTGCTGCAGGTGCACGCTGTGCAGGTTCACAGGACTTACCTGCAGCAGCAAACAAGTCCATAATTGTAGTTTTGCCCTTGCTCTTGGTTGGGGACATTATTCCAAGTAGGAGTTAAAGCAGATGAGGACTCAAGTCTCAATGCAAATCTAAGTATACCGTGGGCAGCAAAGAGTGTTACAGGGCCCCTGGGCAGCACTGTGCGACCAGCGTTCACTTGTGCTTCAGTGTACCTGGTCCGCTACATGTGCATGATCCCAGCGGCACACATCTCCCAGGCAACGACGCAGCAGTGAGATGGGTGGGGGCACCTAGTGCATTTTCTGGCCCCTCTGAGGACTGTCGTGTGCACTCCTAATAACCAACATAAGTAAGTGAAGCAGCCGAGGGTGTCAAGCCACACAGGTCTGTTGTGCCATAGACAGAACTGTAAAGCAGGCTACCCTCTCACAATGCGCAAGTCCTGGAGTTGTTGGGGGGTACACTCAGTAGCGTAGCAGTTCGGTACTTGCCCCTCAGTGATGCATCACTCCACTCCCACTTTCATGAAGTGCAATACGGGCAGGTGTCAGCGGGGCAGAGTTCAGTGGATCTATGCCTGTCGCCCGGTTTGCTACTTGATACAAGTAAAACGTGAATCCACGTTTCCCAGTGTCAGGCTAACTGTCTTAATTGCCCACATCTTCACAACAGAAGTTTCCATACACTGCCAAACACATAACAGGACAACCGTTTCTCCAGCTCCACTTCTCCGTACTGCAGATCCTCTTCCCCCAAGGAGTTGTGAGAGGAGTTTGTGCTGGTCCTTCTCTGAGGGCCCTGCTGTTCCTTAACCAGCACACTTTTGCATCGACACCGGCCTCCAACTATAGCCAGTCCAGAACTGTTGGCATGCGCATGTTATGTCTCTTACATTTAGAGAAACGGTGCTCAGCCTCGCAGCAAGCACGCAGCAGATGTGTATCTAAGGGGCACAACCGCCACACCAGGGAAGAAGCAAGTATTTTCAATCCCCCGCCTACCTTTTGGGTGTCCAGTGCAGCACGGGTGCCCAAGCGTAGCACTGCTCGTCCCATCAGCAACGCTTCTTGTGTCCCGCTTCCAACTTCCTGCAGGCCTGGCATTAGGCAGGTGGGATATCTGTTATGCCAACGGGTGTCAAGTAACCCAGCCGGCATGCAACGTACTGTCAGCGTTTATGGTCACTAGCAGGAGGCCACGGACAAGCTGCGGCTGCCCCTAGATACAGCGGGGCAGCTCAGGCTGGGAGGTTGCGGTTTCACACAGGCCCAGATCGCTTGCCGCATAGGTCCTCAGCGGAGCCAGCTACCAGGTGCAGCGGGTCCTCCAAATCAGAATGGGCAGTCCCTCACTGACCGCACCACGGGCCGATGCACAAGTTCCACAGCATCCAGTAAGCGGGCCCCCCCTCCACTTCGGGCTCCCGCTCCAATCCACCATATCCAGCAGTTGCATTTCCCGGGTCCGCTCGCCACGATCCAGAGCGGTCACCCATGGGCACCAATCCGCTGGTCCAGTAGTCCACTCAGCACACTGGGGAGGGTCCGGTAATGCCTCAGTCAGGCTTACAATCCCTGTTAGTTAACTAGCCAGCCACCCAAACGGCTTCTAGCAGAGATCACCCAACAATATTTGGCCCAGCACATGCCA
This sequence comes from Ambystoma mexicanum, assembly GCF_040938575.1. Lineage (NCBI taxonomy): Eukaryota > Metazoa > Chordata > Amphibia > Caudata > Ambystomatidae > Ambystoma > Ambystoma mexicanum. The sequence goes on from NC_090940.1 coordinate 219,349,722, forward strand.
CGCAAGGAGTGCTCTCAAAGCGTGGCAACTGCAGCAGCCATCTTTCTCCCAGCGGGGTTAGTTTCCATTGGATCATACTCCGGTCCTTCGGTCCGATTTTCACCAGAGCGATATCTTGCAGCAGGGCAATGGTATCCCCTGTAGATTCATGTTCTTGTGTGTGTCTGCAGTTATCTGCAGCCGCCAAACCGCACGATCAATGAAGGATCTCGATGGGAGATCCGTGCACTTACAGCCTCACCACATGGACTCATGCCACCCTCCCACCCTCTGGTTCTTGGCTTATTGGTAGCTCAGGGGGAGGGATCCAAGGGGTATTAGATGAAGTGGAGATAGGGCTGATTAAAATAATCCATTAAACAGTTTGTTGCAGGACACCTTGAGTGGGGAGGGAAGGAACTCCCTGTGTTGAGGGTGGCCTCTTAATAAACCGTTACCATATGGTTGGTGGGCTGTAAAGGAATAGTTCAGGTGATAGGCCCAGCAAAACCATCATTGGTGCTGGTACACCTCTAAATAATCTGGCAGACTTGTATTTTGTCACAGGAAACAGGTTATAGAAAACCTAATGATAGAAAAGCATAGGCCACCACGGGATGCGTACATGGTGGGTCCCTGAAAGTTAAGCTATGCAGCCAGTGGGTCCTTAGAGGCCTGAGCCCAGGTTCTGGACCCCCCTAGGCAGACAGGAGCACATATGTGCGCTAAAGTAGTGAGGAGTGCTTTGGCGGAGTTTCGAAGCCGATGTCAATGGGCTCTGGAGTCAGAGGGTAGAGAAGCTTAGCATCGGAGAGCGACCCTGCTCACGGTGTGGTGAGCTGCAGCTGGGCAAGTGGAGGTGCTGGCGCTCTCGGTGCTCCTTCGTCCTGAGGAGCTCACAGCTTTTTTGCAGTGCCCATGCTTGGGGCCACTGCATAAAGTGGCAGTGCTTAGGGGGAGCAGAAAGCTGCAAGACTGCAGCCCCAACATTATGGTCCCCTGCCTGTGCGTTCCAGAGAGCAGGCGGGGCCCAGAGAAGAGCAGGAGCTCAATTGTGGGTCACAGTGCCGGCAGAGGGACCCGAGACCATATGGCCTAAAGACTCTGTAAGGAGGCATCAGAGCGGCCACAGTGGGGAGCCCGGCACCCACCTGATTCTGATTACCATTCCCCGTAGATCCCATTGCAGTCCCCCTGGTGTGGAGAGAGGTGAGCTTGTGTCCAACTCCAAGATGGGAGCACAGACAGGCCTTGGAGCTGCATGCAACCCTGGTGAGCAGCGGAGACAGGGATCAGCCCCTTGAGAGGTGGTTTGGGGACTCGCCAGCCACAGTATAGGGGCCCTGCCCCTTGGAGAGTCCCTCTGGGCCCAGTGGTGACTGGCAGTGGACCATTGTTATGTTATGTTAAGGATACTTGTTAAGCGCACGTTCGCCCGAAGGCATCATGGCGCTGGCAGCAGGTATGCAGCAATTTTATATAGAGAGTTTAAAACAAAAGAGTTTTCCATGAGCTGTAGTTGAGGTGGTCGGCCGTAGCACGAAGACGGAAAGGGAGGGCATTCCAGGCCTTAGCGGCAACCACTGAAAAGGCACGCTCACCCATGCGGGAAAGTCTGACGCGAGGAACAGAAACCAATAGGGCTGACTGAGATCGAAGACAGCGAGATGGAACATAGCGTGGAAATTTCACCTGTAGATATTCTGCCCTCAGTCCATAAAAGGCACGATGGACCATGCACATGGATTTAAAAAGAATCTGCTTCTTGACAGGCAGCCAATGAAGCTGTCTGAGTAGAGGAGACATATGGGCCCCAAAAGGAGGATGGAGAATGGTCCTGGCAGTAGCATTTTGACGCAATTGAAGACGGTTGATGAAAAACTGTGGTTGGGCCAGGTAAAATGAATTACAATAATCCACTGTGCTCAAGACAAGAGCGGCCACAACTGGAGCATGAAATTTAACCGGGATGAACGGAAGAACTTTCCGAAGAATACAGTTTGAAGTGACCGGCCTTACATACCATCCCCACTTGCTCATCCTTTGAAAGAGAAGAGGCAATTTTCACCCGGGATTCTTAACTGAGGGGGACGGCAGAGGGAACGGGCCCAGATAAATAGGCCAATATTCAGTTGTCCAGAAAGAGAGAGGGGAGCCGGTACCAACAACAAGGACCACAGTTTTGTTGCCATTTAACTTTAGTCAGTAGGCTGCCATCCAAGATCCCAGGTCCTCAAAGCACCTCCTAAGCCAAGCCGCTGTCTCGGATCGAGTGAAATCCAGGCAGACCAAAACCTGTGCATCATCAGCATAAGAATAGTAGCAGAACCCATGAGATAGAATAAGAAAAAGGAGAGGCCTGATATAGATTTAAAATAATATAGGTGAAAGCGCAGATCCCTGTTGTACTCCAGACAATAACAGTACAGGATTAGAGTGAAAAGTAGGAAGAGATACCGACTGAGAGCGATCAGCCAGAAAAGCGGTGAACCACACCAGGACTTAGCCAGACAGACCAGCTTCGGACAGACGGGAGATCAGGGTGGGATGATCAACTGTGTCGAAAGCAGCTGAGAGATCTACCAGCAGCACAGCTCCGACACCGCCCTGATCCACCAGGCGAGCTAGGTCCTCCAGCACAGAGTTTAAGACTGATTTGGTACCCCTGCGAGGCCGAAAGCCTGATTGAAAGAAGTAAAAAGAATACGCCAACGGTCAATAGGTTAGGATATTTACTCTGGGGTTCCAGCAAAAATGCTGGAAATTCCACACAAAACAGGCTATCAGCCCCAGGGGGTCGATAGACCACCAAAATGCTAAGTATCGACTTGGCGGAGTAGGAAATATGGGCTAAAAGGCACTCCATTTTAAGGGAGTGCTGTGACATTAATCCTTAATAGATGGTGTGGCAACATCCGGGCCCTAAGTGACCGGTACCTGCAGTGGCCTGGCACTGCTTGAACCCCTGTGGGCAGGCGGCCTTGTGAGGGAGTCCTGGGGGAGGACCCCCCACTAGTGTATGGCCCCTTGAGGTGGACTGTAAATGACAGGTATAGTGGAGGCTCGACCTCCAGGGGCTCCTCGAGTAGCAGGCCCCATGACAGACAGGAGCCTTGAAGACACAGTGAAGTCATACAGGGGTGGAGCTGAGGAGACGGAGGCAGAGCCCCCCAACCCAGTGTCGCCCTTTGCCTAGTGGAGCGGGAGGCAGCCATGCCCCTGTTGTGCTGTGAGGGGTGCTGTTCGCCCTGGTGGGTGTAGTGGAGGATGGGGGTGGTGTCCAGGTGTCTTGGAGGAGTGTCAAACGCTGGTGTGCTTCTCTCAACTCTGGCCTGGACCATTGTTGATCGACAAACTCTTTGGCCTTTATTGCCTAGAGAGGTGAACTGAGCTCTGGGGACCGACAGTCTGACCATGAAGCAACCTATCTTGATTGTTCCTGGCACACCTGCCCTGGGACGCCTCTGTGCACCATTGCGTTTACGTTTGGGAAGGACAGGTTGGTGGCGGCGGGGGACAAATAGCTGGATCCCACTCCCCTTCCACTCTGATGGACTGGTAGACCTCCCTTCCAATTTGATGGAGCTTCCACCCTTGCGTTGGACCAGGTAACAGCCCTGAGACAATAGCATAGTCTACACTCGACCCAGTTTCCACCAAGAAGGCTATAGCAGCTCTACTGCAGGAGATACATGTAATACATGCTGACATTGGGATGCGTATGGACATTTTGGGCAAGAAAGTGAATAAGATCGGCGACAGACTGCATAACTTAGAAAAAAAATCAAACCTCAGTGGATACGATGGAAATGAACATCGACATGCAGCGCTCTGAACTTGAGAGGCGGGACTCGGAAATGTTATTCAGGATGGATAACTTTGAGAACTGCAAAAGGCTGAATAACCTCTGTTTTTTTGGGCTTCAGGAGAATGAGGGGAAGGTAGAGAGATATTAAAAAGGTTATTTATGAGGTGGTTAAGCTTTTGTTTGGTGGTGAATCCACAGCTGAGCCAACTATCGATGGGCACATCGGGCGGGAGGGGGAGGTAGGGGCCCTAAATCAGTGCTGGCACATTTTCATTATTATGAGGTGAATACAAGGATTCTAGACAAGGACAGGAGAGTGGGGTCAGTCTCTTTGGGAGACTCTAAGATAACTGTTGTTCATGATCTGTCAGCCTTTACACTGGCGAGGCAGCAAATGTGTGTCCCCCTCACCCGGTGGCTCAACAAAAAGGAAGTACGATACTGGTGGGAGTTCCCCTTTGAGTATGAAGGTCATACATTTAAATTGGTCACTGAGGATGACATTCAGAGGGTTATGGGAGAGCGGATGGAACCTTCGGGCAAGCAGCCTCGAGAGGAGAAAGGTCCTCTGGCTGATGGATTCCAAAGGGAGAAAGGAGGCAGGCGTGATAAAGTTCCAGGCTCCAGGAAGTTCAAAAAATTTAACATCCCTCCGAGGGGCGTGTCCTGAAGGAAACAGACCTGGTAGGCCATTAGGCGAGTTGGTAGGGGTGCAGTAGATAGGCTATTGGCCTAGTGCTGTATGGTTTGACCTTTTCTACAAAATTTTGGGCGGGATCCCCGGGTGGGGGATTATCCTCAGTGTCCTTCTGGTTGGTTGTTCATGAAACTAGGGGAGGGGGAGAATTTCTGACCTCCTGTCGGTGCATGTTCTGTTTCTTGTATTGAGCTAGTTGTTCACTATTGTGATTGACGCAAGGTAGGGTATGAGCACTATTGGGTGGGGGGAAATGGTGCTAAATATAGAGATCCTTGAGGTTGGCAGAATGGAGGCGAGCGCCTCTCTGAGGCTGCAGTAGTGTTATGGGGTGGGGGGAGAAAGAGGGATCTTCAAAGTTTGAAATTAGAGTATGACCCATTAGAGCGGGCTATTCCTGGTGGTCCGGTCCTACACCAGTGATAGTAACTGGGCGAGAGTGGACCCCAGGGGAGTGTTAAGTCGGGGTGACAAACTATTGGTGGTATTTTTACAGTTGCATATTGGCTTGTGGTGCGTGAGCGTGGGGACAGCTTAATGATTACGCCTTGAGGGATATATGCTTTGCTTGTCTACATGTAAGGTGTTTAAATGTGACCATCAATTGTAATCTAATGATTTTTACTGGCTAAGGTGAAAGTTGACCTGGTGGTGGGGTCTCTCAATGTCTGAGTTTTGAACTCCCACACAAAACGGTCTCTTGTACTCCAGGAATTTAAGAGAGCTAACCTAGACCTGCTTCTTTTGCAGGTAACACATTGGGTTGGAAGGGAGTCGCCAGGGCTGAAGGCCAGGGGTATTGGGGAGGTATTTCAGGCCTCAGCCCTGACCAAGAAGAAAAAATGGGTGGCCATAGCTGTGGTACCTACCCTCAGGTTGGTGTTGCACTATGCGTTGCAGGACCTGGAGGTGAGGTACATCTCAGTGAAGAGGTTATTGAGAGGTAGCCTAATCACTGTGGTGTTGGTTTACGGCCCCAATGAAGGACAGATTGGGCCTCATTTCGAGTCTGGCGGTAAGCCAGTCTTGAAAACAATTACCGGCGCCTGACTTCCCGGTAACACCAGGTTATTCCGACACCAGCGGCCGGGAAGTCAGGCGCCGCTAATTCTGCAAGTCCCCATTCCCATGGAGTCTCATAGGACTCCATGGGAATGGGGACCACAGAAGCACCAGCACCAATTATAACAGTGCTGGTGCTTCCGTGAAACTCTGTGGGCAGGTGCCATTCCACCCACCAGGTAGTGTGCCAATCCAGAAACAACGTTGCCGGTAGGCTTACCAGCACCGTTGTTTCCGGACCGGCACACTCATTATGAGGTCCATTGTGTTTTGGGACTACCTCAAGGAGTAATTGCAGCTTTTTGTGGTGGGACTGCTGATAATTGGGGATGATTTTAACATGGTTCTAGACCCGAATAAAGATAGGAAATGGCCAAAGGGGATGGGATTATTGCATGCTGAACAGTCCCAGTCTATGAAGTTTTATAGCATTAACACAGACTTGGGGGTTGAAGACGCCCTGATGTTGAAGGTGGAGGAGGAGTCCCAATTCACTGTTTACTCCCGAGTCCATGATTCTTACTCTAGAATAGACCTAGTTCTGGTTGATGCTGCCTTGAAGAGGTTTGTTCACAATTTTACCGTCCCTCTGGTCCGGTGGTCGGACCATGATCTAGTCCATGTGGTGTTTGGAGAGGGTTGGGGCTGACGGCCCCCAGGGAGGTGCATGTGTAAGTACCTGCTGTTGAAAGATAAGGTGCTAGCCCAGACGCTACGCACCCACATTCAGGAATACTTTGAGCTCAACAATGGGGGGGGCACCAGCCCTCAGTTTGTGTGGGAAGGGTTGAAGGCCGCGATTAGAGGGTTATTGATGGGCCTCGGTGCACAGAAAAAGCGAGAGGGATGTAGGGAAGAAGCAGATTTACGGTTCAAGATTTATTTATTTATTTAGGATTTATAAAGCGCGAAGTATGGCCCTAAGGCTTCAAGGGGCTAAGGAGAAGCAGTTTTCCACAACAAGAACCACAGCCTAAGGAGCTGAGAGAGAAGATGGGTCTTTAGTAGCTTCCTAAAGGGAAGGTATACGGTCTGAACCCTCAGATGGAATAGCAAGGCATTCCATAAGGTGGGGGCCAGTACTGAAAAGGATCAGCCACCCAGATGCTTGAAACGAAATTTAGGAATTTTCAACAAGATTTGTGTTTCTGACCGTAGGCTTCTAGCGGGATAGTACCTTACCAGTTTTTTCCTCAAATAACAAGGGTCAACATTGTGCAAAGCTCAATGAACGATACAGAAAATCTTGAACTTAATCCTCACTCCCACCGGCAGCCAGAGAAGCTGGAGAAGCAGAGCAGCGGAAGAGGTCAGTCGCACAACTTGGAGAGCAAGTCGGGCCACCGCATTCTGAAGAACTTGGAGTCTCTGAATCTGATGCTTCGGTTGTCCCAAGTAGATACCGTTGCAGTAATCTACGGACCCCATTATCGAAGAGGTTACCAGTGTTATGTGATTTTCCAAGGGGAGCAAAGGAAGAATTTTTCGCAGGGTTTTCAGTTTTCCAAAGCCTGCCACACATATGGCCTGAGACGTGGTGTTTCACGCGACCTATCAGATAAAAGTTTCACACCCAAGCTTTTAACAGAAGCACAAGGTACTGGACAGAGGCCATGGTATTCTGGCCTATATTGTGCATTCCAAAGGTGATCACTACCCTTAGGACCAACATCAAGAACCTCGGTTTTGTTACCATTTAGGTGGAGCCAATTAGCTGCCATCCAGGAACCCACTCTCTCCAGACAGTTACGCAGCTGACTGGGAGGCGCAGTCAAAGGAGAGTCCAGCCGGAAAATAAGCTGTGTGTCATCTGCGTAAGAATAAAAGAGCACGCCGCAATCAGAAATGAGGTTGGCCAGCATCCGCACATACAGGTTAAATAAAAGAGGGGATAAGGCCGACCCTTGCAGGACTCCACAAAGCAGCTGGACAAGAGAAGAAAAACATCCCTGGAAGGAGACCATCTGAGAACGACCCTCATAGTAGGACTTAAACCAAGTCAAGATGGGCCCGGTGACACCCATCTGCTCCAACCTACCCAGCCGAATATGGTGGTCTACTGTATCAAAGGCCACAGAGAGATCTAGGAGAATAAGAACTCCAGTCTCTCTGCAGTCCTGCAGCAGTGCAAGATCATCTAGCAGCGATATCATGACTGTTTCCGTCCCCATTTCGGGGCGGAAGCCTGACTGAAGCGGATTAATACAGTCATTTGTTTCTAAGAAACTTGAAATTTGAGGCGTAATCACCACCTCCATCAGCTTCATAATAGCAGGAAGCAGAGAAATTGCCCTTTAATTGGCCGAAACTCGTGGATCCTCATTGACTTTTTTAAGTAGTGGCAAAACCACTGCATGTTTAAGAGCATCCGGGATAAAGCCTGTAGAAAAGGAATGCTGTATAGCAGCCGTCAACATGCTCATAGCTCTCTACGGAAGAGTTTGCAAGATGTGAAGTGGAACCGCATCACATCACGAGGCCAATTTGAGGCCAAAAAGAGCGATCTGAATAGATGTTTCATCAATAGGATCCAGTTTAAAGATCTTAGCCCCAACCAGGGAGGCTGAGTCAATGCTCAGGCTGTTAATCCCAGCATTCCCTTCTAGTTGCCGATCCTTGATCCCTTTTCGAATCTCAAGAATTCTTTCAGATAAGAAGGTGCTGATTTCACAGCACCTAACCTGGGCATCCGGTGGCGGAACAGGGTTTCCCAAAGGGCAGGCAGAAATCTCTTTAGCCACTCTAAAGCGCTAACGAGAAGCGCATGCTGCTTCAGTGATTCTCGAGGCATAATATTTAGCTTTACCAGCACAAATCATCTGGTGATATAGAAGGACGGCTTGCTTATATTGGCTACGAGAATCTATCTCGTAGTTTTGTCACCACTGTCTTTCCAGGCATCTACATAACTGCTTAAGCAGCCTGAGTTCGGGGAATACCAAGCCTTAGAGGGCTTAAATCTTCTAAAGAAAGGAAGGTTTGGGGCTACTTTATCAACCACTAGTTCCATGGAATTAAGAAAGGAGCACAAAGGGTCCAGCCTCTTTTCAGTGAGAGCATGACATCCCTCCGAAAGGTGTTTGGTCAACTCCGTAGGGTTGACCTTATGCCACCTTCTGTGGAGTTGAATGCCATGAGAAGCCTTCGGGGGCAGGGGGGGCAGGAACCAGAAACAGAATCAAAAAGCGATCTGACCAGGTCACAGGGACCGGGATGCAACTAGTGACCATTTCTGGCTCAGAGAAAATAAGGTCCAACAAACGACCACTCTTATGTGTAGGGAGATGGTTGCATTGAACCAATGAAAGATCCATTAAACATATCTCCAGTTTCTGAGCATCACGATCCAGAGAATCATTTCGAAGCAGATTAGAACCACCCAACAGAATAAAATTAGGGTGAGTCAGACTAAGATTGGCCGCCAATTGAGATAAGTGTTTTGCAAAATTAGCCAAACTGGCAGCAGGTGGCCTATACACCAATAAAAAAGGATTGTTTTATTAGCATTTATCTGTACTCTAACCAGCAGCAATTCACATGGTAAAGAATGCACCACAGGCAAGGCAAGAATGTAATATACATCACGAAAAATAACTGCTAGGCCTCACCCTCTCCTGGGTGGGGGGCCTGTTAACACGTGATACTGCGTAGGAGGGCAGCATAAGTTGACATAGATCAGGGTCGGAACTACCTGAAAACCATGTCTGCGTAATTAATAGGAAGTTAAGCAAGGTATATTTCAATATGGAACGAAGATCATACTTGTGCGCGCTGGCCAACTCTCTGACGCGCCCAGCCGCGCTTGCCTTTTACACGCATTCGGCGGGCGCGCCCACTCTGCTCCAGGGCAAGTGTTTTTATACAGCCTGTAAGCGGGACGTAGGAACAGCAATAAACAAAGAGAGCGGACTGAGCCGACTTGCAGCAACAAGGAAGGAACTTCCTGTGAGCAAAGCAAGGTTAAACAAAATGTTGGAAAGGAGAACGGTGCTGTGAGACCAATAATACACTGTAAAAGCACAATATAATTTCTAAAATATAAATTCTAAAATTGATGAGTCCCTGCAATAACAATCAATTCCTCAAACCGTTCTGCGTTAGAGATATAGATCCTTAGACCGGGTGGGGGGTGGGCGGGCTAGGGCGGGAGGTTTGAATCTGCAACGGGCAGCGCAGCTGCGTTCATATAAAGCACGGCTAAAGACTCTGCTCATCCAGGATACAGAGAAGAGGTTAACTTTCCTGAAACAGAAATATCACGAGAGAGGGGAGAGGTGTAAGGAAGGCATGATATCAGCAGTAAGACAGAGACAAGTGACCACAGTTCAAGGGTGTTTATTGAACTTCAAAAGGGTTTGAAAAACACAAAATTGATTTGCGCAGACTTGAAACATTTTACAACATCTTAGAAGCCTGGATGACATCCAATTGGAAGAGTCTAAACGGGAACAAGACAGAGTTAATGATTTTCAGATCACAACAGGCCCGCGCCAAATTAGGCAAGGAATACAATACTTTCACGATCAAAACGGGACCTTGAAAAACTAAAGACCCCGGCTATCCTATTGGAAGCATCATTGGGTGCAGAATCACATGTAAGTAATACGAATAAAAACTGTCAATAATACTTACGCCTGCTAAGTCACATCAGACCACTGTTGAACAAGGAAATAGTGCTACCATAGCCAGGGCTACGATTTTGTCTAGACTGGACTATGGGAACGCTCTAATGCTGGGAGAAAACAAATGATGTGTTGCTAGATGCCAAATTATTTTGAACAGTGCAGTAAGGATTGTTAAGAAGAAAACCAGGAGGGAGCATATCACTGTAGACAGAAAGGCACTGCATTGGTTGGCAGTCAATGAGCGGATTACCTTCAAGGCCATGACCATAGTCCACTGATGACTTCATGGCAGGTCATTTGCCTATTTGAGAGAACAGATAACCCATCATACCCCAGGTTGATCACTGAAATCTAAATCTGCAGGCCAAATTGTCTGCCTTCCCTTTAAGTGCTCCAATAGGCTCAGAAGGTCATTCACAGTAAGAGCCACCCAAATATGGAATGGATTACCAAAGGCAATCAGACTTCAAAGTAACTATCTAATCTTCAGGAAAGAGTTAAAAACAGTTATCTTCAGATAATTTCAGCAGACTCTTAGGAGAAATCAGTGAATCTGTCAATTGTCCTGTCCAATGTTCTTTTGTCGTCTTTGTCTAAATGTATGCGCCCTGATGCCTGCGGGCTTTGGCGCACTATAAATAAATAAATTTAAAAAAAATAAAACGTCTATCTAACCCTAAATCTACAGATGGGAGCAAGCTATGACCATCAAATAATAATAACACAGTCCTAGTGGTGTCTTGTCAAAATAAAAGGCCCTACACTAATAAATCTATTTCCAATTCTTACCTCTAATTACAAACAGTGTGGGAAACAGTGTTACGAAAAAGAAAGAAGTGTTCACAAAATGATATGTCAAGATGTTCAGGCAGTTGGCTTCCTTTCCCCACGTTTTCAACACGGGACAAGGCGGTGCATTCGAGTTTAGCAAAGTCTCTGGTTTCTCTAACACAACGATACAGTTCAACCATTTGCATCAGGACCTTCCGTGCCCAAGTCTGTTTGCGTCTGAAAGTCTTTTCCTTCAGAGGACCTGATTAGACAAACAAATAGTAAGTTCTTTTACTCTTTGGATTTCACAAGTACTCAATTTCTCAGGCGATTCACTATTCAGCTCGGATCTCCCTCAGATCCTCTTAATACAATGCTCATAGGATATTTATGTATCCAATTTCTCGGGTGATTCACGGCTCACACCGGATCCCCCTCAGCCGGGCTCAGATCCTCGTTAACACAAATTTCAATTAGTATTCCTCCGCCGGGCTCATACCAATTCCAATTTAACTTTTTAACACAAACTTGCTTTAACCAAACGCTCTCAGCTGATCTCCCTCCGCCAAGCTCAGACCAACTTTATTTACTTTGTTGTAGTGAGGCAGTTATTGACTAGAGAGCATGTTCAAGCTCTGCCCCCTGCCTTCCTCAGAAGAAACAAAGTTACAAGGTAAGAAAGAACACATTTGAAAGTGCACTTTGAACTCTCCTGGAAATGCAGCGGTCATAAAGATTAGTTAGTTGGCGCTACACAAGTAGAGATAAGATAAGGCAAGAGCTTGCACACTTAGTGTTTTTTAAAATAGAATAGATTAAGTGACAGGAAGGTGTGTACACACGATAGGGACTCACTACACAAGTAGGGCAGAACATTGTAAGTAGATAAGGTGACTGCAAACACATAGTGGGGGAAATGATGTGACAGGCATGCACGTGGAATCAGTAGATAGAAAAGCAAATGTGTCCTGTAGAGAATAAAATGTGATAAGAAGTTTCCATTTTAACTGCACAAGCACAGCTGTATAATAGGATCCTGTATCTTTAAGAGGGCCTCACAGCAAGGTATGAAACAAATACATTTAATTCAGGAAAAATGTGTAGTGGCTGGGCAAAGTTGCCTTAAAGGAATGTCCAAGGCAGAGGACACCGGAGGGAAGGTTTACATAAAGGAACAAGATATCAGTGTCTAGGTGGTGAGCATTCAACTATTAAGGTCAATCTATTACAACAACACAGCAGACTATTTGAAGCCCACGGGACAAACTGAGTATCTCAGGAAATCTCCTAGTAGCTGACAGATTAATGTCTCAGCAATCGGCTAGGCGTGACAGAGAAGCGCAAATGCGGCTAAAAAAGACAAATAATTACGGCAACGAAAACATTAAACATGGTGAAAGCAGCATGACTCATAACAACAGTTATTCATAATGTGTCGAGGCAGGATGGGGCGTCCATTGAGGCGGAGGACAAACTCTATGAAACTGTGAGACATCATGGTGAAGATGAACAAGTTACTTCTTACCTTGTAACGTTCTTTCGACGGGATGTTCCTCCGACGTATTCCTCATCTTAGATATATCCTTCCAGCTCTGCTGGCCTCGGAAAATTTTTTCTCTAGAGGGCGCTGCGCGTCGACGTCCCTCGAGTCGATGTCCCTCGACAGCCGCCGTATCGATGCTCGACGTCATCCTGCCTATAAAGGCCGCGCGCAGCGTCCGTTGCTCAGTTCCGTTTTGTAGCCCACGGTATTACTGTCGGGACTAGACTAATCACCCTGAAGGAGCGTAAGCTGCAACAACAAGGGAAGTAGAACTGCGGGGATGGATGGGAGGGTCGATGAGGAATACGTCGGAGGAACATCCCGTCGAAAGAACGTTACAAGGTAAGAAGTAACTTGTTCTTCGAAGGGATTGTGTCCTCCGACGTATTCCTCATCTTAGAAAGGCTCCCATAGCAGTATTCTATATTCGGAGGAGGGAGTACTGACTTCACGCTGTCTTCTATTGATGAATAGAATGCAGTACAGCCCTTCCAAACCTAGTCTCTTGACTGGAGGAGGAATCCAGATTGTAAAAACGTGTAAAGGTATGGACAGACGACCATGTAGCGGCCGCACATATGTCTTAAACCGGCACGCCTCTTTTGAGGGCCGATGAAGCTGCAATACCTCTGGTCGAATGAGCCCTAAGGTTTTGAGGGGGCTCTTTCCCTGCCAGTTTATAACATTCCAGAATGGCTAGAATGATCCATCTGGAAATGGTCTGCTTAGTTATTGGTAACCCCAGCTTGTGACCTGCGTAACCTACAAACAGCTGGTCTGCCTGTCTTATCCTGGCTAGTCTACTAATGTAAAAACTTAAAACCCTCCTAGGGTCTAGTCTGTGTAACCTCTCTTCCTCTTTCCCCGGGTGAGGAGGAGGATAGAAAGATGGTAGGGTAATCTTCTGAGTGATATGGAATTCAGAAACCACCTTTGGGAGGAAATTAGGCTTCACTTGCAGGACAACTTTGTCTTTGTGAAAGATTGTATGAGGGGGTTTACAAGAAAGAGCTTGTAATTCGCTCACCCTTCTAGCAGATGTAAGTGCTATTAATAAAACAGTTTTAAGGGTAAGGAATCTTAACGAACAAGAATGGAGAGGTTCGAAAGGTGTACCCATCAGGAAAGTTAGTACTAAGTTTAAATCCCATAGGGGAACTTGGAATGGTCTTGGGGGATAAACATTGGTTAACCCCTTTAGAAACTGTATTACCAAGGGTAATTTGAAATAGGATGGTTCTTCCGCAGTACGCTTAAAGATAGATAGCGCTGCGAGATAGCCCTTAATGGTGCCAACTTGAAGGCCTGAATTTGCCAAATATAGTAGGAAGGACAAAACCATTGGTGTACCACATGAAAATGGGTCGATATTCTGTTCTCTACACCAGCTGCAAAATCTGTTCCAACGGCAGCGGTATAAAGACTTTGTTGCTGGCCTCCTTGCCGAAAGCAACACCACCATAACATCATCAGGGAGGTCCCAATCCTTGTACCTCAGCCGTTCAGAAGCCAAGCGTGAAGGTTGAGGGTTTTGATGTCTGGATGGAGAACCTGACCTCCCTTCTGTGAGAGTAGGTTCTCTCTGAGAGGAAGTCGAATTGGAGGGCAGATGGACAAGTCTAGAAGGTCCGGGTACCACGTTCTCCTGGCCCAATCCGGGGCAATTAGGATCATGGTTCGCCGGAATCTTCTCAACCTCCTGATCATTTGAGGAATGACAGGGACCGGTGGGAACGCGTACAGAAGCGGAAACTCCCAGTCCACTATGAACCCGTCTCCCAGAGCTCCTCTCGGAGGAAATTCCCTTGAGCAGAACAGGTCGCATTTCCTGTTTAGGCTGGTGGCGAACAGATCTACCTGAGGGGTTCCCCAAAGGGCGAAGATCTCTTGAAGGACTTCCTGAGCTAGCTCCCACTCGTGGGAGACTGTGTTCTGCCTGCTCAGAGCGTCCGCTGTCAAGTTCTTCTCTCCGGCTAGGTGAACTGCCGATAGAGAGATTCCTTCTTGGATTGCCCAAAACCAGAGCTGCATCGCCTCTCTGCACAGGGGCAGTGATCCTACGCCTCCTCTTTTGTTGAGGTAATGCATGGCCACCGTGTTGTCCGTCATTATCAGGACGTTCTTCCCTTGTACAGCTGGCAGGAAAGCCTTCAACGCAAGTCTGATGGCTCTCAGCTCTAACAGGTTGATGTGTAGTCTGGACTCCGATGGAGACCAACGACCGCTGATGGTCAAGTCGTTGGCGTGGGCTCCCCACCCCGTGAGTGAGGCATCTGTGACTACTGTTATCTCCGGCCAGGGTTGCCAAAACTGTTCTCCTTTCAGAATGTTCTCCTGACAGGCCCACCACTGAAGGTCTCGAGCCACCCTGCCGGGAACCTGAAGAAGATCTGTCATTCTCCCTGAGAATTGTGACCACTGAGTCCTCAGTGCCCACTGGAGGGATCTCATTCTCAGGCGAGCCTCTGGCACAAGGAAAATGCAGGATGCCATGAGGCCTAGCAACCTCAAAAAGTCAAAGGCTGGGAGACGTTGGGCATGCTGGAACTTGGTAACCATCTGTAGAATATCTTGAGCCCTCACCTCTGGTGGCGAGGCTTTTCCCAGGGAAGTATCCAGGATCGCTCCTATGAACTGGAGTCTCTGCGATGGAATCATTTGTGACTTCTTTAAATTGAGGGAGAAGCCCAGTCTGTGAAGGAAATGGCACATGTGATTTAGCTGGATCTGAGCTTGCTCCGGAGAAACAGCCCTGATCAGCCAATCGTCCAGGTAGGGGTAGACGTGAATCCCTTCCCTCCTTAGACTTGCAGCCACTACCGACATTAACTTGGTGAAGACCCTCGGGGCGGAGGTCAGCCCAAATGGCAGTACTCGAAATTGATAGTGAGAGTTGCCACTTGCGAACCTCAGGTATTTCCTGTGTTTGAGATGGATAGGCACATGGAAATAAGCGTCCTGAAGGTCCAGAGATAACAACCAGTCCTGAAACTGAAGGGCCTGGAGGATCTGAGAAAGAGTGACCATCTTGAATTTGTCTTTTCTGAGGAATTTGTTCAATTCTCGCAAGTCCAAGATGGGTCTCAGTCCTCCGTCTTTCTTCGGAATGAGAAAGTAAGGGGAGTACCAGCCCTTGTCCCTCTCTGCTACAGGTACCGGTTCTATGGCACCTTTCTCTAGCAGGTCCAAAATTTCCTGCAAGAGGAGCGGATCTGGAGCTTTCTGAGAGCTGATCCCCGGTGGATGACTCTGAGGTATATGTAGGAAAGGCAGGCAGTAACCTTGGGCGACTGTTTCCAATGCCCAAGCATCTGACGTGATAGCCTGCCATACCGTCAGATGTTGAGTCAACCTGCCTCCTACAGGTGTCCTGTGAGGGGAGTCCTCAGAGTGGTTTTGGGGCGGCTGATGCAGATGCCGATGGTAAAGAGCCACCTGCTGTTGCTGCGGCTTTAGAATATCTACCCCGTCCACCTCGGGTAGTTCTTCTTTGACCCCTTTGAGCCGGTCGTCCTCTACCTCTTCCGAATGCGGAGTAGAAGCGAAAGGACTTGCCCCTCGCAGAGGTTCCTGTGGGACGAAAAGGAGTCTGACGGATTGCAGCTCCTAGGGATTTTGCTGCAGCTTTTGAAGTTTGCAGTTTCTCTAAACTGTCATCTACCTTTTTTCCGAACAAAGAAGAGCCATCGAATGGCATGTTCAAGAGCCTGGCTTGCACATCTGGGGCAAAACCCGACGTTCTCAACCAAGCGAATCTCCTGGTTGATGTACTTGCCGCCATTGCTCTGCTGATACTGTCAGCCGAATCAATGCCCGTCTGGAGGGATTCGCACATAGCGTCTTTACCGTCCTGTATAATATTCAGGAACGCATCCCTTTCTTCTCCCTCCGGGATGCAGTCAGCCGCTGTAGAAGCACACTCCCAAAGTGTATGGCTGAACCTAGCAAGGGTGCAAGTAGCATTAACAGACTTTAACGCCATGCTACATGCTGAAAAGACTTTCTTTGCCATAGCATCATATTTTTTATCGTCCCTGTCCTGTGGGACTGTAGGATAAGCCGTCTTGACACCGGTAGAGGATGCTGCTTGTACCACCAGACTTTCTGGGGATGGATGTTTAGACAAAAACTCTGGGTCTGTGGAAGATACCCTGTACTTTGCAGACAGTTTTGTATTTACTGCTGGTATTACATCTGGGGTTTCCCAGTTTGTCATGATCTTTCTCTGAAGAGCTTTATGAAAGGGCACCACAGGATCCTCTTGTGGGCCTTTGTCGAGAATATCCGTGAGGTCATCTTGCTGGAAAGATTGTGAAGGTGCAGACCACCCCATGAACTCTGTAATCCTGGCCATTAAGGCTCTGTAGGGGGGTTTCAGCATGCTCCCCCGGGTCTGGCTTAGCAAAATCCACCTCAGGGGAAGTGTCTAACCCACTTGCCTAATGTAAAGAATCATGAAGATCCTTTAATCTGCGCTCTTCAGAGGAAAATTCCTCTCTAACTGGGGTTACAGGTCCCTGTAACTCAAATGTGTCTTGTTCAGACAAATCACCCTCTTCTAAAATTGAGGATATAGTTCTCAATTGTTCTGAACTCATAAAGGGAGTAAATCCCATTTCCAAGGCAGAGGGTGCCGAACTTGTCATTATTTGCCTCAAAAACATCGATGTCGTCGACGCCGACGTCGAAGGCTTCGAGCGTGGCGTCGAAAACAGAGGTGGAGGCCTCGAGGACCTCGACAGAATTGGAATTCTACTCGACAATATCGACGCCATCGACGTCGAGGGCCTGGGGATAGTCACTGGATGTGTGGTCACCGTGACTTTTCTTGGCGTCGACGCAGGTGTCGAGGCCGGCGTTGAGTCGACAGACCCGTGTGTCGAAGGTCCCTTCGACAACGGCGTCGAAGACATCGACGTCGACGGAACCTTCGTCGACGGCACCTTCGAGGAAGGTTTGGAGGTCATAGTCCTGCTCGAGGGTTCGAGACGCGCTCGAGAGGTTTCTTTCGCCGGGTACTGCGACTCGCGGCGTTTTTGACCTTCGGATCTTTCGACCAGAGCATCGCTCTCGGCAGTCTTCGAGGGGGTCGAGGCCGCTTTCTCGAAGACGCTCATCATATTTTTTCGGAATTCCTCCCATTCAGCCCGGGAACTATGTTTCGTGGGGCAAGGGATTCTTTTTGGCGAAACAGAGGAAGAGGAAGACGGAGAAGGGGATCTTCGACACGTCTCCTCTTCGAGTGCTTCGATCTCGAGGAGTGATGAGACCCACTCCGAGACCTGGAGCGCGAATGGTGACGAGGAGACGAATGTCTCGACTTCGTCGACGAAGAAGAAGCTTTAAAAGTCTTACCTTTCTCCAGCTTCCCCCTACGCTCCTTCAGGGCCTTAGCTGTCATGGACATACAGTCCTCGCATTCCGAACAATGGTGTTCAGCTCCCAAGCACCACAGACAATTTCTGTGAGGATCGGTCAACGACATCTTTTTCCCACAATCTCGACATTTTTTGAAGCCGGATCGAGGAGTTGTCGGTTCCGACGAGGAAGCCATCGAGTACGGATCGAATAACTCGAGGTAAATAGGATTAATCTGACTAAGAACTGAGCAACGGTATTCCGAGGCACCGAGTAAGCGCGGAAAAACGGAACTGAGCAACGGACGCTGCGCGCGGCCTTTATAGGCAGGATGACATCGAGCGTCGATACGGCAGCTGTCGAGGACATCGACTCGAGGGACGTCGACGCGCAGCGCCCTCTAGAGAAAAAAATTTCCGAGGCCAGCAGAGCTGGAAGGATATATCTAAGATGAGGAATACGTCGGAGGACACAATCCCTTCGAAAAATGAGTTTTTTTATTTAATTAAAAACTGAAAGCGACACGCTTGGGCTTCTCCCCCATCCACATCCACAATTCTATATACCCCCGGCAGTTCAAGGACCGGTAAACTACGAGATCTGCTTGCGGGTGCCTTTTTGCCGGCAACCACGAGCAGAGCATGTCGGATGCACCGGCGCCATTCAAGAATGGCCCCGGTGCATCCGACCTCCTCATTTTCATTGAGCCCTATGGGGCTCAAATGGGAATGGGGAGTAATTATTACTAGCACCAGGCAATGGGGATGTACCGGGTCAGCCAGGCTGGAATGCCCCGGTACATCCCCATTGCCGGGTGCCAGTAAAAAACAACTCTGGCGGCATCGGCCGTAGTCGTAATGAGGCCCTATATGTAGATTAGCAATTAGGACCAATGAGCAGTAGAGATAGGTTTTCATAACTCAGTGGTCATAATGACATCAGAAAGACTCATTTGTATGATATAAACTGCTGTTTTCTATTCAAACATTCGAGAATTTGAGAGGGAGAGCTTGGCTGTTAATTTCATTTTTCCCCCAGCTTTGCAAATTGTCAATAAAGCTGGGTTACCTTGCATTTGCTTACTACATCCCCTCTGTGTTGTCTCTTGTATTGGAAAACACAAGGTAGAGGGCTGTACTGTTTTCGGGCCCCTGTTTCATCTGGCAGCAGAGGACAGTTAGCTTTTAGGATTTTGTGGACTGTTGGTTGAACCCTGCGCCGCCCCTCCTTTCTTGACAGTGGATCGGTTTGGAAAGCAGAATCTTTTGTGCACAATTTAACAGGAGGCCATCAGGAGCAGGCTTTGGAGTGGAATTCTGCCCGGTCTTCCACCACCATGCAGGAAGCAGAGGAGGAGCTGGCAGATTGAGGGCACCCCAATGCCCAGTATCCCCAGAGATCCACGGATGTCAGTATGCTATGTGCAGGGTAACATTTGGGGGTGGGGAAATGTATTGTATGGTATTTTTGAAACAGAGACGTTGATAAAGGATATCCCTTGACAAAAGACCAATGGTTTCCTAATTTAGGAAACCCGAGTCCCCTGTACACTATCTGTAAGGCCAAAGCCTGTATGCATTTTAGTATCAGAGGTTGGGTCTGTGGTACTGGACTGTGGAGAGAGTTGTGGTCCAGACCTTTCTTCTTGGTTTATAGATAATTGCTTAAACAATTCTCAAAAGGTTTTTTAACCTTTTTATTCCAAGGTGATTTTTTTAGAGATAGCACAATTAGTATATGACAATTCAAGTTTGATCGAAAAAAGTATTTATTTATGTTAAAAAACACACATTCAATTTGACTGGCCCAACACGTTCCGAGTTTACTTGTACTCTTCATCAGGGGCAAACATTCTTTTTCTTACAAAAAAGTTCTATGAAGGAAAAAAGGTATAATCGAATATGAACTTACATAATTCAATACATATTGTATTCATACATATATTCATTTTAGCATTATTTGAAGGCAAATGAAAATGCAGTTTGAGTCCAATGACTCACAATTATTGTTTCCATATTTAAAGAAAAAAAGTATGTATACTGTATAGGGTAAATGACCACCATGTCTCTATAACTCTATATGTCCAGGTTAGTGATCATCAAAACTAATAAAAATTATTTTTGCATTTAAACCAAACAGATATGGTGGACTAATCGACGTAACACTAAAAATGAGAAGTAATTCCTCCTAATGTGCAAAAGAACTTCGTAAAAATGAATTAACTATGAACAAAAAACAGCTATAGTGCTTAGAGATTACTACTGTCTAATTGCTACATATAAGAGTAGCTGACTTACTCGGGTTTAAAGAAAAATAGGAGATAAAATTCTCCTATGTTGTCCTTCTGTGTAGTATTTAACCACACTATGTACTGGTCTGCAGGGATGGCAAGGATGACATGTTTCCTGGTCCATCCTAATGTACAAAAATTGAAGGTGAGTATCTAGATAGTCATAACAATTGCCTATAGGCAATTGATGTTAACTTACTTTTGTGATGTTAACTTACTTTTTGTAGATGCTGGTCAAGGAAATGTTTGGGGGAACAAAGGCTTCTCTCTGCGTTCTGAGTGATAAATGTCCCAAAGTGCTGTGGCTTCCTGGTAAATTGCTGCTGTCCCTAGTGTTAAAAATAGTTAAAGGGGGGGGGGGGGGGGGTGGCTTGGAGCACCATCGATGTGGTCGCTCCGCTGAAGCCACCCGTGGACTGCCCGCTACCGCAGCAAAATTCATGCGGTTCCCCTAATTAAAATGGATCATCGACACCAGCTATGAGGATCGGAACCGGTGGGGCCTAAACATGGCAAAGATGAAGAGCTAGTGCGGAAACACTGCACCCAAAATCACCGCCCGAAACCCAGCACCCTGCGCCATCCGAGAAAAACAAAATGGCGGGCGCGTATGTGTGTCCATACGCGGCTGGGAAACGGAGGCGAACCGCACAATGACATGCGAGCTGGTGGGGATGAGAGCCCAGACGCGAGGTCCAGACTGAATCCAGACGTGGGAGGCCGTCCAGCGGCCCGGACCCATCGAGAGCAGCAGAGCGGAGGGGTAACTCCAGCCAGGAAAGTCAGTTCAGCGCCCGAGCGTGACACGTGCTCGTGAGCCGTCCGTGGCCGGAACACCGGCGGGGGGCGGAGAGGTGAGGAGGGGGCCTGCCTTGTGCTGGATGCCGGGGTGCAGAGCCCGGCCTCGGAGGAGGGGAAATGGCGAAGCCGGCCAGATTGTGACCCTGGTAGGGACTCCATCGCAGCGGCAGCTGCGGCTGGGACGGGCGTCGTAGAAGGAAAGAGCCCGTCGCCCGCTCCCGCTTCTCGAGTGGCCCAATCGCGGACTCCATCTGCAGAAAACAACAACCTGGGGAAGAAGCCACATTGGGGCTACGGCTGGTGGCCCCTTACAGCTGGAACAACGGCTAAGCTGGGCAACTCAGGAGAACATCCTAATGCCCACTCCCCACAGGAGCTCAAAAGTGGGCCCCCAACCCTGGGAGATATCGCAGGGCGAGGACAACCAAGGTGCTGCTAGCGGGCCCCTCCCAGATCTTGGCTGACAGGGGACTGCTCGCTTTGGCCACAGATAACGCAGAGGTCCGGAGACTCCTGTGGAAGCAAGTAAATACCGCTGATGCCACTATGCTCCTGCATTCCACGTCCTCCCCCACTGACTTGCTCCGCTGGAACATCTTAACACCCCACTGCGGGGGACCCCTCTTGCTTTGCTCTCCGCTGCTGCCTGCTTCGACCCTCCACTGTGGACCCACGCCCTCCAGGCTAAAGACTTCAGAGGAAGACCCTGAAACCCTGCGTTACTGAGGTGGTCCACTCCCACAGGGACCCCTTGCTGCACAACTAATCTGCTTAAGTTACAGAACGGCCCCTACAGAAGCCCCCTCTGAGATCCGCCTCTCGTATACTTCCTGGGTTGCCCCGGCGAACATCCTCGCTCGGAGACACCGGTTTTCTCGGGGAAGCAGGACAAGTCCCTGGTCCCCCCCTCCTCATTAAAGACACCCGAACCTCCCGCCCCGCCCCGCCTAGCCTAACCGAAAGGATGCAACCTACCGGTCCAGTAAGACAGACAGGCTTTGCCTCGAACCCGCAGAGCCCACCTCTCTAGAAAATCACAGAGACCGCTGCCCACAAGATCTTCACCACGACCTCAGAACCCCTCTGGGGAACCTCGACGCCTCTGGGTACATCTGCCCCACTCAGCCGCCATGTCTAAACAAGCGAAGACCAGCAAAAACCCAGATATAGCCACTATGTTCTCGACATCAGACAAGGGTAAGAAACAGGACCCTCCCAGTCTTACCCTGCAGAAATCCCATGAAGGAAATGAAGCTCTCGCTACCAAAGGGGACTTAGTGGCTTTTATGGCAGACATCAAGACTGAATTCCGCTCATGCTTGTCAGAACTCACCACCAAAGTTGAACAGACTGACCAAAGGGTGACTGAGGTGGAGCAGAGGCTGGGAGAGATTGAAGATCGCTCACAAGAACACACAACCACACTGGAGGAAGTCCATCGCTCAATCAGAGCCCTACAAGACAAGTGTGAGATCCTAGAGTTTAAGCAAGAGGACCTTGAAAATAGGACCCGCTGCAACAACCTCCGGATCCCGTCCTCCATACCCGATAAAACCCTGGCAGAATACGTTGGAGACTTCTTTCAGTCTTTGCTCCCACATCTGGATAAATCCCAGCTTTTGTTGGACCGCACTCATAGACTACGCCCACGCCAGGGAATAGACTCGGATCTCCCCCCAGATATCATTACTAGGGTCCACTTCTTCACTACTAAAGAGGCCATCTCAGCTGTCAGCCATACTGGGGACGAACTCTCTTTTCAAGGCTCATCCCTCCAGATTTACCAAGACCTCTCAATGCTTACTCTCCAGAAATGAAGGGCGCTGCGGCCCCTGGCACTCTTTCTCCAAGACCAAAAGGTGCGATACAGATGGCTATTTCCAACGGCCCTGCAGTTCTCATACAAGGGTGTGGCGCGACGAATCAGTGACCTGGAAGATGCTAGCAAAATCATGCACCCAACCTCACCCAAAGAATCTGCCTCGCCAGACTCAGAGGTAACTGAACCCCCAGAGCCAGCCCCTTCGCCGAAGCCTAGGTGACCGTTATGGTCAAAGGTGCAGCAGAGCAACAGGAAGAGATAATCGGGGGCAGGCACGCACCCTGTAGGCTCCCATCATACATACTCACTGACCGTCTGGCCCTGCCCCGTGGGGATCCAACACCTCTAGTGTAAGGAACATGCACTGCTAACTATGGCGGCAGGCTATATCCACGGCTCATGCCCACTCCAATGGACGTCTCAACCCTGAGTCCCTGGAAACTCACAATACCGAGTTATTTGTTGGCCCTGTTGGCCAAGGGTGTGTCCGCACACACAAAGTCGGCCCACCCGCTGGTTAAAGTTACGGCCTCCCGTTGGGGGCTCATGTTGAAATCCCAAGTGCAGGATGACCCTTTCTTAGCTCTCACCAGAGATGGCGGTTGACCTGCTCACCATCGACCCCCCCCCTCAAACCGGATGGCGGAGGAAGACCTGGCCCCACACCACCAAAACCTAAAACTCCTCTCCCTCAACGTCAATGGGCTGAACTCTCCAGCCAAATGGAAAACTATCGTGCTGAAACTCCAGGATAAGGAGGCCGTGGTGGCTATGCTTCAAGAGACTCACCTGCTGCGGGCGGATGTCGGGCGGCTCCGCTCCCGGCTGTATCCACTCCAATGTTTTGCCTCAGGGGAGACTAAAAAGGGAGGCACCGCAATCCTCTTCAGGAAAGACCTACATCCCCAAATCCTAGACACAAAAACATGCCCAGAAGGCCGTTTCATAGCAGTCAAATGCCTCCTGCTTGGAGACCTATACACCATCATCTCTGTGTATGCCCCCAACTCTGGCCAATCGAACTTCTACGACTCACTAAGCTCCTCTCTCTCACACTTCATAGAAGGCCAGGCGATAATAGGAGGGGACTTCAACGGAGTACCAGACCTGATAAGAGATAAATCGCACCCCCTGACCCCGAACGACTTCGCTCAGGCGCTGAGCCTCCTACACTTATTCAGATCCCTGGAGGTGGTGAACTCATGGCGGGTCCTTCACCCCACTGAAATAGACTACTCCTTTTACTGTTATGTCCATTGCACCTTCTCAAGGATTGACCTCCTCCTGGCGTCCCCACAAACTCTTGCTTTTGTTGAGGAAGTGTCCATCGGCTCAAGAATCCTATCCGACCATGCCCCAGTGATCATGGAGATCTGGGCTCAAAACCCCTAATTTAATTCCCCATGTAAATGGTTGTTATATGACCCAATCCTCAATGACATGTCGACAAGGGACAGAATCGCAACCGCGATCAAGAACTTCCTTGAAGAATATCCAGCCTCCGACACCTCCTCGGCGAATAACTGGGATGCCATGAAGGCAGTAATTAGAGGCGTCCTGATTGCACAGGGGGTGGCCTATCACCAGAACAGGCGGCAGACCCAGACGGCCTTGGAAGAAGAACTTAAAGCGCCAGAGGAAACCCACAAGAAAAAAGGTTGGTCCCCCAAAACGCAGCGAGCCTTCCACACGGCCAGGAAAAAACTAGAAGCCCACTATGCAGAACAGAACACGCATCTAATGGCCAAGGTCAAACAATCTTATTACGCAAAGAACAACAAGGCAAACAAAATTCTGGTAGCCAAACTGGCCAAAATAAAACAAACTAACACTATTTCCGGCCTGCGCGACTCTCAGGGAGCCGTCCAATACTCAGAACCTAAAAACAGCAACTGGCGGTAGCCCACCTGACCCAGGTCATGACAGCTACTCCGCGAGACCAGCTTGAACAAGAGGAATACCTGCAAAGCGCAGCGCTGCCCCAACTTTCCAACTCAGCAAGGGAATCCCTGGACGCACCAATCACAGAGGAAGCGGTCGAAGAAGCCATGAAGTCTCTCAAAACACAGGCCCCAGGCCCGGACGGATTCTCGACGAGGTACTACAAATTATTCAGACCCCAGCTGATTCCCCCCTTGGTGACACTCTTCAACTCCTTCAGGGAAACAGGGTCGGCGACCCCCTCGATGCAGGAATCAACCACCATTCTCCTGTCCAAGCCAAGAGACCTGGCCTCCTACAGACCGATCGCGCTACTGAACATTGATGCGAACCTGTATTCCAAAATTCTTGCAAATTGCCTGGGCCACATCCTGATGGAGATAATCCAGCCGGACCGGGCAGGGTTCATATTAAACCGGTCAGCAGGGGACAATAACCGGAGGACCTTAAACCTGGTGGACCTTGCCACCCGGAACTCCTAAAAACTAGTACTGATGGCCTTGGATGCTACCAAGGCATTTGACAGGGTGGACTGGCCGTTCATGAAACACACTTTGGGGGCCTTTGGGTCCGGAACAGCATTCCAAACGATGGTTCTGGCCAACTACAAAGAACCCAAAACATTTCTGAGGACCTACCGATCCATCTTGGCCCCAATACCACTGTCCTGTGGAACTAGACAGGGCTGCCCATTATCACCCCTGCTTTTTGCACTCACCATGGAGCCCTTCGCTCAGAAAATAAGACAAAACACCCAGATTAAAGGCCTGCAGGTCGGCCCATCGCAACACAAAATCGCTTTATACGCTGATGACGTCCTGCTTATGATCTCGGAAGCCCGCTCCTCTTTGAAGCACGCCTTAGCGGAAATAATCAGCTACGGTGAGGTGTCCGGCTTTTCAGTCAACTTCGCTAAGTCAATGGCTTTGGGCATTGGCCTCGCCCCGGAGGAACGGTAAATGCTGATCAAGATGAGCCCAATCAAGTGGTAAAAAAGGGCCATCCCCTACTTAGGGGTCTACACTCCGGCGGACCCAAAAGAGACATACCAGACTAACTTTCCCCGGCTGTTTAAAGAGCTAGAGGGAGACCTGAAATGCTGGACGACCCAGGAGATCTCATTAATGGGACGCATAACAGCTTGTAAAATGAACTTTCTTCCGAGGTTTCTTTATGCCTGCTCCTCCCTCCCAGTGACAATTCCCGCACCAACCCTCTGAGATCTACATAGGAAAATGTTGAAGTTCATCTGGAGAGGTAAGAAGGCTAGAATCCCTTACAAGACACTATTGGGTGGCTCCAAAATGGGAGGGCTAGGAGTCCGGGACTTACAGGCCTACAGAGTGGCAGCCCAACTGGCACATGTCCACGCATGGCAAACAATCCCAAACCGCCCCATATGGGTAGAACTGGAACAATCACAGCTGCCCCTACCCCTACGATTCCTGCCACACCCCCCCCCCCCCCCTCAGAATACACTGGGGAGGCCTCCTTCTGGCAACCAAACACACCTGAATACTTGGGACTGGGCACTAAAACGGTAGGGCGTCCTGAGGGGCCTGAACCCACAATCGCTGATTTTCCATAACCCAGCTTTCTCCCCCGAGTCAAATCCTGCAACTTCTAACGCTGGATAAACGGTGGCCTTGAGAACCTAGAGCAGCTGTACAAGGGAAATGCACCCTGCACTTTTGAACAATGCAAGGAAAAGTTCCAACTTCAGGAAAAAGACAGATTTACCTACGTAGAACTGCCTCACTGTGTTACGCTCACCTGGATTCCACAGGGGCGTTGAACGAAGCTGGACTGCTGCGCTCTCCACCAGTGTGACTCGTAGCGAAGTGATGAGCGACTGCACTTGCCTTCTCAGTTTCGTGTGCCTGGCCCGCAAGAATATTTTCCTAAAAGCAGTAATTAGCCACCTGTGGTAGAGAGGTTACACTAACACTATTTTACCTGAAAACTTCCAGTATTCCCCTTCTTAAAGTCTCAACTTATTGTTTGGAAGGATGGACTCTCCATCCTGCGTGGAGTGCAGGAGCACGTAGAAGTTCAGTTACTTCACTGATCCGAAGGTATTTGGCAGAGTTCCAGACAACAATGACTCCGAGGTAAGTAGTGTGTAAACCGAATGCCTAGTTCATTTTTAGAGTTCAAATGTCTGTTAATTCACTCTTGCTCCTTTCATACCTTTTCCCTTGCAGCGTGATCCAAGGAGTGAGTTTGCCTCGATGGATGAAGGTAGCGCTTAGGTAAGAGTCAGTTTGTACCAAGCACTGTCTAGCAAGTAATATTGTTCCGAATGTCATTAACCAATAGTTCTCTATCTTCTTTGCAGGTACGGCGCCTTGCCGAAAATGTCTGATGGTGACCAGCGCTGCCTCGCGCGGTAAAATTCCGAGTAAGTATCTTGTGGTAAGTAAAAGAATGTCTTTGGCAGAATCAAGCTCACCTTTTGCTTGTTCTTGTCTTTTCAGATGCTGATGTTTCAGGCGGCGATTCAACGGGTGCTGCGCCGGGTCATGGAGATGCTCCGAAGACAGGTGAGTATGGCGCGGCTCTGCAGCTGGCAATGCGACGCAGTTTATTTGAATATCTTTTTCCTTTATCCACAGGTGTGGCTGCTCCAGGAAAAGATGATGACCAAATGGAAATCTCCTTGTTCTAACCTTCTCTTCTTCTTTCCTTTACTCTAGGATCGGCTCCGGACACAAGACGGGTGTGGCTGTAGACTGGATGCTGGACTTCAGAAACGGTGAGCGTTACGCTGCTAAGATGCAGAATAACGCGAAGCGTGTGCTGCTCTTCGGGCGTGGTTTAAATAGCATCAAAAAAGTAGTTCCCAGGTAAGAAGTTCCAGTAACACTCCCAAGCAGCAAAATAGTTCCTAAAGGAAAGTAGTCCCTTCATGGCCTCATGATGGCCTGTACATGAGTTTTTTGCAGGATGACCTGCATCGTTTAAAGTTGGCAATATGAGCCTGGCGCCTACGGCGCCAGGACTGAACCCATATAGCCCCTAGGCGGGGTTTTGGGAATTCCTGTGTCTTCTTGGGTGCCTGTTCCCTGGACAGGGGGCAGGCATCGTGACAGCACTCCCCCCCCCGAACCCGTCTCCTAAGGCTGTTCTCCTCACTGGTCCCGGTTTGTCTGGGAAATTCTGGTGGAACCTTTTCACCAATCGAGGTGCATGAATATTGTTACTTGGTTCCCATGACCTTTCTTGTGGACCATAACCTTTCCAGTCAACCAGATAAAAAAGTCTTGATTTGACTATTTTTGAGTCCAAAATATTATTTACTTCAAATTCTGGTTCCCCGTCTATTAGGATGGGGTTAAGTGGTTTAGTTAGCCTTGTCCCTGGTTGAACTGGCTTTAGAAGTGAAACATGAAAGACTGGGTGAATTTGCATATTTGAAGGTAACTCCAATTTGACGGCCACGGGATTAATAATGGCTTTAATAGTGTAAGGTCCCAAATAATTGGGGTTAAAGGTTCGAGTCCCCTTTAAAGGTATGTGTCTTGAAGCCAGCCAAACTTGGTCTCCTATCTGATATTTCGGAGCTTCGCTTCTATGTTGATCTGCGGTTTTCTTGTATCTCTCTTTAGCCTGTTTCAAATGTTCAGTTGCCTTTTTAAAAGCTTGTGTAATAGTGGCGTGTAGATGGTTCACGGCAGGCATCTCTAAATGTTGGGGCGAATCGAGTTCAGAGGTTCCTGTTCCTGAGTGCAACGAGTTGTTGTATGCATATTCGGATATCCACAAAATGTCTTTCCAATTACCTTTGGTTTGGTGTAACATGACCCGTAGGTATTGCTCTAGTGTCTGATTGGTCCTCTCAGTTTGACCATCGGTTTGAGTATGGTGGCTCGTTGATAATCTAAAGTCGATTTGGGCCAATTGACAGCATTTCCTCCAAAACTGAGAAATGAACTGACTTCCCCGGTCGGAAACCAATACGTAGGGGAATCCATGTATTCGGACGATATGTTCTAGAAATTCCTTGGCCAAGGTCGAGGCTGAAGGTAGACCCTTTAATGGAATGAAATGAGCCATTTTGGGAAAAAGATCACTATAACTAGGATGTTGTTATACCCATTACATGAGGGAAGGTCAGTAATAAAGTCAAGGGATAAGGTATGCCAAGGCGTAGGCGGAATGTCCAAAGGTTGTAATAGGCCTGCTGGTTTCCTTTTCTGGGTCTTATTTTGGGGGCAAATACTGCAAGACAGTACAAATGACTTAATGGGCCTCATTACAAATCGCCTGGTATGGAAACAACAGTGGCGGTAAACCCTCCGCCACCGTTGTTTCCATCCCGGGCGATCACAACTCCTGCAGGCGGGAGGTGATGTTCCCGCCAGGTCTGACCTGGCGGGTTTAACACCGCCCGCCTGCAGGCGGACGAGGAAACACCGGCAGCATTACGAGATGCTGCCGGTGTTTCCATGATCCCCATTCCCATTGAGTCCTATAGGACTCAATGGGAATGGGGATTAACACCATTCTGCCTCCGTGATTCCGGAAAACCGGGGTTGTAATGCCCCGGTAATTCCGGGAATCACGGAGGCGGAATGGTAATACGAGTCCGGCGGTAACCAGGTGGTTTTACCGCGGCGGTTACCGCCGGACTCGTAATGAGACCCAATGTCTTTCCGCCAAGTAGGCCACCAGAATTGTCTTTTGATCTTGGCCTCGGTTTTAGCGATCCCAGGATGCCCTTCTAACAAAGACTCATGGTAATTGGAGATAACATGTTCTTGTAATTCTTTATTTGGTAGGTAAAGACGTCCTTGATAGTATGGTAGGTGATCGATGACTGAATAATCTTTGCCTTTGTTCAACCAGCTTTGCAAGGCTGCAGGGTCGAAAAGCGGTTGAATCTTTTTATGGATGTCGTCCAGAGTCTGTAGAGTGGTTATACCAAGAATTCTTCTCTCCGAAATTATGGGTACTGGTTCTGGATTTGAATATGCTTCTCCCATTCCAATACGAGATAAGGCATCTGCTTTGCCATTTTGACAACCTGGTTGGTAAGTAATCACAAAATCATATTCCGCGAAGAATAAGGCCCATCTAAATTGGCGTGACGATTGAGCCTTGGCTTTCTTTAAATATTGTAAGTTCCTGTGATCTGTGATTACAGTGATGGGGTGTCAAGCTCCGAGAAGATAATGCCGCCAGGCTTTGAACGCCGACTTGATGGCCAGTAGTTCCTTGTCGGTAACTGCATAGTTTAATTCTGGTGCTGAAAATTTCCGTGACCAGAACGCCACCGGGTGAAGTTGACCAGTTTCAGGATCCTTTTGGGAAAGGACAGCTCCCATGGCTAAGCTGGATGCATCAGTTTCAACCATGTACATAAGTTCTGGACGTGGGTGCTTTAAAACAGGAGCTGAAGTAAATTTCTGTTTTAGGTCTTGGAAGGCCTTTTCAGCTTCTTCTGTCCACTGGAAGCATTTATTTTTCCTCAAAAGAGCCGTGATGGGGTGTACAAGATGTGAAAAATCAGGAATTAATCTGCGGTAAAAGTTTGCAAATCCAAGCATACTCTGTACCCCTTTAATCGAGGAAGGTGAGGGCCACTTGAGGATTGCATCCACCTTTCGTGAATCCATTCGAACTCCATTTGGGGTCAGGATAAATCCAAGGAATTCAACTTCCGAAGTATGAAAAACGCACTTTTCCAATTTCGCATATAATTTATGCTCCCTATCGCCGACACCTACAATGCTCCCTATCGCTGACACCTACACCAGTGCCTCCTCCAAGGAAACTCTTACTGACATCCTCTTTTTCGTGCCTTCTCCTGACCTATGGACCCTTCATATGGTCTCTGTGCTCTCTCCTTCTCCTCTTCTCCCATTAATGGTGGCACCCGATGGGATGTCCTCTTGGCCTCCTTCCACTCCTCTAAGGCCATCATTAATGTCTACACTAATGGGACCGTCTTGGTCCAAGGCCCTCAGGCCAACCTCCACCTCTTTGATAGACGCTTTCCGCGCCTCATCAACTTCCTTTCCTCTCCTGCTGTCCCCGCTTCTCTGTCCTTGGCTACCTTGCCTCCACCCTCCCACCTTGCCCCCTCTCGGGCTTCTTCTTCACCTCCGCAGCGTGTACCTCTGATCTGTACCCCTCTCCGGAAGTCCTTCAAGGATGGCAATCTTCTCCACATTGCCACTCTTAACTCTCGCTCTGCCGTCAAACATTCCTCTGATATCTGTCGCCTTCTTGAGGAACTTGACCTTGACATCCTCTGTCTCACTGAGATATGGTTCACGACCAGCTCTGTCACCAGCTTTGACACACTCCTACCTGACGATTACAAGATACTCTCCGTGCCCAGGCCCAACTGTGCTGGGGGTGTGTGGCCCTTATCTTCCCTGAGTGGATCCCTGCCACTGTCACTCCTACGCAGACCTACTCCTCTTTTGAATGCCTTGTTTGCCGACTCTCTCTCTCTCCTAGCCATTCCCTTACTGTGGCTACTATCTATCAGCCACCTGGTCAAATTTCCTCCTTCCTCTCCGAGTCGGCGGACCTCTCCTCCTCACACCTGTCCTCAACCACTCAACTCCTCTTTCTTGGAGACTTCAACATCCACCTGGATGCCTCCTGTCCTCCCTCTGGACTCTTTCGGGACCTCTGCGACTCTCTCTCACTCTCTATTCTTCCGTCTGGGCCGACTCATCCTGCAGGGCACACTCGTGATGCACTGATCTCTTCTGACCTTTCCCTCTCTGTCCCTCTCTCCACTCCTCTCTCCTGGAGTGATCACTTTCTCCTATCCACCCACCTCACCTTCCCTACCCCACGGGCAAAGCCACCCTCATCACTGCCACCCTCCTTCTCGGTCATTCGACCAATGAAGCGCGTGTCCGTTGAGGCTTTCACTGCCACCTTCTCACTCCCCCTCCCCCTTCGGCTGACTCCCACCCTGACACAGCCCTCTCCACTCTCCACTCTGCTATATCTGATACTCTTCATATCCTTGCCCCTGTCATGAGAATCCGCCAGAAGCCCAAAGCCAAATGTAACTCTTGGTGTGACTCGGATCTTGTCACCCTTAAACGCAAGTGCAGGGTGGCTGAGAGGAAATGGCGTGCTTCATGTTCATCCTCTGACAAACTGGCCTGCTGCCTTCTCCAAAGGCAATACCGGCTCTCCATTCTCACCAAGAAGAGAGCCCTTATCCAAGCCAACATCCCTGCGGCATCTAACAATTCGGCCGAACTCTTTAAAATCTGCAAGGAGCTGGCCAACCCTGCTGCAGTCTCTGCTTCTCCTGTCCCCTCCCAGGCCCTCTGCACGGCACTGGCCTCTCCCTTCATCTCAAAAACTCAGGATATCCTGTCCTCACTCTCCTCCTATCACCTCCCCCCTCCATTCCCTGCTCTTCCTCTGGCCCTTGTGTTGCCACCCCTCCTCCCTCCTTCTCTGCCTTTCCCCTTTTTTCTGCTGACGAGGTTTCGAGACAAGTCCGATCTATGAAAGTCTCGTCAAAACAGGTCCACCCCTGTTCCTCCAAAACTATCAAGGACCACATCGACTCCCTGGCTCCTGCCCTGGCTGACTTCTGCAATCACTCCTTTGCCTCTGGAGTCTTCCCATCCCCCCTCAAGCACTCCCTTGTGCATCCTCCTCTTAAGAAACCCTCTTCCGACCCCTCCTGCCCGGCTAACTATCGCCCAATCTCTATCACTCCCTTCCTGGGCAAGCTCCTGGAGAAACTGGCCATCTCCCAGCTTAATCTCCATGCTGAATCTGTTGGTAGTCTTCATGACCATCAGTCTGGCTTCAGAACTGCCAGAAGCACGGAAACTGCTCTCCTGAACATCCGTGAGGACCTGCTCTCGAACCTTGACTCTAACACCCCATGTGTTCTCATTTTGCTCGATCTCTCTTCTGCCTTTGATACTGTCAACCACACCATCCTGCTCAACCGTCTCCGTGATAACCTTGGTATCACTGGTCAGGCTCTGGCGTGGCTGACCTCTTTCCTCTCCAATCGGCCCTCCCAGGTCCAACTGGGGTCCTTCCTCTCTGACATCTTTTTCTCTACCCCTGGTGTCCCCCAGGGATCTAATCTCTACCCCTGGCTGTTCAACTAGTATCTGGCACTTCTTGCCCACCGCATCGCCACTCTCTGTCCCAACTTTCAGTGCTATGCGGATGATGCCCAGCTCATTTTCAGGCTACCCTCGGCCTCCTCTTCCCCATCCCTCATCTCTGACTGCCTTTCTGCTACCCATGAATGTTGTGCCGCCAACGACCTCTGCCTTAATGCCAGTAAGACTGAGATTCTACTCATCGCCACACCCACTCCCTCCTTCCCTGCAGCTCTCTGGCCGGCCTCTCTTGGCCCTCTTTCTGCTCCTACCTGCAAGTCAGAAAACCTCAGAGTCATCTTCGACTCCACACTCTCTTTCTCTCCTCACATATCTGACGTCTCTAAGAAGTCACACTACCAGCTACACCTCCTCAGAGGTATCCTTCCTTTCCTCTCCTTCCCCCAGAAGCTCACTGTCTCTAGAGCCCTGGTTCTCTCGAAGCTGGACTACTGTAACAGCCTCTATCTAAATCTGCCTGCCTCTACTCTCCGCCCTTTGCAACTCATCCAGAACAGGACTGCAAGACTGGTCCTTGGCCTCAAGCCCAGGGACCGTATCTCTCCCGGACTGAAATCACTACACTGGCTCCCTGGTGGCTGCGAGGATTAAGTTCAAAACCCTCTGCATTGTCCACAAGGCCTTCAACTCTCTCTTCCTAAATATCTTCCTTCCCGAGCTCTTCGCTCATCCGCCTCCAACTCCTTCAGGGTCAGCCGCTTCTCCAAGCAACGAGTTGGGGGTAGATCTCTCTCCGGAGCAGGGGCCTCCCTCTGGAACAACCTTCCTGCCTCCCTGAAACTTGAGGAGAACCATCTCCGGTACCGGAAGCACCTCAAAACCTTCCTCTTTGCCTTCGCTTTCTCTCCTCCTCTCCCCTGCTAAATTCACTGAACCTGCACTGAATCTGCAACTGGGCCACTCATCGATCTCGGTCCTTGGCCCAGCCACTCTTCCCTGCACTGCCTCCCTGGCAACCCCTGCACTGGGGGACTGTCTCTGTATCCCTACAGCCCCTCCTCCCGGCACTTACCTTGCACTTGCCACTAGCTGGCCCTTATTATTTATCTTGTATTCTACTAACCCTGTACTGCACTTTCCCCTCTCCCTTTCCCCTTGCACTTTTCCCTTGCCCTCTACCCTTGCACTTGCGTGATCTGAATGACACCTGGCCTAGTAGGATCGTTGTCTGTCTCCCCGTGTATAGGCGCGTTACAAATGCCATATCATATATCATATTCATTATCATATCATGCTGGCGTAGTTTTTCTAGTACAGCACAAACGTGCTTCACATGGTCTGATTCAGATCAAGAGTATACTAAGATGTCGTCTATGTATACAACAACACAGACCTCTATGAGTTAGCCAAGGACATCGTTCATAAAATACTGGAAGGCTGGGGTGCTTGCAAAGCCCGAAAGGCATCACCTGGTATTTGAACAATCCGTATTTGGTACGGAAGGCAGTCTTCCATTTGTCGCCTTTTTTCACTCGTACCAGATGATATGCCCCTCGGAGGTCCAACCTAGTGTAGATACGGGCATCCTTTACTTAGTCCAGTAGTTCTGGGATCAGGGGGCAACGGGTATCGTTTTTTTACCGTTATTTGGTTTAATGCGCGATAGTCAAAACAAGTCCTAAAGTCAACTTCCTTTTTAGGGACGAAGAATAAAGATGATGCTGTCGGAGACTTGGACGGGCGAATGAAGCCATTAGCGAGGTATTGCTCCAAATATTGCCGTAAATGAA
The DNA here is from genome assembly GCF_040938575.1 of Ambystoma mexicanum. Taxonomy (NCBI): domain Eukaryota; kingdom Metazoa; phylum Chordata; class Amphibia; order Caudata; family Ambystomatidae; genus Ambystoma; species Ambystoma mexicanum. Next base: position 219,384,278 of record NC_090940.1, read on the forward strand.
GATTTTCGGGTTCAGTGAGGGCGTAGATTCTGCTGCATGGAATTTGAGCGCCAGGTAGGAGGTTGATCTGGCAATCATATGATCTGTAGGGTGGTAACGTGTTTGCTTGGTCTTTCTGGAAAACATCCTGAAATTCCTGGTGTTCCTGGGGTAACTGAGTTATCGGATTTGTGACCATAGTCAGTCTTTTGATCAAAGTTCTTTCAGGGTAACAAGTGTGTGCACAATCCGAGACGGTCACTCACTTTTCTCGCCAGTCAATAAAAGGATTATGAGTCTCCAACCATGGCATTCCCAGAAATATTTGGAACTGTGGGGCCTTGATTAAGTCAAACACAATGCTCTCTCGATGCCCATCTTGACCCAACAGTGTCATCTCCATAGTTGAATGAGTTACTGGCCCGGAAGCTATTTCGGTCCCATCGACGGTGGTGATTACATCAGTTGTGGGTTTTTTGCAAAGAGGCAGGTTCATCCTTGTAGCCAATTCTTGATCCATGTAGTTTCCTATCGCTCCGTTATCTATGTATGCTCTCACTGCGTGCATACGAGATGGTTGCCTTTGATCTATAACGACCATTGGTATAATTAGGTGCGAGGTCTGAGTGTCATTCTTCATGCTCGGCAAGCGGACCTCTACGCATGTCGGGCGTGGTAGTTTCCCGGCTCTGATTCCATATTGACTCTGTCTGCGACTCCTACCACCTTCTTAGGTGGTTTCACTGGGCAATCCCGTAAAAAATGCCCCGAGGTTTCACAATACAAACACAATTGTAACTGCCGCCTCTTGTCCCTTTCTTTTTAAGTCAAAGGTCCTTTAAGCCCCCCAATTTGCATGGGTTCAGATACATCAGTTCCTTTAGGGGTGACGTTGTCCTTAGGTCTTACCAATACTCGATTCTCGAATCTAGCCCGATCAGCCTTCCGATTCTGAAGTCTGTGATCCAACTGGACAACCAGGTCTATGTATTCAGCACAATCTTGAGGTGGGTTCACTACTTCTGCCAAAACGTCTTTTAGTTCACCTCGTAGCCCACGATGAAATAGCGTAATCCGCTTGACCTCTGGCCATCCGGTTTCTACCACCAACCTATTGAAGGTTTGCGATGTAGGTCAGCAGATCTGGTTACCCTGATGCAAGCACAAAAGTTTGTTATCCAAAACTTAGCCTTGGGAATGTCAGGCAAATAGTCTTTCCATGCTTAGTTGAAAACCCTGAAAATCCCGAAGAAGAGGGTCATCCTGGTTGACTAGTTGAATAGACGAATCGGCTGCACTGCCGCTGAGATACGATAGTACAAAGGCTACCTTTGCTTGATCATTCGGAAAGGCTCCAGGTCTACATAAAAAATGCAGGAGGTACTGGTTCATAGACACGGCAAACCTTTTGGGGTACCCCGCAAAGCGTTCTGGCGGTGCTAAAGGAAGTGTCCCTGGTAAAATTACTTGCACTGGATTACTTGATTGAGCTTGGGCAGAAGCTCCCCTGAGTCCAGGTAAAGGTGTGTGCCCAGCTTGAGCTTGAAGTAATTGCCTGGCGAGATCATCCGTACGTACTTTTGCCACAATCAGTTCTCTCCTGAGAGCATTAGTCTATTAACGGGAGGAATGCACTTCAGCCCTTAGTTCTCCCAGTAGTTGGGCTAATTGGTCAGTCTCTGAGGTCTCCATAACGCCAGGGTGGAGATTTGTAGTAAGGCTTCGCGTTCTATTACGCTCACCTGGATTCCACAGGGGCGTCGAACGAAGCTGGACTGCTGCGGTCTCCACCAATGTGACTCGTAGCGAAGTGATGATCGACTGCACTTGCCCACTCAGTTTCGTCTGCCTTTTCCCGCAAGAATATTTTCCTAAAAGCAGTAAAGGGGATTAGACACCCGTGGTAGAGAGGTTACACTAACACTATTTTCCCTCAAAACTTCCAGTATTCCCCTTCATAAAGTCTCACCTTAATGTTTGGAAGGTTGGACTCCCCACCATGCGTGGAGTGCTGGGGCTCGTAGAAGTTCAGTTACTTCACTGATCCGAAGGTATTTGGCAGAGTTCCAGACAACAATGACTCCGAGGTAAGTAGTGTGTAAACCGAATGTATAGTTCTTTTAGAGTTCAAATGTCTGTTAATTCACTCTTGCCCCTTTCATACCTTTTCCCTTGCAGCGTGATCCAAGGAGTGAGTTTGCCTCGATGGATGAAGGTAGCGCTTAGGTAAGAGTCAGTTTGTACCAAACACTGTCTAGCAAGTAATATTGGCCCAAATGTCATTAACCAATAGTTCTCTATCTTCTTTGCAGGTGCAGCGCCTTGCCGAAAATGTCTGACGTAGGATGGTGACCAGCGCTGCCTCGAGCGGTAAAATTCCGAGTAAGTATCTTGCGGTAAGTAAAAGAATGTCTTTGGCGGAACCCCGCTCACCTTGTGTTTGTTCTTGTCTTTTCAGATGCTGATGTTTCGGGCGGCTATTCAACGGGTGCTGCGCCGGGTCGTAGAGATGCTCCGAAGACAGGTGAGTATGGCGCTGCGCTGCAGCTGGCAATGTGACGCGGTTTATTTTAATGTCTTTTTCCTTTATCCACAGGTGCGGCTGCTCCAGAAAAAGATGATGACCAAATGGAAATCTCCTTGTTCTAACCTTCTCTTCTTCTTTCCTTTTCTCTAGGATCGGCTCCGGACACAAGACGGGTGTGGCTGTAGACTGGATGCTGGACTGCAGACACACTGAGCGTTACGCTGCTAAGATGCAGAATAACGCGAAGCGTGTGCTGCTCTTCGGGCGTGGTTTAAATAGCATCAAAAAAGTAGTTCCCATGTAAGAAGTTCCAGTACCACACCCAAGCAGCAAAATAGTTCCTAAAGGAAAGTAGCTCCTTCATGGCCTCATGATGGCTTGTACATGAGTTCTTTGCAGGATGACCTGCATAGTTTAAAGTTGGCAATATGAGCCTGACGCCTACGGCGCCAGGACTGAACCCATATGGCCCCTAGGCAGGGTTTTGGGAATTCCTGTGTCTTCTTGGGTGCCTGTTCCCTGGACAGATGGACCTGTTCCGGATGTCTGGGGGCAGGCATCGTGACACACTGGCGCTCGCATACCCAAACCCTACAAGCAGCAATGCGCGTTCTCACCCCTCTTGAACTAACGCTCAAGGACCCCCCCCGATTCGAGGCAGGATATCCACCTTATATAGGCGCTTTTTGGGCAATTTCCTGGCAGAGAGAACCCGCTGCATGGCGCAGTGGTAGGCCGATTTGGGGCACCCGATAGAGGACCAAACATGGGTGGATATCTGGACCTGAGCGCACTCCTCATCCACCTGTGTCACCAATAAGGGATGTGCATATAAAATTATGCTAAGGTGGTACTACCCCCCTCTTAGGCTTCATCACATGAACCTCAAGGTGGACCACTCTTGCTGGAGAGGATGCGGTTACCCAGGCTCCTTCTTCCAAATGTGGTGGACATGCCCGAAAATCCAGCAATTCTGGAAGCTATGCCTGGGAACTATTGCACAAATCACCGGAGCAGCAGTCCCGCTCGAAGCAGGGCCCGTCCTGTTGGGGGTCTCGGTCCCTGCGATTTACCCACGCTCCGGGAATAGGGCGGAACTGTTGACCCAATGCCTTCTAGCTGGGAAATCGGTGCTGGCCCGCTGTTGGAAGTCCCCGGACGGCCCTTGTGTGGCTCAATGGTGGACAAAACTGTGGGACATACTGATAGCGGAAAAGGTGACAGCAGCAAAGGCTGGGGTCCTCCACCGATTCCAAAACATTTGGGGTCCGGTAATAGAATATGATCAGCGTTTTCCCGCTCTAACCTACAAACCCATCAATGCCCGATGGACCCTAAGAGACCATGAGGACCCCAGAGGGGACACAGAGTGTGGGGCCACAGAACGGACGGGCCAGAGGGTGGAGGCCTCCGAAGGTGAATGGATGGAGGGGGGACGGTCTGGGGGAGATGTTTGGGGGTCAACACGTCTCTGCTATTGTTTATGATTTATGCTTGTCAACCTGCCTTGATTTAAAATAAACACATTTAAAAAAAATAGTTAAAGGGTAAGTATCTAATGAAAGAGGTATCATCCGTTCTGATTAATGTACCTGTTTATTCAGAGGCAGGTTGCATCTCAAAGGTCTTTCAGGTACAGGGTAAGTCCACTGCTACAGGAGCTTGACCGATCCGCGTCTGCCATTTTACAAAATGGAGCGGATTAAATACCCGCGGGTGACGTCATTCGCGCATGCGCAAAATGACGTCATCCGGCGGCCATTTTGAATGAAGAAGTCATTTGCACATGCGCGAAAAAGACGTGACATAATGTTTATGTTTAATATTATGTCTAAGGTAGTGTCAGGTTGAAATGGCTTTAGCTAAATCTACCAATGTAGATATATACTGGTAAAATAATAAGAAAAGAACTAATTTGGGTAATTACATCGTGTTTTTAAAGGAACGTACATTGAGGAGGATTGAGAGTGATTCTACTTCCCCTATATCTAGTGTGGACAGAACGTCCAATGCTAGTATACTATGCATGGCAATAAAGGTAAGGTTTGTCACATTTAATGCATAAGAAGATGTCTAAAAAATGGCACTGTGGTTATCAAAGGCTAAAAAAACACATTGCCATCTGAAAAATGAGAAAAGAGTATCTGCAAGTCAGGATGAGTGACTATCCTGTGCTAATGGTTTCTAATGGGATAAACAATTCTGACCCATGGTTGCAGGAATGTTGTTGTCCTTAGAAAATACAATGTAACTATGCTAAACAACTCAATGAGACATGTTTGTCATTGTACCCTTTAGTATTTCGTTACAATCATAACATCAAGCAAAAACATCAAAAAAGACAAACACAGGTGGCCTTTCATGAGCATCTATCTTAGTTAGACATTGGCTGACCCTTATAATGGGTTGTACAATCTCATCACTTGACAATTTGTCATTAGCCAGTGACCGGTTAACAAACAGTTTTACTAGAAAATGGTCTGTATAGGAAATCTATTTACTGTTTATCCCTCATCTGTTTTTATTCCTCATCTTTTTTCGTTCCAGAATGGGTGCATATGTACTCCAGTGTGGGTCAAAGGGTAAGCCAAATATCTCTCTACTAGTCTTCTATAATTCATAGGGCATAATTTTCGTTTGATTTTTAAAAGAAGGGTCCTAAGTAGTACTCTTCGTTCATTCCCAGTGGTGTCATTGCATCCAACTTCTGGATCCGAAAAAGTTCCCTTTGTGCTAGAAGTTTTGGTAAATTCCCTCCTCGTGGTAATGGGTGTAGGACTTCTAGAATTGCCATTCTCATTTGTGAGATGTTGTGTTTTTGATCCCGGTAGTGTCTGAAGACCGGTGACTTGATGTTTTTGGTTCTAATGCAGGACTTATGTTCTGTCCACCGCTCTTTTTCCCTACGGTTGGTTTTCCCTACATAGTACATTCCACAGGGACAGTGAATCACATAAATTACATTTTTTGTATCACAAGTGGCATAGTGTTTAAACATCATGTTCTTGTCTGTGTTAGGGTGTCTCACATGATTGCCTTTGATGATATTGTTGCAATGTTGGAGGTGAAGGCAGGCGAACGTGCATGCTTTTTGTTTGCATAGGGTGATTTGTGTTGGTACTTTTGGTTTTTCTGCTTTGATTAATTTGTCTCTTATGTTTCTTCCAAGCTTGTATGCCATCATGGGTGGATCCGGGAACAATTCTATGTCTATTGTTTCCGCTGGGAATCCTCTTTCTAAAAATCTTTGCTTCATGATGTCATATTCGTTCTGTAGTGTATCCTTATCAGATGTTATTCTCTTAAGCCTGAGCAGTTGGCTATAAGGAAGGTTTTCCTTCAGAGGTTTCGGATGAAAACTACTATGGCGAAGGCAGCTGTTGACATCCGTCGGTTTTCTGTAGATTTTAGTTTTTAGTCCCGCACCTGACTGCTCCACTGTTACGTCCAGGAAGTTGACCTTTGGTTTACCAATCTCTATTGTAAAAATGATTCTTTGGTTGTAGCCATTCAGTGTTTCCCAAAACTCTAGTAGTTTGCTTTCAGTACTGATCCAGAATCCAAAAATATCATCAATGTATCATCGCCAACACTTGACTTTCTCTCTCCATCGTACATTCTCAAGTACATGGGAAGTTTCAAATAGATGCATAAAGATATTTGCATACGATGGAGCCACTGATGAACCCATTGACGTTCCAGATATTTGAAGATAATATTTCTAAAGTAGTTGTTATAGAGGATGATATTCATCAATTCTATAGCGAACACTTTGTTTATCTGGATATCATGGTTTGAGAGTAAAAACCATTCAAGAGGTTCTATGCCTTCTTGGTGGGGTATTGAAGTATAAAGGCTATTGATGTCCATGGTGAAAAGTATGAGATTCTCCTCTGTCAGGATCATTAAATTGATTATACTCAAAAAATGAGTAGTATCCTTCAGGTAAATTGTAGTTTGTTGCACCAAGGGCTGTAGTGCTGTGTTCAGATAGATAGATTGCCAGTGGTTGGAACACACTGTCTGTACCTGCAACAATAGGTCAGAAGGGGTGGGGGGTCATTTCTATTTCTGTGTTTTCTGGGTAGCCCGTAAAAGACCAGAGTCATGACATATTTCTGAGTAAGGAAGTCAGCAGTATTGTCACTGATCCAGTCCTGGTCTGTTGCTTTGTCAATTGCATTTTTCATTATGTCTTTGACTCCCAGAATTGGGTCGCCATCCAGTGGTATGTCCTGGTGTCCTTAAGTAATTTTGAGAATTAAGTCTTCATTCAAAATGGCCGCCGGATGATGTCATATCACGCATGCACGAATGACGTCACCCGCGGGTATTTAATCCGTTCCATTTTGTAAAATGGTAGACGCGGATCGGTCAAGCTCTTGTAGCAGTGGCCTTACCCTGTCCCTGGAAGACCTTTGAGATGCAACCTGCCTCTGTATAAACGAGTAAGTTAACCAGAAGGGTTGACACTTATAGAGTAATACCTCTTTCATTAGATACTTACCCTTTAACTATTTTTAACACTAGGACAGCAGCAATTTACCAGGAAGCCACAGCACTCTGGGACATGTATTGCTCAGAACGCAGAGAGAACCCTTTGTTTCCCCAAAAAATATTTCATTGACCAGCATCTACAAAAAATAAGTTAACAACACAGAAGCCTAGCCTATAGGTAATTGTTATGACTATCTAGATACTCACCTTTAATTTTTGTACGTTAGGATGGACCAGGAAATTATGTCATCCTTACCATCCCTGCAGACCAGTAATTAGTGTGATAAATACTACACAGAAGGACAACATAGGAGAATTTTATCTCCTATTTTTCTTTAAACCTGAGTAAGTCAGCTTCTCTTATGTGCAGCAATTAGACCGTAGTAACCTCTAAGCACTATAGCTGTTTTTTGTTCACAGTTCAGTCATTTTTTACGAAGTTCTTTTGCACATTAGGAGGAATTACTTCTCATTTTTAGTGTTACCATGATTAGTCCACCATATCTGTTTGGTTTAAACGCAAAAATATGTTTTATTAGTTTTGATGATCACTAACCTGGACATATAGAGTTATAGAGGCATGGTGGTCATTTACCCTATACAGTATACATACATTTTCTTTTCTTTAAATATGGAAACAATAATTGTGAGTCACTGGACTCAAACTGCATTTTCATTTGCCTTTAAATAATGCTAAGATGAATATATGTATGAATACAATATGTATTGAATTATGTAAATTAATATTCGATTATATACCTTTTTTTCCTTCATAGAATTTTTCTGTAAGAAAAAGAATGTTTTCCCCTGATGAAGAGTAAAAGTAAACTTGGAACGCATTGGGCCAATCAAATTGAATGTGTGTTTTTTAACATGAATAAATACTTGTTTTAGATCAAACTTGAATTGTCATATACTAATTGTGCTATCTCTAAAAAAATCACCTTGGTATAAAAAGGTTAAAAAACATTTTGAGAACTGTTTAAGCAATTATCTATAAACCAAGAGGAAAGGTCTGGACCACAACTCTCTCTGTGGAGTTCAGTACTGTTAGGCAGAAACCTGTGCAGTTTCCTTAGGGACCACTGCAAAAGGTTTAAGACTGCAGGTGTTAGCAGTAAACCCAATTGGTAGCAGTCTGTACCACCCAGATTTACCTGGTAGATGTGGCTGAGCAGTCAGACTTCTCTCAAGAAGAGTTAGGCAGTATATAGAGTATACACAATAGGGCTAAAAATACAGTCGCACAAGCAAACACTGACCAGAGCTTTGGTATAAAGGTATATAATTATTTATTTAACAACACAGTTGTAAAAATACACTGGCACTAATATGTCAAGCAAGTTCAAACACAGTCACTAGAAATATATACATCTCCCTAATTAATTATTTGACAAGTCTAGGTTAAGACACCACTTATTTAGCAAAACAGAGGTGAGCGCGTAACCATAGATGGCACTCCAATAATTTGTTTAAAAAGGGAGAGAAAAGGCAGAATTGGAAAATCACACAATACCAACACTTTTAAAGAACCACAGCAAGTGAAGAAAGGCAGGGTCTACTGTAGAGCAAAAAGTTCATAGGCCAGGCCCACTCTAGGAGAGAGCAAGGCGGAATGTGCCCAAGATCACACAGTGGAAATGCACTCAAAGTCTTTGCAGGAAAGTCAAAAAGAGGTTGGATCAAGTTAGAAAGGTAATATTAACGGGTCCGAGGTCACCCCAGGATAGAGAGTCAAGGATTTACGGGACACCTTGGACAGTCTGTTGCAAGGAAGACCAGGCGGGACACAGTACCTGAAATTGTGAGAAAGCTCCAGCAGGGGCAGTTGTTCCTGGCAGCGGGTGCAAGTCGGGGCTTCATCCAGGGGAAGAGAAGATCTCGACGTGGAGGAAAGCTGGAGGTCGTTGCACTGCCAGGGAAGAAACCAGCCGCAGAGTTTCCCGGTTAAAAGGTACTACCCTTTTATTCGCGGTAGTGGTGAAGCGTGGCTACCCGGCCGCCAGGGTGCTTGGCACGGGCAATTCGACCACGAGACGATCCAGGAAGGCGAAAAAGGCAAACTGGTTGGTTCCACCAGCTCAAAGGGAAGAAGACTCTCCTGGAAGAAGATCTTCTCTGTCGTCGGGAAAGTGGTGAGTTTCGTACAGCAGGGCTCCACCGGTGGTGTCGTCGTTGTAGATGGCTCAGCTTCTCCCCTCTTCGGATTCTTTAGGTCCTGTGGCGACTTCTCAAGTTGCAGTCCCCAAAGCCCTGCTTTTATGCAGAAAACCCCCCATTCATCAGCCTCGCTGTCAATCAAACATGCTAAGTGGTGAGCCGGGGGCTCACCACTTGGCCAATCACACAAGAGTGCGACTTGAGTTGCCAAGGCAACTCAGTCCAGGGTGCCTATTCCCCCCTCCCACACATCCTGTAGACCCAGACAGAGTGGCACCACTTTTGGAGGCTTCTGTGCAGAAGCCCGCCAAAAGTGGAACAAAGTGCTCGACTTGGGTTGGAGTTACAGAGGCGAACACAAACGCCATTTTAAAACCGAGTCCTGGCAAAAAGACCCAACCGGGGAATAAATATTAAATAAATAACCCGGCGGTATCTTTAACTATGCACCGAAAAAAGTGGTGCGTTTAAAATGAAAGGGAAAATACCATAGGAAATATTCCGGTGGAAAATTTTGCGTGGTATCAGCTGCCGCCAACAAGAAAGTCGAAAAGGGGGGACTGGACAATACACCCTTGAAAAACAGACCCAGGGGCAATCAAATTACCCCTACCAGTACTTCCACAATATGATGATTTGTACTGGTTCTGTTCACAATTTAAGACTAGTAAAGCCAATGGTGACTTTACATGCCCTGGGAGACAGTAGTCAGTCCCAGGGTATGGAGTCTATGTTTGGGGGTCACTATAACACCCCTGTGTTACTGCACTGAGTGTGCTGTGTAACACATATACCAAAAACACATGAAGCCCTATGGGGTAAAAGACCCCATAGCCCATAAAATACATTACAAAGTCAAAGGACATTCTGAAATCATGCCTAAGAGTGGGAGAAAAAGAGTCTCACTCTTAGCAGGAGAAAAAATGAAACCCCAAAAATCCAGCAAAGCTGCTGGGGGACTCCCTAGGTTTGGGAAATTAGCCTTAACAGAGAATTCTCCCTAACAAGTACCACAGACCCAACCTCTGATACTAAAATACATACAGGCTTTGGCCTTACAGATAGTGTCCAGGGGACACGGGTTTCCTAAATTAGGAAACCATTTGTCTTTTGTTATATTGTCCAGCCTAGGTACCAAGGCTGAGTACTTCTCCCCTGCACCTCAAGTCACACTTACTTAATAACCAATTGTTTTGCAGAACAACTTTAATTAATTGAACCAACTTCTGAATAGGTGTGCTTTGTGGTTCTCAGTCTTTTTAAAGGATATCCCTTGACAAGGTCTTGGAAGGCTGCACAGTAGGGCCCCTGAAGGCCCAACCTTCTTTTGAGGGTAGAGTAAACGAGATAGAGAGATAATGATACCCTAGGGCAAAAACAGGAAGACCGCTGTATTTTATTGTGTTGTATTGTGTTTAAATTGATTACATTGTTGATTGCCAGCATTGTGTTGTGCTGTGTTATGAGACAGGTCCTGTAGAGGTGTTTTCCCTTGTGTGTTGTGAGTGTAGCAGATAGTATTGTTTGATAGAGGTTGATGGGGTAAGTATGAACATTTAGATTGTGAGTGGATTTTGTTGTTGTGACCAAGAGGTAGGATTTGGACATTGGGGCATGTCCCCAGACAATGACAATTGACTTAATGGTGGTGTAGATTGGAAGTGGGGAGGAAATGTGAGTAAGGGAAATGTGTGAGTGAATTGTGAAGAATATTTGTGTTCTGATTATTGGTAAGATCAACAGTATTGGTATGGTTTATTCTGTGTAAGTGCCAAGCTGCGCGCTGCTTAAAACTTGTCACCATGTCAGATACCCCAATAATCCACCTATGCAAAGCGGTCCCTAGATATAGTAATAAAATCATTAAGTATGATGCTGAGTGGGTGAGAGGGACTGCAGGAAAGATGTACATGTCATGGCCACAAGAAGGCACTCACTCGAAAGATGTACTCCAACATACGTGCACATACTTACATGCCATACACAAGGGCCAGAAGCTTAGGAACAGGCTAGGTATATTGGAGCTTTAGAAGGCCTCTGAGGAAGAGACAGAGGGGCCTACGAAGGAATGGATGCTTAATGTGTGTGAGGACAAGCGCGAGAAACCCGCAGCGCCACCGCCTCCTCCTTCTGAGGAGAGTGCTTGCACACAGCAAACAGCCCCGTCATCACCAGCTCAGGCAGGCGTTTACACACAGTCCACAGTACTGCCTCCATATGAGGAGAGCGCATCATCCATGGCCATTCCAGGAATAAACCCGTTACAAGCAGCCGCTGTGGGTTATAGTAATCCCAGATATGAATCCCCTGATGAGGAAAGTGATGATAGTAGGAGGAGGGCGAAATTGGTAAAAGGAAAGGGGCCATCAGTGCCAATGGAGAATAAAGCATGGCACAGCTCAGAGACACAGTTAAGGGATGAGAAAGAGTATAGAGAGCTACATAGCTTAGAAAAGCAGCTAAGAGCAGCTAAGGAAGAGCTCCGGAGAGTGAGAGGCATGCAGATAGATGGTCAAAGAGTGAGATGCGCACCCATAGGTAATGGAGATAGTGGAGAGATAATGATGGAACCAGACAAATGGGTAGGAGGGAAATTATTGTTGAAACTCGATGGGAAAGGCACAGAAAATAATTATGTGATGCTAGTGGAGTATGAAGAAATGAAGGAAGCAGCCAGGGAGGAATTCAGGAGGGAGATCCAGGAAGAGATAGAGCAAAATGCACAGAGTTGAGGATGGCGAGAGTGGAGAAAGTGACAGAGAGACAGATTGGGTAGACATTGAAGTTGAAGAGGGGGTAGAGGAGGCGGTGCAAGCCCCACAAACCATAGGACCAGCCGTAGGAGAGATAGCAGATTTGCTGGGGCCAGACGTAAGCCTATATCTACCCCTCACATCAGTACTCCCCATAAATGAAGACCATAGATCAACATATTTCTTAAGAAACTTGCCAGAAAGCCAGCAACACTGTGTAGCTGAGACAGTGAAAAAGAGAACATGCGCAGGGTCACCTTTGCGCAAGAAAAGAATAAAACTATTCTCACTGTTCCACAAGGGATTAGGGCAGCCCCACTATACTCAATGGAATCACACAGACAAAAATAACTTGATGGATAAGCTGCCATCACTCTAAGCATGGGCATAAAGGTGGATCTACAAGCTAGAGCGAGAGACAGCTAGGATTGCATTAACTATAGGTGATATGAAAAGCCTATTTGGTAATTTCGCAGTGACAGAACATAACACCACTAAATATGACGGGTCACCATTTAATAATTGTAGAGCTAATGTATGGAAGGCACTGAAGTGCTATTTCCAGACCAATGTGACATGAGCGCCATAATGACTAGGAAGATGGTGCCCACTAAGGACCCCACTGCCTATATTCAAGACATTAAAGAACGTTGGCGTTTGGAAACTAAAGACCATTGGAATAAAAATATACCAGTGTTTTTTTTAATTTGTTTATTTATAACTCAGCGCAAAAGAGAACATATACATTAACATTTCTTAACCTTTGATTAGAACCCCTTAAAAATGCACCCCAGGATGGCCCTCCCCTGGTCCCACCCCCTTAGTCCGTGTCCCCCGCTGGGTCTTATCTCTCAGTCCCATTGAGGTGAGCCTGCCTCTGCTCCCTCGCCGGGTGAGTGAAGGGCTCTCGTGATCAGGCGTGGCTTGTGGGTCAGGGCCGGATAATTCTGGTCATAGTCTAGTAGCGGAGTCCAGAAGTTCATAAAGCGGTGGAGTAAGCCCGCTTTGGCCATTGTGACAGTTTCGGCTAGAAGAATGTCCCAGATTTTAATCCACCACAGGGTTGTCAGGGGCCCCTCTTCGGTTTTCCAGGTGCGTGCTATCGTGATTTTGGCTGCTAGCAGCAGTTGAGTTATTAATGCTGCCCTCTGGCCCGTTCTTGGGTAGACATCTGGGATCGGGATCCCCAGTAGGACCTGCTCAGGTGCCAGTTTTATTACCGTTTGGGTGATGTCCTTTATTGTAGCGAGGCATTGAGACCAGAACTCTCTTACCTTGGGGCAAGTCCACCACATATGGCAACGGCACAAGCATAATGGGTCCAGTGCCTGCTAGAAGTGGTGAAGGCGGAGAGGAGGGAAGTACCAGCGCAGCAGTAGTTTGTGCGCGCATTCCCGATTAGTAACGCATGGGGAGGCCGTGGGCGTCCTGGACCAGATGTCCATCCAGGAATGGTCCTCTGCGTTGTGACCGAGGTCCGCCTCCCATTGTGCCATTTACGAGGGCCTGGCGCGGAGGGGGTCCTCCTGTAGTAGTCTGTAGATGGCCGTAATCTTCCCTCAAGGTGGCAGGTCGTTTATTGTAAGTTCCAGCGGCGAAAGGGTTCGGGTAGCTGCCTCTCAAGTTAGCGGGTGGGAACACCAGTGCCTCAGCTGGGCGTAAGTGAATCTATCTGTTTCTGCCAATTGGAAGATTTGTTTACATTGTTCAAAGGTGAGGGGGGAGCCCTCCCTCAAACAGCTAGCCCAGCAACTCCAGGCTGCCCACTACCCAGTTTCGGAAGTTTCTTGGATGAATGCCCGGGGAGAAGGCCGGGTTAAGGAAGACGGGGGAAAGAGGGCTCAGGTTCCCTGGAATACTTTTGTGCCTGCGGGCCCAATCCCAGGCCTTGATAGAATGTCTGGTGGAGGACAGCAGCTCTGGCCAAGACCGGCGTATTGCGGGAGGGTTGAACGGTAAGAAGCGGAGGGGGAGCGGGAGGCGGGATTGCTCAATTCCTACCCACTTTGGGCGCCCCTGGGCGATTCCCCATGCCTGAAGGTGGGCGAGCTGTGCTACGGTTTCATATTTGCGAAGGTCCGGCACACCCAGGTCACCCAGTTCCATACTGCCCATCATTGTCCTTCGCGGGATCCATGCTTTCTTGCCCTTTCAGCAAAGTCAATTATCTTCCGTTGCAGCCGCTGAAGTGGGGCGAGTGGGATCGAGACGGGAAGAGCTGAGCATGCATAGAGGAATCGTGGGAGTAGGTTCATCTTGCATGCCGTGATACGGCCCATGAGAGAGATTTCCTGCGCCTGCCAGCGTTTGTGGTCCTTTTCCATTTCTGCAAAGGTGGGGGGGGGGGATTTGTTTGGAAAGTTTTTGCTGGGTGGGCGGGGATCTGAACCCCCAGGTATGGGCTAGATTCTGTCTTCCATTGGAGTTAAAGAAAAACAAAGATGTTCCCAGTCTCACTGCGCCAAGAAATTATAATTAGTTGTTTGTGCAAAGAAAAGCCTCATTGCAATGGTAACACGAGTAGGCTGAAACAAGCGGTCATTGAGCTTTCCGCAACTGCGAGGCATTTTGAGAACTGTATCTGGCATTGTCCTACTCTAAATGTGGAGTTCTTATTGCTGCAACCTAAGCCTCTGATGAAAAGCTGTACACAGCTTGAAACACGTGTCAGGCTTCTCTTCGCACAAACAATAAAGGCTTTTCTTTGCACAAACAACTAATTATAATTTCTTGGCGCAGTGAGACTGGGAACATCTTTGTTTTTCTTCAACTATTCCTGTGGATGTGTATTGGCAGTACACCCACACCGCCCAGATACCCGCAGCCTTGATGTTTATTTTCTGAATCACTGTATAAGCGCTGTGGACTCGTGACTTTTTCTGCCATACCTTTGTTCTTTCCATTGGAGTTACTTCGTTGCTCTAAGGTTGCCCTTTGCTCCGGGCTCAGTCCCACCCCCAGGGCCACCGATTTCCCAAAGTTGATCTCAAATCCTGCCACTCTCCCAAAGTTCTGGATCTCCGTGAAGGCCATCTGTATGGAAGCCGCGATTTTGGTGACAGTCAGTAGCATATCATCTGCGTAGAGCGCAATTTTATGTTGGTCGGGCCCATCTGCAGGCCTCTAATCTGTGGGCTTCGGCGAATCCACTGGGACAAGGGCTACATGGCTAAGGCGAAGAGCAGAGGAGACCGGGGGCAGCCCTGTCTGGTTCTGCATGTAAGCGGGATCGGGTCTGATTGGAGGCCGTTGACTCTCAGCCAGGTCCTAGGGCTTTGGTAATTTGCTAGAACCATTCTGCGGAAGGTTGGGCCGAACCCAAAGGCTTCAAGGGTGAGGCGTAAGAAACCCCAGTCCACCTTGTCAAAGGCTTTGGTTGCATCAAGGGCCAGCAGGGCGAGTGGTTGCTTTTCATGGTTGGCAATCTCTATCAGGTCCAAGGCCCTCCAGATGTTGTCTTTCGTCGCTCTATGGGATAGAAATCAAGTTTGGTCAGGGTCTATGATGTTAGGGAGGATAGGCGCTAAGCGGTTATCCAGGACCTTGGAATATATGTTAGCGTCCAGATTTAGTAAAGAGACCGGCCTATATGAGCTAATGTCCTCCGGATCTTTCTCCGGTTTGAGAATGAGGACTGTGGTGGACTCCTGCATGGTTGGAGTGATAGTCCCGCTTTCAGCAAATGAGTTAAATAGTCGCGTTAATGGTGCCACCAATTGCGGTCGGAATAGCTTATAAAAGTGGGTAGAAAATCCATCTGAGCCCGAGGCCCTGGGTTTCAGGCTTTTGATGGCTTTGTCGACTTCCTCGCCTGCGATAGGGACTTCCAGTCCTTCGCTAGACATAGGTGCAAGGGGCGGTAGAGCCGCCTTTTTGATGTAGGCCTCTTGTTCGCCTGAGTCCCTTGAGGTTGCCGTCATTATTTCCGATTGGTGGGCCACTGCCAGGCGCAATTTCTCGTGTTCCGCGAATTGGGTTACTCCTTTGGAGTCGCGGAGGTCCAAGATGGCATTTCGTCTCTTGACTTTGGCCAGTTTGCCAACCAACAGCTTGTTGGCCTTGTTGCTATTGATGTATTGATGTAGTACCATTGTTGTGTCCTGGTCAATAAATTTGTCGTGGCTTCGGCGTAGTGCACTTCCAGTCTTTCCCTTTCCACCTGTAGGGCACTGTATGTTCTGCGGGACCAACCCTTACGTTTGTGGATGGCTTCCGCTTCCTGAACCTCTGCCTCCAGAGAGGCTGCGGGTCGCCCGGTTTCATTTATGGAAGGCCGCACCTTGGGCGATCAGTTCCCCTCGGAGCACCGCCTTCATGGCGTCCCAGTTAGTGGCTGGTGAGGTGTCCTCTTCCCGGTTCTCCTCAAAGAAGTTCTGAATCGATTTGGCGTTGGAATCTCTCACCGCTATATCATTCGGGATGAGTTATAGAGGTTTGACTGGTGGCGGGGAGCAGGGTCTGGATTATAGGCTCGCATACCCAATGAGACCGGGGCATAGTCCGAGAGGATCCTAGAACCGATGGGAGACCTCGTCCGTAAAGGTCAGGAGCTGGGGGGGAAGCCAGTAGTAAGTCGATCCTAGAGAAAGTGCAGTGCACATATGAATAGAAAGAGACACCCTCCAGGTGTCGACAACGTTTAGCGTCCAAAAAAGATTAAGCAAACTCTTTGCTAATGTGAAGTCCCGTTGCCAGGGGGGCTGTGATCTTGTTACGCTCACCTGGTATCCACAGGGACGCCACCCAGCTGGGTTAATCGCTGGTATGTTTCTCAGCTTTGCCCTGATGTGGTCTGTGGGGAAGGTTCAGCCTGAAAATACAGGAGGACTGTGTTCAAGACTGACCGACTGGGGTAAGTATCCTCCCTCCACCCCCGTATGCTTTCAGTCCCTCTGGCGCCCTCTCCTCACCTTGTGGTAGAATTAGGCGTGCTCTCCGTCATGCCTTCTTTGCAAGGTCGCGTTGTCTTTCATGGGCGAGTGCGGTCCAGTTACTTGACTGACGCCGGCCCGTTTCATATTGTTCAGGTAGGTCTTATTGCTGCTCTTTAGTTTTGTTGCTATACTGCATGCCTTTCTTTGTTTAAAATGTCTCTTTTTTCTCCCTTCGGCATGGGGAGCTTCAGCGCGGCGAACTGGCTTGGTTGAGCCCCGCTGGTAAATGATGGCGCATTAAGAGCGCTATGATGCGGTAAGTAAGCGCTATGCGCAGCGCTGCAAAGTCTTGCCTTTGCTAACCAGCGTTTTCCTTCCTTGTAGGTCGCGGTGTTCTTCAGCGCGAGTGGACTGTCCGGAGTGGTGCCAGTCGAGAGGCGACCAGCCAGGTAAGCGTTTTGAGAAATTAGTAATTTGTAAATGTCTCTACAGCTTTCTTTAATGTTGCATCTACCTTCCTCTTTCAGGTCGTTCTGTCCGGGAGGCGTGCAGATTCGAGGAAGCTGTTCTCAGTAGCTGCGAGTGTTTAAAGATGAAGACTGCAGGTAAGATACTGCTGCTAATGATGTTCCTTTTGTCTCCTTGCAGGTTCTGCTTCTCCGAGGTTCGAGGGAATAGCTGGACACGGTGAGCGTCACGTTGCAAGCTGCAAAGTAACACGAAGCATGTTCTGCAGTCAGGGTGTGGATTATATAGCCCAGGTAAAGTAGTACCAGGGAAAGTAGTTCCAGGCCTGCCACACCCAAAACACTAGACCGCATAGCTTGGTTCTTAGGGAACCAAGCTATGTGGATGCCTCCATGTTCGGCTGACAATAAAATAAAGTAGTTCCCAAGCACATTGTTGTTCTTGGTGTATGAGCCTTGCGCCATAGGTGCCAGGACTGGCCCCATGAGGGCTTTTGAAGAGGATGCCAGGCTCTAGAGGCCCGAGTCCTGACTCCACCTGGCCAATGGGTTTGCCAGAGGGGTTTTGGGCGAAGGTCGTGACAGCCTTAAGGGAAACCGAATCAGGCTAGTGTACCTTCTGGTTCCAAACCAGAAGGAGGTCAGAACTAGCCACCATTCATAAAGACATTTGGGAAATGTTATGTTTGTGGTTCAACTGACCATGTGAAAGGGGATCCCAGATGTAAGGGTAAACCTTCAGGGTTCCACACTGTCTCCTTAGCCTTCGCTCTAGAGGAGGAAGTACAAATGGCAAGTGGAAACTTTCCCCTACTGGCTGAAGACCCCATCAGAGTTTCAGCTAGTGTATCTTTAGTGTCCCTGGGGTTGTGGGAACAACAGAATTTAGATGTCTATAATTCTATCCCCGATAATACTAAAGAGTATTATAAAGACAGTGTCCAAGTGAATGGTCAGGAGACTCCTGCCATTAGGGACACTGGAGCCAGCATAACTGTGGTGGACAAATCTTTTTTCAAGGCGGAGGATGTTGCTAAGGCACCCAAACACCTCACCAAGCTAGCTGGAGGGCCTGTGCAGATGCTTCCCTAGTTACCAGCTCTCCGCCAGTGCAATGAAATGACTGTAAGGATACCTGTTAGTGTGCAATGTGAGGTGCCTGGAAGGGTTCTGTTGGGAAATGAACTTAAAACTCTTGGAGTCGTGTCAAGTACCCCCAGACACCCTAGCAAAAGACAACATGAGCTCACCAGACCTGCAAGGGAGAAAACCTTGAGAGGCTCTCCTGAGGACGTGATAGAAAAATAAATCACTCCTACACCACTGGAGTTACTGACTGCTATTTCTAAGCAACCAGAAGCAAAGGGGAAACCCAAGACTTCTAAGAGGAAACCAGCAGCAAGACCTCCTGTGCTTCCAGCAAGGACATCCCCTAGGTTGTCCAAAGTCACACCTGTGACTCCTCCTCCAGCTGAGGCTGAGAGTGAGGTACAACCCTGTGTGGTTGAACTAGATTCTGAGGTGTCAGATCTAGTAGCAGGCCAGGATCTTATTGGAGATCTAGAACCTGTTGACCATCCTGAGCTGCAGTCTTTACTGGCAGAAGGTGGACTCAACAGGGCAGACTTCAGTAGGGGGCAAAGGGAATGTCCAACTCTGGAAGGTCTTCACCACCAGGCAGCTTCTCAGCTTGATGGGCTAGAGCCTGGGAAGTATACGTTACATTGGGAAGATGGTCTCTTTTACAGTGAACCGACCGAGTCGACCCCTGGAGACTACAAAGGACTTGTAATACCCCAAAAGAACAGACTCCAGTTCTTGCAACTAGCCCATGAGATACCTTTGGCTGGTCACTTGAGTTTCAAGAAGACCAAGGAAAGGCTCTCCCTCTACTTTTATTGGCCTAAAATGGGGGCTGAAGTAGATAAGTATTGCAAGAGCTGCCACACCTGCCAAACTTCTGTAAGAGTGGCTCCAAGAACCTGGCACCTTTAGTGCCTCTTCCTGTGGTGGGAGTACCATTTGAGAGGGTGGGAATCGACATTGTCGGTCCTCTTGACCCTCCAACCTCTTCAGGCAACAGATGTATAGTTGTTGTAGTAGACCATGCTACTAGATACCCAGAAGCTATTCCTATGAGGACTGTTACAGCGCAAGCTGTGGCTAAGGCCCTCCTTGGTATTTTCACCAGGGTTGGGTTTCCCAAGGCGGTGATATCTGACAGAGGGTCAAATTTTATGTCCCACTACATTCAGGCCATGTGGAAAAACTGTGGAGCTACCTACAAGTTCTCTACTGCATACCACCCTCAGACAAATGGGTTGGTAGAAAGGTTCAATAGGACCATGAAGAGCATGATAGGAGCTTTAGAAGAACCCCTTAAGAGAAAGTGGGATCTTCTACTGCCATGCCTTCTCTTTGCATATAGAGAAGTCCCTCAGGAGGGAGTGAGTTACAGTCCCTTTGAACTTCTCTATGGCCATCTAGTCAGAGGTCCATTGGCCCTGATTAAGGAGAGGTTGGACAGTGCTCCTTCCCCCAAGCCAGTCAGAGTGACTGACTATGTGATAGGACTCCGGAGGAGAATGTCACACATGATGGCGGAAGCAAGTGATAACTTGAAAGCAGGTCAGGCTCTGGTTAAGCATTGGCATGACCAGAAACCCAACATGGTTGAGTTCGCTCAAGACTAGTTAGTTCTTGTTATGGTGCCAACAAGGCAGAGGGCCTTGAAGGACAACTGGATAGGACCCTTCAAGGTTGTGGGAAAACTTGGAGAGGTGAACTATCTGGTGGATTTAGGCAATCCTAAGGAGGCTCCCAGAGTCTTTCACACCAACCATTTGAAGGCTTATGTCTCGAGACCAGAAGTGGGAGCTTTGCTTCTAGCTTCAGCTCAAGAGGAGGAGGAGAGCGAACCTCTGCCTGACCTTCTCAGAGGCAAACCTTTAGATGAAAAAGTAGAAGGAGTTCATCTCTCCTCTAATCTGACTTCTGAACAACAGGAGGAGTGCAAAACTTTGTTGAATCAATTTGCCTCCCTGTTTTCACTTTCACCAGGCTTGATCCCTTGGGGCCAGCATGCTGTTCTCACTGGTGACTGTTTACCTGTTAAAAGCAGGGGTTACAGAATGTCAGAGAACGTAAGAACCCACATCAAAGGAGAGGTCAAGAAGATGCTTGATCTCAGGGTAATAGAGCCCTCTACTAGTCCATGGTCTAGCCCAGTTCTGTTTGTACCAAAGGCAGGATCCAAGGAGTTGAGATTCTGTGTGGACTATAGAGCTCTAAATGCAGTCACTAAGACTGATGCCCATCCTTTGCCAAGGACAGATGAGCTGGCGGATAGACTTGGTTCAGCCAAGTACCTCAGCACATTTGATCTCTCGTCAGGCTATTGGCAAACAGCCTTGACAGACCATGCCAAGGAGAAAACTGCATTTTCCACCCCAGCCGGCTTATATCAATTTAAGGTTATGCCTTTTGGATTAAAGAATGCACCTGCTACATTCCAAAGGATGGTTAATCCAGTTCTGAATGGGATGGAGGACATCTGCATGGCATACTTGGATGACATTGTAGTGTTCAGCCCTACTTGGAAAGAACATGCTGACCACTTAGGATATGTTTTGCAGGCTCTAGAGCAGGCCCATCTGACCATAAAGGCAAGCAAATGTCAAATTGGTCAGAGTAAGGTGGTCTACCTTGGTCATGAGGTAGGAGGCGGTGAAATAAGGCCATTACCCAGCAAGATAGAAGCTGTGCTCTCGCAGCACCAGGAGAACAGAAAGAGCCCTGAGGAAAGCCAAAATAGCACTAGAAATGCACTGCGCCGACCGAACTGCCAAATCATTATCCTTCACGAGGCAGTTCTATTATTGCAAAGGGAATAAGGCAAACAAAGTGCTGGTTCAAAAACTGAAAAAAATCTGTAGCAGAAACAATATCCTCAAACTAGCGGGAGCTGACAGAAAACTACACTACTCCGAGGCGGATAAAATTAGCGAACTAGTGAGGCATCACAAAGCCATAATGTCGGGGACACCTACAGTGTTAGACAGCCTTCCAGAGTATTTGCGAACTATACCCCCTCAAAATATAACCCAGCTAGATTCCCTAGAATCCCCTATTACGACCGAAGAAATCACAGAAGCCATTTAATCTCTCAAAACCACTGCACTGGGCCCAGACGGCCATCCGCAAACTTCTATAAAAAGTATGTGAGCATACTGGCACCGCAGATGTCGGCCCTATTCAACTCCTTTCTGGTTTCGAACTCAGTCACCGGGTCAATGGCAGAGTCGCTCACAGTCCTGCTACACAAAGCTGGGAAAGACCCCAAGTTGGCTACCTCTTACCGTCCGATTACACTACTGAACAATGACGGGAACATTTTCGCTAAGATTCTAGCTAGCAGACTGGGGGCGGTTCTTCCAAACCTGATAGAGCGCGATCAAACAGGATTTATTCCGGGGAGGGGGACCCATGATAACATTAAGAGGACGATAGATATCATTGAAAGCGCCCGGAAGCTGGACGTGGGAATGGCGGTCATATCTTTGGATGCACACAAAGCCCTTGATTTAGTGGATTGGGGGTATATTCGAGCTGTGCTAGAGCACTTCGGCTTCGGCCCAAATTTTACCACATGGGTGATGGCCAATTATCGAACCCCCACAACACAATTGCGGGTTAACGGAACCAGGTCTGAGGCAATACACATATCCAGGGGCACTAGGCAGGGATGCCCACTCTCACCCTTGATTTTGCCCTATCCATGGAGCCTTCCGCAGCGAGAATCAGGCAGAACAGGAGGATAAAGGGGATAACTGTGGGAGACCATGAATACAAAATTGCTTTATACGCGGACAACGTGTTAATAACAGCGTCAAACCTGGGGTCAAACCTGGGGGCCCTGTGGGAAGAGGTTAAAGAGTTTGGGGCTCTATCAGTGTTCAGAGTAAATCTGGACAAATCCTCAGCCCTAGCAGTCAATCTCCCTAAGCAGGAAAGAACTGGCCTTAGGAGCAACTGAATACCTTGGGGTACACATCACTAAAGACCCATCACGCTTCTACTCAAGCAACTTCCCGCAGTTGATCAAGGAATTTCAAAACAATATAAAGCGATGGAAGACCCAAGAAATCTCCTTGTTCAGGCAGATCACGGCCATAAAAATGAATATAATCCCCAGGTGGCTGTACTACTGTACAGCATTACCAATCCACATCCCGGGTCCCGTCCTGGCAGCACTGCAAAAGAAAATTCAGGAATTTGTCTGTGGAGGGAAAAAGCCCCGAATTGGAAGAAGAATTATGATGCGCGGGAAAGCGCAAGGTGGGCTGGGAGTACCCGATGTTGCCAGATATGCCCTAGCGGTGGAGTTGTCACATGCATACTCCTGGGTCCAAGAGTCAGACCTCCCGAAGTGGAACCAATTAGAGGAGGCCTGGTGCCCGGTCATACCATCAGAGCTCCCACACTTGTCAAATATAAAACCACAAGCAAATAGTGGTCCCCTCTCTGCGACAATCACAATTGTTCGCAGTTGGAAGGCTGCAGCGCAGAAATGGGGTGTCCGAGGTTCTCTGGATCCCCTGACCCCCATCTGGAGTAACCCCGAATTCTCACCAGGCATCCCCCGCTTGGCTTCCAGTCCTGGAAGGAGGGAAGATTACTAAAAACGAGCAACTTCCTAGAAGAGGGAATGCCCATACCGTTTGAGAGATGCAAGACAAAATTCGGGGTGGGTGAGCGGGAAAGATTCCACTATTCCCACATTCGGCACTGGCTGTCCCACAGGGTAATCCGGGATAAATGCTCCAGAGAGTTAACGGCACTGGAACTCTCTCTAACAACCCCAACTAAAAGAAGAAGAACCTCTGCTCTTTACCGACTCCTAGATAGGTCAGATCCCTCCAAAAAAGAAAGATTCATGCTTGAATGGGAGAAGGACTTGGGACGGGAAATAAAGGTTGAGGAATGGGAGAAAATCTGGACTAGACTGCATAAGAGTTCACAGTGCATCACAAATAGGGAAGGGGGCTACAAACTCTGCTATAGGTATTATGTCACCCCAGCTCAGCTAAACAAGGCTAACCTGGACATCCCTGCGACCTGTTGGCGCGGTTGCCCCGCCCTCGGCTCACTATTCCACATGGTCTAGACCTGCCTGAGGGCAGAGGCATATTGGAAAGAGGTTATAAACCACATCAAGGAAATCACTGGTCTCTCCATTCCCTGGGACCCCGGGATAATCCTTCTGGGTGAAACAGGAGGAGGCGCATTCTCGGTTTCAGGGCACATCCCTCGCCTATGCACGCACCTATTCCTAGCAGCAAAAATTGCAATGGCCCGGTTGTGGAAAAACGAAGACGGACCCTCAGTAGCGTTATGGTGGTCCAAGTGTTGGGACATAGCCGTCGCTGAAAAGGTCACAGCAATTCGAGCAGGCTTTCTGAACAGAACCCTAAATGTTTGGGACCCATTCATGGACTACGCAGCTAAGTTTCCATCTCTCTCTAGAAGGACTCCACTAACCAGATGGCTCCAAGGCAGCCCGCTTTATTAGGTTAAAAACTCAGGCCGGGACAACCCAGAGCACGGGGGCCTACTCGGATACCGTGAAAAGGCATGGTCATGGACGGTCATGCTCAGGTCACTAACCATCGCATCCTCTACCCGCTGGCTTGAACTGCATTAATGTATTAGTATGATTATCGATTATTGCAATGTTGCTGATGTTGTGTTTAACTGTAAAACCCAATAAAATGTTGTTATGAAAAAAAGATAGAAGCTGTGCAAAATTGGACAACCCCTTCTACTCAAACCCAGGTGAGAGCCTTTTTAGGTCTCAATGGGTACTACAGGAATTTCATAGAAAACTATGGGACCATAGCTTCTCCCCTGAATGTGGTGATGTCTCCAAAATTCCCAGAAAAGGTCAAATGGAATGAGGAGTGCAATCAGGCCTTTGAAAACCTGAAAAGAGCCCTTTGTCAAGCTCCAGTTCTAAGAGCTCCTGACTACCACCAACCCTTCATTGTGCAAACGGATGCTTCCAATACAGGTATAGGTGCAGTCCTTGGTCAACTGGATGAGAAAGGTATGGAGCACCCCATTTGCCTCATCAGTAGGAAACTGAAGGAACCTGAGACAAGGTGGGCAACCATTGAGAGAGAGTGTTTTGCCATTGTGTGGTCTCTGAAGAAGTTTAGACCATACTTGTATGGATCTACTTTTGTTATTCAGACTGACCACCAACCCTTGAGATGGTTAATGCAAATGAAAGGGAAGAACCCAAAACTATTAAGATGGTCAATCTGCCTGCAAGGGTTTGATTTTACCATTGAGCACAGGTCAGGATGCCACCACCAAAATGCTGATGGTCTTTCTAGGATGTTTTTAACCGACTAGAGGTAAGAGACTCATCCAGGAGTGGATTAGATCCTCCTGTCCCTTAGTCTGGGGGCGGGGGAGCGAGTGTTATGGAGAATTCTCTTATTTGGGCTAATTTCCCTAACCGATAGAGTCCCCTAGTGGCTTTGCTGGATTTCCAGGGTTGATTTTCTCCTGCTAAGAGTGAAACTCTTTTTCCCACTCTTAGACATATGTTTTGATGTGTGTTTTAGCCTATTTTTGTGCTTATGGGCTATGGAGTTTTTCTCACTCCATAGGTATCATCTTTTACATGTGTGTTACACAGCACCCTCAGTGCAGTAACACAGGGTTGTCACAGTGACCCCCAAACATAGACCCCATACCCTGGGACTGACTACTGTCTCCTAGGGCATGCAAAGTTACCATTGACTTTGCTAGTCAATAGTTATGAACAAAACCAGTACAAACCATCTTACTATGGAGGTACTGGGAAGGGTTAATAGTTTTCCCTGGTGTTCATATTCGAGAGGGTACTGTCCAATCCCTCTCTCCATAGTTTCTGGCTGGTGGCAGTGGTTACTACCATTAATATTTGACCGCGAATATTTCCCTATGGGATTTTCCCATTGTTCGAGGCTACTACTTTTTATGATAGCCTTTAACAGACTTTTATTAATAACTTTACTCCAGTGTTTTTTTTTGCCAGATCTTTGATAACATTTCTTTCTCGTGTGCTCCCTGTAATCCAAGCCGAGGTCAGGACCCTTTGTTCGTCCTTTTGGCGGGCTTCTGGACAAAAGCCCTCCTTCAGGCACCAGTGAGTCTGGGGTAGACAGGATGTGTGGGAGAGGGAATAGGTACTCTGGACAGGGGTGCCTAAGCAACCCAGGTCGCACTATGCCCTGATAGGCCGGAGGGTTATCCCGCCGGGATAACCACCCCGCTGTTTTGAGTGACAGCTAGGCTGAATGAATGGAGGTTTTCTGCATAAAAGCAGAGATCTGAGGACTGGAAGAGAGACGTCACCACTGGACCTGAGAAACATGAAGAGGAGAGAAGCTGAAGACGTGTGCCGCAACTGAACCACCGGTGAAGCCCTGCTGCAGACCCTTACCACTTTTCTCCAACGACAAGAGTAGATCTTCACCTGCAAGTGCCTTCTTCCTTTGAACTGGTGGGGATAACCAGTTCGTCAATCGCCTTCCAGGACTTGCCTTGGTCGAATCGCCCGTATCCAGCACCAGGAGACCGGATAGCCAGGCACCCGTCCACCACGACGGCGATTTAAAGGAGCGTACGTTTTATTCTGTTGGGCACCAATGTGGCTGGTTTCTTCCCTAGCAGTGCAGTGACTCGAACCTTCCTCCACGACGAGAGCATCTCTTCCTCTGGTGGATCTCCCGAACTTCCAGGAACTACCGCCACCGCAGGAGCCTCCTCAACTTTTAAGGTACCTTGTTCCATCAGGCCTCCCATTTCGTTTGGTATTGCTAAAGGTGTTTTAAATCCTTTACTTACCTTCGGGGCTGGCCGTCCCTTTCGTCTGACATTATATTTTACTTCTGCACCCTCCTTTTTGAACTTCTTGAACAAAGACTTGATTGCGGCTACTAGAACTGTTTGATCCTGGGCGCATTGCCTTGTACCATTGAGTCTGGCACAGGCCTATTTACCTTGGCTAATTCAGTTACAACTGTCTTCCTTAGATTGTTTCCTGACTTAGAAATGTGCTGGTGCACTTAACCTGTGAATAACTTGTCCTTTCCCTCCCTTTTGAGAAATGTATAGAGTGCCATTTGGGTTAAGCGCTCCCTGTGTCATCTTATTTGCTCAGTATCCTTAACTCAAACTTGTCTACAATTTATGGGGGAGTTGTGTATATCTTGCCTTGACTATGTTTAACTTACTTTTTCACTAAGTGCATTGTGTTATTACCAAGAGTGTGTAGAAATTAACTGCCTGATTCATGGAATTATTTGCATGAAAAACGCAGATTTGCGCGCCTTTCTGCCCGAAAATCCCCATACTTCAAACAGGGATTTTCGGGTAGAAAGGCGCGCAAATCTGCGTTTTTCACGCAAATAATTCCATGAATCAGGCCTTAAATATATATTCTTTTTAATACCAAGCTTTGGTCAGTGTTTTCTTGTTCCATAGTACTGTAGTCCTGGTGTGTAAACTCTGAATACTGCTCATCTCCCTCTTGAGATAAGCCTGGCTGCTCAGCCACAGCTAAGTCTGTGTGGTACAGACAGCTACCAAAGGGGATTTATTGCTTATACCTGTAGTCTTAATCTTTTGCAGTGCTCCCCAAGGGAACTGCATAGGATTCTTCCTAACAGTGAACCCCGTAGGGATCCCTCAGTGGGGGTTGTCGAGGTTATTGGCCTCACGCATCTGCTCTGCATGGGCTGATTGTACCTCAAAGAGTTCACAGACTCCCGCCCAAACCCTGTGCGAGGCGCAGTACACCCATCCCCAACTTTACGGGTGCAGGCATTGACCCGCATCATTGTTTTAGCTGCACCCCGAATAGCACTGCTGATCGCCTTTATGTGGTGTTTATGTTAGCTCGCCATGCCCTCAAAATGCATCTGACATGCCTCTATCACGTCCAGGCATGCCATGACTGCTGCTCCGGGAGCTGTGGGTCTGTCATGTGTCAGGCTGATTGCCCTGCCAGGTCTACACAGGGTAGTGGGGGTGCTGTTGTTAGACGTAGTGGCCTGTCTAGTGGGGCTGCTGTGGATGGAGGGGCTGCCAGCAGGTGACCCATATGAGGGGGTGTCCTCATCTGGCACTGGTGTGTGCGCACATCGGCGTGCAGAAACATGGGTACTCTGGCTTTCACCATGCACATGCTTCAGGGTCCCTTGGGGTGCAACCATTTGGTTATCCGGACTATGAATGGGTAACACCGGTGCACCATGCTGCTCCTCACAGGATGTGTTGCCGTCCTCTGTGGTGGTTGCAGTGGTGGCAACCTTGACATCCTACGACCCCTGGTGGCTTGAGGTTGTTGAGGCGATGACCCCCAGGTGGCTTGGGGCTGTAGAGGTGGTGATACCCTGGGGGCTTGGTGCCATAGAGGGGGTGACCCCCGGGTGGCTTGGGGATGTTGAGGCGGTGAGACTCTGCTGCGGTGAGGTGGGTTGTGTCCTCCCACTTGGTGTATCATGCCGGTTCCTTCGTGGGGTGGTGGTGCTGTTGGAGCCGCGTCTGGGCGTACAGGATGGGCCTGCCTCCTCTTCTTCCACGTTGACCTCAGATGATGGCTGTGTGCCTTTAGGGTACATAGGGTGTGGTAGGAGGACAGGGCAACTTAGATTTGTTTCATGCTTTACAGGGGGTGAGAGGACAGTTTGTATCATGCTTGGCCATAACCTGTTTGTTATTCACAATGTTGGGATTGCTGTAGCGCACTGCATGGGCAAAGAACACAGCTCAGACTTGTTTGTGTGGTATCTTCAGATGTCTGATGTGAATGCAGTTGGGATGCCGCTGTAAGTGAGGGGGGGATTGGTAATATACACGCACACATGACATTGCTGTGGCCAGGCCATGGATCTGTGTGCCATGCTGCTTACATTTATACATTGGATGTACTTCAGATTACTCTGGATACCTGGGGTCGCTAGGGTGCACTGATACAAGGGTTTACTCGTGGGTGGCTGGGGTACGTCACACGCACTGCACCCACAGTGCCTGGATGTCACACATTCACACCAGGTAGGGACGGGTGGACCAGTCACAATGCTATTTGAAGGGGGTAGGGGTGACTCACCTGCAACTTCCTGAGTGCCAGTGCCTGCCTCCGCTCCTCCAACTTCCTCAATCGTACTCATGTCTATTAGGGTGGTGCACTGCTCCTCCCATGGTGTGAGCTCCAGTGGTGGTGGTGGTGGTGGCCCTCCTCTAGTCCCCATGGACTCACTCCTGTGCTGTGCCAGGAGGCCCCAAACACAGACCTGTAAGTCATTGAACCGCTTGCGGCAGCCCTCCCCATCCCTGGGCACACGGCCCACCGATGTCCCCTTCTGGCTGATGGATTTCCATATCTGCGTGCGCCGCTGTGTGCCAGACTTTTTCTGCTGTGGGCCATAGAGCTCATCCTGATGGCCTATTACCTACCTCCTCCACCAGTATTGTCAATTCTGAGTCTGAAAACTTGGGTTTACGCACCCTGTCCAGGGCAGACTTGCCCCTGACACGCTCCTGAGACATTTTCCTGTGTTTTCAGATGTGGATGGCTTCCAGGGGCTTTGATTATTGGTGGATTGGGATTTGCAAAATGCCTGCAGCTTTGTTTCCCGTTCTGGCTGTGACGCATTTCCCGCGGCGTTAATTGCGTGGGACGCTGATGCTAATGCAATGTGCACTGAGTTTTCGGGTTCACAGCAACTGTCACCGCCAGACACTATTTGGGTTAACGTCACGTCTGTGTGCGCACCAACTTGTGATGGGGAGTTGTTTGCGCGACATATCGCAGTGTTGACGCAAATACCGCTCGGCGGTATATGCACCCGGATATCGCCCAACTTGTGATGAGGCCCAGTGTCAAAATGTGCAGCTATGATTTACAGTCTGCTTGTAAAAATGGGCCTCTGCGATTTAGATAAAACTGGGCTAAGAATTCTAGTGACATGTTGGGTGTGGCTAATGGTCAATGCCTAAGATTATCTCCAAACCAGTTTACATGATGCATATGTGTTCAAGCCAATTCAGGAAACTGGTATGGGGCGATAACGGATGGTATTTAAGTCTCCTCTTATCAGGAGAGTTGCATATACGTTGTTCACCTTGTTGGCTGGAGTTTTCAAGTAAGTGAAGAGCGATACAGCTGGCAGGCCGCTCAATTGCGCAACCGCTTCCGTAAAGTTTATATTCTCCCCCTCACAGTGTGATAAACTGAGTACACGGCTGCCCTGCAATGGATAGGAATATTGATTTCCTGATGGGCCATCTTCTGTACCCAACTAGTCTCCTTTAATTAAAAAGCTTTTTAGAAAAAATAATTTTTGCCCGGTCCGTTTATCATGCTAGCATTACCAATGCTACTGTCATCTCTAGGAAGTCCCATCTATCTGGGGTGCCAACTGTCTTTAGGGCCTATGATTAGGCGTGACCACGAGTCTCTTATCTCCACCTCGTTTAGAGGCTGTGAAAACAGACCACTGGTCATCAGTCATTCATGTCAAAAATCACCCTAGGATGTTTCTCAGCGCAAAAATACAGGCATGCCTAGGCTCATGTGCCTATCAACATGATTAAAGATACACAGTCAGGAATTGAAAGTTCTCAGACTTGAAGAGACTTAATTCTGACGCATTGCACTGAAGTATACACTTCACACAGGAGTTAGCATTTTAATGCATTTAATACAATCCCCTATCTCCTGAGGTTTCTTATCCTCTTTAAATAAGCGCAAGCAGATATAACATAACATAGCATCACACCTATTAACAAGACTATCATATAAGCAAAGAGCATGTTTGAATGGGTAAATAATAGAACAATTGGTGTTTAGTTTTAAAGCATGAGTAGCCTATATCTCTCACTAAGCTTCTCTGCGCTACACGTCTTTAGTCTCCATGCAAACAGGAAGCATCAATTTGTCACTCACGTTTAGAGAGAGAGGGGTTTACTTCCAGGGTAACGGGTCCTTCTGGGGTGTCTGGCTTTGCTTAGCTGGACCTGGCTGTCTTGCTCTTCTGCTACTGTTGCTACTCTGCTCTCCTCCCCAGCCCCTCCGGCTTGACTGCACTGGCAAGTCTGCATTTCTCTCTATCGTGCTGGCCTTATATTGATTAACCAAAAAAGAGGGCTGCCCGTGCATATGCGAATTTGTCATATCCGCTTTTCTTACAATCGTGTCACTTTGTTCATTTGAAGAGAAGTTCTATAACCTCACAGTATCATGTTCTTCTGCAAGCTATGTTAGCAGGCTGTCTGTTATCAAGGGATATCTTTTTCACTTGTTACCAAGTGCTTCTCAAAGGAATCTATGGGCCTCGACTATATGAACGTGAAAGATGCTCCTGTTCGCTCTTGTTGGCATCCACTGTCAATTTCCTGTTCTTGCATACTTATCAGATGGCCACTAACTGTGTAATGGTAAAGGCTGCTAACTGACAGTTCTGTGGTCAGCCGGCCTGCCAGTGCAAGAAACGCACCATTTCCTGGTTGTTGGCTGAGCTGCAGGACTTACAAATACTTGTCCAGGTTACAGGGCTGAGGTGATGCACTGATGCAAAATAACAGTGCACGTGTTGTACGCATTACACACGTTATATGCCTCATTACATTCTATATTAAAGTGTCTGTCTCATGAACACCTTTTATGGCTACAAGTTGTATAAGCTATGAAAAGCTGTCTTAAATTAGTCTGAGTTCATGTCACAACATTGCAACTTTTTGAATCGGCTTGAAATAATAACTTTTGAATGCTGATTCATTCGACCAGCCTCCTGCCTTCATAATATACTCCAATCATGCTCCTACATTATAGGCCTTAGGGGCCACTGCTCCTATGAATTAATGAGTGCCATAGCACTCTATATCAATGTCTGTTTGGGTCATCACCCATCTCATCCATCTCGCTAGGGTTGCTGGAGTTACTGCCTGAAGAGTTTTCTTAATGCAATGAGCAGTTGAGACACTGCCGCGGGTCGCAGCTCTTTTGTCATGTTTTTGTATTCCAATGAACATTTTATCGGGCACACTTTAGGGTGATCAGGAAAAGATTCATACGATATTGTTCTCAATCTCGCCTTTGTTCTCTGTGAAATAGAAAGTTACCTGAGGGAGATAATGGGCCTCATTACGGGTCCGGTGGTAACCCTGCCAGTACTACCAGCGGGTTGCTTCCGGACCCGTAATATTTTAACAGCGCCTGACTTCCCGGTGCCACCGGCTCATTAGGACTCCGGCAGCCGGGAAGTCAGGCGCTGGCAAATTGTAAGTCCACATTCCCATAGAGTCCTATAGGACTCTATGGGAGTGGTGACAAGGAAGCACCGACAACATAAGCAATGGTACCAGTGCTTCCGTGAACAGTCTGCCTAAGGTGGCCACAGCGCCCAGCAGGGTCAGACCTGTCGGGCACAGCGGCCACGGCAGGCAGACTCAGTGTTTGCCGAACCGGAAACAAGGGTGCCAGTGAGCTTATCAGCACCCTTGTTTCCAGACTGGCAAACTCATAATGAAGCCCGATGACTTTCTGTTAACTTTCAGTGCTCTCACGTCAGAAACCCTCTTGCGTGATAAAATACATAACAACATTGATCCTTTTGCAGACAACACTTTCAGGATAGCTCGTTGTTGTCAGGCCAGGATATGAACAGTTTCAAAACTCTGTCTACATGCCACAACTGAGTGTACTTCTCCTTAGAAGGTCTGAGCAACCTAATGCCCTTCAGCAATCTGCATATCAATGGGTGCTCTCCGACTGCTAACCCCTCTACCTGGGTTTGACCTGCCAAATCGCTGAGTGAGCCATGGTAACGGTCCTGTAAG
This sequence comes from Ambystoma mexicanum, assembly GCF_040938575.1. NCBI lineage: Eukaryota > Metazoa > Chordata > Amphibia > Caudata > Ambystomatidae > Ambystoma > Ambystoma mexicanum. The sequence goes on from NC_090940.1 coordinate 219,416,430, forward strand.
CCTTGCCCTGTGCCGCCATCTGTGCTAGACGATTAGCTGTGTGCACCACATCTGTTTCAGAGGGATTATCATTCCACTCCATATACCAGCTATGCCAGCTTGACCATGCTGATCTGTATGCTTTCCTGGTCTCTGGAGCCCAGGATTCTTCGATAATATTTTCAGCCTCGCCCGATAATCCTACCCTAGTCCAAGATGCCCTGAAATTGCCCATACAATGTGGCTGAGGTGGCCCATTCTCACTAGAAAGTGGCTGTCTCCCGAGGGGTCCCACGCGATCACCTCGTATTTCGGAAGAGCTATCGGATTGTCGTGCGACATATCCAGCAGATCTGGGAACCACGCTTGACCCATCCAATCCGGAGTTATTAGAATCAGCAACACCCGCTGCCTCTCCACTTGAGCCAGCGTCCTCGCTGTCAATGAAAACGGGGGGAATGCATACTCTGTATTGGGGCCCCAGGTCTGGAGAAATGCATCTGTTGCCTCTGCCTCAGGGTCTGGCCTCCAACTGCAGAATTGAGGTAGTTGTTTGTTCAACCTCAATGCAAACAGGTCTGTCTGACATGGACCCCATCTTGTCATCAGCCTCTCGGAGACTCTCTTGTCCAGCTTCCAATCACTGGCATCCCTGAGGAACTTGGAGTTCCAGTAGACTACATCGTTATGTCGGCAGGTAGATAGTCTGCCATCACTGACACTTCCCTCTAAAGGCACAAGTGCCAAAATTCCTTTGCCAACTCTGCCAGCATTCTGGATCTCGTGCCGCCTAGTCTGTTTATGTATCTGACTGCCGACACGCTGTCCATCTTGAGGAGAATGCAACATTGTTCCCTCTCCTGTGACCAACATTTCACTGCGAACGAGCCTGCAAGCAGCTCGAGGCAGTTGATATGTAGGTCTAGTTCTTTCTCTGACCACCTTCCCCCTGTCGACAGATCTCCACATCGGGCTCCCCAGCCCCATCTGCTGCCACTGGACTCTAATATTAGGTCCGAGGATGAGCCAAATATTGCTTTCCCGTTCCAGGCATCTATATGTGTAGCCACCACTCCAGCTCCTCTCTCGCTTCTTGTGATAGCGCCCCACCAGTCTGGCTATCTCTCGCAACAACATCACCTCTTTTGTCAGAGTGTTCTTTATTTCCTTCTTGATGTCGTTCACTTTGCTCAGAGGTAGACTCAGCGTCCCTTGTGGCGTATCTACCATGAAACCCAAGAATTCAATTGTTTGTTCTGGTTGTAGGAGAGATTTCTCCCAATTCATCAAAAAACCTAATCGTAGTAGTAGATCTATTGTGGATTCCACCTGTTCATTGATCAAAACCATGTCCTGCCACATTATGCATACGTTGTCCAGGAAAATGATCAGTTGTATCCCCTGTTCTCTCAGATACTTCACCACTGGTTTCAACAGCGTTGTGAAACACCACAGGGCTGACGCCAGCTCGAAGAGCAGACATGTGAATTCCTATATCTGATCCTTCCATCAGACTCTTAGAAATGTCTGTTGCCCTGCTGCAATGGGTACCGTCAGGTAGGCATCCCTAACGCCTATACTGATTAGCCAGTCTCCTTGCTGTAAGATGTCTCAATGCCTGTAAACAACAAAGCCGTTCAGCTCTCTCAGATTTATAACCAGTCTCAGTCTGTGTCTCCCTTTTACTAAAAACATATTGCTTATGAAACTTCCTGAATGGCCTGTCACCTGTACAATGGCTGATTTCTGTTCTAGACCACTTATTTATGTGTCTATTAGTAACTTGTCCGCTGCGCTCTGCACTAACGTGTTTGGCTACTTCCTCTGCACCTGGAGAGTATGAAAGTCTACCCATGCATCTGAGGATATGAGATTCCAGTTTTCGAATGCATTGCGCTAATCTCCCGCCTAGTGCCGGCTTCTCTTCTCTTAACATTCATGCATGAGCTTCTGCTCTCACCTGAGTTATGCTGTTGCGGTTAGGTTTCCGATCCTCTTGCTTCAATTGGTACCTATCACTGAAGGACCTGCTGTATTTGTAACGGCTGGCAGAGCGGCCCCTGCCTTTACCAGTCAACCCACCCAAAATACGTTTGCCAAATACCCTCTTCAGGGACGCTTGAGCTTCATGATATGATATGATATTTTATTTATATCGCGCCCATACACAAGTGTTTCAAGTTGCGACGAGGCAAGGGAGGGGTACAAGGGAGGCCAAAACTACAATCTTACTAGGCCCAGTGACATTGAGAACGTACAAGTGCAGGGGAGAGGGAAGGGGGAAGGGAGAAGTGCAAGAGGCAAGTGAGGAGTGGAAAGTGCTGAACATGTGATCAAACAAACAACAGGTAGTGCGGCCAGCAGGTGGCAAGTGTAAGAATTAAGTGCTGGCAACGGGTGTATAATAAGTGCAGGTAAGGGCACTATAGGGTTGCAGATACAGACTCAAGTGCAAGGGTTGGTAGGAGGCAGTGCGGATATGCAGCTGGGAGAGCATGGATCTGGGCCCGAATTCAGAGGGTAGCCAGGAGCCCAGTGCAGAAACAGACAGAGATCAGCAGGGGTGAGGAAGAGAGAAGGCAAAAGCAATAGGGAAGGTCTTGAAGTGCTTCCGGATCCAAACACGGTTCTCCTCAAGTTTCAGAGAGGCAGAGAGGCTGTTCCAGAGGGAGGCCCCAGCCGAAGAAAGACATCTACAACCAACTCGTTGCTTGGAGAAGCGACTGACCCTGAGGGAGTTGGAGGTGGAGGAGCAAAGGGCTCGAGTAGGAAGGTATTTCCGATGGGACAGTTGAAGATATTGCGGATCCAGGCCCTAGAAGGCCTTGTGGACAATGCAGAGGGTCTTTAACTGAATCCTTGCAGCCACTGGGAGCCAGTGAAGAGATTTCAGGGCTGCAGAGGTACGATCCCTGGGCCTGAGGCCAAGGACAAGTCTTGCAGTCCTGTTCTGGATGAAATGCAGAGGGCAGAGAGTAGTGGCAGGCAGATTTCGAAAGAGGCTGTTGCAGTAGCCCAGCCTAGATAGAGCCAGAGCTCTAGAGACAGTGAGCTTCTGGGGGAAGGAGAGGAAAAGGAGAATACCCCTGAGGAGGTGCAGTTGGTAGTTTGATTTCTTAGAGACGTCAGAGATGTGTGGAGAAAAGGAAAGCATGGAGTCGAAGATGACCCTGAGGTCCTTAGCCTCACAGGTGGGAGCAAGAAGAGGGCCAAGGGAGGCTGGCTAGAGAGTGACACGAAAGAAAGGTGCACGAGTGCCGATGAGGAGGATCTCTGTCTTAGTGGCATTAAGGCAGAGGTCGTTGGCGGCACACCACTGCTGGATTGCAGACAGACAGTCCGAGATAAGAAAGGGAGAAGAGGTGGAAGAGGGGAGCCTGAAACGAGCTGAGTGTCATCAGCATAACACTGAAAGTTACAGCAGAGAGCAGCAATGTGGTGGGCTAGGGGTGCCAGGTATTGGTTGAAAAGCCAAGGAGAGAGGTTGGACCCCTGGGGAACACCCTAAGTGGAAAGTGAGATAGAGGAAAGGAAGGACCCAAGTTTGACCTGGGAGGGTCGGTTGGAGAGGAAAGAGGTCAGCCAGGCCAGGACCTGATCAGTGATACCCAGGTTATCACGGAGGTCGTTGAGCAGGATGGCATGGTTGACCATGTCAAATGCAGAAGAGAGATTGAGTAGGATGAAGACAGAACGGAGATTAGAATTGGAGAGCAGGTCTTCACAGATGTTCAAGAGAGAAGTTTCCGTGCTTCTGGCTACTCTATCTATGGCCACATAGGAGCTGGTGATCTTTGTTGACTCCTTTATAAAAGAGTCACCAAATAGCTTTCCCTTAGCTGCTGCTGCTGCCTCTAATGTGGCCAACTCACTGAGTTTTGGGTCTATTTTTACTAGGATTGATCTCTGTCTCTCAGCAGTATATGCATTGTTGGTGTTACCCAAAAGGTAGACCGCTCTCTGGGCCCACCTCATCAAGATCGCCGGGTCAATGGCCTCATTCTTTTCTTTTGCTTCTTCTGTCATTTGTAAGATTTTCACCAGTGGTCCGACCACATCGACCATTTTGTCCTCGAATGACTACTAGGACCTATCTAGACCTTCTTTTATGTCTTTGACATATCTGCCCAAACAAGTTAGCATCCGGTCATCGATTTCGGGTGTATACGCAATCCCTTCTGGGAGATGGGGCGTCGGGCACTCAGCCCTGAGTTTGTTTCTAGCCTCCTCCGCTAGTGCATTCAGAAATGCTTTTTAAAGTATATCGCTATTTTCGTTGGTGGTTCCCACTCAGCGGACCATGGGTGTACAACAGTATCCAGGTCAAAATCCTCCCCACCTTCCTTTTACATGTCTGCAGCCTTCCATTTTCTTAGGCGCCTTTTTATGCCCCTCTTCACTGGAGGAGATATCACCTCTACTTCCTCCTAAGAGGAATGACTCTGCCCGTCCTTCTCCTCCTCATACTCGTCCAAGCTCTCAGAGGATGTGTCCTGCCACCTGCTCGTCTTCACTCTGGACCTCAATGCCTTTCTTTTTCCGTTCTACTTTTGTGGTGTGCCCGGAGGGCAAGGGGCCTTGGCCTCTCGTGCCTTATGGGATTTCATCCTTCCCCCTTTCTCTCTCCCATGCCCAATCGCTCCTCTGAGGTCTTTCATGCCCTGTGAGAACTTTAACCAGTCCTCCATGAGGGACAATTGGTGGGACCCCTGTCCCAAACTAGCTCCCAGAGCTTTTTGTATAATGTGTACCATAGTGGGCTGGATTCTCCTTTGGCTAACCTGAGCCCTTCCTTCCTCAATGGAGGTGCACATCTTGTAATGTGGTTAATGGGAGATTGTTCACAATATTTAAATATTTAAAACAGGATTCCTGGGCCTGCTTCCTTCAATAATTGTGTGCAGTGGGTTGAATTTAATGAGGGTTTAGCCAGACAGTTATTACAGGGGACTGTGCCCGTCAAAAGTATATATAATTTCTTATCACTTACCCCAGCAAGTGGCACAGCTTCGCTCTTTCGAGCGGGTGGTTAGCCGTATGTCTATTTTGTTCTACACACGCTTTGCGTGTACTGACAGCCTCTGGTAAGTGGAGCTACCACGGACACTGAGTGTACAGATCTGATTCGCTCTTCCCATCGCTCTTGACTGACGCTGTCCGTTTCCTTCTTCGCACGCTCCGTGTGTGCTGACAGCCTTTGTTAATTAGAGCCACTACATGTACTGCGTGAATTCCACCTACTTAAATCTATACACTAGGAACACTGGTTCCTGGCTGCCGAAATGCGGCTTTTGGTCACAGAAGTCTGATCAAAGGAGCGCCAGAAAAAATATGTTCCTGATGTGTTCCGAACCGACTTCCGTGATCGGAATGCTCCCTGCTTGTCGGGTCGATCTATTGTGGTCCTCAGAGTCCTCGCTCTGACAGAAAATATATTTCCTACGTGGATAAGCTCCGCCAATACCTGTGGACGCTGAGCTCGCGCTGCACTCCCAAACGCTTGCGTTGCCACAGCTACTTAAAGTACAACAAAAACTTTTCCCACAATTTATAAAAAGTCAACAAATATACATAACTCGCTGCCAGAGCAGCAAAGAAAAAGGATGTTTTAAGATGGTGGACTGGTTATGGACTATTGGTCAGGAAGATCACATGTTGCTTTTAAAGGACCAATAATAATAAAAACTACCAAAGAATCAAACTATGTTGGGGATTGTAGTTTTATGCTTTTTTGTTATATGATTATTGTTGAAACTTTGCTGCTCAAGAAAGTAAAGAAGTGAGAAGGCATAATACGAGCCTCCGGATCTTGACATAGAATTGAAATAAATGCTGTTCAATCTATGGATGCCTTTGACTTCCTGGCTTGTATTTTACTTTTTCTGGACTTCAATGAAGCCCTTTTGGACAGTTTTAAGAACTGTTATCGAGCACTGTGAAAGTGTTTGAAAATAGACCTGGACTATTTATAGTAAAGCAGGAAAGCAGAGCAAGAAGTGTCATATGATGAGAGGTCCTTAGTCCTTTTCAGAGTTAGTTGAACCTGCATTCTTTGAATTTAGGATGAGAAGCAGGGAGCTAGTTTATCACATAACTATTGAGACAAAAAGATGTATTGTGTTTAGGCTGTCGGATTACGTTAATAATCGGAAATTGTTGTTTTTGTTGGTTTGTGGCATTAATAATGTTTTTTTTTTTAGCAAAAGCACAGTTTGTGTTGGCAAATAGCCTTTTTGTAATTTCATGACATTGACAATTTCATAACTGAAGCTCATGGTGTGCTGTGTTGTCTTTAAAGTTAATAGAAACCAATCCACAATGGCCACCATAAAAAAGTGGAATGCTGTCTACACAGAGCCCCTTTTCACTTTTGATGGTCACCTCTCCATGGACAGAAGAGGCATCCTTGAACGAAAGTCAGCAGAATGAAATGGGGCAGGCAAGTTTGTGTTTTTAAAAAAAAACATGCAGCTGTATGCAGGAGGAGCAGGGGAGTGTGGCAGTGTGGCTATGAGGGGGGCGAGGTAAGGTATAGCTGACAGTCTGCTTGTAACATGGCAATGTACCAGTAGATAGATGAGATCCAAGCATCCTGGTAGGTGCGACTGCAGGTATTTGAGACCACGCTCACACTCAAATTGATTCCTGGGTTTGCGTGTGTTACGAATGGGAATTCACTGTGCATGGATCCTAGAAGTGATGGTTACACATTATGTGGCTCTCCAGATGTTTTGGACTTCAACTGATATTTTACCCACCTGGGCTTTGTCTAGGTGGTTAGAAAATATCGATACACATACACATGCACTTGTAGAAGACATTTACTGGCTTCCCACTCAGAGCACTTCTTTATATACAATCCACATTACTGGTCATAAATCTAGGACTCAAAATAGTTTTAAGTGTAGGTGCCCTTGTATACACAAAGAAAGGTTTGTTTCCAATATATTTTGTCTGAACATCATTGTTAGGGAGAATTCTCTGTTTAGGCTGAATATCCTAACCTAGTGAGTCCCCCAGCAGCTTTGCTGGATTTTCGGGGTTTATTTTTTTCTCCTGCCAAGAGTGAGACTCTTTTACCCTCACTCTTGGACATGATTTGAGTGTGTTCCTTTGACTCTAGATGTGTTTAATGGGCTATGGGGTCTTTTACTCCATAGAGCTTCATGTGTTTTTGTGATGTGTGTTAGACAGCATCCTCAGTGCAGTAACACAGGGGTGTCATAGTGACCCCCCAGTATAGACTCCATACCCTGGGAATGACTACTGTCTCCCAGGGCATGTAAAGTCATCATTGACTTTACTAGTCTTGAATTCTGAACAGAACCAGTACAAACCATCATATTGTGGACGTACTGGCCGAGGCAATTCGATTGCCCCGGGGTCTGTTAGTCGGGGGGGGGACGTCTCTGTCCCCCCTGATCGAGTTTTGGCTGGTGGCATTGGATACTACTTTTATATTCAATCGCGAATATTTCTCTATGGGATTTTCCCATTGTTCGAGGATACTATCTTTATTTATTTAATTACGATAGCCTCGAACATACCGCAGGTTTATTTATTTATTATTAATTCTCCGGTTGGTATTTTTTGCCAAAACTCGGTTCTAAAATGGCATTTGTGTTCTCTTCTGTGACTCCAACCCAAGTCGAGCCCTTTGTTCCACTTTTTGGCGGGCTTCTCCACAGAAGCCCTCCAAAGTGGTGCCACTCTGTCTGGGGTACTTAGGAGGGGTGGAGGGGGATTTAGGCACCCTGGACTGAGTTGCCTAGGCAACTCAAGTCGCACTCCGTCCTGATTGGCCCAAGTGGTGAGCCAGCCGGCTCACCACTTAGCATGTTTGAGTGACAGCTAGGCTGAGTGAATGGGGGTTTTCTGCATAAAAGCAGGGCTTTGGGGACTGGAACTTCAGAAGTCGCCACAGGGCCTAAGAATCCAATGAGGGAGAAGCTGTGCCGACCTGCCACGACGACACCACCGTTGGAGCCCTCCTGGACCGTCTCACCACTTTCCCAACGACAGAGGAGATCTCCCGCCGGATAGTCTTCTTCCTTAGACTGGTGGGGATAACCAGTTTCACTGTCTTTTCGCCTTCCCTACGCATCTCGTGGCCGCCTTGCCTGTGCCAAGCACCCCGGCAACCGGAATACCACGTTTTACCACGACCACAAAATAAAGGGTAGTACCTTTAATCGGAAAACCCCGCGGCTGGTTTCTTCCCTGGAAGTGCAACGACCTTCATCTTTCCTCCAAGTCGAGATCTTCTCTTCCTCTGGACGACGCCAAGACTTGCACCCGCTGCCAGGAACAACTGCCACCGCTGGAGGATCCTTCCCACTTAAGGTACCGTGTTCCGCCTGGCTTCCCTTGCCACCGACTGTACGGGGTAGATTTAGCCCCCGGCTTTCGAACCTGGGTTAGCCTGGGACACCCTGGCTAAACTTTTCTGAGCCTCTCTAAACTCTTTTCGAACTCTCTGCAAGACTTTCAAAGCCTAGCATAACTGTGTGATCTTGGGCGCATTTGTGCTCTGCTCTCTCTAAAAGTGGGCCCAGCCTATGGACTTTGGCTCACCACTGACTTTTGCTCTTCTGCCTTGCTAAAAGTGTTCCTAAATCTTAGAGTGGTGTATCTTCACATATTCTGCCTTTTTCCCTCCCTTTTTCATGAATTTATTGGAGTGCCATCTATAGTTAAGCGCTCACCTCTGTCTGGAAATAAGTGGTGTTAACTAAGACTTGCCTGATAAGGAATAAGGGTTGTATATATCATAATAGTAACTGTGTTTGGAGTGTTTTACAAATAAGAGTGCTGGAGTGTTTCAAACAGTGTGTGTTTAAATAAATAATTATATACTTTGATATCAAAGCTCTGGTCAGTGTTTGCTTGTGCTATTGTATCCAAGTGCCTATTGTGTATACTTTGCATACTGCCTAACTCTTCTTGAGGGAAGTCTGACTGCTCAGCCACAGCTATCAGGTAAATCTGGGTGGTACAGACTGCTACCAAGTGGGTTTACTGCTAACACCTGTAGTCCTAAATCTTTTGCAGTGCTCCCAAAGGGAACTGCACAGGTTTCTGCCTAACACTGGTGTACAGCGGTGGGATTTGTACCGAGTATACATTTTAGTGTGCTTTAGGATACCTTAGTGCAACTAACCACAAAGCTTAGCACTGAAAAAGTAATCTTTCTAACATGTTAACTATGGAAAGTTATAGTCAAGAGTCCCTTGCTACAAAAACTGCTGATTGTTTAAGAGTTCTCTGTAAGCATAAGAATCTCCTGACTAGAGGCAAGAAAATGGAGCTAATAGAAAGGTTGTTAGCTAACCAAAGCCTGGATGATGGTTCAGAGGAACCTACCGCTCCAGCAACTGTAGATAACAGTATTGAGATTGAAACTGAACAAAATGTTGATGATCTTGAGAAGAGTCAGAAGAGGAGGGTGAGGCTGCTGTGACTGTCACCCTAGGCCTCTGTCTGCTCTACCTACTGTACCTACTGGACCTTTACCAGGTCCCACATTTAGTCCTCAATATCTTGAACTAGAGAAGATGAAACTGGAATTAGAGTTTAAAAAACATAATACTCAGGCTGAACAAAGACACCAAGAACTAAGGCTAAGGGAAATGGAGCTCAAGCATGAGCTAGAAATGAAGAAATTGTCTGTTGAAAATGCTTCCCTCTCTGGCTCCTCTAGAAGTTCCAGTCCTAAAGACCCCGGATGCCTAAAGAATTGGTTGGTATGTATGAGCCTAAGTTGGCTGTGTTGGATTGGTTGTCTCTGTTTGAATATAATCATGGGCTCCAGAACATCACAGGAAATGACTTACTCGCCTGGTTGTTCTCTAGGCTTCCCCCTGTTGCAACTGATGTGGTAATGGAGTTGTGGGAGGAGGATAGGAAAGAGTATGAATGTGTGAAACTAGCTTTGATAGCTAGATTTGGGAAGACCCCTTCCCAGTATCTTAAGAGGTTTAGAACCTTCAAAAAGCATGATGGTACTCCTTGGGCTACCTGGGTGAGTGAAGGGTTGAAAAACATAGAGGCATGGATTAAGGGTTACAAGGTGAACACTTATGAAGGTATGAAAAATCTTTTTATGTTGGAGTCAATTTATGATGCCTGCTCTACTGAGCTCAGACAGCACTTGGCTGATTCAAAGAAATTAGATTCCAGAAAGCTAGCTAAGGCTGCTGACTTGTGGGTTGCCAACAGGGCCACTCACAAGGATTCTGGGGTAACTCAGAAGAAGGATGAGGGGAAACAGCCTAAAAAGGACTCCAAAGAGAATTCTAATACTGCAAATTCCAAAGAGGGCCCCAAACAAAATCATAAGGGTAAGCCACAAGGGAAACCAACTCAGGCTAGTGTACCTTCTGGTGCAAAACCAGAAGGAGGTCAGAACAAGCCTCCATTCCAGCAAGCCTTTGGCTCATGCTATGTTTGTAAAGCCACTGACCCTGTAAAAGGAGATCCCAGATGCAAAGGTAAACTTCCAGGGATCCAGCTTACCTCCTTAGCCTTCGCTCCAGAAGAGGAAGTCCCAATGGCAAGTGGAAACTTTCTACTGCTGGCTGATGAACCCATTGGTGTCTCAGCTAGTGTTTCTTTAGTCTCTCTGGGGTTGTGGGAACAACAGAATTTAGATGTGTATAACTCTATGCCAGATAATACTAAAGAGTATTATAAAGACAGTGTCCAGGTGAACGGTCAGGAGACTCCTGCCATTAGGGACACTGGAGCCAGCATAACTGTGGTGGACAAATCTTTTTTCAAGGCAGAGGATGTTGCTAAGGCACCCAAATGCCTCACCAAGTTAGCTGGAGGGCATATGCAGATGTGTCCCCAGTTACCAGTTCTCATCCAGTGTAATGACATGGATGTAAAGATACCTGTCAGTATACAATGTGAAGTACCAGGTAGGGTTCTGTTGGGTAATGACCTGAAAGCTCTTGGAGTTGTGTCACATACCCCCAGACCTCCTAATAAAAGGTTACAGGAGCTCACAAAACCTGCAAGAGAGAAAACCCTGCAAGGGTTTTCTCAGGAGATGATGACAGAGATCACTCCTTTACCACTGGAGCAACTTACTGCAGTAACTACCAGATCAGGAGCAAAGGGGCAACCCAAGACTCCTAGGAAAAAGCCAGCAGCAAGCACTCCAGTGCTTCCAACAAGGACCTCCCCTGGGTTGTCCACAGTTACACCTGTAACTCCACCTCCAGCTGAGGCTGAGAGGGAGGTACAACCCTGTGTGGTTGAACTAGACTCTGAAGAAGAGCTAGTAGGAGGCCAAGAACTTATTGGAGATCTGGATCCTGAGGACCATCCTGAGCTGCAGTCTTTACTGGAAGAAGGTGGGCCCAGTAGGGCAGCTTTTCGTAAGGGACAAAGAGAATGTCCAACTCTGGAGGGTCTCGGCCACCAGGCAGCTTCTCAGGCTGATGGACAAGAGCCTGGGAAGTATAGGTTACACTGGGAAGATGGCCTCTTCTACAGTTAACCAACAGAGTCTGAACCTGGAGACTACAAGCGCCTTGTAGTACCTCAAGAAAACAGACAACAGTTCTTGCACTTAGCCCACGAGATTCCTTTGGCTGGTCACTTGAGTTTCAAGAAGACCAAGGAAAGGCTCTCACTCTACTTCTATTGGCCAAAAATGGGGGCTTAAGTAGATAAGTTTTGCAAGAGCTGCCACACCTGCCAAACTTCTGGTAAGGTTGGCTCCAAGAATGTGGCACCTTTAGTGCCTCTTCCAGTTGTGGGAGTCCCATTTGAGAGGGTAGGGATTGACATTGTTGGTCCCCTTGATCCCCCAACCTCCTCAGGCAACAGGTTTATCCTTGTTGTAGTAGACCATGCTACTAGGTACCCTGAGGCAATTCCTATGAGGACTCCGGCTGTGGCTAAGGCCCTCCTTGGTATTTTTACCAGGGTCGGGTTTCCTAAGGAAGTAATATCCGACAGGGGGTCACACTTTATGTCCCACTACATGAAAGCCATGTGGAAAACCTGTGGAGTTACTTACAAGTTCTCAACCGCATACCACCCCAGACAAATGGGTTGGTAGAAAGGTTTAACAGAACCATGAAGAGCATGATAGGTGCTTTAGAGGAACCCCTGAAAAGAAAGTGGGACCTTCTACTGCCATGCCTTGTCTTTGCTTATAGAGAAGTCCCTCAGGAGGGAGTAGGTTATTCTCCCTTTGAACTTCTCTATGGCCATCCAGTCAGAGGTCCGTTGGCCCTGATTAAGGAGAGATTGGAAGGTGCTCCTCCCCTCAAGCCAGTCAGAGTGACTGACTATGTGATAGGTCTCCGGAGGAGAATGTCACACATGATGGCAGAAGCTAGTGATAACCTGAAAGCTGGACAAGCTTTGGTCAAGCATTGGCATGATCAAAAGGCTAACATGGTTGAGTTCACTCAAGACCAGCTAGTTCTCGTTATGCTCCCAACAAGGCAGAGGGCCTTACAAGACAAATGGATGGGACCCTTCAAAGATGTGGGAAAACTTGGCGAGGTCAACTATCTGGTGGATCTGGGCAGACCCAGGGAAGCTCCTAGAGTCTTCCAGACCAATCGACTGAAAGCGTACGTCTCCAGACCTGAAGTAGGAGCCTTGCTTCTAGCTTCAGCAGCAGAGGAAGAAGAGAGCGAATCTCTCCCTGATCTCCTCAGAGGTGTACCTTTAGATGAGAAAATTGAAGGAGTCAATCTCTCTTCAGATCTGACACCTGAGCAACATGGGGAGTGCATATCCACGTTAAATCAGTTTGCCTCCCTGTTCTCACTTTCACCAGGCTTGACTCCTTGGGGACAGCATAAGATTCTCACTGGTGAATGTCTGACAGTCAAAAGCAGAGGATACAGAATGTCAGAAAATATAAGAACCCATATCAAAGGGGAGGTCAAGAAGATGCTTGATCTCGGGGTAATAGAGCCCTCTACTAGTCCATGGTCTAGCCCAGTTGTGTTAGTACCAAAGGCAGGATCCAAAGACGTGAGATTCTGTGTGGACTATAGAGCTCTTAATGCAGTCACTAAGACTGATGCCCACCCTTTGCCAAGGACAGATGAGTTGGTGGATAAACTTGGTGCAGCCAAGTACCTCAGCACATTTGACCTTAAGTCAGGCTATTGGCTAATAGCCTTGACAGACCATGTCAAGGAGAAAACTGCATTTTCAACCCCAGTTGGCTTGTACCAGTTTAAGGTCATGCCTTTTGGATTAAAAAATGCACCTGCTACATTCCAAAGGATGGTGAATCAAGTTCTAGCTGGGATGGAGGACTTCTGCATGGCATACTTGGATGACACTGCAGTCTTCAGCCACTCCTGGGAGGAACATGTGAACCACCTAGGGCATGTTTTGCAGGCTCTTGAGCAGGCCAAGTTGACAATCAAGGCAAGTAAATGCCAGATTGGTCAAAGTAAAGTGGTCTACCTTGGGCATTAGGTAGGAGGTGGAGAAATAAGGCCTTTGCTCAGCAAAATTGAAGCTGTGCAAAATTGGACAACACCTACTACTCAAACCCACGTGAGAGCCTTCCTAGGCCTCACTGGGTATTACAGGAATTTCATTGAGAACTATGGGACCGTAGCTTCTCCACTGAATGTAATCTCCTCTCCAAAATTCCCTAAAAAGCTCAAATGGAATGAGGAGTGTAGGGGAGGATTGGTCCAAAAGACCCCCCCTTGCCTACATCCCTTCCCCAGGTGAGGGCCATGGCTCATCGGGCGTCCCCTCATACCACCAGGGCCCAGGTGGTGGAGGGCTCACCTGCTAAAGACATTGCCCACACGTATTGAATTTAGCTAGGCCTCAGAAACCATCTTGTCTAATAAAGATGGTGTGAGCTCAGCGCACTGTAGCGCGGCCCCCACCCTCGGAGAGTTTCAATTATCCCTGTGGCCGCAGATCCCTGGCAGATCCGCTGCGAGCCCGTTCCCACGAACAAGACAGACATGAGCTAGTGTAAGATACTAACACTGTAACATTTCACCTTCCGCAGTGTATCACTGCTCCCAGCATGACCCGGCCAGCGAGGCCTGGGTGAAAAAGAGAACTGTAAAACGGTCCTCGGATAAAAGCAAAAGTTCCCAAATACCAATGCCAAAACTACCGGCAATATGCGCATTTTCCTCACAACACCTCTTCTATTAAAGAAACCTGTAAAATGTATAAATATGGTAGAATGCATGCTTACATGACATTAGCAATGAAGAACCCACACCACTGCAGTTGTGTGCTAACAATAAAATAGCGTTCCAGGGGACTATTCGTTATGTCTATCATTGAAAAGCTTACACCCCATGGTCCCGCGCCATAATCAGACTAATGCTGCTAGGGTGCAAGGAAAAGACAGATGTAACCACACAGAGGGCTCATGTGAAGGACGCGCGAGAATGCACCCTCCATGTGTGTATATTTAAATCCCTTATGTGCCACTACCGTCACGGATGGTGGCGAGTCATTTTCTTTGTGCTCCACCAACCTCACTACTACCTCACTTACTGTAAATGTATATGCATATAACTCAATGTTGTAGTTGTTAAAACGTGGTGTACAAATAACGTGCTCAGACTGGCTATATTTGAGAGACATTTAGCAAAGTCAAAATGTATGTCTTCGTATGATTCAAATGAGTATTGTATAGTATTTGAATGTTTATGATGTTTTCACCTAAAATTGGCAACACGCGAGGAAGATACCTTTATGAATATGCGCAAGGCCATTCCCCCTCCCTCCCTGCGAAGACTGCCAAACAAGAGAGCAGAGGCCCGCGCCACGCTGCTCCACCTCCCCCAACTAGGCTGGAGCCACTTCAAAGATTTGTAGTCCCCTCTGCAGCATCCAAGGCCATGGCCCGCCACCTGCATTATTTACAGCCCAGCAGTAAACCTCCGCCTGAATACACAAATCCAAAGGCGCCCCCTCTTAAACCCCACAACCCACTGGATCACCTTAGACTTATGGCCCCTGTACAATTAGGACACCCAATACTGTGGCAAAATACAGCAGCACATTCATAACGACTTCTAACAAGACAGAAAGACATGTACCGCCCGTCCCATGCCCTGAGACTTAGTCCCTCGACCTATGGTACCGGTCAACAGGACACTGGTAACCATGCACTGATGAATCACCATCAAACCCCTCTCAAGGTGCATTCCTCCTGTGTTGCATTAACCTGTAGAATAACCTATTGAAAGATTTACTAAAAAAGATAATATTGCAATAACTGAATGACTGCGGTGTGCATGGCCTAGGACAAATAAGTCAGGAAAAGACATTCATCTCTGACACTGGCCACAATGGCACAACAACACCGCCCGGATGAACTCAGCTGACCTGCCAGGCCCAGCCCAACCCACGAGGCTGACCAGTGACTTCCTCCAGCCAAGGCCAACCACATCGCAGCAGTGCCTATAGCTAGTCATCGTCACCCAATCCCATTGAACTTGTGCCCCTTATAGTATGTAGGTTCTGATGACGTGCTTTGTAAATATATACGCCTGTCTTTGCTATTGTCAGACAGAGCGCTCTCGGAGTTTGCAGAGTTCTTTGCATGCCCTATTCTGACTGATAAACTCCCATTTACGCTCACCCGCACTCTGTCTTGGCCTTATTCCCATTTTGGGAGAGTCCTTCATTGTCTCTCATTGCGGGGAGGATCGTGCTGGTTGGGGACGCTTGCCTTCAGTGGTGACCCCGAAAGCGTGATTATTATTATTTTTTCCCAACCTATCACTACCGTCCCCTTTTGGCACAAAAATCTCCGGTCGAAAAGGGATACGCACAGTGCGCCGGCTCCGGGAGGCTGCCCGCCAACGGCGACCGGTACGCTCAGAAGTGCGCACTCAACAGAGAGAGGGTACGGGATCCCGGTTGAAAAATCCCCTTTGAGTACCGCTCGCCGGAGCCGGGGCTGACTGTTGAGCGGACGGCAGCACTGCCTGGACGGACCCAGTTTCGGAGACTATCGGTTCAAGACGGGCACGTGAGTATTGAGTGCGAGCGATCATAAAGGGAGGAGAAGAGGGAATTTAGGATAGGAAACGAGGCGGGGTAAAAAAGGGGGCATGTAGGTCTACTAAGGACCATCTTAAACTTTCTTTACTTTTTCTTTGCATATGGCCATTAGGATTAAGAGGTGAATAAGAGATAAAAGTGACGGGAACCTAGCTCCGAGAGGGGGTGGAAGGCGGTGCCGCATAGTGCTATCTTGACTAGTACTGGGAATATATGAAGAAGTGGATAATAAGATAAAAGTGTCTGGCAAAGGGAGACACAGAGAATATATTAGTTACTGCTATTCTTTCTATTCTTTTTTTTAGGGTTGGGGGAAAAATAAAAGTGAGATTAATACAAAACCATAGAGATAAAGTAAGAGACAGAGAGTTCTACTGTAAGAGTGAGGATCAAACCTATACATATATATATATATATACATATATCTGAATAAGACGGACAGGGACAGCCGGCCAGGGAGGAAAGGGAGGGCAAATTGAACTGTGAATAGAGTGTTACAGAGAGGTGTGTGCACATCGTATGCGTCAGGAGATAATTTGGTGTGATGGGTGTGTAAAAATGGTCATAAATGTATAGCCATTGAGTGGTCATGGTAAGTGTGGCCAGACAAAGCTTTATAAAGACAAGAGTAATAAGGTCAAGTGAGTGTGTACCTTTTTGATTTCTGGGTTAACATTGTCGAGATTACTGATGGTTTGCTCTTGTACGTGCCCCCCAAAGAGAATAGAATAGATACTGTGTACAGCCATTCTTATGGTGTGCAGGCAGGGGAAGGAACACAAAGGCCCCCACTATTGAGTAAGACATAAAATACGAGGACTCACATGGTGATACGTTTACAGTGCGATATTGAGATACATAGAGACACATAAGTACCAGGAGGGCACAAAGTATGGGGGGAAAAACACCCTTATCACATATTTGTAAGAACTTACCGGGGTACGCGGAGCGGATTAAGAAATATCATGACCAATGGATCACAGAGTTGAAGGGAGAGGGGTTGCCCCAGATATGGCCCGAAGGAGGGTCATTTGACAAAAGTGTCCTAGATATGGTAGCCACATGCATTTGTTTGAAATACAAGGGGAATCAGTTGCATAATAGGAGAGAGATATTAGATCTCTGGAGGTTGTTTGAAGAGATACCGCCGCCTAAGGCACCAGAATTAAATCCTGACCTACCATCTACCACTGACAATCCACTAATGATACAAAAAGATGCTAAGGCATTGCCCGACGCAGAGCCACCAATAGAGGTAATACGTTTATACCCAATACTAAACAAGCCAGTGCCCGCAGAGGGGTACAGTGACCCCACTTATGTGCCTCCCCCGACAGCTACTACAACCCAAAGGCCAACGGCACCCCCGCCATACGAGAGTACTAGGGAGCGAGCCCAGGTGAGCACACCAAGGGTGGACATAGAAAAGCTAACAGACGATCTAGAATCAAGACTCTTGATAGCCAAAGATGAGCTCTCGAGGAAAAAACGCATATGTGAGCGAACAGCACTTAATGCAGCGAGATCAGAGCACACGTCTAGAGCGCCGAGCAAGGGTAGAACACTTGAAGAAGGGTGGAAAAAAGGCGAGATACTGTTCAGAATTCAAGAAGAACCAACACGAATAATTGAACTAGGGACAAGAGAGGGATGCACTGACAATGAAGAAAGGCCTATAGGGGACAGGGAGGAGCTACTATGTGATATAAGGGACGATTTGGAGGAAAGCGACAGGTTGAGCATGGCAATGGGAGGGGGAAGCGAAGGGTTGGATGGTGCATGTTCAATGAGAACACTGGATGATGAGTGGACGGGGCGATTAAGAAACAGGGTGGGGAAAATGGCATCATTGGGAACATCCGGAGTGAAGACGGGTACAGATGCCACAACGAAAGGGAAGTTGCAGCTCCCGCTAATACATAGGGGAGGAGGGAGGCCGAATTATATACCCTGGGCTCAGATGGATAAGGCCAACTTACTTAAGTTATTGCCCCCGTTATCGGGAGGGGCGAGCAAGTGGATATACGCCTTTGAAAAACACACTGCCGGGGTACCCCTAGCAATAGGGGATGTGAAGAGCTTGCTTGTATCAGCAGTAGGGGATCAGGCTGACAGAGTATGGGTCAAGGCTGGTTTCCCAGGAGTAACATTAGACTGTGACCGCCATGATGGGGCCTCCTTTAACACAGTACGTGCAAGGGTATGGGATGCCTTGCGGGAAACGTTTCCAGACACCCCAGACTTACAATCAGTAATGCAGTGTACAATGAATGACGGGGAAGATGCTATGGATTACATTTTTCGGGTCCAAGAGATGTGGAGAGCAGAAACGGGTACGCCCTGGTATCAATCTACATCTTTATTTTACTTCATTATAAAGAGGGGGTTGCCAAAGGAGGTGCAAAAGGCACTCGACAAGATAGCAGGTATTGAAGCGAAAGGATGGCCTGAGATTCAGAGCATAATAGTGCACCACTGTAAGCGAATAAAAGAAAGGGAGAAGGAGGTGGCGCAGAAAAGATTGGCAGATGAAGCGAAACTAGTGCAGACAAAGTTGGTGAAGGTCGCAGCAGCAGTAGCCGCGCTCCCACACAGCAGGGAGGGAGATGAGGAGGAGGAGGGGCTGGTAGCAATACAAGGAAGGATGGCAACTAATTGGGCGGGAGCAGGACAGCGGCAGTGGAACGAGCAGGAGCAAGACAGAGGTCCGCAGTGGCAAGAGTGGGCCCCTTGAGGGGGACGAGGTGGATACAGGGGCCGAAGAGGAGGTGGACCGGGGTACGGGGGAATGGGAGGAAATGGATGGCAGGGTCCCAGAGGAGCGCAAGGGAGTTGTTGGAACTGCGGGAGATGGGGACATTACTCTAGGGAGTGCAGAAGCAGACCCAACAACGGGTTTCAAGAGGCAGAACATTATGGCCATCCCCATCCGGGGAGCCCATATGGTCTCCCAATGGGACAACAACAAAGAAACCCAGGCCAGGGGTACAATGAGCAACAACAGGGGCATCAGTACAGAACACAGAACCACCCACAAAACAATGACACTATGCAATACACGCCAGGCAACCCTTTTGCGACAACAGCAAACGGAGCCCCCGCACCAGCCCCCTATAGTGGCGTGTCAGTGGTTTCAGGGAGCGTGTTCAACCAGGGGGGGCAATGAGACACCCCGCATAGGACAGCCCACAGAGAACACTTGCGTGTCCAGTTCTATCTACCACCTATGATGCAGCAGAGGAACCATTGGTAGGGGCGCAGATAGGAGACAAGCAGTTCATATTCATGGTGGATTCGGGAGCGGAGAAATCATGTATTAGGGAGGGCCGGTTCCCGTAATCTAACAGGAAGTTAGAGACGCAGGGGTTCTCTGGGGCTGTAATTGAAGTTCCTTACACAGAAGCATTGGATGTAACAGTGGGGGGCAAAACTGTAAAGACACCCTTACTGTATTATGAACACTCACCACTAAATTTACTAGGGAGGGATCTTCTTAGCAAACTCAACATGACGATATCCTTCACTGAGAGAGGTATAGTGTGTTCAACACCCGGAATATGCCCATTACGTGTAATGTTGGTAGTACAGGCTCACACAACCACACAAGAAATACGAGGTTTGCCAGTAAACGAGGAAATGTTTATTGAAGGACTAAAGACACTGGCCCTCATAATTCCTGAGCTAAGAAGAATGGATTGGAGGATTCCTGCGGAGTTCCTCTTTGCCCAATAGTGTGCCCTTACACAGCACTAGGATCAGTGGTATCATTAGATTTGCACGCTGTACAGGTATCTGCGAAAAGGATTTCTGTGATTGGAATAGATATAGAAGGATGTGAGTGGCGTACAGTACTGTGTACGAATGCCAATATTGCCCTAAGAGACTTAACTGATGAGGATCTCTACTCAGATTCAGAGGGGGATGGTGAAATAGTAATGGAAATAGCGATGGCCTGTGACATTTTGATTCACGCTAGGGAAATCCCCGTTCAGCTGATGGCAGTGGTGGGAGCACCACCGTCATTCTTCGATGATGACATGAGGCTCGTACCAAATAATTTGTGGACGACAGGCCCCCATGATGTAGGGTTGTTGCATGGAGTACAACCTGTGATAATAAAACTAAAACAAGGAGCAATTCTACCCTGAGTGAAACAGTATCCATTGTCCCGTGAAGCTGAAGAAGGGATAAAAGAGACAATAAATGCACTACTAGCACAAGGGGTAATAGTGCCTTCAAACTCCCCATGTAACACATGTATTTACCCAATCAAAAAAGCGAAGGGAGGGTCTTGGAGGATGATACAGGATTTACGCCCCCTAAATGATGTAATTCAGAAAGAGTTCCCTTTGGTCCCGAACCCTGCATCAATATTATGCAGCATCCCAAAAACGGCATCACATTTCACGGTGGTCGACTTGAAAAACTAATTTTTCTCCATCCCCCTGGCTGAAGAGAGCAGATACCTGACAGCATTTACACTAGGGGGAAAAAGATATGAACATTGCAGATTACCGCAAGGATACTGTGAGAGCCCGAGCATATTCAACCGCATATTACATGAAGACTTAGGAAACCTATCAGTTGAGAGTACAATCATTCAGTACGTAGACGATTTACTCGTCTGTGCACAGGACGAAGAAACATGCAGAAAGGATTCAATAACACTCCTGACCCTATTGGCCAATAAGGGGTACAAAGTAGATAAGGGAAAGCTACAGTACTGTCTGACAGAAGTTCTATACCTAGGACAACTAATATCAAAAGATGGAAAAAGAATAATACCCGACAGGGTAGAAGCAATAAGATCAGTAGGAGAACCCACAACAGTGAAAGACATGCAGAAATTCCTGGAAATGTGCAACTATTGCCGAGCATGGATATTAGATTATGCAGCATACACCAGACCCTTACTACAAGCGCTCAAGGAGGCACAACAGGAGAACAAACAAATAGAATGGTCAGAAGAAATGAGGGCCTCCTTTAAATCATTAAAAGAGTTGATTTCAAGCGCTCCAGTGCTCGCAAATCCTGATTATGGACGCGAGTTTTACCTGTTCTCACACTGCAAGGGAACACTCATGACAGCTGTACTGACACAGAAGACGTCCCTAGGACACAAACCTTTGGCTTACTATAGTGGCACTTTAGATGCTGTGATGCAAGGACATTTCGCGTGCGAGCAATCGCTCGATGCAGCCGCGTTCGCAATTGAGAAAAGTGCCACAATAGTAATGGGATGCCCTGTGACATTGTTTGTGGAACATTCATTATTTGCAATACTTGAGAGGTCAAAAAGCACACTGACAACACAGCGGGCAACCGCCTACGAGATAATATTGTCCAGCGCCAACATCCATGTGGTGCGATGCAAGACAGTGAATCCAGCAACATTCATTACAGAAGCGTGCACACTAGAGGACATGCAGGAACACGATTGTGCAACTTACACAGGAGAAAGAGGGGAGGACACAGTGGTGTGTGAGAATGCTCTGAGCGAGGGGGAAGTGTACTTCGTAGACGGGTCAGCATCAATTGACGTGGACACGGGAGAGAAACATTTGGGTATGGCAGTGGTGAGATTAGAAGACGGTGAGTATGAGACACTAGTGCAGTATCGCCTCCCATCACATTAATCCGCACAAGCAGCAGAACTGATTGCCCTCATAGAAGCACTACATGCAGCTAAAGGTTGTGCAGTAACAATATACACAGACTCAGCTTACATGACGACAACAGTACATGGGGGTCTAGCAAGATGGGGGCGGAGGGGGTTTCGACGAGCAGATGGAACTCCAGTGCAGCATGCAGAATTGCTGAAAGAGTTGATTGAGGCCCTACAAGATCCCACAGTGGTAGCAATAGTGAAGTGCCAAGCACATACATCCAACACAGATGTTGTGTCTTTGGGAAACGCGGCAGTGGACGCTGCCGCCAAGGAAGCTTCCTACTTTCAGAAATATGAAGCAGGTGAGTACATGCTGCAGTACAAGATAAACGAAGAGCTCCCAGAAGGGTACAATATGATGCCTATATCACAAATACAAGAATTACAGGAAGGAGCAAGTGCAGATGAAAAATTGATGTGGACGAAACGAGGGTGCAGCCAATCGGCGACAGACTTACTGTGGCGACAAAATAACTCAGGAAAAGTGGTAATGCCAGTAAAGTTATTGGAAATTGCGTTCCAACAACTACACTTCCCAGCACACAATCCGAAACAACACATTGCAGCAGAGATACAGGAGGAGTGGTTCGTGCCCTGTCTCCAGGAGCACCTATCTCGATTAACGCTGGAATGCACAACATGTCAGATATACAATTCAGGAATGACATTACGTACGCTCCGGGGAACAATTCCAAAACCAATTGGGCCATTCAGAGAGCTACATATCGACTACGCAGACATGGGAGAAAGGTGTAATGGGGCACGTTACATGATCGTGGTTGTATGCCCATTTTCAAGGTGGGTAGAAGCAGGCCCATGTGCACGACCTGATGCTAAAAGCGCTGCAAAGTTCCTAGTGAGGGAAGTGTTTCCGCGCTGGGGAATTTGTGACGTGATTCGCTCGGACAACTGCACTCACTTTGTAAACGAGCTCTTCAAGGAAGTAACTATATTGTTGGGAATAAAGCATAAATTATACTCGATTTATCATCCTCAAAGTAATAGCGTAGTGGAAAAGATGAACAGACTGTTAAAAGGGAGGTTATCAAAACTATGCTTTTCATTAAAAAAGAACTGGATTTACTGTTTGCCCCTTGCGCTATTTGAGCTGAGAAATCAGCCAAGCAAGGACCACCATTTGTCTCCGCACGAGATCGTGACTGGGAGACGAATGCACACAGCACACTCCCCACTGCGCGAACACTCAGAAGCGCTGCGATATTTGGAGACGAGTTCACAGACTATTTGAAGAAATTAACAAGGGCAGCGCGCGCAATATCAAAGCAGCTCTCTCCACCTTTCATGAGAGAGGAGGGAAACACAACAGGGTCTGTTACGGAGCCTGAACCACAGCTACAGCTGATGCCGGGTGAATTCATTTATGTCAGGAGTTTTGTGCGTCGGTGGAATGCACCACGGTTCTATGGCCCATACGAGGTAGTGTTTTGCACGCCCACAGCAGTAAAAGTAAAGGGCCTGAAGTATTGGGTACATTTGACAGATGTACGAAGGGGGCATATAATAATGTGCAGGAAGAGGTGGATGAGGAGGAGGAGGCACAGACAACAGCAAACAATGCAAACGAGCAGAATGTCTGAATATGAACTTGTGTGTGTGACAGTAATGCACCTGAATGAAAAAGTGGCTGACAAGTATACTTACATTTTTAGGATATTACAGAAAAAAAAAAAAACAACAAAAAAAATATTTTTCTCTTGTGAACTTATATGTAATTAATGATGTGATAAAATTATGAAGTGTTTACTCCCTTGTCTGTGCATCACCATCCCTACAACCCTACCAGCTTCCATTCCCTTTCAATATATACTGGCACTGGTAGTGCCAACAAAATGTTTACATTCATGCACTTAATGCACTTTTATATCTCAAACAGGAGCTACCATGGCATCTAACGGGCAGCCTGCAACGGATAGATTTATTAGATTTAGAGAGCTGTTAACTGAGAGATGCAGATATTCGTATGAGTGTGGATTATCTGTATGCATTACATTGTTTTTTACAATAATGTTTGGCCTGGTTACATATTGGTTTATAGCGTTCATCTCTATCGAGATGAACGAGGGGGAGGGATTAACAGCACTACTGTGATCAATGCAACCACCAGTGTAAATACTAAGGAAGGTGATTTTTTGGTATGGGACGGAACTAAACTTGTATGGGGTTATTATACCACACCATCCAATGCTGTCATCTCAAAAAATGAAGGGCTACGGGGTGAAATGCAAAATAACACAGTGTCTCCGCCAAAGATATCTAATTACAATGCTCGCAGTTTAAATGACCGGAACCCGTCCGCCATATCCTGGTTGTATAACACCCCCACCAGCCAGCCTGCCCCCATAGCAAAAAACACACTGACAGACAACGTAAAGGAAGAAAAGGAAAGGATGAGAGCAACACACGAAATATTATATGATTATTGGGCAAAGGGGGGCAGGAAGGAGAAAGGGGGGCCCATTTTGTCAATCGCCCATGAGGCTGGGAAGTACATGAGGAACAAAAATAACAGACGAAAAAGGGAAGCGGGGAGGAGGATGTATGATGAGTACTATGGGTTAGGACTAGATAAAATGGAAGACCCACGACACCCCCACCAGACGAATAAATGGTATGCGGACATGAGTGCAACAGCTAAACAAACAACAAATGAGAGCTGCTATGTCTGCTCCCTCATTCCCCATGCTTCAGGCACACCCAAGGTATTGTTACCCAAAGAATTGCCCATTGTAGATGCCCAATGTCTCCTTCATCTCACGTTGTGCAGGATTAAGAACACCTTCCAGGCACATGAAGTTACTTTTAGAATGCTGCAGAACGAGAAAACTTGCTACCCAAAGACGGTAGGAGTGGTATGTCTGGAAGAACCATTTTTTGTGAGACAAGGGACACTTTTTTCAGACAACAAGTGGAAGGACGAAGAAGTAATGTGTAAAGCTGAAGCGCTGAGGGGAGAGGCACCAGAGAAATTGCAATGGATAGAAGAAACGTGCACACCAGTATGGAAGGAACACATTTCAAAACTAACTTGGGTAACAGCCATTGAAAAACCCTTCAAGCTGCAGAACGAAATAGACTATGAACTATGTTTTAAAGGAGAGGGGAAAACCTCCATGGGGACAAACAAGAACTGCAACAAGACCCTTACCATCCCAGATCTGAGAAAAGGGACAGCGGCCCTGATGGACACCTATTGGGTATGCGGCAACCAGGCATACCTGCACCTCCCCCAATCATGGAGTGGCAGCTGCTCAATGGCCACTCTGCACTCAGCCCTAATGGTAATCCCAGAAAGCCACATTGATGGGAGCAAAAGGACACAAGAAAACACCCAACAGGGGGCGACCCAGCCGACTGCAGAGTCACAAATCTATGTCCTGTCTTCCGGAAACAAGGAAGAAGTGCTGTCCCGAAACAGACGAGCATCAAACTACATATCAAAGGCATCGTCAGAGTTGCTGGACCAGATCCCAGACAGATATCGATTATTCAGCTCGGCAGAAACATTCTTTGCCTCACTCATCCCAAGTATCCAGGCCCGAGCAAACGCAAAATGGCTCCAGATAACACGTTGGGAGCTGATCCAGCTGGCAAATGATACTGAAGAAGGGTTCAACGTAATAAAAGTGGAACTAAGAGCCTTACGGTTGATGACCATGCAAAACAGGTATGTCTTGGACCTGTTGACGGCGATGGATGGAGGTGTTTGCCGAAAAATCAGAAGTGCCTGCTGCACTTTCGTACCTTCTGAAGACGCAGACAACGGCTCCCTGTCCCATGTGATCGAAGCAGTACATAACCTGGGAGAAAGAATGAAAATGGAAGGCGGAGCAGAAGAAAGCACCTGGTTCGACAATATCTTCTCCTGGGTTCCATCATGGCTGGGAATGACTGTGAAATTTTTGATGCCGGCTGTGGTGTGCCACCTCTTTATTTTTTGCCTGTGCCAGGTGGGTCTTCGATGTTGTGCTAACGCAGTACCTAATGGTGCAATGATGATGGTGACAATGAGCAACACCCTTGGTACAATACAAACTATGCAGGAAGTGCAGGTACAAACAGGAACTGATGACACACCCAGGTATCAGCTAGTGCCCAGGTATCATGACAAGGATATCATAGACAAATTGTGGCATACCACCATCAGAGAGCCCCGTATACTAGAACGGTACCAGGAGGTGTGGGTAGACTTGGAAGGAGAGAGCGGATGTATATACCTGACCTGTACCCTAGATGAATATGCCAGGAGGGGTGAGAGCTTAAGGGTGGTGTGCAGAGCGTGGATGCCCATAAAAGCACACCAGCATGGGATGACGCAATCATTGACGAAGAGGAGTGTAGGAGATTGGAAGATTTAAAGAATTTGTTACTTAAGTAACGAAAGGGGGGAAATGTAGGGGAGGATTGATCCAAAAGACCCTCCTTGCCTACATCCCTTCCCCAGGTGAGGGCCATGGCTCATCGGGCGTCCCCTCATACCACCAGGGCCCAGGTGGTGGAGGGCTCACCTGCTAAAGACATTGCCCACACGTATTGAATTTAGCTAGGCCTCAGAAACCATCTTGTCTAATAAAGATGGTGTGAGCTCAGCGCACTGTAGCACGGCCCCCACCCTCGGAGAGTTTTAATTATCCCTGTGGCCGCAGCTCCCTGCCAGATCCGCTGCGAGCCCGTTCCCACGAACAAGACGGACATGAGCTAGTGTAAGATACTAACACTGTAACATTTCACCTTCCGCAGTGTATCACTGCTCCCAGCATGACCCGGCCAGCGAGGCCTGGGTGAAAAAGAGAACTGTAAAACGGTCCTCGGATAAAAGCAAAAGTTCCCAAATACCAATGCCAAAACTACCGGCAATATGCACATTTTCCTCACAACACCTCTTCTATTAAAGAAACCTGTAAAATGTATAAATATGGTAGAATGCATGCTTACATGACATTAGCAATGAAGAACCCACACCACTGCAGTTGTGTGCTAACAATAAAAAAGCGTTCCAGGGGACTATTCGTTATGTGTATCATTGAAAAGCTTACACCCCATGGTCCCGCGCCATAATCGGACTAATGCTGCTAGGGTGCAAGGAAAAGACAGATGTAACCACACAGAGGGCTCATGTGAAGGACGCGTGAGAATGCACCCTCCATGTGTGTATATTTAAATCCCTTATGTGCCACTACCGTCACGGATGGTGGCGAGTCATTTTCTTTGTGCTCCACCAACCTCACTACTACCTCACTTACTGTAAATGTATATGCATATAACTCAATGTTGTAGTTGTTAAAACGTAGTGTACAAATAACGTGCTCAGACTGGCTATATTTCAGAGACATTTAGCAAAGTAAAATGTATGTCTTCGTATGATTCAAATGAGTATTGTATAGTATTTGAATGTTTATGATGTTTTCACCTAAAATTGGCAACACGCGAGGAAGATACCTTTATGAATATGCGCAAGGCCATTTCCCCTCCCTCCCTGCGAAGACTGCCAAACAAGAGAGCAGAGGCCCGAGCCGCGCTGCTCCACCTCCCCCAACTAGGCTGGTGCCGCTTCAAAGATTTGTAGTCCCCTCTGCAGCATCCAAGGTCATGGCCCGCGACCTGCATTATTTACAGCCCAGCAGTAAACCTCCGCCTGAATACACAAATCCAAAGGCGCCCCCTCTTAAAGCCCACAACCCACTGGATCACCTTAGACTTATGGCCCCTGTACAATTAGGACACCCAATACTGTGGCAACATACAGCAGCACATTCATAACGACTTCTAACAAGACAGAAAGACATGTACCGCCCGTCCCTTGCCCTGAGACTTAGCCCCTCGACCTATGGTACCGGTCAACAGGACACTGGTAACCATGCACTGATGAATCACCATCAAACCCCTCTCAAGGTGCATTCCTCCTGTGTTGCATTAACCTGTAGAATAACCTATTGAAAGATTTACTAAAAAAGATAATATTGCAATAACTGAATGACTGCGGTGTGCATGGCCTAGGGCAAATAAGTCAGGAAAAGACATCAATCTCTGACACTGGCCACAATGGCACAACACCACCGCCCGGATTAACTCAGCTGACCTGCCAGGCCCAGCCCAACCCACGAGGCTGACCAGTGACGTCCTCCAGCCAAGGCCAACCACATCGCAGCAGTGCCTATAGCTAGTCATCGCCACCCAATCCCATTGAACTTGTGCCCCTTATAGTATGTAGGTTCTGATGACGTGTTTTGTAAATATATATGCCTGTCTTTGCTATTGTCAGACAGAGTGCTCTCGGAGTTTGCAGAGTTCTTTGCATGCCCTATTCTGACTGATAAACTCCCATTTACGCTCACCCGCACTCTGTCTTGGCCTTATTCCCATTTTGGGAGAGTCCTTCATTGTCTCTCATTGCGGGGAGGATCGTGCTGGTTGGGGACGCTTGCCTTCAGGAGTGCAATCAGGCCTTTGAAAAACTGAAGAAAGCTCTTTGCCAAGCTTCAGTACTGAGAGCTCCTGACTACCACCAAACTTTCATTTTACAAACTGATGCTTCCAATGTAGGTATAGGTGCAGTTCTAAGCCAACTGGATGAGAAGGGTAGGGAGCACCCCATTTGCTTCATCAGCCGTAAGCTGAAGGATCCTGAGACAAGGTGGGCAACAATCGAAAGAGAATGCTTTGCTATTGTGTGGGCACTGAAGAAGTTTAGGCCATACTTGTATGGTTCTACTTTTGTCATTCAGACTGACCACCAACCCTTGAGATGGTTAATGCAAATGAAGGGAGAAAATCCAAAACTATTGAGATGGTCAATCTGCCTGCAAGGGTTTGATTTCACCATTGAGCACAGGTCAGGGTGTCACCATTAAAATGCTGATGGACTCTCTAGGATGTATGTCATCGACTAGAGGTATGAGGTTCATCCAGGAGTGGATTAGATCCTCCTGTCCCTTAGTCTGGGGGGGAGGGTGAGTGTTAGGGAGAATACTCTGTTTAGGCTGAATTTCCTAACCTAGTGAGTCCCCCAGCAGCTTTGCTGGATTTTTGGGGTTTACTTTTTTCTCCTGCCAAGAGTGAGACTCTTTTACCCTCACTCTTGGACATGATTTGAGTGTGTTCCTTTGACTCTAGATGTGTTTAATGGGCTATGGGGTCTTTTACTCCATAGGGCTTCATGTGTTTTTGTGATGTGTGTTACACAGCACCCTCAGTGCAGTAACACAGGGATGTCATAGTGACCCCCCAGTATAGACTCCATACCCTGGGACTGACTACTGTCTCCCAGGGCATGTAAAGTCACCATTGACTTTACAAGTCTTAAATTCTGAACTGAACCAGTACAAACCATCATATCGTGGACGTACTGGCCGGGGCAATTCGATTGCCCCGGGGTCTGTTAGTCGAGGGGGCACGTCTCTGTCCCCCCTGATCGAGTTTTGGCTGGTGGCAGTGGATACTACTTTTATATTGAACCGCAAATATTTCTCTATGGGATTTTCCCATTGTTCGAGGCTACTATCTTTATTTATTTAATTACGATAGCCTCGAACATACCGCCGGTTTATTTATTATTAATTCTCCGGTTGGTATTTTTTGCCAAAACTCGGTTCTAAAATGGCATTTGTGTTCTCTTCTGTGACTCCAACCCAAATCGAGCCCTTTGTTCCACTTTTTGCCGGGCTTCTCCACAGAAGCCCTCCAAAGTGGTGCCACTCTGTCTGGGGTACTTAGGAGGGGTGGAGGGGGATTTAGGCACCCTGGACTGAGTTGCCTAGGCAACTCAAGTCGCACTCCGTCCTGATTGGCAAGTGGTGAGCCGGCCGGCTCACCACTTAGCATGTTTGAGTGACAGCTAGGCTGAGTGAATGGGGGTTTTCTGCATAAAAGCAGGGCTTTGGGGACTGGAACTTCAGAGGTCGCCACAGGACCTAAGAATCCGACGAGGGAGAAGCTGTGCCGACCTGCCACGACGACACCACCGGTGGAGCCCTGCTTGACCGTCTCACCACTTTTCCCAACGACAGAGGAGATCTCCTGCCGGAGAGTCTTCTTCCTTAGACTGGTGGGGATAACCAGTTTCACCATCTTTTCGACTTCCCGACGCATCTCGTGGCCGCCTTGCCTGTGCCAAGCACCCCGGCAACCGGAATACCACGTTTTACCACAACCGCGAAATAAAGGGTAGTACCTTTAACCGGAAAACTCTGCGGCTGGTTTCTTCCCTGGCAGTGCAACGACCTTCATCTTTCCTCCAAGTCGAGATCTTCTCTTCCTCTGGACGATGCCGAGGCTTGCACCCGCTGCCAGGAAAAACTGCCACCGCTGGAGGATCCTTCCCACTTAAGGTACCGTGTTCCGCCTGGCTTCCCTTGCCACCGACTGTACGGGGTAGATTTAGCCCCCGGCTTTCGAACCTGGGTTAGCCTGGGACACCCTGGCTAAACTTTTCGGAGCCTCTCTAAACTCTTTTCGAACTCTCTGCAAGACTTTCAAAGCCTAGTGTAACTGTGTGATCTTGGGCGCATTTGTGCTCTGCTCTCTCTAAGAGTGGGCCCAGCCTATGGACTTTGGCTCACCACTGACTTTTGCTCTTCTGCCTTGCTAAATGTTTTCCTAAATCTTAGAGTGGTGTATCTTCACATATTCTGCCTTTTTTCCTCCCTTTTTCATGAACTTATTGGAGTGCCATCTATAGTTAAGCACTCACCTCTGTCTGGAATTAAGTGGTGTTAACTAAGAATTGTCTGATAAGGAATAAGGGTTGTATATATCATAATATTAACTGTGTTTAGAGTATTTTACAAATAAGAGTGCTGGAGTGTTTCAAACAGTGTGTTTAAATAAATAATTATATACTTTGATACCAACGCTCTGGTCAATGTTTGCTTTTGCTATTGTATCTGAGTGCCTATTGTGTATACTTTGCATACTGCCTAACTCTTCTTGAGGGAAGTCTGACTGCTCAGCCACAGCTACCAGGTAAGTCTGGGTGGTACAGACTGCTACCAAGTGGGTTTACTGCTAACACCTGTAGTCCTAAATCTTTTGCAGTGTTCCCAAAGGGAATTGCACAGGTTTCTGCCTAACAATCATCTAATTTCAAGATCTGGCAATGTTTTTTAAAATGCTTATAAATTGTTTGGTTATCTAGAACTAAGTTATCATTCTAGTCTTTGTTTCTTTTTCAACTCTTTCCTATCCTAGATAACTATCTCTAAATGCTATGTTTTTTAGGGCAACAATAGAGAAATAAGATTGACTGTAAACAAATTGTACATGTGATATAGGAAAGTGGGACTAAACAATATGTACATGTGGTATAATATTTAATGTGTATGTCTATTGATAATTTCTAACCACCTAGAGAAAGCCCAGGTGGGCGAAACATTGGCACGTGCTGTCCAATGAGTTATTGTAGGATTTTCCAGCTATGTCAATTGAATTATGTATTGGATGTTTCAGTTATGCTAATTGATTTTGGGATATTTTACTGATATTAATTGATTTACCATATATTGTGAACCACAGCGCACTAGTGTCTGGAAATGTTCTGTTGTATTGTTGTTTACATGGGTTGTTTGTAGTGTTTCAACCACCAGACTGTTGTTGCTGCAGTGGATGCTCTATGAAATAGATTTTCATGTACTAACAATTTCAAGTTAGAGGTGCGCAGTGTCCTGTTTGAATAACACTTCATAACCAGAGTACCTTTGGCTAAATGACTGTCTTCTGACTCTGCTTGCTTGCCACTACTATCAATTTTCTTACTCTGGATGGGGTGAAGGCATCATGAAGTACGGCACAGACAACCGACTTCAAGTTCAAACAAAATAATATTTATTAACTTAATTGTCAGGATGGTTGAAGGCCCAACTTGCCCTACGCTAAGGTGGGGTTTCCCAACAAGAACAAAACTAAGGAAAGTCTGAGTCAAAGGCCTTCATTACAACTTTGCCGGTCCGGAAACAACGGTGCCGGTAACCTTACCGACACCATTGTTTCCTGACCGGCAAAGTAATGTCCTGGTATTTCTGGGAAGTCAGGAAGCAGTAAATCATCATGAGTCCAGAGGCAGCCTGCCTGTTTTACCGGCACGTCTACCGCTGCTCTCGTAATGAGGCCCAAAGAGTTCAATTTATAAGTCTGCATGTGTCCAAAACCTATCCTTGCCCTCAAAGCTACAATGAACCAATGTGTAGGGATGACAAAGTCAAAAGAAACAGTGTTTCAATTCAAAGTTCTGAGCTGCTTCCAGCTCACAGCTTCCATTCAGCTCCCCTTCCTAAGCATAAGAAAGTTCCATGAAAAAGGCTCAAAGATCACCTTTCTCCTGTTCAAAGTGATGTAGTTCAGCACCAATCCTTGGGGTTCCCTTCCCTAAGGTTTAAGTACCACAATCCAAAACAAAAGGGTCTTGAGACTTCGGACACAAGACAACAAGTGTAGTTCTGTAGGTCTCAGGGTACCCTTCTCCAATACAGTCTTTTAACAAAAACCAACTTGACCCTTCTCCGGCTAGCCTTGCCAGCTCCTTTGCAGTGATTTTGGTGGGCTTGTCTCAGTGCTCTTAGCTTTCACCATCCAGGGCTCGCTGGTCTAGGCGCAGTTGTCAGATCACGCGGTCCACCCATTACAGGTCACGCAACCAGTGCTCCTGGGCTCCTCGGCACATACCCACAGATTACTTGGTGCTGGTTCCTGAGCACCAAGTCACTGCCACTTGTTCACTTTTATTAGGCTTGTGGCTTAGGGGTATTCCTGTTTTCCTCTTGTTTCTTCGTAGTTGCCTCATGACTCTGCCACCATGCTTCACAAACCCCTTTCCAACCTGTAGGCTTGCCACACTACATTCACTCTTTAAAGTTCATTGTTTGGCTTTCTTCAGCCTTCACTTTGTTATTTAAAGTCCACTTTTAACTCAGAGTTCAATGCTCACGTAGGTGGTTTAATTAAGTTCAGGATTCAATGTATGCCTTTTTCTTTTAATGTTAAATGGCCCATTAATTCGACCTTCAATGTGCACTTTTATTATCTCAATGTAAAGTGCACTATTCAGTTCAATGTTTAATAAGCATTGGCTTTTAAATGTTAACTTTTCATTTAGTTCGGTATTCAATTTGCAATATTTCATTCATTCGTATGGACTGTCACTCACTTGTGGTCCTTTGGGAACTCCCTGGTGCTGAAATGCCTCTGTGATACTTGCTTGCCTTCTCGGCTTTCATACAGTGGTTCCCGCTACTTCCTTTCACCTCCTGAGGTTGGGGACCAGCCACCGTAGCAAGCTCTGCTCGCTCGCTGTGAGCTGCCTGCTTCACATCGGCACTTATGCTGCTGGATTTCGGAGGCGAACAGCGTCCTCTGCATTCCGGGCTCCTTGGCAGCTCCTGCTGCGCATGAAACTGTTCAGAGCCTGGCAGGCTAGTGGGGGTTACGAGGCACACTAACAACACGTCCCACACATCCTCTGGTACTTCTGCCGGTACGTCCTCTGGTACTTCTGCCGGTACTTCTGCCGGCATGAAACTGTTCAGAGCCTGGCAGGCTAGTGGGGGTTACGAGGCACACTAACAACACGTCCCACACGTCCTCTGGTACTTCTGCCGGCATCCCAGACCCTTCTCTAGGACCACCACGACTGCCTCCTCTCAACGGTCTCCTGATGCTTCACCAGTTTCTTAACCATTCGCTCTACCCGTCACTCTCTCCCCTGCTGGCTCGGTCTCCCTTTATAGACCTGCAGCCTGTCAAGGGGCTGCAGGTGTGGAACTCTGATAAGTTCTACCTGACCACAATTACAAGGACATGCCTGACCCTCACAGTTCCTTGCATGCATCTTCTTCGTCCCTGTACCAAATTGGTGTAATGGGGTAATCTTCATTCCTCTAAGTACTGTCAACTGTTATATAGGAAGAGTTGAGGGGAACTGGCTTATAATAGCCCATAAAAGTCGGGGAAAGATTGGGGTGGTTGTCAGTAGGGAAAGGAGATACCATGTCTCGCCCAAGGGCATCCCACTCCCAGTCCCCAAGGACCCTCCACCCAGCTAATCCTCCCTCGCTTGTCGTCCCCCCTAGGGGTCCGGATCCAAAAGTGATGGCCTTTCCCTGGCCCCCTGCTCAGAGGATCCATGGGAATAGGAGTGAAAATACACTCAGGTTTCTCACAATAGGAAGAGGGGAGTCTCCTGCATCGCCGTGACTTTCCTAGGACAACTGAACATCTTGCATGTCAGTAAAGACCATGAGTATATATTTAGACTCTGGATGGGTTAAACGTGTGGTCATTAGAAACGCAAGTTGCATTTATCAGTTGCCTAGCTACTGGATCATTACATGGTATGTGCCCCTCTCAAACACTTTAACATATGACTTTCTGCAAGAATACATAACAAAAAAGTATATGACCCATAATTCAAGCGTGACTGATCCCTAGAGACGTAGTAGCCCTTTCCTTGTCAAAGCTGTTAAGAGAACGGCTGAGTTAAGATGTAGAGTGCACAGTTGCATTGTTTATGGTTTTTGCCTTCTGGTGACTCACCCTCGCTGGTATCGGTCCAATTCATTAAGAACGGTATGATCACAGTATTCAAAAACTAAATGAAGTTTTCGTTTTCTTCGGAAGACCTCGAGAAGATTGACCAAGTTGGGATGCTTTAGTTGCTGAAAAATAGAAAGATGGATCTCAAATTATTTGTGTGAAAGTTAGTCTACAATCAAAGTAACTGTACAGCAAATCCAGCTGAATGATATCCACATTGATTGTGTTTACTAATATTTGGTCACAAGACATTTTAGTTCACACTTACAATGATAATTGAAAGCAAAGGAATGGCACTTTGTTCAATGAGGTTGTGGGCTGCTCGCATTAACTTTAGCATTTCATAAATAGGGAATGTGTGTGAAGACCCTGGCGATAATTACAGCGCATGGACAGAAAGATGTAATTGTACTTATCAGCAAGGCTACAGGTACCAGCTTGGTTAGTATATTCAATTAACATTGATTTGGGACTTGCATTGTTAACATTGAGGCAGAAAACATAGCTAAGACAAGAACACGACAGTTAGACTAAACTGAACTAGCACTAGAAGTGTTGAGTATCTCGGTCTAGAGAATTTAAAAGGATTCAACCAAGAATGTGCTAATTTACTACCAGTTTTGCAATGCAGTACAAAATGAAGCCACTGCAATGCACAAATATCAGATCTTGCAGCAGCAAATATCAAATTATCAGTAATGAAAAAGTAAAATTAATAATGTGCTGGAAGTCTGTATTTGTTCACAATGTTTACACAATATGATAAAAAGGAAACCATATACTGGAGCCATAATTAATAGTCTACGGTGTTTCGTAATTATTTTAATACTGGGATTTCAAAGGTGTGACAGGATACCTGAGAGGGAAGCACAAAAAGGCTTCAGACAAAGCTGGGTAGTGGTACAAGGGATACATTTCTTTAAACAACAAAAGCCATAAAAATAGAATATGGGCCTCATTACAAGTATGCCGGTCCGGAAATAGCAGTGCCGGTCGCTCCATACCGGCACTTTTTCCAGACTGGCATACTCTGAATTACGATGCCGCTAACACTGTCACTGCAAGTGACCTACTATATCCGGCAACACTGTGAACGGAATCTGCGGCAAAATGCGTTGGCCATGCCTGAGACACTGGCATGGTGTTAGTATGTGCATATTCCGAGCACCACGTACACGGAAACACTGGCATGAACGTGCCGGTAGCACTGTGATTTCTGCGCTGGAAACACTGGCAGCGCGGACCAGGTGTTAACTAGAGTCAGGTGTGCAGAAAAAGACCACAGGTGGCACAAAAAAGACAAGGTGGCCACCATGAGCACTGCAACAGCAAAAAAGGACCACTCCCACACCCCAAACCCCTTCCAACACTAACATGCTTGCAGCAGCAGTAGCAGTAATGGGACTGGGGGCCCTGCATGCAGGGATACAACTTGAAGAGGCAGGGAGGCAGAGAATGCAGCAGAGGCGCTGGAGGAGAAGGGGGCCATCAAAACAACAATGGGCAGTAGGTTGCATTCGCAGGCAGCCACCCATACCACGCAAAAGGGCCACACCCTTCAACCTGAGCCAAACTCAGATCCACCCCCTGTACCGGTTAGACAGGGACTCCATCGCATACATAGTCGACCTCATCCATGATGACCTTGTCAGCCTCATACAGATCCGCACAGCCGTCCCCCTTTGCTCAAGGTAGTGTCTGTGCTGCACTTCCTTGCCACCAGCACCTACTAACGCACTGTTAGTGAACTGCATGGGCTATCGCGACCCTGTTTTTCGCGGGTCCTCTTTTAGGTTATTGATGCACTCCTGCGGCATGTGTCAGATCACATAGGCCTACCCAGAACAGCTGAACAGGTAAATGTCACGAAAATAGCATTCCATGCTCTTGCAGGCATGCCAATGTGATTGGTGCATTGGACTGCACACATGTGGAGCTTCTGGCTAGGCATGCCGTTGAGGCAGTGTACAGAAACCAAAAACTATACCAATGACTCAATGTGCAGATGGTGTGTGATGCACGCCACCTCATCACCCATTGCTGTGCCAGATTCCCGGGTACAACCCACGATTCCATGGCGCCAGGGTACATGGCACGTCACAGAGGAGAGCATACCTGGCTGTTGGGTGAGTGTAATTACCAAAGCATGTGCTCTGTTGAATTGGGGGGGGGGGCATAAGACACCATATCGTACCTGGTTGTTGGGTGAGTGTAATTACCAAAGCATGTGCACTGTTGAATGGGGGCACACCTATCTGCAGTGCATGTGTACAATGCAATGTCCAACACACAAATAGCATGACAAAGTTGAAGGCCTTGATCGGCGTGTGTCAAATGGCCCAATAGAGCATGCACATGCATAACAACATCAAAGCTGTACTGCAATATCAAATGAACTACAGTTACCAGAATGCATCACACCAATGTCCCAAATCCCTGCAAAAACACACTCAGCAGAACCCACACCACCTGCAACACAGATTAATTATTCTCATGCATCACAACACCCCACCTCCACTAGCGCAATGCACACCAAGTAGTCAGGTTCCCTGCCTGTTTCAAGTGCACATACACATATGCATGTGACCAGAATGGCATTAAAATAGCCTGACATATCAATGGCTGGGTGATATGCCCATCATAGGACATGCAAATCGGAGCTAAATAAGAACACACATCAGTCTAATTTTTCTGTGTTGAAGTGAAAGGGTCAGAGGTCAAGGTGGGTGTGAATGAGCCATGGAAAAGTGACTGCAAACCACACATCCACCACGCATATTGACAAAGCATATTGGCTGGTTGGCAATCATTAGGCTGTCATTGCCTTCCCCATCCATTCAATTCCTTGTATGGTACCCCTCTGTGTATCCATCCACATCCATCATTTTCACAGAATCATTGATGCTGTGCAAACACTTGAATGCAGCACATCCCGTACATCAAAATGCAAGTACACCTTCAGGCATGTACTGAATACCAAATTAATAGGGAATCTTTTTTAACGTAGATATACGTAATACCCTGTGTCAGCTCTGCCTACCAGGTCTGCGGCCCCAGCAGGGTCTGCTGTGTCGGGCACACTGGCTGTGTCAAGCAGATTACTATTTTGCAGGCCCAGAAACATGCCACTTGGTAATGGCACCAGCACACTTACACCCGGGCAAACCACATTTGCAATTTGCACGTGTCATTACATTGATGACTGCAGACATAAATCCGTAAGATCACCCTGATTCCACACAAAAATGTCCACACAAAGAGAGCCACCAGGGGGCACACGGATGGAAGTTGCCTCCGTGTGAGCTCCATCTAGAGGTCCTATGAAAGCGGACTGAGCCCCCACTATAAGACCCCCCCGTTGGAGAAATCAGGCGGAGGAGACAGCTAATGGAGCCCCCGTCATACTGAGAAAAAGCCTGATTCAAATCGGGTAAGGAATTGCTGAAAACAAGAAAGATGCTGCTTCGATAGCACTTGCTGCGCACAAAGCCACAGACCTGAACTACGTGCGACCAACGGTGAAAGGCAGGCCGCCCTGCGACTCAAACCGAGAACACCTGAAGAACGTGGTGAGCGGCTAAATCTTGATGGGCCAGTTCCTACCTAGATCCCCCAGACCTTTGTATGAGATCCCGAGAGTCTGTGCCCCCTACGATCGTCGATACGATCCCGGCCCAGAGACATCATCCGGCAGCATTGAGGTGTGCCATGGCCAACGGCTCGGACAGTGTCGGACCGGCCCTTCAACAATATCAAGAGCGCAGGCATTTGGCTCCCGCTGATTGTGTTAGTGGATACGGCCCGTGGACCCGTGGCCGACACAGTGGAAGACACCTTAGAAGCTGCAGTGTGCGGCGAGACTCTGTTTCTCCTTCCCCCACTACTACACGACTCCGGCACCTCTGCCGGAGGCTTCGACTCGAGCCAAATGCTCACAGAGCTAAGTATCCCCGAATGGTTTGAATGTTCGCCGGGCAGACCGGGTACCAGTCCCGTCTTTTGTGCTCTCCCTCCCCGTGGAGTGTGGGGACACGGACCACGATCAGTCCTTCACAACGGGCGGGCCTCCAGCAGATTCAGCACATCCCACATCACATGGGCAAAGGCCCCCACAACACGACTCAGCAAGGCCGCGAGTCGGAAGGTACTGTTTGAATACACCTTCTATATCTTAAGACTTAATTTTCTGAGGCCCGGACTGGGGGGTCAGGCGGGCAGTGTGGGACAGTAACCCTCTGCCCCCAAAGCCTTGGCTGTAAATTAAGACCGACGCCTGTACACAGTAGGATCAATACGAATATGTTGCCATTTGGAACGCTGAGCGCATCCAAACTTTACCGTTGCATACACGCGCTCATAGCCAACGAAGCAGCCGGAGGCAGTTGAGACAATGGAGGCAGACTCTGCGTGACAGATGAGACGAGAACCCATAAGCAACCATAAAGTACACGCCATTGAGTGAAACAGAGAGAGTCCACCCCTCTCGGAAAATAGGTGCTCCTTGGCAAATGAAGCATTACTGGAATCATTCTGGAGCACACCTGAACCCTTCACAGTTTCGTATGACCACGGTCAGTGATTCCATACTTTACTAAGGTCACGGAGGCCGGGGAGACATTGAGTGGGAATAGAGAATCAACATAAGTAGGTGAATCCTGTAATAAAGGAGACCCCGTTTAATCACACTCCACCCCCCCAAATAAGGAACTCTTCTGATCTCTGCAAGCCACAAGACAGACTGCACACCGATCCCAAGCCAAGCCCTCTCCTCCTGGAATAGTGCGCATAGACCCGCCTAATCATAGAAGACGTGTACCAGCCAGCCCTACGATATGGTGGTACGAACCGCTCACCTGATCCGGAGAAGTATACTACAGCACTCTAGACAGCCTAGCGCCAACTCCCGATGCCTCCATTAAACAGCATACTGAGTCCCCATCCAACTAAACAGGAACCTACATCAAATCTACGGCTTTTCGATATTCGGAAACCTCAGTAAGGTGACGCAAAGTATACAAGGCACTACCCCTGGCTAATGGTAGCCAATGAGGTGACAGTGCAAGAGGTCGAGAGGACCATACAGACGACTGCCTACTAGAAACTGATCCTTGCCAACATAAAGAGGTGACTCCTTCCACCGGCTGAGACCCCCCTGCACACGAGCAGGAAGGTTGGGCCCTCATCACTGGGGCGTGTGCCCTCTTCCCTTCCGACAAACATGAAGTGCATAGCGGTCCTTCAAGGAATTCCCTCGGATTGTGCAGGGCTCCTCTCAGTACTACCCCAAGAATCGTGACCACATGGACATACATGCGAAACTTGCACCATACAGATTTTCTTCCCAACAGCCCAGCTCCCCCCTCCCGTTCATCTCGACGATGGCAGCAACAGGAGCAGAAGCAGCAGCGACTAAGGCCGATGTAGCTGACCTGCTTAACGAAATGAAAAGCATGAGAGCCGATATAGGCGGAAGAGTTGAGAAAATAACACTGAGAATTGATAAACTGGAAGAAAGATTAGACGGAGTAGAAAACAATCAGACTTCACTTGACACGCTTGAATCTCAAATGTACCTGAGGATCGTGGAAATCGAAGCCAGGGAAGAGGAGTTTCGCTTAAAAGTAGATGACTTGGGAGGCCACCAGGGGGCGCAGGCAGGATGGACGCCTGAGCTTCGAGCTCCGCACCCAGCCCCGGGTAAACTGCGACTCACCAGCGGAACGAGGGTCCCATGAACCACGCGACCCCCACCAAGAGACGTTGGAGCCTGTAGCCCCCACCTGGACCCAACTCCGGTCCGATCCGACGCTCCTGTGCGGAGTTACACGGACCGAGGCGGTACCAGCTGCCCCTCCCCCATGACCTGGCGCGGGGCAGCGTAGGAGGCAACGCGGGCCGCCCCGCTCACGAATAGGCCCGAGATTGTGGGCCCGCGGCGCCCCCCCCCCCTTGGACACCTTACGCGGCCTACCGCACGACCCAGGGACCCGACCCGAAGAGAATCCGCCCGCCCAAGGAGCACACGCCTGCTATAGGGTCCCGGCTCGGAGAGGACCATCCTCCGGATCTTGGAGCAACGGCACTGCAGGGGGGCTGACGCGGGAGCGCGCCCCCCCTCCCATCAAAGCACTCACCGAAACGGCCCACGGCGCTCGGGGGCCCCGCGCCTGACGCCCCGGACTCCCAAGGCGAGACAGACAAGGTGCCGCTGGCACGCTCGATCACAGGGAGGCCCGGGCCCACCCGCCCTTTCCACGGCCCCAGGGCCCATTCGCCCACGGAGCAACGACAACGCCGGGGGACCGGAGCAGGAGCGCGCCCCCCCCCAACACATTCCTCCTCTTACCACTCTCACTTGAGGAAAATACCAGTGGGACAGGGACCATCCCCGCGACGGCGTGGCTTGGGGAACCAGGAAAGGCAAGCACAAGGGAAAAGACCCCTACTCAGCACCCCTGTGACCCCCCACTGGGAGGGCGTTTGGAGTAAAAGGGGCACCAAGGGGAATGTGGAGCACATTGCAAGACCTTGGGAACCCCCCCCAGCTGAGATACTGGGAACCCTCCACTACAGGGCTAATCTACGAAGCCAAACAAGGTGACCACCTCCGGGGGACGCACCCCATCTCCCCCCGACACCCCAGTTGACCCGGACGCGGCTGACGAACAGGCGGTGCCCGCTGACAAGTAGCCGACACGAACCTTCCATGAGCTGGAAAGAAAACCTGCAGAAATATCAATTCGTGGCCAACGAAAGTGTCATGGCGACCGGTAGCCCCACTGCCCCACCCCCAGACCTGGGGGCCATCCAGAACAATATCCAAACGATTCTGGAGGAGATACGAGGGATGAGGACTGACATGGGGGCCAAATTGGCTGACCTCACCACCAAAGTCACCACCCTAGAAGACCGAATGGAGGGAGTCGAAAATAATCAACTCTCTGTGACACTCCTTGAAACCCAAATGGACATGAGGCTCCGAGACATGGAAAGGCGAGAGGAAGAACTTCGGCTTAAGGTTGATGACATGGAGAACAGGGAGAGAAGGAAAAACCTGCGCATCTTTGGCCTGGTGGAATCCGAGGGCGAATCCCCACAAGGACTTGAGGGCAAAGTGCACGACATTGTGAGGATCGCCCTGGGAATAGAGGATGCTGGAACGATCAACTTTGACAGGGTGCACCGAGCAGGGGGAGGGGGCAGGGGCCCACGCTCGGTCTTGGTTCGGCTACATTACTACAGAGACAAGGTCAAAATTCTAGAGAAAGCGAGACATCTTGGCAACATACAGTACGGCGATTCAAAGGTGTCCATCTTTCAAGATCTGTCGGCCCTTACCCTGTCAATGAGGAGGAAATGTGGCACCCTCACAAGATGGTTGCAGGGAAAAGGAGTCCGATATCGTTGGGGGCATCCCTTCTACTTGGAATTTGAATGGTTGGGAGAGAAACACCACCTGGTGTCGGAGGAGGATATTCGGAGGGTCACAGATGATCTGGTGGGCGACCAGGCGGGCCACTCAGGCGCCCAGGATGGAGGATCCCGAGACCCCCTCAGGGGTCCCGACAGACTAGGAAATCACAGTGGCAAATCCAAGGTCAAGGGGGCCCGGAAGTTTCGGAAAACTAGACACCCGTCGACAAACTCTGAAGACCACTCGAAATCATGATAACATCGTTCGATCGGAGGTGGAGGGAATCACAAGGTGAGAGTTGACTCGGGGCCCGGGTGCTGGAGGCCCTGGGCTCACGAGGTGCCCTGAATGGAAGCCGCGTCGGCGCTGCGACTGCCCCGCCGGACTATGGGGCGGGTGAAAGTTTGTTAGAAAGTTATCTGTTTGTTTGTGTTGGCCCACACACGAGGCCCAAGTTAATGGTTTGTGGACTGGGGTGGGGGCTTCGGATTCCAGAATTCTACCTCGGCTATTTGTACCGAGGATCTGACGGGGCCGACCCGTATCGATTTCGAGAATTGGGACTCCCCAAACACACGAAAACCCCGGGGCTGGGGTTAGAGTCCTTGGTGGTTCGTTGACCAACCCCAACACAGGTTGGGGAAAGTGGACGAACGCCTTATATTTCAGGGGTGGGGCGGGAGGGGGGAGGGAACAGGGAGGGGGGCTTGGAATAGGGGGGAAGGGGGAAGGAGGGACAATGGGACAGTTAGAGGGGTCCAGGGGGAAAGTCAGTTCAAACCGCAGAAATTCGCTTGGCAGCGGGCTCTTAAATCCAGACACTACGAGGGGTTCATAACGCACACCCGAAAACATGACAATGATTGAAGGGAAGATAGGCACGTTGAATGTCAAGGGCCTAAACTCTCAAAATAAAAGGTCCCTCACGGGCAATATGTTCCGTAAACAACACCTGACAGTCCTATTCCTACAGGAAACACATTATAAGCGAGGGAGAGAGTCCAGAATCAAGGGGAAAGATATTGGCAGCAACTACTGGGCATCACATCCGACCTCAAAGAAGGAGGGGGTGGGCATTCTCCTGGGAAGGGCTCTCCAACTCACGGGGGTAGAAATCAAGAGAGGATTTGGAGGTCGATTTTTAGGCGTCAAAGGGCTTTGCGAGGGGCAACGAGTCACTCTTGCCACCGTATACGCACCCAACTCGGGTCAGGTAGAGTTCCTCACGCGGATCTTTGGTGTCATGGACGTATGGGCAGAGGGAGCCATGATACTCGGCCGGGACTTCAATCTCATAGCTGACCCCCAACTGGATTGGTGGTCCGCCAGGGGAGGGACACCCAGGGGGATCACTAGGGACAACCTAGCCTTGCAAAACCTCCTGAGGGATCACTACTGGGTGGACGTTTGGCGCAGAGCGTACCCGGCCCAGGGTGGTTACACATTCTTCTCTCCCCCACACTGCACCTACACTAGAATCGACCTTCTGCTGACCTCAGAGGAAGGGGCGGGGTGGTAACCCAACCTAAGGTCGAGACCATAACGTGGTCGGACCACGAACTACTCGTGGCTAAGTGGTCTCTGCCCATCGCCCCGAGATCATCCCGATGGCGGTGTAACGACACGCTCCTTAGGGATCCAGTATTTCGCGACTTCATGAAACAAGAAATGCTGGCTTACTTTGAAACAAACGACACCGGGGAGACGGACATGTCCATGGTGTGGGAAGCGGGGAAAGCCACTTTTAGAGGTTTCCTCATAGCAGAGGGCTCGAGGCGTAAAAGGGAGAGGGGCCTGATCGTGAGCAAACTCCGTGCGGAGTTACATATCCTACGGGCCAGATTGGGCGCCCCGGGGGTTGACCGGGATGCACTCCTGGACGAGATGCAGGGCAAAAGACAGGAGCTCCATACGGTTCTCATAGGGGAGGTTGTCAAAAAAATGCGATATACCAAACAGCGATACTATGAACGGGGCGACAGGGTAGGCACTCTATTGGCACAGAGGTCACGGGGGTGCAGAGCGGAAAGAGGGATTGCCCAGCTGGGCGACGAGGGAGGCAGAATTCATGGGGACCGGCAGAAAATAACGGAATGTTTTGCTGACTACTACAGCAAACTTTATTCCAGGCAAGGGGGCGAATCACAGGAGGATATTGCCTCCTACCTGGCAGAACATCCCCTCCCCAAACTGACCGACCAAGACTTAGAGGCCCTCGAGGGGGAGATCTCAG
The DNA here is from genome assembly GCF_040938575.1 of Ambystoma mexicanum. Lineage (NCBI taxonomy): Eukaryota > Metazoa > Chordata > Amphibia > Caudata > Ambystomatidae > Ambystoma > Ambystoma mexicanum. The sequence goes on from NC_090940.1 coordinate 219,460,302, forward strand.
AAGAAGAGGTGGAGGGAGCCATTAAAAGACTGAAGGCCGGAAAGGCACCAGGCCTTGACGGCTACACAGCAGATTTTTATAAACAGACCCAATCGATCCTAGTGAAGCCCCTGGATAAACTGTTCAACCAGATTAAGGGTAGCGACACAATCCCACCGACATTCCTACAGGCCCTCATCACCGTTATACCTAAACCCGGTAAGGACCAGGCAGTCTGTGGATCCTACAGACCCATCTCACTTCTTAACTTGGATGCCAAGATTTTTGCTAGAATCTTGGCCTCCAGACTGGAAAATTCCCTCCCACGCCTGATACACCCAGACCAGGCGGGATTCGTCCTTAACAGACAGGGTTCCGATAATCTAAGGAAAACACTTCATATACTAGCCACAACTGAGGCCAGAAACGAGGGCACACTCCTATTGGCTCTCGATGCGGAGAAGGCCTTTGACAGGGTCAGCTGGGCCTTCATGAGGGAGGTTCTCATATCTGTGGGGATGGGCCCAAGGTGGTTGGGATGGATATCCGCGCTCTACTCCTCCCCCTCGGCCAGAGTAGTGGCAAACGGAATGGAATCAAGAGAATTCCCCCTTGAACGCGGCACGAGGCAGGGATGCCCCCTATCCCCGTTAATTTACGCATTAGTGATGGAACCCTGGGCAATTTCGATCCGCAATGATATGGCCATCAGGGGTGTACAAATGGGGGACATGCATTGCAAAATCTGCCTTTTTGCGGATGACGCCCTGCTTTATGTCACCAGACCGTCCCAAACAATCCCCCGGTTGTTACAGGGCCTCACACGGTATGGAGAACTATCGGGGTACAAAGTCAACCTAGACAAATCGGTGACATTCATGGGTGGGAATCTATCGGACCCGGAGATGGCCTTTGTGGAGGGCCTCCCCTTCAAACGGAGTGATGAGGGGTTTCGTTACCTGGGAGTCCAAATCACGCGCAACCTTGAGGACTTGTATGTGGCCAACTTCCCCCCCCTCTGGTCAGCAATCAGGAGAGACATTGAAAGGTGGGCGGGAACGGGTCTCTCATGGATGGCACGCCTTAATCTCATAAAAATGGTGATTCTCCCAAAATTCCTGTTTCTCTTCCAAATGCTCCCGGTGCAGGTCCCTAGGGCCTTTTTTGATGAAACAAAACGAGTCCTCCTTCATTTCCTCTGGCAGGGTAAAAAACACAGAATCTCATATGAGGTATTGACCAGGGCTAAGGAGGACGGGGGGGGTGGGTTACCCCGACCTGGAGACATACTACAGGGCGTCCCAGTTAAGGATTCTGGTTGATCACTTCTCACCGGGAACGAAAAAACAGTGGGTAGCCATGGACAATAGGCCCCTGGCACCAGTCACATTAGAGGAATGGCTCTGGGTCCCAAGGAATAAGATCCCCAGAACCGTCTTGAACCATCCGATTCTGAGAGTACTGTGGTCCCTATGGAAAGAGGGAGGCTACTACAGATGGCTCACAACATGGCCCTCTCCGTTAAGCTGTATTTGGGCCCCTCCTTTCCTGGCCAAAATAGCAGAACCAGCAGCATACCAGACATGGTTCGAGGCAGGCCTTAGTAGGACTGGCCAAATGTGGGTGGGGGGCTCTTTCCTACCCCTGAATGACCTTGAGGAAGCCCTGGGAATAGGCACGCTTTCCCCTTTTCGTTATCTCCAGCTCAAAGGTGTCCTTACTGAGCCATCTTGGGGCGATACCCTCAGGAGGGATCTCACGGACTTCGAAAGGCTTCTCCTAACCGCGAAGGGCTCCAAGGGGATAATCTCTCGCCTCCCTAAGCTCTTTCTGTTCTCTGTCCCCAGAGACCCACCGCCAGCACGTACACAATGGGGAAGGGACCTAGGTGAGGAAATCGATGACTAAAGATGGACGGAGATGTGTAGACAGGCTAATCGGTCCACAGCTTCCCTCCAGTATCGCCATCAGGCCCTCAAGATACTACATCGATGGCACTACCCCCCGCAGAGGATAGCTAGGATGCGGCCAGGATACGACCCACACTGCTGGAAATGTAGGACAGAAAGAGGAGACTACTTTCACATGTGGTGGGGATGCCCAGTGGTCCAGAATTATTGGGACAAGGTACGGGCCTGGATTAAGGGGGTGGATGGGGTTGAGCGAGCTTCCTGCCCTTGGCTCCTCCTCTTCGGTATTGACAATGGGGAGGGCCAAGAGGGCACCCAAGACCATATGCTTCAGGTGATGCTGGTAGCAGCCAGATGTTGCCTGGCACAGAAATGGAAACATCCGAAAATGCCAGGGGAAAAAACCTGGGTGACCAAAGTAAGGGCCATCTACGACATGGAGTTCCTCACACACCTGCTTGACGAGTCCAAATCCAGCATCGAGGAAATCTGGCTTCCCTTCTTTGACAAATACGGCCGAGCGGTCTAAGGCTTGGTGGGGGAGCTGAGGGACCCCCCTCCTCCCCAAGGACATGGGGCCATGGCCCGCGGACCCGAATGCGAACTTTGCCTAATTGGTCCACATGACTTCGACGTGCCACGCACACAGTGCATTGACACTTCTGTTTCTAAAAGAGCCCGTTAAGCAAGCAATTAACTAATTCACGAACATTTGAACTGAAGGGGGGTGGAGGGAGGGAAAAGGAGGGAGGGAGAAGGGGTGTGTTGCGTTTGGTTTTTTCATGTTAACTCACATCAATAAAGGCAATGTAATGTCGTAATGCACAAATGAAACCTAATAAAAGTCGATTTTCAAAAAAAAAAGTAGATGACTTGGAAAACTGTGAGCGTCGTAATAACATACGCATCTTTGGCATGCCGGAAGTGGATGGGGAAACTGAGGCTGACCTGAAGAGAAAGCTACACGCACTTATGAAACTGATATTTGAAGATGACTCCATGGACGAACCTAAAATTGATCGAATTTACAGAGCGGGGGGCGCTGTCGGTGGTCAGAGAACGATCCTGGCCCGGTTCCATAATTACGCAGACAAGAACAGAGTCCTCGAGAAGGCCAGGCACATCCCACAGATCTCCCTAGAAGCTGCAAATATCTCCATTTATGAAGACCTCTCCTCCCTTCCCTCACACTGGCCATGAGGAGGAATTGTCTCCCACTTACAAGATGGCTGAAAGAGAAGGGCGTTCAATATCGCTCGGGCTATCCTTTTTCATTTACCTTTGAATGGGGGGGCAGCAAGATCAGATTGAAATCAGAGAAAGACATCCGCACGTGCACAGCCGACTTGCTGGAGATCAAGAGGACGAAACAGATCAGAGCGGAAGGAGAGACGAGAACCGGGAATGGAGGATGAAAGGCCATAGATGATAGAAAATACCCGGATCTGTGAAATTTAGAAAGATGAACGCATCCCCGGACATGGAACACTGAACTTATGACTGACGGATCTTTTACTAGCAGGAGTCGGTATCTCGAACCGGCATAACGCACATCCGCTTCAGATGGACTGTTTCCACGAAGAGGATGGCGATGAACAAGTGGTTAAATGATGTTCAGGTGGTAATGTAAGAGGGGGGCAAGGCAGGGGGCTCAATGTTAGCACTGGTGTTCTGATATGGGACCGGGAAGTGTACGGTCCTCACTGGTGGTCCGGAAACGACTGGGTGCAGACAACCCAGCTGGGTTGGATGCTGTTTGGGGGAAGAGGAAGGGGGAAAAATGACAAGTTCCTATGATGTTACAGACAAAGTAGACGTTATGTGTTTCAGAAAGAGATGGTATGGGTCTAGTGCATGAGCGGAAAGACAATAGAGATTTCAGGAATGGCAGACTCCACAACAGATAGAACTGGATTCTTAAGGGTTGGCACACTTAATGTGAAGGGACTCAACTCCCCCACCAAATGTTCATTGATCGCCAGAGAGTTCAAGAGAACCAATGTAGATGCACTTTTCCTACAAGAAATTAAGTACGTGAAAGCTGTTGAACGCAGGGTCCTATACTCAAGGATGGGTTCTGAACATTGGAGTTCGGGTCCCCTACGTAAGGCGACAATAGGGATATTGTTGAGGAAGGGACTAAACTTCGAAATTACCAAAACATGGGCTGATGTGGAGGGATGAACCATGGTAATGGTTGGCAGGATACGTAACACCACCCTCACTCTTGTAACACTTTATGCCCCCAACACTGGTCAGTTCCATTACTTACAACGTGTCATTCCAAAAATCATGTTAGAGGCTGCGGGACAAATCATACTGGGTGGAGATTTCAACGTATGGGTAGACCCTGAATTAGATAGATGAGCCGGTAATCCAGGGGCACCCGTGCCAACGAATGGTGGCTGTGCAGAGGTGATAGAGATGTTCAAAATATATGGTCTCTGTGACATTTGGAGACTCTCCCATCCCACACAAACAGGATACATATTCTATTCAGCACCACACTCCACGTTCACGGGAACTGACTATATATACCTCTCCAAAGGGCTGTGTGAAGATACACCAACCTCAGAAATAATACCGATCTCTTGGTCTGAGCACGATATGATCACTACTAAAATGAGTCTCCTCGCATTACCACACAGAAACACAGAATTGCAACGAAACTCTATGGAAAGACCCTGTGTTTTGCGACTTCATGACAGGAGAATTTAAGAGAATATTTTAAGGCTAATGACACAGGGGAGGTCTACAAGAGAATGGTGTTGGAGGCGGGGAAGGCAACATGGCGAGGCATCCTAATGAGGAAGGGAGCCGATAAGAAGAGAGAGCGAGCTCTGATTGAGAACAAACTGAGGTGCGAAATTGAACAGCTAGATATTGCAGTGCAGACTCGGGGGGGGGGGTGGATCGAGCGGAGAGAATTGCAGAAGCGACTCAGAAGAGGGAGGAACTTCGACGGTTAGAAGAAGGGGTCATCACACACAAACTCCAGTTCCTGAAACAGAAACACTATGAGAAAGACGACAAAGCTGACGCTCTTCTCGCAGCAAGATTATGAGGAAGAGCGAGCTGAAAGATGGGTTGCAGAAATACAGGAAGGCAGTTCTCCCCATTCAGCGAGACCCCAAGATATCGCAGAGGCCTTCGCCAGCTTCTATGAAAATCTATATAGATCTGAAAGGGCACAGGGACAAGCAGAGATTGACGAATATATAAGGGGGGTAAAAATACCCATACTCTCACGAGACAAGGTGCAAGGGCTGGAATCCCCCATAAATGAGGTGGAAAGTGCAATTAAGCGACTCCTGATAGGCAAAGCGCCCGGAAACGATGGCTATACAGCCGGGTTCTACAAAACTTTCTCACCATCCCTTCTGCCCCCCATGGTCGAGTTGTTCAATGACATCTTACAAACGGGAGTGGCCCCAGAATAATTTTCGCAGGCACTTATATCGGTGATCTCCAAAGAGGGCAAGGATCCTAAGTTGTGTGGGTCATACCGCCCCATCTCCCTTCTTAACATAGACGCTAAAATATATACCCATATTTTGGCAGCCAGATTGGAGACCCACATGCCCTTCCTAGTGCACTTCGACCAAGTAGAGTTCATTCTGGGTAAGCAGGGAGCAGATAAGATTCGTAAAACCCTCCATTTAATACATGAAGCCAAGAAAATGACGTCTGACCCCTCAGTCTTATCCATCGACGCTGAGAAAGCATTTGATAGAGTAGAATGGGATTTCCTGGAAGCAGTGATGTGTAAGGTAGGGTTAGGCCCTGTTTTTCAACCGGGTGTTAAGGCAGTTTATATGTCACCTCAGGCATCTGTTGCGGTCAACACAGAATATTCAAAATGGTTTCAGCTATGAAGAGGTACTAGCCAGGGTTGCCCCCTTTCAGCAATATTATTCACTCTCTCTCTTGAAACACTTGCAATAACACTCAGAGCCAATCCCCGGGTAGGATGTTTCCAGGTCGATGGGAAGTAATACAAAGTGGCCCTCTACGCCGATGACCTTTTACTTCATATAACCAATCCCATGACATCAACACAGAGAGTAATGCAATTGATAGAAGCGTATGGAACACAATCAGGCTAAAAGGTTAATAGATCCAAATCCATTCTGTGCCCATTACAAACACCGACCACAGAGAACACCATCACATTCTCGCAGCTAGGTCTGCAGTTTGGAGGGCCTACCCTGTGTTATTTGGGGATTAATTTGACAAGAAACCTGGGTGATATGTACGCAGCAAACTTCCCACACATTATCGCCTCTTTTCATGAGGACCTAACAAAATGGTAAAAACTTACGATATCCTGAATGGGGAGGCTCAACGCAATAAAAATGATTTGTCTCCCTTGGTTCCTCTACCCGTTGCAGGTGCTCCCTCTCAGAGTCCCAGACACATTTTTTAGAGAAATAAGGAGTGCCATCTTGAAAATGTTATGGTTGGGGAAAAAAACGAGAATCTCATATGAGAGGCTCATTATGCCTAAAGAGAAAGGTGGGGTGGGTCTCCCAGACCTAAAACAATACTACCAAGCAACGCAACTGAGGGTGCTGATTCCCCTCCTGAGGGAGAGGAAAGACCTCCAATGGGTTCATCTTGACAACTACAATTTGGCTCCTGCCACTGTTTCGGAATGTTTATGGGTCCCCAAATCACGACTACTACACAGACTACGGGGCCATCCCATCCTTGGCACGTTATGGGACATATGGAGAGAAGGAATTATATGCAAGGAATCACTACATGGCCCTCCCCTCTAAGTCACATATGGGCCCCAGGGGTACGTGAGGAGATACCTGATCATGCACGATATCAATCATGGTATGATGCAGGTCTAGAAAGAGTGGGACAGCTATGGAGAAATGAGGCTTTCATTTCGATCTCCAACCTTGAAGAGGCTCTGGGAATACACCCAATCCCAATCTTCCTATATCTAAGATTGAAGGGCGTCCGCTCCAGGGAATCATGGCAAAGTAAGGTACAAAGAAATCTCATCCCGTTTGAGAAGTTGTTAGACACAATGACAGAAGAACAAGTTACTTACCAACTGTAACGTTCTTTCGATTGGATGTTCCTCCAACATATTCCTCATCTTAGATATATCCTTACCTTCAGCTTGCTTCTTCAGAAAAATGTTTCACCTTTCCACCAGAGGGCGCTCCCCTCGAGGCCACGGCATAGATGTCCCTCGGCGGCACCCGTCGAACACCGACATCATCGCCTGTATGGCTTCAGTTCTGTTTTTTCGTATATTGTAGTCAATTGATTTTGATTAATGGCGTGCCTCTTTTGACCCAAGCCTTAAAAGAACTTAGAGTGTAACACACTGAAACTGTACTGTGGGGTTGTATGGGAGGGTCGATGAGGAATACGTGGGAGGAACATCCAATCGAAAGAACGTTGTATTTGGTAAGTAACTTGTTCTTCGAATGGATTGTGTCCTCCCACGTATTCCTCATCTTAGATAGACTCCCAAAGCAGTTTTGTCTCGGAGGTGGGAGTACAGAATTTTTCTAATCGTGTACAGAATGGAGTACAGATTTAGCAAACAGACTTCCTTGAGAAGAAGTCGAGTCCAGAGCATAATGTTTTATAAAGGTATGCATGGATGACCATGTGGCTGCTGCACAAATGTCTTGTATAATGACACCCCTTTTTAGTGCTGTCGAAGTTGCCATGCCCCCGGTTGAATGAGCTCTCAATCCATCCGGTGGATCTTTCACAGCCAATCTATAACATTCTGTTATAGCCAAAATTATCCATCTAGATAATGGGCCTCATCACGACCTTGGCGGTAACCCTTAAATCCGGCGGTAGCGCTATTACCGCCGGATTTAAGGGTCCGCCGAATCAGGGCCTCGGCGGATTTCAACCCAGCTCTGAGCTGGTGTGAAATCCGTCGAGAATTCGCGCTCATACCGCCGGCGGGAAATTCGCCGCCGGTATGAGCGAGAAATTTCCCCATTGAGCCCAATGGGGAATGGGGCATTCCCGAATGGGCTCAATGGGGAATGGGGACTTCCAAGTCTGCCCAACTCGTGATCCAGCGCTATTAGCGCCGGGAGCTATGACGGTCGCGCTAATAGCCCCCACGCTAATACCGCCAGCATTACCGCCGAGGTCGTGATGAGGCCCAATGTTTGTTTGGTTACAGTCAGTCCCAATTTGCGTCCAGTGTACCCACAAAAAGTTGTTCACACTGACGTATTTTTTTGCCAATCTTGAAATGTAGAAACTAAGAGCTCTTCTGGGATCTAGTCTATGTAGCCGCTCCTCTTCTTTGCTTGCATGAGGAGGAAGGTAAAAAGTAGGTAAAGTTATTTTTTGTGACAGATGACAGTCCGAAACAATTTTTGGCGAAAAAGATAGTTTAACTAAAGATAGTGTGAGGAGGATTGCTAGAGAGCGCCTGCAACTCACTTACCCTATGGGCTGATGTCAATGCTACAAGGAGTATTGTTTTCAAGGTAAGGAGCCTTATCGGACAAGAGTGTAAAGGCTCAAATGGAATACATGTGAGAAATTTCAGCACTAAGTTCAAATCCTACACTGGAACCTGGAAAGGTATTGGTGGAAATACATTGGTTAACCCTTTCAAGAAATGAATTATTAAAGGTATCTTGAAGTACGATTCTTCTTCTGAACAGCGCTTAAAAATGGATAGCGCTGCTAAGTATCCTTTTATCGTACCAACCTGGAGCCCCAGATTAGCTAAATGTAACAGAAAAGATAAAATTGTGGGGATATTACATTGAAATGGGTCCACATTCTTCTCTCTGCACCAGTTACTGAACTTATTTCAACGACACCGATACAGAGATTTGGTTGCTGGCCTTCTGGCCGAAAGCAAAATCTCCATCACGTCATCCGGAAGATCCCAATCCGTGTATCTCAACCTTTCAGAAGCCATGTGTGAAGGTTGAGTGTGTTGACCTCCGGATGGAGAACAGGACCTTCCCCTTGCGAGAGCAGTTCCTCTCTTCTTGGAAGACGTATTGGAGGGCAGATGGACATGTCCAGAAGGTCCGGGTACCACGTTCTCCTGGCCCAATCCGGGGCAATTAGGATCATGGTTTTCCCGAACTTTCTCAACCTCCTTATTACCTGAGGGATCACAGGGACTGGAGGAAACGCATACAGAAGAGGAAACTCCCATTCCACTACGAATGCGTCTCCTAGAGCTCCTCTTGGGGGAAATTCCCTTGAGCAGTACAGTACGCACTTCCTGTTGACACTGGTCGTGAACAGATCCACCTCTGGGGTTCCCCAAAGGGCAAAGATCTCTTGAAGGATTTCCTGAGCTAGTTCCCACTGGTGGGAGACTGTTCTCTGCCTGCTCAGAGCGTCCGCTGCTGTGTTTTGCTCTCCAGCTAGATGAATTGCTGAAAGAGAAATCCCTTCTTGTATTGCCCAGAACCAGATTTGCATCGCCTCTCTGCACAGCGGCAGTGACCCCACTCCTCCTCTCTTGTTGAGGTAGTACACGGCCACAGTGTTGTCTGTCATTATCAGGACATTCTTTCCCCGTACAGAGGGCAGGAAGGCCTTCAGCGCTAGTCTGATTGCACTCAACTCCAAAAGGCTGATGTGTAGTTTGTACTCCGATGGAGACCAACGACTGCTGATTGTCAGATCGTTGGTATGGGCTCCCCAGCCTGTGAGTGAGGCGTCCGTCACTACTGTTATCTCCGGCCATGATTGCCAAAAAGATTCTCCTATGAGAATATGATGTCTGCAAGCCCACCATTGTAGATCCTGTGCTACTTTGGCTGGAACCTGCAACAGATCTGACATTTCCCCTGAGAATTGAGACCACTGAGTTCTGAGAGCCCATTGAAGGGATCTCATTCTCAATCTGGCTTCTGGCACAAGAAAAATGCAGGATGCCATCAGACTGAGCAACCTGAGAAAATCGAAGGCCGGGAGATACTGGGCATTCTGGAATCTTGCTACCATCTGCAGAATGTGATGAGCTCTCTCTTCGGGAGGCGAGGCTTTGCCAGAGCAAGTATCCAGGACTGCTCCAATAAACTGGAGTTTCTGTGATGGTATCATATTTGACTTTTTTAAATTCAGAGAAAACCCTAGTTTGTGAAGGAAGTGACAAGTCTTGGACAGATGATCCTGGGCCTGCTCCGGCGAACGTGCTCTGATCATCCATTCGTCCAGATAGGGGTAGACATGAAACCCCCCTCACCTGAGACTCGCTGCCACCACCGCCATCAACTTGGTGAAAACTCTTGGGGCGGAGGTTAACCCGAATGGCAGAACTCGAAACTGATAGTGAGACTTGCCAATTGTAAACCTTAGGTACTTTCTGTCCTTGAGATGGATTGGCACATGAAAGTAAGCATCCTGAAGGTCCAATGATACCAACCAATCATGGAGTTGGAGAGCCTGAAGGATCTGAGAAAGTGTGACCATTTTGAACTTGCCCTTCCTTAGGATCTTGTTCATGTTTCTCAAGTCCAAGATGGGTCTCAGTCCTCCGTCATTCTTTGGGATGAGGAAATATGGGGAATACCAACCCCTGTTCCTCTCCGCTACAGGCACATGTTCTATTGCACCTTTCTGTAGCAGGGTTAAATCTTCCTGCAACAGGAGCAGATCCGGATGTTTGACAGGTTTCTTTAGAAAAGGAAGGCAGTAACCTTGGGATACTGTTTCCAGTGCCCAAGCATCTGAGGTAATGCCCCGCCATTCTTCTAGATGTTGTGAGATTCTGCCTCCCACCAGGGTCTTGTGGGTCAAAACCTCAGAGTGGTTTCGCGGCAGCTGCAGCAGCGGCTGAAGGGACAGATGCCGCTGCTGGGCAGATCTAGCATCTTTTCCTCGCCCCCGAGGACATTTTCTTTAACCTCTTTGACTGACCTGTCCTCTTCCTTTTCCAATTGAGGAATAATAACGAAAAAGGAAGACCCCTCCAGGAAGATGAGCCTGTGTAGGGGCGTTGCTGAGGTTGTTTTATGGCAGCACTGAGAGATTCAGCCGCCGCTTTGGAGGTCTGCAGCTTCTCCAAACTTTCATCCGCCTTGCTGCCTAACAACCTTGAGCCGTCAAAAGGCATATTAAGAAGTCTGGATTGCACATCCGGTGCAAAGCCAGACTTTCTTAGCCACGCAAATCTACGTAGCACCGTGTTAGTTGCCATGGACCTACCGATACTGTCAGCTGTGTCCAAACCTGATTGAAGGCATTCTCCCTAAGCCTCCTTTCAATCCCTTATTATGGCTAGAAAGCCATCACGCTCTTCACCTTCCGGGATGTGTTCTGCTGCCGCTGACATGCAGCCCCGCAGGGTATATGTGAACCATGCCAAGGTACAGGTTACATTAGTAGATTTCAAAGCCATACTCCCTGATGTAAAAATCTTCCTAGACCATGCATCCACCTTTTTATCGTCCCTATCTGGAGGGATTGTAGCGTATGCAGCATTTCTTGTGGAAGTGGCTGCTTGTACTACAAGACTTTCTGGAGTTGGATGTTTACCCAGGTATTCTGGATCAGAATTGCAGGGTCTATATTTAGACACAAATTTTGTATTAACTGCCAGGATGGCTTCAGGGTGGTCCCATGCAGAACTAACCCTTCTCTGCAAGGCAATGTGAAAAGGGAGAATGGGGCCTTGTTGAGGAGTTCCTGATAGTATATCAGTCATGTCATCATCTTGACAGACTGGTGAACTCCTACCCCTCCTCATAAATTCTGTAACTCTATTCATGAGTTTTCTGTAACCCGCATCAGCCTGCTCTGATGGATCTGGCTTGTCAAATTCGTACTCTGGAGAAGTGTCCAGACCACTTGCAGTCTGTAAACATTCTTGTAGATCTTCAATTTTTGATTGAGGATTAATTAATTCCTCTGGAACAGATCTTGTGCCAAATTTAACACCAGCAGAGGTGACTTCTTGCTCTTCTGATGATTCTCCCTCATAGATAGATGACATTGTCCTGAAAAAGTCATGTCTATTCTCAGGTTGAAAAACCTTTTCTGGTAATGTGGGTTGGGCATCGACGTTCGTCGATGGCGCTGATGTCATAACCACATCCTTCCACGTCGTCGAGGGAACCTTTGATGACCTCGATGTAATCGTCGGGGGGGTTGCGGAAACTGTCGAAGGAGCTTTCGGAGTTATCGAACGTGAACTCAACATAGCTTCCTTTGAAGGAATTTTCGACTTGAGGGCCTTCGAAGTCTTCAATGGCATCGATGTGGACTTCGATGGCGTATGATGTTTCGACGCCATTTTGTTTCCCTCTACCTTCGATTTATGCACCGAAAGGTCTTTATCATGAGGTGATCGAGAAGATTCCCTCAATGACACCCTCAACGACTTTTTATCAGCTTTTCTTGTTTTGGACCTCCCTCTGTCACGTTTTTTGTGAGTAGGGGCATGGTCTTCTTTAGCCTTTTGTGAGGGGGTCTGGGCCGCGTTCTCAAAAAGTTTAAGCATTGAAACTCGAAAAGCTTCCCATTTACTCGGAGAGTCATGCTTTGGTGGGCATGCTATCACCTCCTCCGAAGACATCGAGGAGGATGAGGGAGATCGATGCCGTCTTTTCTTTGCCAATTTGGATGACGAAAAAGACTTTCTCTATCTACTCCTCGAACTATGCTTTTTACAATACTTTTTCCATGACTCGGCCGAGTCTTTCCCTTTCGAAGTAGACTTCGATGAACCCTCCCCCATCACCAGTTTACCTCTGCATTCTTTCAAGGCTTTATGGGTCATCGAATGGCACGAACCACAGTCTTCAATTCGGTGGTCGGAACCGAGGCACGAAAGACAATTTTTGTGTGGATCTGTCAGAGTCACTTTCTTTACACACTTCAGACATTTTTTAAATCCCGTCTTTGGCGTGGAAGGGTTCGAAGAAGACGACATAGCTTTTTCTTCACAAAAGATTGAAGCGCCGTTTGAAACGATCCGAAGCGAAGCTAACGGAAAAACGGAACTAAAGCCAGCGGGCGCGCTGGAGGCTCTTATACAGGCGATAACTGGCGGAAAGGAGAATTTTTTTTCCAAAGCAGTAAGCTGAAGATAAGGATATATCTAAGATGAGGAATACGTGGGAGAACACAATCGATTCGAAAATAAGGGTATGATTTCGCTTATGTATAAGGCTCTCCTGGACAATGGACAGAGATCCACTGTCATACTTAAGCAGAGGTGGGAATGAGATCTCGGCAGGGAACTGGAGAGGGTCTGGGGCAAAATATGTAAAGGAACTGCACAGGTCTCGATCTCAACACAATATGAACCTCACAGGTTATCAAAAATGTTTCAAGCTACAAGTCCTTTATGTTGGCAGTTGTGTGGGGAAAGGGCGACGTATTGGCACATGTGGTGGAGCTGTCCTCGGGGGCAAATATACTGGAACTAAGTGTTGGGTTGGATCAAACAGGTAGATGGGATCTCCCGGACACCCATGCACCCATGCCCTTTCTGATGCTGTTTGGTCTCGAAGAAAGTGAAGATGGGGTGACTAGGGGGCCAATGGAATAATACCCTCACTGCTCCTTGCAGCATGTGCTTCTTTAGTGATCCGATGGAAGGCGACCCAGCGACCCAGCTCCCCAGTAAAAAGAGAGTGGATTGGTGTGGCCACGAATATATATACAATGGAAAGGATCAGTGCAGCTCTGCATGACAGGGCAGTACAAAATGAAACGCTGTGGCATGACTTTGCGAATGAGTACACCCCGACCTTCCCTCACAGTGTGACACAGGAACTCTGAACGATGGACCAAAGTGCAAATGTTATGACCAGTATAGTGTACAATGCAAACCCAGCAATCTGAAAGGTACAAAGTTACTAAAGTTGAGTCTTTTATACTTGGAGTGCGATGGTAAATTGATTGTAGAAGATAATGTACCATGTGTATTGAGACATGTCTACTTGCTAAAGTTTTCTATGTTGTGACGGAACCTTGGCCTGGGGGGTGGCGGGAGGGTATCGGAGGGTATTTTTCACAGGGATACAAATGATGCATGCTCTTTTCTCTTCTATTCTAACATTTCACATGGTAGGAGGAGGAAGTAAAAGGTAACAATCTGTATGTACATTCGACCTTATCACCACTTGTGAATGATGTATCCTTTGTGTGCGAAAATGAATAAAATCAAATACATTTTTTTCCCTACAATGCATGGACATCCATTCCCACTGCCAATGCACATGTTAACATATGCTACATCTTCAGCAATTTGCATATAAAATATTGCATTGGTTGCTGAACAATATACAGACTTCACCAACATGATACAGGCCCCACATTGACTTTTGCACCTTTCTGTTGCTCCCATTCAGGTGATGCTGGATACCCCTTGATGACCCCTGTGAGGCAACCACAGAACCAGCACGAGCAGGGATGCAACCATGCTCACATCAGGACTCGTTGGACGATTGAGCAGACATTTGGCCTGTTAAAGGCAAGGTTCCGCTGTCAGAGCAGATCGGTGGGGGGTATGAGGGCACTTATGTACAGCCCTGCGAAGGTGGGCAAGATAGTCCTCTCCTGTGCCATGTTTCACAATATGTGTAACAGGACATGGTCATGCACCCACATGATACAGAGGATGAGAATGACAGTGATGATGAACTGCCATTGACACATCGCATGGATGCTGTGGATGGTTGTGAGGCACGGAATGCACTGATTACCCACTATTTCCGAGAGCATCGCATGAGCACATGTCCTAGGACAGCTAACGCACTCAGCAATGTACAGGAAATAAATCACTCAGTTACACTAAAAAAGAATGTCCAGTCATGATTTCAATGCAACACTAAGTGTAATGTACATAACTACAACTACCAAAATTATCCCTCCACACTCCCCCTCCCCAACTATCCCTCCCGACTCCCCTTCCCCACTTCCCCTCCCAAACTGTGTCTCCACAACTCCTGTCATGTAACACAAGTAGTCCTTGCATGAGTCACAGACGGGGCACATGATCTCGGCCTATTTGTGTCCCCTTTTTGTATCTCTTGTGCAACTGTATCCAGTGCTGATCAGCCGCACTAAACGTCGCCTTGGGCTGTTGGGGACAGAACTAGCAGGCGTGGAACTTGGAGACGGTGTGTGGGCCTGTTCCATGGGCCGTCTATCGATGAATGCCTGACGGCACATTGCCATTGTCTCGGCAATGGAGGACATGGCACTGTTGCCCTTGCGTACCCTCCTGGCCATCTGTACAATGGCAGTAGTGCTACGGCGAAGGGAATATGCATTTTGACGCCCACTGGCCTGGACACTCTCCCGCATCAATTGCACCTCCTGGAGGTGCTGCTGCACTAGAACAGTCAAGGCATCCTGACGCTCTTCGATGCGCCAGAGTCTGCCATCCATTTACCTGACACTGGGGAAGGGTGGGCGTTGTGGGCTCATTGGGTCCATGGGGCTGAAAACCAATGGCTCATAGGTGCTGTGGTCGGTGGTCTCCCCTCCTGCGTCCACTCCACCATCGTCAGCTATGTCCTCGGCACTGGATAGATGTGCACGTGCATGTAGCTGCTCTGTTGGTGGCGGTGGTACTGCAGCAGCTGGGGCTGCCTGGACGGGTGCAGCTGGGATGATACGTGCTGCCTGAACGGGCGCGGCAGTTGTGCCAGTGGAGGCTGTGGTGTCCTGGAGGGAGGTGATGGTCTGTGGTGTCCTGTGGCGGCGGCTGGTGCTCCCTGAGGTGCTTGGTTGGGCATCTTCATTGTCAGATGATGTGCCTGAGGGAGTCAGAAAGGCCGGTTGTCAGTGAACAGTGTGTAGTGATGAGGAAGGTATACATGCATTATGTTGGTTGTGGTTGTGCTGTGTCAGGGACATGGCGGGGTACACAGCATGGTGCACACATGCTTGTGTCATGCTTACTGAGCAGGAGGATGTGTGATGTTTGTACATGGTAGAGTAGTGTGCTGGGGATATTGTCCTGGTGTACTGCCAATTTCTGGGTACGGTTTTAGGGGGGGCTCCTTCATGCTGGGGGATGTTTGGGTAGGCGTGGTATGGATGGGGTCAGCATGGGCTGGCTGCCTGTAGCAGTTACAGGGACAGTTGTGCATTTATACTAAGGGCTCTAGCTGGCTGGGACGAAGGGGTCACATGTAGCCTTTATGTGTAACATTGGTAATTTGTGGGCGGAGATGGGGCTTAGTATTGCTATGACTTTGTGCCAGGGGAAGCACGGTGGGCACACATGCAGTACGCTGTGACAGGGTGATGTGTGTCTGTGTGGGAGCAGATGCATGTTCAGTTGGCAGTACAGCGTGCCTGTGCTTTGTTCTACGTGTATTGGTGGTGTGTCATGTTTTGGTGGCCAGGGTGTATATTGGTTTATGCACCCTGGTTGTTGGTTTCTTTGCGGGGGTGGACGCAGCATGCAGTTTTCTTTTGGTGTTGAGGACGATGCAATTGCCAATCATGTCATATGTTGGTACAGTAGTGGGTGAAGGGCGGACAGGGAGGTTGACATTACATTGGGGTTACGTGTACTCACCGGCCCCTTCAGGTGTCCCAGCTCTGGCCTCTGCAGCACCGACTCCTTCAATGGACTCTAGGTGCAGCACACTGATGCATGTCTCCTCCCAGGGCAGCAGGCGTATTTGGGATGCGCTCCCTCCACCTGTGGCCATGCCCTGTCTCTGCTGGGCAGAGAGGAGGTTGCATACCCTCAATCGCAGGTAGTCCCACCGCTTGTGGCGGTCTCGCACTGTGAGGGGGGTTGTGGGGTTGTGCCACCTGCCGATACCTTCTGTGCCACCTCCTCCCAGATGCTCTTCTTAAGCAGCTGGGCCTGCCTGCGCTGGTCGTTGGTGAAGAGCTCTGCAGCATGCTGGACAAGGGTGTCCGCTAGCATGGTCAGCTCGGGCTCAGAGAAGCGTGGCTTCCGCTTTCAGACCTCACCGACTCTAGATGTCATGATCACAGTGGAGTTTGTCTGGTCAGGAGGGATGGCTGTCACCTGTGCTTTGAGGACTGCAATGGATTGTGTTTTTTAATGGCCACCGCTCAATTTCCTGTTTGGGCGATCACTTTATTTCCGGTCACGGTCCGTGACCATATTGCCGGATTCGGAGGCACCGGCACCGAGGACGACAGTGTTGACAGTTTTTGAGGGTTTGGATGGTGTTTCCGTGAGGCTGGTACCGCCGTAATGATCAAGAGATTTTGGCATCACGGATTGCCGGAAACGGTGGCACCTGCATGCCGGAAACTGGGATTACTTACTGGCATACTTGTAATGAGGCCCTATGTCTTTTCTAAGCTATGAAAACAAACGTGTCTTACAAGAGTTCGAGAGAGATAATCCTTCCACCTATGTATGTAAGTTCATGTGATAACCCTTGCCTCGGTCTTCAGATTTCACAGGGTTGAGCACTTTTCTCTGGCAGTGCCTTGCTCCAGTGGGTTTGGGGAAAAAGGACCTGGAGTTCCCTTTACTGGTAGACCTCCTCCCTTCAATAGAGGCCTTGACTCCATTCATCTTCCCTGCCTACCCTCTTTATGTCCCACAGTGAAACTGCACAATCCCATACCTTCTCCCATGTCAGCCAAATTCTGCTCTGGACTGAAATGGCCCACCAGAAACTCTCAGGTCTTACTACCTAGAAATGCCTGAGCTCCTCCTCTAGTCCAGTAGGGGTACCTCCCCACCTTCTGGCCCATGATTCACACTCTCTCGCTCTGATGGGCACCTCCTACACTCCCTAGTAATTCCCCTCTTCCGGAGGTCATCCCTTTCCTTCTCCAAACACCTCTAGTTTCCCAAAATTCTAATCTTCCTGATGACACTGCCTTCTCCAACCTCCTCCACCAATTCGCCACCTATCTATCTAAGGATTTTTTATATGGCGCCACTCGCCCATAGGCCTCAGGGTGCACATAGAAATGTACGTGAGTTGGTAAACACGGTTTAAGGGACAAACCCCTTGAGAATCCTGCGGTCATGTGCTTTTTTAATCAGACTTTCTGTCAAAGAGAAGAGTTTTCAGAAGTTTTTTGAAGTGTGATATAGATACACATCCCCTAATGTCTGGCAGAGAAGCGAATTCCAAAGGGAAGGAGCCCAGGCGTTAAATCCAGCCCCACCAATCTTTTTTAGGATGACACGTGGTTGGTATAAAGTCACGCTATAGTGTGAGTAGAGAGTCGGTCTGACAGGTGTTCTTTTCCCTCTTGAAGAAAGGTAGACCGGAGCTTCGCATGCCAGGCATTTAAACAACAATAGGACAGAGCCCTTGAACTGGAAACTCTGCTCAACTGGAAGCCAGTGAAAATTTCTGCAGGATTCAGAAACCTGTGAACAGCAACTAAGCCCATAGACTGCACGCAAAGCTCCATTCTGTGTCACTTGTAACTTCTTTATATTGGCTTGAGACGTGCCCACCAAATGACTGTTGCAATAGTCTAGCTTTGTGTTCACTATGGCTGCTGCAATCAAGGCACCAACAACCTATGATAGATAGAAGGGAAATCTGCCACAATAGATGTACATAATAGGAGCATGAGGATTTCCGATAGGAGACAGGTTTTTTTAAAAGAAAGATGAGAATCAAAAAAGGGCTCCAAGTGTCTTAACTGATTCAGAAACTGGAATAGTGTTCCCATTAATCACAGAACATATATATTGTGCATCTAGGTTCTTTAATCTGTGTTTAATCTGTGTTGCGTTCCCAGGATAAGCAACTCAGTTTTTGAGTCATTTAAGGCAAGGGAATTCATGGCCATCCACTACTGTATAGCTTTAAAAATGTCATAAACTTAGGCCAGATCATCCTTGTAAACCCCAGAAAGCTTAAATACTATCTGGGTGTTGTCTACATAATTTGCAAACCTGACCCTCAGAGAGACAAGAATATCACATAGAAGTTTAACATGCTCATTCAAAAGTAATGGCGACAAGCATGATCCCTAGGGACACTGCATATTTGAAGCGTCATTTTGGATTGGGCATTTCCCCCAACCACGCTTGCCGTACTTGAACCAGGATGCCGCAACGGGGTGCATTTCCCTACATTAACCAATCTGTCTGCCAACAGGTCATTATCGACCAAGTCAAAAGCCGACAAGAGGTCCAAAAGTAAGAGCAATGCCACGTTCCCCTCCTCGATAATTCCAGTGATATTAATTTTTAAATATAGAAGAGCAGCCTCTGTTACATGATTCACACGGAACCCTGATTGCTCGTTAGCTAGAATATCATGATGTTCCACAAAAGTTAGATATTGGGAGGAAGCTACTTTATCGATTCTTTTCAGAATAAAAGGAAAATTTGTGATGGGCCTATAGTTAGGGACCACTATGGGGGTCAAGATTCTCCTTTTGTAGTAAAGGCGTTATCCACGCCTCCTTGATATTCTCAGGAACATGAGTCTCTTGAAACAAGTGATTTATAAATCTTGTGACTGAGGGGACTAATCTAGGTGCAAAATCTTTGAAAAATAGGGCTGGAAAGATGTCACCTTTACATGATGTGGGCTTCATTTTTTTAATAGTCTCTAGGACCTCACTTTCCAAAACTTCTCTAAAAGCAAATCAGACAGTGCCGGGATTGACTTCTTCAAGGAGTGGTATTAATGTTTCATTGATAGGCTGAAACATCTTGACCTGATCCTGAATACGCATCTGATGTTGTATGGTCTTCTGACTGAGAAAAACCTTCAAGGGTACGCTGACACCAATCATCGTCCATGACAAAAGAGGACTCAACAGTAGTCCCTTTTAGTTCCTGTAGGACTGTGAACAGTTACTTAGGTTTTGATTTAGCATTTTCAACCCTAACATTAAGGTTAAGGACTTTTGCTTTAAACACTGCAGACTTAAAAAGTCTAGTGGTGTGTTTGTAGGCCGAAACTGAAACGTCTGAAGGATGACTCCGCCAGTTTCTTTCCGCCTTTCGTTTCACCCCCTCTAGCAAGCAGAACCTCTGTGGTAAACCATTGATTATGCATAGCCACTTTGTTCTATTTTGTAAAGGTGGAGGCAATTTACCTCATCCAAAGCTCCTCTCCATGTTGCCTATATATTGGGAGCCAGAGTGTGAGACACGTGCAGTACCCATAAGGATACCTATACCAAAGAGAATCCTAGAAGCAAGGTTCCCATTGAGAAAGCCATACATGCACACACAACAATATGTTGGTCATTTGAATGAAATCCCAGAGGAAAAGGGAAATACGAGTGAAAGTGCAGATTGGTGATGTCATACAGAGAAGAGCTGAAGTACTCATAAAAGGAAATGAAAGAATACAAGCATTCTACAGAAGAAAAAGAGGAGGTGTTAAAGATAAGCAACATTTCGGGCTCGAGATGAAGAGGCTCATGCTACAGAAAATAATGAAGATATCAAGTCATTTTACAAGTGTACAGTCGCAGCAACGCAAGTAGACAAGTATTCTTTAAGGCTGTCTATATAGTGAAAAGATTGAGGCATCAACGTATTCGTTTAGGAATTAATGGACTACAGATATTCCATAATGCATTTTAGCAGAGCTGGACACCATGAACAGAAAGGGGTTTTCAGCGTGTCGCAGTAAGAAATCGAAAAACGTAACCATGGAGGTGAATCAAAGAAGGGCTTGGTTGGCCTAACACCAAGAAGTCAAGGCCACCACGAGTCAAGATGTTCTTACAGAAGTTACAATTAACGTGTAAAAAGAAAAAACTCTGACTGAGATGAGGTGGAGAAACACTAAAGACGTCAGAGGTTCTTCATTTAATATAGCGAAATACTCTGAAATCATGGTCTGCAGTCAAGTGGATGGATGAAAATAGACACTGGACGGAGCTGAATCGAAACTGGGAGGCAGGGGATGTTCATACTCCATCATATTCTCAGGCACGTAAAACAAACTCAAGGACGAGCTTCAAAGGGCTAATTGACTGGCAGACAGCAGAGTGATGATGGATAGTGAGGCTAATTGGTGGGAAGCTATGGTTTTGGCCAACCCACCAAGCACCTGGTTGCCAGCCTGCGTGCTTACACATGTGGAATATTACAGAGGGGTACAAGAGCGCCAACCAATTATAGAGGGACACGTACTAAAGAGCCCTATAGTTTGTATGACCAATGGAACGTTGTGTATTTGATGACGTTCATGATGACTTGCACTAGAGTAGGGCTTAGTTGTCCACCTGATGTTAGATACCCAATCACCTTCCTTAACTACTATGGAACGTATACCTAGATGTTCCCTGTAAGTCTATCACCATTCCAGGTAGGACGCAGGTAGACTTCAACGGTGACAAGTTTTTAGTATAAGAATGTTGTTTTTTCAGAAATGCTTTGAGAGATTGCTATGCAACGTCGGATGATGTCCGTTGTGCTCCCTGTTTTAGATAATTGATATTAAAACAGTTGAACTTTGCCAACTTTCTGAGTCCGTTTTTATTATTGATGTTTGAGTATATTCTGCATCACCATCCATCTCTAAGTGCTGCTACCTTGTCTTAAAGGGCTGGGTGCTCTAGTTCACGTGGTAGCAAAGCTGATGGTTAAAAGACCATCGGGGTAGTAAGCTTTTGGGGTGCCGGCAATATCGGACATCCTCCGCCATTTAGCTGAAAGCATGTGAGGCTCCTTGTAGATAGCAGCAGTTAGTTTAAAGCAAAACTTGCAAGGAACAGGTGGGACGGATCCCTTGATTTCACGCAGAATCCCTTCCCGACTTATACATGAAACTGAACGAGCCGAAGGCTGAAGCAGCTGGTTAGAGGAGGAGACGATTCCGAGAGTCGCAAGTCGAAAACGTGAATGGTGAGTCGACTGAATGAGATGGCAAACTGAATGAGTATTGAATGGGGAAGAGTAATAAAATAAGGATAGAGTAACAGAGAGTTGGTTGGGGTGTTTTACTTTTTAAATTAAGACGATGAGCATCATAGTGTGAGACGATGAACATCACAATTTAAAGTATATAGGCGAACAGCGTCTTATATAGTAAGCCCAGCATCCTACGTCAAGGACGTTTAGAAGGAGCTTGTCCTAAAGTCAGAGGGGACATATATAGGCTACGAACGAGGTGTCGTTAAAGAGGACAGCTCATACTCCATCAGAGTCATTTTTAGGGGCAGAGGAAAAGGTCACAAGGAGCGTGGGCCAAAGTATATGTGGGCCGGCAAGTCTGTTAGGATTGTCTGTCTGTCCTGTTCATCTGGATATTGTATATGATGTGTGTGGTAAAGACATGCAATATTGAAGAAACGAGAAAGAAATAGACTGTGTTGGAAATATTGAGATTTGAAAATGTAATTATTTATTTAATTGACTGATGATGTTCAGTGAATAAGTAGACTGAAATAAAACGTGATACAGAGGCTTGGAGCTGCGATGATTGGTGCACGCTCATATTGTATTATTTTTCTGAAAAGCATTTATCTGTATAAAATAACAGTGAACTGTGATAGTCGAGTGTGACTAAAGTCATGATGGAGGACATTACTCCGCTCATAGATTTGTTCAGACACCTGCCAAAACATGCACCTAAGCTGAAACAGTACAGTGCAGAAAGGTTTAAGGGTAAGGCAGATAAAATGTTCATGCCATGGCCACAAGGGGGATCACTGTGCAAAGCAGTTTTGCGGCATATGACTACATATTTGCATGCTGCATACACAGGGAAAAAGTTAGAAAAGAGGCTAGCGAGCTTAGAACTCTGTAAGATGAACCAGGAGGAACGTGAAGACCCGCCTCCTGAGGACTGGATGCTGATCCAGTGTAATGACGGGGGTGAAGAGACTTCTGCTCCCCCTACCGCACCTGAGATAAATGGTGATAGTCCAAAGCATGAAGGATTATATCCTTTAAGAGAGCTTAAGGCAGTGACAGGGTATAGCAACCCAACGTATGAGTCACCTGCATGTAGCAGTGACAAGAGTCCTGAAAAGTCTCCAGAAAGAGACATAGGGCCTCATTACACGTTGTGCGGTAAAAAACAGCATTTACCGGCATGACGCTATTAGCGTTTCCACCCTCGCAAGAGGGCGCTAATTGCATACCATTACGAGTACGCAGACACGAGCCTAGCGCCATGCCGGTAATGACCCTCCCGCCATGTCGTAAAAGTCCCCAAAAAGTCCCTTACCGGCTTCGACCAAAGTGCTAATAGCACCTCTGCCCTCACGCTACATGCAATTTGCGGTCACCGCTATTAGCGGTCACCGCCATTAGCGGTCACCGTTAAAAAGCGGAACCGGAAAAAGCGTCATCGCACAGGAACGGGAAAGAGCATGGCGGCCATCTTTAAAAACACAATCCATTGCCATCCTCTGCATCCAGGACCTCTTTTCAGGAAACTGGAACACAAATCCATCCCGGATAGCCCAAAGATGCCCAAGGCCGTGAAAAAAGCTGCTGATCACCAGCGAAAAGAAAAATTCAGCAATGAGGAGCTGATCATGCTCACTGAGACACTTGCGGCAAATGCCAATGTAGTCTTCAGCAATGACATGCGGCGGGAGACCCTCCTCAAAAAAAAAGGCCATCTGGGCAGAGGTTGCCCACAAAGTCAGTGCGTTGGGCACCACCACCCGCACAGTCAAGGACTGCCGTAAGAGGTGGGACGACCTCCGGGTCCATGTCAGAAACATACTGTCAGTGAATCGCAAGTTGGCAATGGACACAGGAGGTGGCGCCGATTCCCCTCTGAAACTCCGGGAGTGGGAGGAGATCTGCACCTCCACAATTGGTGTGGAATCGGTAGAGGGTGTTGGAGACATGGAGCATGGTGTGGCCACTTCATCCAATGGAGGTGAGTGTATACATCAAACAATGCACAGTGAAGGGTGAGGGGTCCCCCAAATATGTTTCCATATTCAGGCCATGGATCCAGCCACAAACATACATGCATGCATCACCACATACACGTGCAACACAGACCCATTCATGCATGACCCACCCGAGATCCCCATTACCGGAATCCAAAATAAAGAGTCCCCAATGCATAGAGAGGCATGAGATAAACATTCTGCATAAGGCACGTTGAACCATAAACGATGATATTCCCTATTTTTGATCCCTACAGGATCTCAGACAGACACTGAAGACCCACGCACTGCGACACCTGCTCCCCCAGCAACGAAAAAGCCCAGGAGAGATGAGACAGGGGACACCGCCACCACCTCAAGGGGAACCGGGAGGAGTGTTCAGCAGCAGAGGGCCAAAGGCAGCAAGAGCACCACTTCAACGCAGCCTAAGGCCACGGCTGCTGCTATTGTTGCACCCACGGCAGTGTGTCCCATAACATGTGAAATCAGCACAGAGGGCACGCACTCTGCTGCCACCAGTTCAACTGGTGAGGCAGCAGCCACCGCACCACTTTCGGACGTGGAGGAGGCAATTGACGTTCTGGATCGAAGCCAGACCCCCAGCCCAACACGTCCATTGAGCCCAGCCCTTGGCCATCATCAGGATCAGGTAGCCATGGAGGATCAGCCACCCACACCGTGGAAGGGGCATGGAGCCCTCAGGTGTCCTCACCTGATGCCAGAGGCATGGACTAGGGCGCAGCAGCCACCCCAACAGCTCGTAGCACGCAACATGACCTTGCATCCATCAGCCAGAGGCAGGTAGAAATCACTGCGCTGGTTGGGCAGCATGTGGCCGAGGCAGCCCGTCTGAGGGATGACCTCAGTATGTATGCAAGCCAGACAAGGGAGGGCATGGAGGCCTGCACGAACAGGATTTGCAAGGAAATGGCCCAACTCAGGCAGGCCATGACACGTATTGCAGACGCCATTGAGCGCCATTACCCACCCCCAACACAGGATCAACCGGGTACCTCCTCCTCTGCAAGTTCCCAGCAAACATGCCCCCTGCGCCGCTCTCTGCGCAAATTGAGGCGCACGACATTCCAACCACCCAGTGGCGGAGGAGGAACTGAGGATTAGGGCCAGCAAGGACTAGGTGGCACATGTGGAGCAGGACACGTACACACTATAAGGCTCACATGGGGGTGTTGTGGGGGGAGGGGGGTAAAGGGTGTTTTTGGGAGTGTTGTGGGGGGAGGGGGAAAAGGTCGTTTGCACAGTTGAGGCCATGCACTTTTTGTTCACATTCTGATCACAATGAAACTGTTGAGAAGTTGAAACACAGGCTTGGACTTTATCATTGTGTATGTGTACTTTATTGGGGAGAGGGTTCTTTGTGGGCCTCACCACATGCATCAGTGCAACAATACCCATCTCCATCCATAATAGTTCTCCCTTGTATCTCATGAAATTTGATACATCACATGCAGACGCACATCGTATCCCTCCTGGCCATCGCCTCTTGCACGTCCTTGCGGACCATTTCACCCATCCTCATCCCCATCAACATCATCCTCATCTGGTGGTTGCATGTCAATGTCAGGTGGCATAGGCACATTCCGTCTGATGCACATTTTGTGCTGCATTACACATGCCATGGTTATCTTCGGCACTTTATCATGGCCGTACAGGAGAGCCTCACCCAGCCCGCTTAGGCACCAGGGCTGTGTCTTCGAAAGGCCAAATGCCTGCTCTATCACAACGCGGGTAAGGGTATGTGCAATATTGTAGTCCTCTTCCCGCTGGTCCTGTGGGTTCCGTACAGGGGTAAGAGCCACCTCCTTAGGGGATAGGCGGCGTCGCCTGTATGGGGTGAAGAATGGGTACCTGTTACCGGTCACCTCTGGTGCGGCCTGTACATGTCACACAAATCGTCTTTGCATTGTGATTGTAAATCACAACTACCAGCATGCATGCAGACGAACTGCGTGACTGCAATCTGCAAAGCTGAGCTCGACCCTGCAAGTGGACATGCCCGAATCATGCCTCTGACAGTAATAGAAATGTCCTGGTATGAGGCCAGGTCTCAGGTGTCCCTGGGCACAGGCAAATATAGTACCAAACTGCCAGTGTACTGCCATTCCGACATCCATGTTGCCATGCTGTGAAGCATCACTTCAGTGGTGTTATAGGTGTGTGGTTCGATGCTATGGCTAGGGGTGATCCCTTTGCATGCATTCAAGGGCACATTGCTGTATTGATGTTGTACTGCCCTAATTCTGTATGACTGTCTTGACAGCATGTTGCTGATTTGTGTATTATGTGGTGTGGCATGATGTGCAATGTGGGTGTGGATGGATGTGTAATCTTTTGAAACATGGTTTTCTTAAATGTTGTGCAGCTTCAAATTGCATGTGGTGTCTTCTCAAGTACATTGTGGCCTTCCCTGATGGACATTGGCGTACATCTGTATGTCCATTTGTCCTACGCACGACAGTCAACACCCAGTTGGAGTATGTATCTCCCCCCCCCCAATCACACCGCCATGTGCATGCCCTGCTACTCACCAAGTTGCCACGATAGTTGTCTGGCTTGTCGCTCCATGCTGCCTGGTATGGTTGAGTTCTGCAGGACCATTGAATCATGGGTTGATCCGGGATATCTGGCACAACAATGTGTGATTATCTTGTTTGCGTCACATGCCATTTTGAAAATGATGGAGTGGAATTGTTTTCTGTTTCGGTAGACTACTTCATTGTGATGTAGGACCACCAATTCCACATGGGTACAGTTGATGGCCCCGATGCTACTTGGGATGCCTGCCAGTGAATAGAAGGCAACCTTGGTGTTTGCGATCTCCTGGGCAGTCCGTGGCAGGAATATGTGTTCATGTGCAAGCTTCAGGAGGGCATTGAGTACCTGGTTCAGCGTGCGTGTGAATACTGGTTGTGAGATGCCATGCATCTGCCCCACAGTATGCTGCTAGGAGCCTGTAGCCAGGAAGTGGAGCACAGTCACCACCTTCAGTAGAGGGGGGATTGCAGTTCTGATGTCTATGAGGCTCACAATGTCATCATGTATCTCATCCATGATGCTGGTGATGGTATCCCGGTCCAGACGGTACAGGGTATGTATCTGCTCAGGTGTTGGGTTAAATGGACTGGCTTGGATCCTGGGGATTGTTGGCTGCCTCTGTGGTATTTCTGGGTGCCCTGGTGGTGCTTGCTGCGCCTGTCTTGCCTTTCTCCTACTCCTTCTCCTCCTCCTGCGTCTCCTCTGTGCTGCCTGTTGTTGTTGGTGCTGCACTGCAATCATGTCCTCCAGCCCATGTAATGTTGCTAGTATTGGAACCATCGGGTGTGGGAAGGGGTGTGGTGTGCTCTTTTGTGCTGCCAGTCTCCATTGCCTCCACCTGTGGCAGGTGGGAACACTGCTCAGGTCTCTTTACGGGTGGTTCGCGATGCCAGTATTAGCGCCATGCCGGTAAGGGTTTTTTGGGTCTTTACCATGCCGCTATTGCCATGTCTGCATGGCTTGTAATGGCGTGCTATTAGCGCCATGGCGCTATTTCAGACCCGGGGGTCGCGTGCCCACGGACTTGCCGCTATTAGTGGCACTGTACTTACCGGTTCCGCTAATAGCCGCAAGTCCTGGTCGTAATTGGCTAGGGAATTTAGCGGTACCGGTAATCCCTTACCGGTACCGTAATTCCCATACCGCACAACGTGTAATGAGGCCCATAATCCCTAAAGTTGAATTGGACAAGGAAAAAATAGATAAAAAGAGAGGTGACAAACCAGCTACGTCTTTGGTCATAGAGAGAGAAATAAAGAGATGGAACGCAGAGAAGAACAAGTTACTTCTTACCTTGTAACATTCTTTCGACGGGATGTTCCTCCGACGTATTCCTCATCTTAGATATCTCCTTCCAGCTCTGCTGGCCTCGGAAAATTTTTTCTCTCTCTCTAGAGGGCGCTCCGCGTCGACGTCCTCCGAGTCGATGTCCCTCGACAGCCGCCGTATCGACGTCGACGTCATCCTGCCTATAAAGGCCGCGCACAGCATCCGTTGCTCAGTTCCGTTTTGTAGCCCACAATAATACTTTCTGGACTAACTAATCACCCTGAAGGAGCATAAACTGCAACAACAAGGGAAGTAGAACTGCGGGGATGGATGGGAGGGTCGATGAGGAATACGTCGGAGGAACATCCCGTCGAAAGAACGTTACAAGGTAAGAAGTAACTTGTTCTTCGAAGGGATTGTGTCCTCCGACGTATTCCTCATCTTAGATAGGCTCCCATAGCAGTATTCTATTATCGGAGGAGGGAGTACTGACTTCACGCTGTCTTCTATTGATGAATAGAATGCAGTACAGCCCTTCCAAATCTAGTCTCTTGACTGGAGGAGGAATCCAAATTGTAAAAACGTGTAACGGTATGGACAGACGACCATGTAGCGGCCGCACATATGTCTTTAACCGGCACGCCTCTTTTGAGGGCCGATGAAGCTGCAATACCTCTGGTCGAATGAGCCCTAAAGTTTTGAGGGGGCTCTTTCCCTGCCAGTTTATAACATTCCAGAATGGCTAGAATGATCCATCTGGAAATGGTCTGCTTAGTTATTGGTAACCCCAGCTTGTGACCTGCGTAACCTACAAACAGCTGGTCTGCCTGTCTTATCCTGGCTAGTCTACTGATGTAAAAACTTAAAGCCCTCCTAGGGTCTAGCCTGTGTAACCTCTCTTCCTCTTTCCCCGGGTGAGGAGGAGGATAGAAAGATGGTAGGGTAATCTTCTGAGTGTTATGGAATTCAGAAACCACCTTTGGGAGGAAATTAGGCTTCACTTGCAGGACAACTTTGTCTTTGTGAAATATTGTGTGAGGGGGTTTACAAGAAAGAGCTTGTAATTCGCTCACCCTTCTAGCAGATGTAAGTGCTATTAATAAAACAGTTTTAAGGGTAAGGAATCTTAACGAACAAGAATGGAGAGGTTCGAAAGGTGTACCCATCAGGAAAGTTAGTACTAAGTTAAATCCCATAGGGGAACTTGGAATGTTCTTGGGGGATAAACATTGGTTAACCCCTTTAGAAACTGTATTACCAAGGGTAATTTGAAATAGGATGGTTCTTCCGCAGTACGCTTAAAGATAGATAGCGCTGCGAGATAGCCCTTAATGGTGCCAACTTGAAGGCCTGAATTTGCCAAATATAGTAGGAAGGACAAAACCATTGGTGTACCACATGAAAAAGGGTCGATATTCTGTTCTCTACACCAGCTGCAAAATCTGTTCCAACGGCAGCGGTATAAAGACTTTGTTGCTGGCCTCCTTGCCGAAAGGAACACCTCCATAACAGCATCAGGGAGGTCCCAATCCTTGTACCTCAGCCTTTCAGAAGCCAAGCGTGAAGGTTGAGGGTTTTGATGTCTGGATGGAGAACCTGACCTCCCTTCTGTGAGAGTAGGTTCTCTCTGAGTGGAAGTCGAATTGGAGGGCAGATGGACAAGTCTAGAAGGTCCGGGTACCACGTTCTCCTGGCCCAATCCGGGGCAATTAGGATCATGGTTCGCCGGAATCGTCTCAACCTCCTGATCATTTGAGGAATGACAGGGACCAGTGGGAACGCGTACAGAAGCGGAAACTCCCAGTCCACTATGAACGCGTCTCCCAGAGCTCCTCTCGGGGGAAATTCCCTTGAGCAGAACAGGTCGCATTTCCTGTTTAGGCTGGTGGCGAACAGATCTACCTGAGGGGTTCCCCAAAGGGCGAAGATCTCTTTAAGGACTTCCTGAGCTAGCTCCCACTCGTGGGAGATTGTGTTCTGCCTGCTCAGAGCGTCCGCTGTCAAGTTCTTCTCTCCGGCAAGGTGAACTGCCGATAGAGAGATTCCTTCTTGGATTGCCCAAAACCAGAGCTGCATCGCCTCTCTGCACAGGGGTAGTGATCCTACGCCTCCTCTTTTGTTGAGGTAATGCATGGCCACCGTGTTGTCCGTCATTATCAGGACGTTCTTCCCTTGTACAGCTGGCAGGAACGCCTTCAGCGCAAGTCTGATGGCTCTCAGCTCTAACAGGTTGATGTGTATCTGGACTCCGATGGAGACCAACGACCGCTGATGGTCAAGTCGTTGGCGTGGGCTCCCCACCCCGTGAGTGAGGCATCCGTGACTACTGTTATCTCCGGCCAGGGTTGCCAAAACTGTTCTCCTTTCAGAATGTTCTCCAGACAGGCCCACCACTGAAGGTCTCGAGCCACCCTGCCGGGAACCTGAAGAAGATCTGTCATTCTCCCTGAGAATTGTGACCACTGAGTCCTCAGTGCCCACTGGAGGGATCTCATTCTCAGGCGAGCCTCTGGCACTAGGAAAATGCAGGATGCCATGAGGCCTAGCAACCTCAAAAAGTCGAAGGCTGGGAGACGTTGGGCATGATGGAACTTGGTAACCATCTGTAGAATATCTTGAGCCCTCACCTCTGGTGGCGAGGCTTTTCCCAGGGAAGTGTCCAGGATCGCTCCTATGAACTGGAGTCTCTGCGATGGTATCATTTGTGACTTCTTTAAATTGAGGGAGAAGCCCAGTCTGTGAAGGAAGTGGCACACGTGATTTAGCTGGACCTGAGCTTGTTCCGGAGAAACAGCCCTGATCAACCAATCGTCCAGGTAGGGGTAGACGTGAATCCCTTCCCTCCTTAGACTTGCAGCCACTACCGACATTAACTTGGTGAAGACCCTCGGGGCGGAGGTCAGCCCAAATGGCAGCACTCGAAATTGATAGTGAGAGTTGCCAATTGCGAACCTCAGGTATTTCCTGTGTTTGAGATGGATAGGCACATGGAAATAAGCGTCCTGAAGGTCCAGAGATACCAACCAGTCCTGGAACTGAAGGGCCTGGAGGATCTGAGAAAGAGTGACCATCTTGAATTTGTCTTTTCTGAGGAATTTGTTCAATTCTCGCAAGTCCAAGATGGGTCTCAGTCCTCCGTCTTTCTTTGGAATGAGAAAGTAAGGGGAGTACCAGCCATTGTTCCTCTCCGCTACAGGTACCGGTTCTATGGCACCTTTCTCTAGCAGGTCCAAAATTTCCTGCAAGAGGAGCGGATCTGGAGCTTTCTGAGAGCTGATCCCCGGTGGATGACTCTGAGGTATAGGTAGGAAAGGCAGGCAGTAACCTTGGGCAACTGTTTCCAATGCCCAAGCATCTGACGTGATAGCCTGCCATACCGCCAGATGTTGAGTCAACCTGCCTCCTACAGGTGTCCTGTGAGGGAAGTCCTCAGAGTGGTTTTGGGGCGGCTTATGCAGATGCCAATGGTAAAGAGGCACCTGCTGTTGCTGCGGCTTTTGAATATCTATCCCGTCCACCTCGGGTAGTTCTTCTTTGTCCCCTTTGAGCCGGTCGTCCTCTACCTCTTCCGAATGCGGAGTAGAAGCGAAAAGACTTGCCTCTCGCAGAGGTTCCTGTGGGACGAAAAGGAGTCTGACGGATTGCAGCTCCTAGGGATTTTGCTGCTGCTTTTGAAGTTTGCAGTTTCTCTAAACTGTCATCTGCCTTTTTCCCGAACAAAGAAGAGCCATCGAATGGCATGTTCAAGAGCCTGGCTTGCACATCTGGGGCAAAACCAGACTTTCTCAACCAAGCGAATCTCCTGGTTGATGTACTTGCCGCCATTGCTCTGCTGATACTGTCAGCCGAATCAATGCCCGTCTGGAGGGATTCGCACATAGCGTCTTTACCGTCCTGTATAATATTCAGGAACGCATCCCTTTCTTCTCCCTCCGGGATGCAGTCAGCCGCTGTAGAAGCAAACTCCCAAAGTGTATGGCTGAACCTAGCAAGGGTGCAAGTAGCATTAACATATTTTAACGCCATGCTACATGCTGAAAATACTTTCTTTGCCATAGCATCATATTTATTATCGTCCCTGTCCTGTGGGACGGTAGGATAAGCCGTCTTGACATCGGTAGAGGATGCTGCCTGTACCACCAGACTTTCTGGGGATGGGTGTTTAGACAAAAACTCTGGGTCTGCAGAAGATACCCTGTACTTTGTAGACAGTTTTTTATTTACTGCTGGTACTACATCTGGGGTTTCCCAGTTTGTCATGATCTTTCTCTGAAGAGCTTTATGAAAAGGCACCACAGGATCCTCCTGTGGGTCTTTGTCAAGAATATCCGTGAGGTCATCTTGTTGGAAAGATTGTGAAGGTGCAGACCACCCCATGAACTCTGTGATCCTGGCCATTAAGGCTCTATAGGGGGTTTCAGCATGCTCCCCCGGGTCTGGCTTAGCAAACTCCACCTCAGGTGAAGTGTCTAACCCACTTGCCTCATGTAAGGAATCATGAAGATCCTTTAACCTGCGCTCTTCAGAGGAAAATTCCTCTCTAATTTGGGTTACAGGTCCCTGCAACTCAAATGTGTCTTCCTGTTCAGACAATTCACCCTCTTCCAAAATTGAGGACATAGTTCTCAATTGTTCTGAACTCATAAAGGGAGTAAATCCCATTTCCAAGGCAGAGGGTGCCGAACTTGTCATTATCGGCCTCGAAAACGTCGATGTCGTCGACGTCGAAGGCTTCGAGCGTGGCGTCGAAATCAAAGGCGGAGGCACTCGAAGACCTCGACAGAATTGGAATTCTACTCGACAATCTCGAAGCCATCGACGTCGAGGACCTGGGGATAGTCACTGGGTGTGTCGTAACCGTGACTTTTCTTGCCGTCGACGCCGGTGTCGAAGCTGGTGTCGAGTCGACAGACCCGTGTGTCGAAGGTCCCTTCGACAACGGCGTCGAAGACACCGACCTCGGCGTCGACGGAACCCTCGTCGACGGCGTCGACGGAACCTTCGAGGAAGGTTTGGAGGTCATAGTCCTACTCGAGGGTTTGAGACGCGCTCGAGAGGTTTCCTTCGCCGGGTACTGCGACTCGCTGCGTTTTTGACCTTCGGGTCTTTCGACCAGAGCATCGCTCTCGGCAGTCTTCGAGGGGGTCGAGGCCGCTTTCTCGAAGACGCTCATCATATTTTTGCGGAATCCCTCCCATTCAGCCCGGGAACTATGTTTCGTGGGGCAAGGGATTCTTTTTTGGCGAAACAGAGGAAGAGGAAGACGGAGAAGGGGATCTTCGACGTCTCCTCTTCGAGTGCTTCGATCTCGAGCGATGGGACCCACTCCGAGACCTGGAGCGCGAATGGTGACGAGGAGACGAGTGTCTCGACTTCGTCGACGAAGAAGAAGCTTTAAAAGTCTTACCTTTCTCCAGCTTCCCCCTACGCTCCTTCAGGGCCTTAGCTGTCATGGACATACAGTCCTCGCATTCCGAACAATGGTGTTCAGCTCCCAAACACCACAGACAAACTCTGTGAGGGTCAGTCAACGACATCTTTTTCCCACAATCTTGGCATTTCTTGAAGCCGGATCGAGGAGTTGTCGGTTCCGACGAGGAAGCCATCGAGTACGGATCGAATGACTCGAGGTAAATAGGATTAATCTGACTAAGAACTGAGCAACGGTATTCCGAGGCACTGAGTAAGCGCGGAAAAACGGAACTGAGCAACGGACGCTGCGCGTGGCCTTTATAGGCATAATGACGTCAACGTCGATACGGCGGCTGTCGAGGGACATCGACTCGGAGGACGTCGACGCGCAGCGCCCTCTAGAGAGAGAGAAAATTTTTTCCGAGGCCAGCAGAGCTGGAAGGAGATATCTAAAATGAGGAATACGTCGGAGGACACAATCCCTTCGAAAGATAAAACTGACGAGATAGTGCTCATACAGAACGAATGGATGGGCGGACAGATATTGCTAAAAGTTGATGGAAAGAGCATCGAGGAAGTAAGGCAAAGGGAAGATCAGAACAAACACGATAGGAAACATCAAGAATGAGAGAAGCGATTGAAAAAAGACGTGGCTAAAAGAAAGAGTAGACAAAGGCGAGAATAGCTGTTTAAAGATGAACAGTTGAAAAAATTGGAAAAAGCAGAAGAGCAAAGGAAGCATGATAACAGACAGAGAGCAATTGAAGAACGAGATAGATTAGAAAAGAGAGAAAAAGAAGAACAGAAATTAAGAGATAAAAGAATTCAAAGACGCAGAGATGAAGAAGTGCGTGGAGCAAACGAGAGAAGGGAGATGAAAAGAGAGGAAAGGGTTAGAGAAGAATCTAAGAAACGAAGGAAAGTTGATGAAGAAATAGAACGAAAGAGGAGACAAAGGGCACCTGATCTCGAGCGCATAGAAAAGGAATTAATGGAGCCTAATCCAGTAGCAGCATGAAAAGACCTGTAAGAATTCTTCCTAACACATGAGCCATTACCAGGACCGTCTAGATTAGATCTAGAAGATGACTATGATATAGAAGCTATGGAGAAGAAACTGATAAGGTCTACCATGAAATGAGGGCCAAAAGTGAATTAACAAATAAGGGACAAATTGATCGATTTGAAAGTGCACAGCCATAAGGCAAACAGGGAGGTTTATTTAACATAGAGCACAAAGTCTTATCTTTTGACAGGTTGAATTTGAATAGAGACGAGAAAGAGGGAAGCCACATCAGCTATAAACCAGGATATATCAGACGAAGACAGAGAAGCCTTCAGTCGGGAAAAGGGAGTCAGTGCATGCGGGCTAGAGAGGTGCTCTCCAACAGATAGAGAGGTGAGATGGGCAGATCTAGACTTACCTAAACCGAGGATGCCAGAACCACTGGCGCGGCTAGACCAGCCTAAAGGGCGGTCCATAGCGTGAGGGGGGACTCGTCACCTTATGTGAGCAGGGTAAGGTCATTACCTGGAGAAGCCTGTGCAGAACCATTGTGCCTGCTATGCACAGGCAGACGATGGGGGATGGGTGTTGCGATTTTGGTATCTTGCAATTCCCATTGTTAGAGAAAGAAGGGGTCAGACCACAGTATATACCATGGCCCCAGATGGATAAGGATAATTTAAGATGCAAACTCCCGAGTCTGACGTCGGGTGCCAGAAAATGGATCTATGAGTTAGAGAAAATGACGGGAGGAAATACACTGGCTACAGGGGACATTAAAGGTGTTCTGGCAGCTATACTTGGGGCGAGAGCTGACGACATTTGGTCGAGAGCAGGATATGCAGAGGTCACTGCTCAAAACACTGCTCATGACGGAGCGCTGTTTAACAATTGCAGAAAGCGCTTTGGGGCAGTATCCAGACATGCCTGATATGGGAGCTATAATGTCACAAAACTGCAGGAAGGGGAAGACCCGTTGATTTACATTCAGTATTTCCAAGAGCAGTGGTGTTTGAAAATGCAGGAACCATGGGGAAAATCTATACCAGTGTTTTATCATATATTATGTCAAGGGTTACCGGATAAGGTACATAGACAGCTTAAGAAGCTGGTGGGTATGGAGGTGAGAAAAAACATGGCCAGAAATCCAGCTGACCATAGCACATCATTGCCGATTGTTGCAAGAGAAAAAACAAAAGAAGGAAGAAGGGAGGAAGCTTGAGGAGGTTAAGCTAGTATAGAAAAAGCTATTGAAGTATGCTATAGAAGAACAAGTTACTTCTTACCTTGTAACGTTCTTTCGATGGGATGTTCCTCCAACGTATTCCTTATCTTTGATAATACGTTTCCAGCTTGCTGGCCTCAGAAATTTTTTCCGTAGAGGGCGCTGCGCGTCGACGTCCGCCGAGTCGATGTCCCTCGACGGCCACTGTATCAGCGCCGACGTCACCATGCCATAAACAGCTACGCGCGGCGTCCGTTGCTCAGTTCCGTTTTGTAGTATAAGAAAAGTCATGTCTGAATTGGTTATTGACCTTGAAGGAGCGTAAGCTGCAACCACAAGGGAAGTATTACTGCGAGGATGGATGGGAGGGGAGATAAGGAATGCGTCGGAGGAACATCCCATCGAAAGAACGTTAGTTGGTAAGAAGCAACTTGTTCTTCGAAGGGATTGTGTCCTCCGACGTATTCCTTATCTTTGATAGACTTCCATAGCAGTGGCATGTAATTGGAGGTGGAGTAAGAATGTCATGTATCCCTTTAGGGATGGACCGAATGTAATACGGCTTTGCCAAATCTGGTCTCTTAACTACTGGAGGAATCCAGGTTGTAAAATGTTGTGAATGTATGTGCGGATGACCATGTGGCAGCTGCACATATGTCTCTGACCGGTACCCCTCTTTGGAGGGCCGAAGAGGCTGCGATACCCCTGGTTGAATGAGCCGTAAGAGTTTGGGGTGGCTCTTTCTCTGCCAGTTTGTAACATTCCAGAATGGCCAAAATAAACCACCTGGAAATGGTTTGTTTTGTTATGGGTAATCCCAACTTGTGACATGAGTATCCTACAAACAGTTGGTCTGCTTGCCTGATCCTAGCCATTCTGCTGATGTAAAAGCTTAGAGCTCGCCTTGGGTCCAGCCTATGTAGCCTTTCTTCCTCTTTCCCCGGATGGGGAGGAGGGTAGAACGAAGGTAGGGTAATTTTCTGAGTAATATGAAATTCAGAAACCACCTTTGGGAGGAAATTAGGCTTCACATATAGGACAACTTTGTCCTTGTGGAAAATTGTATGTGGGGGTTTACAGGAGAGAGCTTGTAGCTTGCTCACCCTCCTAGCAGATGTTAGTGCTACCAATAGGACAGTTTTAAGCGTGAGAAATCTCAGCGAACAAGAGTGAAGTGGTTCGAATGGAGTGCCCATTAGAAAGTTTAAGACTAAATTTAAGTCCCATAAGGGAACTTGGAATGGTTTTGGAGGATAAACATTAGTTAATCCCTTGAGAAATTGTATCACTAGAGGTAGTTTGAAATACGATGGTTCCTCCGCAGTGCGCTTGAAGATTGAAACCGCTGCAAGATAGCCTTTACAGTGCCAACTTCAAGGCCTGAGTTTGCCAAGTAGAATAGAAACGATAACACTGTTGGTGTACCACATGAAAAAGGGTCGATATTCCCTTCTCTACACCAGCTGCAAAATTTGTTCCAATGGCAGCGGTATAAAGACGTTGTTGCTGGCATTCCGGCCGAAAGCAACACCTCCATGACCTCATCAGGGAGATCCCAATCCTTGTACCTCACCCTTTCAGAAGCCAAGCGTGAAGGTTGAGGGTTCTGATGTCTGTACTGAGAACCTGACCTCCCTTCTGCGAGAGAAGATTCTCTTTGAGTGGAAGATGGATTGGAGGGCAGATGGACATATCTAGAAGGTCCGGGTACCACGTTCTCCTGGCCCAGTCCGGGGCAATTAGGATCATGGTTTTCCGGAATCTTCTCAACCTCCTGATCATTTGAGGAATAACAGGGACTGGTGGAAACGTGTAAAGGAGTGGAAACTCCCAGTCCACTACGAACGTGTCTCCTAGAGCTCCTCTCGGGGGAAATTCCCTTGAACAGAACAGATCGCACTTCCTGTTGGTGCTTGTGGCGAACAGATCCATCTGAGGGGTTCCCCAAAGGGCTAAGATCTCTTGAAGGACCTCCTGAGCTAGCTCCCACTCGTGGGAGGATGTGTCATGATGCCTACCCCCGGAGCACCAGGCCAGGCCCAGCACCCCCGGAAGCAGGCATCAGGCCCTTTGGTAAAAGCCCAGCGGCCCCTTATAAGGGCTCTTTGGACTCAGTCCTGGCGCCTTTGGCGCCAGGCTCATGTTGGACATCAGTCCTGGCGCCATAGGCGCCAGGCTCATAAAGGGAGGTGTTTTGTGCACTTACCTGATGCAGACCATGCTGCACGCTCCAGGCCTCCCTGAGACCTGAAAGGGACTATTTTTTCATAGGGACTATTTTTTCATTCGGGCGTGGCCAGGGAAGGATACATACCTAGATGGGGAAGGATACGTACCTGGGGCTTCTTTGAAGGCTATTTAAGCCACGCCCAGACAGCAGCTCATGCTTCGCGTTGTTCTGCTTCCTGCAGCTTAACGCTCACCGTGTCTGCTCCTGCTCCTGGACTCCAGCCACGCCCGCCTCGAACCTGGAAGACCTGCAAGGAAGGAAGAGAAGAGAAAGGTGAAAACCAAGGACTATTTCAAACTTCTTACCTGCATCCGGAATCTTCTCGCCAGCATCCCTGAAGAAAGACTTCCATTTAAAAGCATTGCGTTGCTCGCTGCAGCGCCACGCTTCACTCACCTGTCCTCGAGACATCTCCCGGCTCCATTGCGGCTGTCAGCATCGGACGCCACATCTCTGCACCTAGGGGAGAGAGGAAGAAACAAAAGGTGAGCAGAAGGAACACAGAAGGAAAGCCTGATTAACAGCCAAAATACTTACCGGCTTTTCTTCCACATTTCGGGTCGGCGCCGCCCCGTTGGCAGGTACCGTACCCCGGCCCCTATGGGGAAAGGACAAGAGATATTTCTGGGGAATGATAAGGACATTTAGAGGGATCGCCCTCATCACTACTCACCTCGGCAGTTTAACCCCTCGACGCATCGCCTCCATTCTGCACCTGAAATAAAGGACAGATCACAGGTTAGAAAGACAACATAAAGGGAGCCTCACTTGAACTTTGAACTTTCATACTTACGGCACATAGCTCAGGAAAGTCAAGTGGATTTTGCCAGCGCCATTCTGAAAACCTGTGAAGTAACTGGACGAACACGCGCCCCTGCACCAGAAGCAGGATGGAGAGTTCATCCTTCCAAACCATAAGGTGAGCTTAAACCGGGGTTTGGAGGAAGTTAGAGAGGAACGAAGGGGGAAAGGGGGGAGCTAGCACACTATTCTGCAGACTGTTGATCCCCTTTCTCATCTGCAGAAGGATATTCCTACGGGCCAGGCAAGCACGATTTGGAGGTCCTGTCCAATCGGTGTTCCGGGTCCTGCGCATCACGCTAGAAGAGGCCACAGCAATCCAGACTAGACTAGCGCCCCCGTGGGAACCATGTGAGCGTTACAGACTGTGCTCTGCCTGCTCAG
Source organism: Ambystoma mexicanum (assembly GCF_040938575.1). Taxonomy (NCBI): domain Eukaryota; kingdom Metazoa; phylum Chordata; class Amphibia; order Caudata; family Ambystomatidae; genus Ambystoma; species Ambystoma mexicanum. Next base: position 219,498,857 of record NC_090940.1, read on the forward strand.
AGCGTCCGCTGTCAAGTTCTTCTCTCCGGCTAGGTGGACTGCCGATAGAGAGATTCCTTCCTGAATTGCCCAAAGCCAGAGCTGCATTGCCTCTCTGCACAGTGGCAGTGACCCTACGCCTCCTCTTTAGTTGAGGTAGTGCATGGCCACCGTGTTGTCCATCATTATCAGGACATTTCTCCCCTGTACTGATGGCAAGAAAGCTTTCAGCGCTAGTCTGATCGCTCTCAGCTCCAATAGGTTGATGTGTAGTCTGGACTCCGATTGAGACCAACGACCGCTGATGGTCAAGTCGTTGGCATGGGCACCCCACCCCGTGAGTGAGGCGTCTGTGACTACTGTTATCTCCGGCCATGGTTGCCAAAACAGTTCTCCTTTCAAGATGTTCTCTGGATAGGCCCACTATTGAAGGTCGCGGGCTACCTTGTCCGGAATCCGGAGGAGATCTGTCATTTTCCCTGAGAATTGCGACCACCGAGTTCTCAGTGCCCACTGAAGAGATCTCATTCTCAGGCGAGCCTCTGGCACAAGGAAGATGCAGGATGCCATGAGGCCTAGCAACCTCAAAAAGTCGAAGGCTGGGAGACGTTGGGCATTTTGAAACTTGTTGACCATCTGCAGACTATCTTGAGCCCTCACCTCTGGTGGCGAGGTTTTCCCAGGGAAGTGTCCAGGACCGCTCCAATGAACTGGAGTCTCTGTGATGGCATCATCTGTGACTTCTTTAAATTGAGGGAGAAGCCCAGTTTGTGAAGGAAGTGGCAGACATAATCTAGCTGGATCTGAGCTTGTTCTGAAGATACAGCCCTGATCAGCCAATCATCCAGGTAGGGGTAGACGTGGATCCCTTCTCTCCTTAGACTCGCAGCCACTACCGACATTAGCTTGGTGAAGACCCTCGGGGCGGAGGTCAGCCCAAATGGCAGAACTCGAAATTGATAATGAGAGTCGCCAATTGGGAACCTCAGGTATTTTCTGTGTTTGAGATGGATTGGCACATGGAAATAAGCATCCTGAAGGTCCAGAGATACCAGCCAGTCCTGGAGCTGGAGGGCCTGAAGGATCTGAGAGAGAGTTACTATCTTGAACTTGTCCTTCATGAGGAACTTGTTCAATTCTCGTAAGTCCAGGATGGGTCTCAGTCCTCTGTCCTTCTTTGGTATGAGAAAGTAGGGGGGGAGTACCAGCCCTTGTTCCTGTCCGCTACAGGTACCGGTTCTATGGCACCTTTCTCTAGCAGTTCTATAATTTCCTGCAAGAGGAGCGGATCTGGAACTTTTAGAGAGCTGTTCCCCGGTGTATGACTCTGAGGAATGTGTAGAAAGGGTAGGCAGTAACCCTGGGCAACTGTCTCCAATGCCCAAGCATCTGACGTAATAGCCTTCCATTCCGTCAGATGGTGAGTTAACCTGTGTGGAAAGACCTCAGAGTGGTTTGGGGGCGGCTGATGCAGATGCCGAGGGTAAAGAGGCACCTGCTGCTGCTGCGGCCTTAGTACTTTTGACCCGTCCACCTCGGGTAGATCTCCTTTGGCCTCTTTGAGCCGGCTGTCCTCTGCCTTTCCCGAATGCGGAATAATAGCGAAAGGACTTTCCTGTCCCAAAGGTTCCTGAGGGGCGAAAAGGAGTTTGGCGGATAGCAGCTCCTAAAGATTTTGCTGCTGCTTTAGATGTCTGCAACTTTTCCAGACTGTCATCAGCCTTTTTTCCGAATAATGAAGAGCCGTCAAAGGGCATATTCAAAAGTCTGGCCTGTACATCTGGAGCGAAGCCAGACTTTCGCAACCACGCATGCCTGCGGATTGTTGTACTTGCCGCCATGGCCCTGCTGATACTATCAGAGGAATCAATGCCAGTTTGAAGTGACTCGCACATGGCATCTTTGCCATCTTTAATAATGTTAAGGAAGGCTTCCTTTTCCTCTCCTTCAGGTATGCAGTCAGCCGCTGATGAAGCACACTCCCACAATGTGTGACTGAACCTGGCGAGCGTACAGGTGGCGTTGATGGACTTCAACGCCATACTACAAGCAGAGAAGACTTTCTTTGCCATAGAATCTTACCTCTTGTCATCTCTATCCTGTGGGACAGTAGGGTAAGCGGTGCTGCTGCTTGATGAAGTTGCCGCTTGGACCACCAGGCTCTCTGGAGTCGGGTGTTTCGATAAGTATTCAGGGTCAGCTGCAGCTACCCTATACTTGGCTGATAATCTTTTATTGACAGCATGGATAACTTCAGGAGTTTCCCAATTAGATGCAATCTTTCTTTGTAAGGCTGCATGGAAGGGGACCACAGGATCCTCCTGTGGACCTTTGTCTAATATGTCTGTCAGGTCATCCTATTGAAAAACAGGCGAAGACGCAGACCAACCCATAAATTCAATAATTCTTGCCATCACGGTTCTATAGGCAGACCCTCCAGCTTATAGCGATTTTGCGATCCCGCAAAATGCTGCGAAAGCGGCCGTTTTGCGCAAAAACAGCATCTTAAAAAAAATAATATTTTTTTTTACATTTTATTTAAAGTAATCTGCAAAAATTACTGTTTTGAAAAAAATAATACTCAGGGTGCCAGGTTCTCCATTTTTTTTACACAAGAAATGTGCTAACACATCTCATCACTTGAGCCCCAAAAAAGTGCTGCCCAATCCACAAGGGACACATGAATGGGCACATTTTATATGCGCACCCATTCAGATGGCCTTTTTCATCTCCTTGGTCAAATAAAGTGGCGTTTCTGTCAATTTAAAAGCGCATCCCTCATTTCCAAGCAAGATGCACTTTTAAATGTGCAGAAATTGTAGGCAACCCTACGCGCACGGGATGTGGGGCTGCCACTAGATGACAGGATCTTTCCTGACCCTGTCATGCATATCTTTTAAGGTAAGAACCGCTGCTGTGTCGCTTGCATTTCTGTTCCTCAAACAGGATAAAAAAGCATTTTTTGGGTCGCATTTTACAGCGGCGGGCACCTGGAGGGCCTGTCCCTGTGAAAGGCGCTGGGAGCTTGCAGAACACTGTCGGGAGAGCGATTCTATTCAAAGTACTGCCCATTTTGATGACAAAAATCTAACTAATGTTACAATTTGACCTATTTCGTCCAGTACTATTCGATCGATTTTTATAAATACTGAACATGTGTTGCGGGGGTGTCACCCGCTCCCCATGTTCAGTATTTTTGGTCTAGGGTGGTTGCAGAAGTGTTTTCCCCTTTTTTCCCAAAATTGGAGGCAGGGACAGAAAAAAAAGAAAATAACGAAAAAGGGACCCTGCAGAGTCAGATCTGACCTGCGTTAGAGGGACGGATCTGGCACCGCAGGGTTGGAGGGGAAGTGGCAGCGACCAAGCAGTTAAGTAGGGCAGGGGGTGGGGTGGTGGTGAAAGGTACATTTTGGGTTGTTTGGCTGAAGTGCAAATTAATTTGCAGCAATTCCAGAACACCATTCAAGGCAGCTGGCCAGCGCACAATTTGCGCTACAGCTCAAGCCTGTGGAAATGCGCCGGTCACCTTTGAGAATAATGTGACCTGCTCATTTCCAAAAATGGGTTGTCTAAAAATAGCATATCCTCCGTTCTTTTTTTTAAATGCCCCATTATTTGAGGAACTGGGTCAAAATCTACATTTAAATGTTTTTTTTTTAATGGTTACACTATGAGAGAGAGGGAGAGTGATGGGTGAGATGTGCAGTGATAGGCAAGAAAGCAGAGGGAGAGCAGTGGGTCAGAGGAGAAAGTGCTGCACAAGAGAGCAGCGGAAGCAGTGATGCGGTGGGCCAGAATTCTGAGAGCGAGCAGAGCTACAGAAAGTAGAGGGAGCGTGTGGTCAGTGAGCCAGAAAGCAGAGAGGAAGCGGTTGGCCAGAAAGAGGCAGTGAGCTGCAGATTGGGAAAAAGGATGAGGGAAGAGTGCGATAGAATGGGAGAAAGGATGCAAGATGCAGAAGCAGCACAAAAGAATGAAGGACTGTATATTGCGGGAGGAATTGTAGAGTGTAAAGGTTTGAGTTGGGAGTATGATTTGGAGTGTGGCAGTGGCTGGGCAGTGCAAATTGTGACTTGACAGTGTGACATAGCACGTGAGTATTTGTATGACAGAGTGAGAGGTTAAGGAATGTAAGCTGTTATGGAGAGTTGGTGAGATGTGTGTTGGTGAGAGAGGTGTGTGGGTGTTTGGGGGATTGGAGAGCATAGAAGGGGAATATTTTTAGCATTACAATTGATAATGATCAATTTAGTTAATACTATTAAATAGGCATGAACATTAGACCAGAAATGTAGCCAAATCAAACACTGTTCTGCCAAGCCAGAGACATCTGGGACTCTTCCTATTAATTAATACAAAAGATACATAATAATGATACCCTGGCTCTCTTGTAGCCTTGCACTCTGCCTATTTCCTGCAAGGTGGCAATCTTACACCCTCCAGTTAATACAAAATGTCCCTCAAAAATGCCGCAATAAATAAAGGTTTGTGCCGCAAAATTTGCCATTTCATGCCGCAAGATTTGCCATTTCATGCCGCAAAATTTGCCATTTCATGCCGCAAAATCCTGGAAGGTCTGTATAGGGTGTTTCGGCATGTTCCCCTGGGTCTGGCTTAACAAAATCCACTTCTGGGGAAGTGTCCAGCCCACTTGCCTCATGTAGGTCTTTCAACCTTCTTTCCTCAGAGGTGAAATCCTCTGAAACAGGTAGTGTGGTCCTCTGCAACCGGAAGGTTCCCTGGTCAGAATCTTCCCCTTCTTCATAAATTGAAGATAATCCAGGGTACTCTGACCTCTGAAATGGTATAAAACCCATTTCTAAGGCAGAAGGAGCCAAACTCGTCATTATTGGGCGAGAAAACGTCAATGTTGTCGACGCGATGTGACAGGCTTCGAAGGCGCCGAGAACGTTGTCGAGAAAACTGGAAGAGGCCTCTAAGAATTCGAGAGGATCGGGATCCTACTCGAGGATGTCGACGATGGTCTCGGCATTGTGCCGGAGGCGCTTGGAATCACTGTTGGCTGTGGAGTAGCGTGGTCTTCTCTTTCATTGGCATCGATGTCGGCGTCGAGTCGATCGACCGATGCGTCGAAGAACCCTTCGACAACGGCATCGATGGCGCCGATCCATGCGTCGAAGGGATCTTCGACGACAGCGTCAAAGACGGTGCCTTCTTACCCGATGGCCCGTGGTGCTCTCGGGTGGAATGTTTCACCGCGTGCTGCGACTCGCGGCTTTTTGATTTTTGGGGTTTTTCACCCGGGGTATCACCCTCAGCTGTCTTCGAGGGCGTTGAGGCCGCTTTCTCGAAGACGCTTAACATTTTCTTCCTGAATTCCTCCCACTCAGCCTGAGAGCTGTGTTTTGTGGGGCAGGAGACCCTTTCTGGGGAAACAGAAGACGACGAGGAAGGGGATCTTCGACATCTCTTCTTTGAGTGTCTTGATCGACGAATGGTGGGAGCTACTTCGAGATCTAGAATGGGAATGTTTTCGACGGTGAGGAGACGAATGCCTCGACTCACCCGAAGAAACTTTTGAGGAGGTTTTGACTGACTTACCTCTCTCGAGCTTCCCCTAGCGCTCCTTCAAGGCTTTCGCCGTCATGTACATGCAGTCTTCACACTCCGAACAATGGTGCTCGGCTCCCAAGCACCACAAGCAGATCCTGTGTGGATCTGTTATCGCCATTTTTTTACCGCAGTCTCGACATTTTTTAAGGCCAGATCGCGGCGTTGTCGGTTCCGATGAAGATGCCATTGAGGACGAGTTGGTATATTCGAGTAGATGTAGAAGGTTTATCTGACTGAACTGAGCAACAATGTTCTGAAGCGTGGAAAAACGGAACTGAACAACGGACGCCGCGCGTGGCTATTTATGGGCATGGTGACGTCCGCGCCGATACGGTGGCCGTCGAGGGACATCGACTCGGCGGACGTCGACGCGCAGCGCCCTCTACAGAAAAAATTTCCGAGGCCAGCAAGCTGGAAACGTATTATCAAAGATAAGGAATACGTCGGAGGACACAATCCCTTCGAAGGGGCAATGTTGAATAGTGGAGAAGGGCCAGGGTCACAGCAAGCAACAAGTATGCCACAGTTGAATAACCAACGGCAGTTTGATCAAGGAGCGAATGAATTTACACCCTGAGGAAGGGGAACCTTCTGCGGAAGAGGAGGTTTTCAGAATAATCAGGGAAACTTACATAATAACCAGGGTGGGTTTCAACCTATGCAGAACGATAATCAGGGCATGCAGGGAGGGCAGATTTGAAGGACATGGACATGTTGGACATGTGGAATGACATGACACATAGCAAGAACATGCATAAACCAAGGGTATGTGCAGAATGGGCAAATCTCAAGAGGGGCGAACACTTTTCCGCCTGCCCATAGCTCACGGAATAGAGATGGATTTGCCCAAGATCAAACAGTGTATTGTATCAGACACAAGCGCTATTGGGTCCGCCACAGGGGCAGTCACAGCATGCGCCCATGCAGGTACAGCAGAGAGCAAACACAGGACAGTTATTGACTCCTATGATAGGGGGCATCACGATCGAGGGAAGGAATCCTTTTTCGGGCACAGGAATAAGCATGTCACCACAATAGGACAGCTCACTGGGTGACTTGATGTGTTCAGTACTATCTGTAATGCCTAATCCTCAAGAGGAACCGAGGGTTGATGTCACAAGAGGAGGCAAATCTTTTTCCTTTTTAGTAGACACAGGTGCAACTCGCTCATGTAAACGAGAAGGAACATTTCTAATGTCATGAAATGCCATGATGCTCAAGGTTTCATAGGAGCAACAAGTAGAGTTTCTTTTACTGAGAAATTACCAGTCTCTGTAGGAGAATGTGATATGTCTGTTCCATTGTTGTATTCAAAGCAGACAATAGTTAATATACTGGGTCGAGTTTTAATGATGAAGTTGAATATGACGATTTCTGTAACTGATGAAGGCATAGTGTGTTCTACACCAGTGATAATGCTTTAAATGTAAATTAATTTATCATGGCATTTGCAGGGCAATTAGCCATACACGGAGTACCGTCAGAGCCAGAAGTCTTTCATTATGGAGTGCGCATTCTGTTCGCATGGCTGCCTGGTTTACTGAGTAAAATTGTGGGAACACCTAATGAATTTTTATTCAGGCCAAGAATTCCCCATGGACAAAGGGGGGGGATGAAATGTTCCCTTAAAACTGCAGGCAGCTGCAGTACAAGGAGAATTGGCCGTGCTTGAAGGATTCAATGGCAATGGTGGAAGGTGGAGCACAGTGATTGCTATTGGGGAGGGTTATAGATTGACTGATGTCACTGATGAGGACCTATTTAAGGATGACCCATCTGATGACGAGGTAGTGTTTGAAATGAGCATTACATATTGAATTAGAGCAGATAAACGCGAGGTTCCACAGAAAATTATAATAGTGCGGCATCGTCCCACATTCTTTGATGAAGATATGGCAAAAGTGCCAGTCTCTTTATGGACTACAGGCCCTCATGACATAGGCCTATTGAAGGGGGTTGGAGAAGTCAAGATTAAATTGAAGCCAGGGGCAATTTTACCTCGGGTACGACAGTATCCCATGTCTCAAGAGGCAGACAAGGGTATTTTTAAGACGATATCCGCCATGATGGATCAAGACATTCCAGACACGTCAGTCACCATGCAATATCGCAGTGTACCCTATCAAAAAATCAAGGGGGGGGTTGTGGCGTTTAATCCAAGATATGCACCTGATTAACCAGATTGTAGAAGCTGAGTTCCCTCTAGTTCCTAACCCGGCAATGATATTGTGTAGTATCCCTGTTGAGGTATGATATTTCACGGTGATTGACTTGAAAAACGCATTTTTCTCAATCCCGTTGCATAAAGATTCTCAAGATCTGACGTCATTTACGTTCAGACAGACTAAGTTAAAAAGCACGAGATTACCTCAAGCGTATTGTGAGTCACCATCGATTTTCAATAGAGTACTGCAGATGGACTCAAGCAATATTGATTTGCCAAGTGTTGTGTTGCAATACGTAGATGACATTCTGGTCTGCAGCACATCAGAAGAAGAGTGCAGATGTAACTCAGAAGACGTGCAGACGTGTGCATGCCTGTATATTATCCAATTTGGACAATAGTGAATATACCCTAATTAAATTGGGTTCAGCTGATAATTATTCTAGCACAGAAAGGATATAAAGTGGACAAAGAGAAATTGCAATATTGCCAAAAAGAGGTGTTATACATAGGTCAGTTAATTTCTCATGAGGGAAAGAAAATCACACCTGAAAGGGCTGAGGCAATTTTGAAAACTGCAAAACTGCACACGATATAGCACATGCTTAAATTTTTGGGACTGTGCAATTATGTGAGGGCATGGATATTTGACTACAGTCCATATACAAGGCCATTGTTGCAGGCCCTGAAAAAGGCTCATGTAAGCCAAGAAAAGATTGAATGGACTGAGGAAATGGAAGAAGGGTTTGATGAGTTAGAAAAGGCTATTTGCATGGCTCCAGTTCTAGGGATACCTAATTATTCTGAGAAATTCTTTTTATTCTTGCACACGAATGGAACAGTAATGATGGCAGTACTCGTGCAGAGAACCACATAGGGGTACAAGCCTTTAGCATATTACAGTTGGGTTTTGGACCCAGTAATGAGTGGTCACTTCCCTTGCGAACAATCGCTGGCAGCCGCTGTGTTCGCTATTGAAAAGTCTGCCAGCATAGTAATGGGGTGTTCCATGACGTTTTGTCGAGCATACATTATTTGCGATTTTAGAGAAGCCTAAGGGTACACTGACATCTCAAAGAGCTTCTGCAGTGGTAATATTGAATCCAGCGATAAAAAATAGTCAGAAGTCTTTCATTATGGGGTGCGCATTCTGTTAACATGGCTGCCTGGTTTACTGAGTAAAATTGTGAGAATACCTGATGAAGTTTTATTCAGGCCAAGAATTCCCATGGACGAAGAGGGGGGATGAAATGTTCCCTTAGAGCTGCAGGCAGCTGTAGTACGAGGGGAATTGGCCATGCTTGAAGGATTCGATGACAATGGTGGAAGGTGGAGCACAGTGATTGCTATTGGGGAGGGTTATAGATTGACTGACGTCACTGATGAGGACCTATTTAAAGATGACCCATCTGATGACAAGGTAGTGTTTGAAATGAGCATTACCTATTGGGTTAGAGCAGATAAACGCGAGGTTCCACAGAAAATTATAATAGTGCGGCATCGTCCCACATTCGTTGATGAAGATATGGCACAAGTGCCAGTCTCTTTATGGACTACAGGCCCTTATGACATAGGCCTATTGAAGGGGGTTGGAGAAGTCAAGATTAAATTGAAGCCAGGGGCAATTTTACCTCGAGTACGACAGTATCCCATGTCTCAAGAGGCAGACGAGAGTATTTTTAAGACGATATCCGCCATGATGGATCAAGACATTCCAGACACGTCAGACACCATGCAATATCGCAGTGTACCCTATCAAAAAATCAAAGCGGTGGTTGTGGCGTTTAATTCAAGATATGCGCCTGATTAACCAGATTGTAGAAGCTGAGTTCCCTCTAGTTCCTAACTCGGCGACAATATTGTGTAGTATCCCTGTTGAGGTATGATATTTCACGGTGATTGACTTGAAAAACGCATTTTTCTCAATCCTGTTGCATAAAGATTCTCAAGATCTGACATCATTTACGTTCAGACAGACTAAGTTAAAAAACAGGAGATTACCTCAAGGGTATTGTGAGTCACCATCGATTTTCAATAGAGTAGTGCAGATGGACTCAAGCAATATTGATTTGCCAAGTGTTGTGTTGCAATACGTAGATGACATTCTGGTCTGCAGCACATCAGAAGAAGAGTGCAGACATAACTCAGTTCAGCTGATAATTATTCTAGCACAGACAGGATATAAAGTGGACAAAGAGAAATTGCAATATTGCCAAAAATAGGTGTTATACATAGGTCAGTTAATTTCTCATGAGGGAAAGAAAATCATACCTGAAAGGGCTGAGGAAATTTTGAAAACTGCAAAACTGCACACGAATAGCACATGCTTCAATTTATGGGACTGTGCAATTATGTGAGGGCATGGATATTTGACTACAGTCCATATACAAGGCCATTGTTGCAGGCCCTGAAAAAGGCTCATGTAAGCCAAGAAAAGATTGAATGGACTGAGGAAATGGAAGAAGGGTTTGATGAGTTGGAAAAGGCTATTTGCATGGCTCCAGTTCTAGGGATACCTAATTATTCTGAGGAATTCTTTTTATTCTTGCACACAAATGGAACAGTAATGACGGCAGTAATCACGCAGAGAACCACGTAGTTGTACAAGCCTTTAGCATATTACAGTTGGGTTTTGGACCCAGTAATGAGGGGTCACTTCCCTTGCGAACAATCGCTGGCAGCACCCGCATTCACTATTGAAAAGTCTGCCAGCATAGTAATGGGGTGTTCCATGACGATGTTTGTCGAGCATACATTATTTGCGGTTTTAGAGAAACCTAAGGGTACAATGGCATCTCAAAGAGCTTCTGCAGTGGTAATATCAAATCCAGCAATCAAAATAGTCAGATGTAAAACAGTGAACCCTGCCACGTTCATAGCTGAATCACTGGCAGAGGATGAGCATGCACATGAATGCTCAAACTATGACGAATTCTATGACGAGATTCCAAGGGTAAAAGAAAATGCTTTGGCAGCTGGGGAGAGTCTCTTTATTAATGGTTTGTCGAAAATCAATCAAATCTGATGGACAGAGATATTCAGGTGCTGCTGTAGTGAGGGACATGGCTAATGGGGAATTCAAAGTTATGACGAGTGCACGACTACCGTCTCACTTTTCAGCACAGGCTGCAGAATTAGTGGCACTAATTGTCACGCTCGAGAATTATGCAGACCAGGACGTAAACGTGTACAGTGACTCCGCCTACATGACGCTGACGATACACGCAGGGCTAACACGTTGGAAAAGGAGGGGTTACCTCTGAGCGGACAGCACTCCAGTGCAGCATGCCGCTTGATTGGACAGGCTCATTAAGGCACTACAACTCCCAGTAGCCATCGCGATTGTCAAGTGCGCAGCAAACACTAAGAGAGCAGAGTTTATCTCACGTGGAAATCAAGAAGCAGAAGAGGAAGCCAAACGGGTTGCATATTCAAAAGATATGAGTTTTGATACACTTGATGTAAATGAAAGAATTGTGCTGATGATGATTATAAATGAAAGCTTTAATAATCTGTCAAAGACAGTTCATGGAAATTCAAGGAGAAGCACCACAAGATGAGAAGAATCTGTGGACATGGAGGGGGTTATTTATCCCCTTCCGAGCCACTATGGTGACAGGAAAGCTCTGGTAAGCCGGTGATGCCTGTAGCCTTATTAGGATGGCGTTGGAACAGCTACATTACCCTGCGCACGTCACCAGAGAAAGCCTTGCAGCAATTATTGTGGAGGAATGGTTTGTACCGAATTTATTAGAACACGTCACATTTTATGTAGTAAATTGCATCGTACATCAAAAGTTTACTGCTGGGCACACGCTGCGAACAGTCAGAGGGGTTATCCCTCGACCAAATGGTACATTTCAGCATTTACATATTCACTATGTTGATATGCTGCAGATCTGTAACAGTTACAGATATATGATATTGGTGGTGTGCCCTTTCTCAAGGTGCATCAAGGCTGGTCTGTGCACACATCCAGTTGCCACTTGCGCTGCAAACGTTTTAGTTCGAGAAATATTTCCCAGATAGGTAATTTGTGAGGTATTAAGATCAGATAATGGCCCACATTTTATGAATTAAGTATTCGAGCAAATTAGCTTATTGCTCAATATAAAGCATATATTTTCTTCAGGTTATCACCCGCAAGCAAATGGACTCTGCGAGAGGCTCAACGGCTTGCTTAAAAGAAGGTTAGCCAAGCTTAAATTAACGTTGAAAAAGGGATGGTTGCATTGCCTGCCTCTTGCATTATATGCGTTGAGGAATCAAACAGGCTCTGACTATCATTTTACACCCCATGAACTAGTAACGGGGAGGCGAATGATAACGCCTCTCACTCCTCCATCGAGGACTAGAAGTGATGCCCAGACAACAGCAGAATTGTTAGGAGAGGAGTTACATGCATACTTAACATGTATGACTACAAGTGTCTCTGTCATTTCAGACCAACTCAACTGGACGGGGTGCCGGTCTCAGAACATAGATCAAGACCATACAGCAACCGGATCACCAGAACTTTTATTGCCTAAATTATTCCCTGGAGATCGAGTCCTGATCAAGAACTTTGTTTGCAAATGGCATCAACCCCGGTTTGACGGTCCTTTTGTCATAGAGGATGTTACTCCATATGCAGTGAAGGTGCAAGGGAGATGCGCTTGGATATTCCATGGTGACGTAAATATCTACAGCAGCAAGACCACTGCACCCCAACCCAATTAGGAAGCAAGCAGTGGAGAAGAAGTTCAGCATGTGCAAACTAGATCGATGACGAGGAAGAAGGACGCAGAGACTGTCCAGTAGACAGAAAAAGAGTTCATTGGATTGTCATTCGTTCGAGACCATCTTTGCAGCTGCTAAACAGAGAGTGGAAAAAGCTATTGTTCTTGTGTCACAGAAGTGTGCTGATTGGAGACTTTTGGAATGGAATGAAGAATGCCAAAATTGAACTTGTGTATCAGCAATTGGAAGAGTAAGCAATATCCTGATTCTCTCCTCACTGAGTTTCTCTTTGGAGGTGCCCATGGTGGTGCCTAATGGCAACGTTCATCGGAACATTTTTGCTGTTTTCCTCTTCATTCCTTGTGCTTATCCTGCACTGGTTGGGAGAACTACTGACATACACATTTTCCTGCAAGATCCTAAAAATGGTCCAATCATGAGGAGATTGCTCACAGCTATAATCAAGCACATCTTACAGCTTACTCAGTATCATATGGAAAGTACTGATGCCCCTATCTGATGACAACACTCATAGACTAGTTGGAATGGTCTTTTATTTCCTTATTGAAGAAGACCAGCATCTTGTTGGAAGGCAAACTGACGTTTGAACATTTCTGAGGGATCCTAGGAATCAAGCTGCAATCAATCAATTGCTACTTGATATCATCGAGCAAGTCCATTTGTTCTCTGAAGCAATGCAGTAAGCTTTCTGATGGTGTTGACAAACAAGGACATTCAAAACGTATTAACTTTGCTCTTCTATTACTCATTGGAAGTTCATCGACATTTGGTTTGGCGCACAGACAACTCTTTTGTGTTAATCAGGAATCCTGTTAATCGTCCTGCAATCAGTCAGCAGCTTGTGAGATTACCCAAATAAAATACCTGAGGTTTATGTGATTACCGAATAAAATTGGATTTTTCCTTCCTTAAAAATAAAAGTAGAAAATGGGTAACATTGATTGTAACAACAATGTGGCAAACAACGAGAGACCACCACAACGTGCAAGAGGCTATTGCTGTATCCGTTGGATTTACTGGTATATCATATATACATGCATCATGTTTATTATCATTCTGATTTCTCTCACAGTACGCACCTATGCAGCAGGAGGGTACAGAAGTGGCAAGTGTAAGACTACTGAGACCTTATGTGATTGTTCCTACTCCAGTGGTACATAAGAAAGTGCCTAGTACTGGGACAGAAAATTCCAAGCTTGCATTTGGAGGGAGGACAGCTTTGCAGGTTTTTCATGATAGTTGGTTACCCTCTTATTAGGCCAGAGGAAAGACACATTTTGTGACTGATTCTACACCAGCAGCACATGTAATGACACCAGTTCCACTGACAAATGTCTCCATGATTCCCCCAGAGAAGAAAGTATGCTGACATACTTCATGAGATGATTATAAGAGCTTATGAGGCAAGACAGGGACCTAAAAGAGGTATAAGAGAAGATGATCATGATTTGAATGATTATCTAGACAGTACAGCACATTTGGGGAATAACATGTGGTATCAGCATATGAAAGAGGTAGGCAAGCGAACATCTGAGGAGGAATGCTATATATGTGCACTCCTGCCCTACAATATGGGGAAGTCTAAGATATTCACAGCTATTGAAATAAATGTTCAAACAGTACATTTCCTATCTCACATCGGACTGTGCCGAACAAGGGGTCAATTTATGGGTCAAACAGCCTATCTAGCATGGGCAACAGAATGGGCAGATCCAGACGAAGATGATTATGTGCAAGATTCAAAGACATGAGCAAGAATGCACACCAAGAATCACGTGATATGATACGAACAGCCTGGAGTGAAAAGAGCTGGAATCAGATGGGAAATAAACAGAAGACTTGAGAGTCCAGGAAAATCTGCAGAAGAAATTCGAAGATGGAAGAACAGAAGCCAAATGCAGATTTGGGGATCAGTGCTTTCTCCAGATGGATAGGAAGAAGAGCAGTTATCTGCAGAGCCTGGGTAGTGATTGGATTCTATAAACCGACGATTGACATTTTACAGAATGGATGTAAACCTCTATGGCCGAAACTTGCTAAACTACTGACATGGCTCGAAGATAAAGGAGGACCCCTGCAGATAGTACCTCTGGAAAATGCAAAGCTGTGTTTCAGGAATAATGGCACGAGAAAACATGGAGAAAATCAGAATTGTGGTCAAATCTTTGATGGGCCAGGAATGAGCCTTGGGACAGCAGTGATAATGGATCACTACTGGGCCTGTGGATCTAGAGCTTATATGAAGCTGCCCAAAGATTGGGGAGGACTAGGTTCTATAGTAAACGTCCATGTTCCAGTGTTGGTGATTCCTAAAAGTTACCTGGATATTGGCGAATTTCCCAAAGCAGATGCTCACCTGAGAAGAGATCTGCTGAGCTCCTGAGTCGAATGAAGAGAGAGAACTATTTCTCAGCTAAATCGGTAGAAGCCTTTGATTCCATTCCGTATGAACACAGATTGTTTAGTAAGACTTCATCGATATTTACGATAATCTTCATACCCAGAATTCCAGACAGAGGCAAACACGAAGTGGCTACAGATAACCAGATGGGAATCGGTGCAGACAATCAACACTGCCATAAAGGGATTTAATGCTTTCAAGGAAGAGCTGAGAGCCATACAACTGATGACTCTTCAGAATAGATACCTCCTGGACATGATCACAGGTATGGATGGAGATGTTTGTGCCAAAATCTGAGAATCATGTTGCACATTCATACCTTCTCACGACGATGAGAATGGCACCTTAACAGAAGCTATAGAGATGCTGACAAAGGTACAGGGCCTGATGATAGTTGGTTTGGATCACTCTTTTCATGGGTCCCACAATGGATGGCAGACATATTCAAGTTCCTTGGTGCCCTGATAATGATGCTAATGCTTGGGTTCTGTGTGATTAGGATAATAATCTCACGGTGCAAGAAAACTGCAAAGAAGGTTGTCGGAATGAAGATCATGATTGATGTCGAATCAGGATGGAAAACCAAAGAGCTGACAGATGAAGAAATCAGAGACTATATGAAGGCCAGCATTCAAGCATCTGAGGGAACGAAATTCCTGTATACAAAAAACCACAAGAAGTATATGGGGAAATGGATCTACTGCAGTCCAAGTAGACAATGCATGCTTATTTGGTTTGGAGTAAGGACAAGCATGTGAAATCAGCAGGATGCCTGAAGGGAGGCATACATATATATATCCCAAAGAAGCCTTTCAGACAAGGATGTCTAGATGTGAACACTGGTGAGGGAGTGGTCGATGAATCGCCCAGAGGGGGGAGTGTAAAGGTGGAGTCAAGTACCCCCACCCAAAGCTCCTCTCCCATGTTGCCTATATATTGGGAGCCAGAGTGTGAGACATGTGCAGTACCCATAAGGATACCTTTACCAAAGAGAATCCTAGAAGCAAGGTTCCCATTGAGAAAGCCGTACATGTACACACAACAATATGATGGTCATTTGAATGAAATCCCAGAGGAAAAGGGAAAGACGAGCGAAAGTGCAGATTGGTGATGTCATACAGTGATGAGCTGAAGTACTCATAAAAGGAGATTAAAGAATATAAGCATTCTATAGAAGAAAAAGTGGAGGTGTTAAAGATGAGCAATATTTCGGGCTCAAGATGAAGAGGCTCATGCTAAAGAAAATAATGAAGATATCAAGTCATTTTACAAGTGTACAGAGATTCCAGCGATGCACCAACGTATTTGTATAGGAATAAATGGACTACAGATATTCCATAATGCATTTTAGCAGAGCTGGACAACATGAACGGAAAGGGTTTTCCAGCGTATCGCAATAAGAAATCGAAAACTTAACCATGGAGGTGAATCAAAGAAGGGCTTGGTTGGCCTAACACCAAGAAGTCAAGGCCACCACGAGTCAAGATGTTCTTACAGAAGTTACAATTAACGTGTGAAAAGAACAAACTCCTACTGAAGTGATGTGGAGAACGTCAGAGGTTCTTCATTTAATAGGGTTTAATACAGCAAAATATTCTGAAATCATGGTTTGCAGTCACGTGGATGGATGGAAATAGACACTGGACAGAGCTGAATAGAAACTGGGACAGGCACAGAGAACAAACTCAAGGATGAGCTTCAAAGGGCTTATTGACTGGCAGACAACAGAGTGATGATGGATAGTGAGGCTAATTGGTGGGAAGCTATGGTTATGACCAACCCGCCAAGCACCTGGGTGCCAGCCTGCGTGCTGCTTACGCATGTGAAATATTACAGAGGGGTACAAGATTGCCAACCAATTATAGAGGGACACGTAAAAGCTCTATAGTTTGTATAACCAATGGGACGTTGTGTATTTGATGACGATCATGATGACCTGCACTAGAGGACGGTTTCGTTGTCCATACCTCATCACCGTTCTTAACTAGTATGGAACGTATACCTAGATGTTCCCTGTAAGCCTATCATCATTCCAAGTAGGGTTTTGTAGTTTTCCACGCAGGCAGACGTCAATGGTGATGAGTTTTTAGTATAAGAATGTTGTTTTTTCAGAAATGCTTTGAGAGATTGCTATGGGACGTCGGATAACGTCCGTTGTGCTCCCTGTTTTAGATCATTGATATTAAAACAGTTGAACTTTGCCAACTTTCTGAGTCCGTTTTTATTATTGATGTTTGCGTATATTCTGCATCACCATCCATATAAGTATTGCTACCTTGTCTTAAAGGGCTGGGTGCTCCGGTTATTTTGGCTAAGCGAAGGGGAGCCACAAAATTAAAAGCTTGATTAATAGCTGAACTAAAGGAAAATGTAAACTCATCAAGAGGTAAATTCTCGACCAATGATGGCAGCAATAGAATTACTAATGAAGTAAAGGCTTCAATGGTGACATTCTTACGATTGTCACCGTTTCGGAAAGTGAGGTCCTAGAGACTATTCAAAAAAAGAAGCCCACATCATGTAAAGGTGGCGTCTTTCTGGCCACATTCTTACGATTGCGGGTTGGGAATAGTGGCCTAGCTGGTTTTGGAATAGTGCAGGGAGAGAAAAGGATTTCAAAATAGAGAAGGAAGTGATCGGACCAAATACACTCTTCTACCGATCTTAATGTCACCTTTTAGTTCTTGGATGGGATCCAGTCCAAGGTACTACCTCCCTTATGAGTTGGGACATTAACATATCGATCAAGTCCAACAGATTTAAGAGTCTGTAATAGGGATGTGGCTTCAAGGTCCTGTTGGTTATTATTAAATAACCTAGGATAATAAGAGCTGTAGTACTTTTAGATGTACTCCCTATAAATGCTAAAAGTTGTTCTTCAAATAAAAGTGCAGGCCTCGGGGGTCTATATAAAATCAAAACACTATGTAAGTGTACCGAATCGATGTTCATTTTCAGGAGCATGGCTTCACGTAGATAGAAATTGGGGAGGGTGGAGATATACAAATTCACATTTTGTTTGAAGATCATAGCAACTCCACCCCCTCTGCCACTTTCACGGTCAGCACGGAGGCACATATAGCCATCAGGCGAAGCTAAGGCCACTGCATGAAGAGCTGCCTCATGTAGCCAGGTCTCGGTAACCTGTTGACACCATCTCCCTCCAACCTCCAGCTCTATCATCCTACTCTCCTCGCAAGCATTTGCTCTCTCGCCACGCTCCACCAAACTTCTTTCTCCAGCTCCTCCTCAAACACCCCACTCTGCCAGACTGAAATGGCTTATATGGTAGGATCTCATCTTCCCAGGGATGGTACTTACTAGTATTGGGGACACCTGTGAATTGAGGCATGTGCTTTTTTGTGATTATACCCTAGGTTGAGGTTCATGTGATTTGGTATGGAACCATCTGATGTTCTAGAAGGGCCTGCTGACATTTTGAATTTCAGAAGGCCTAGGGCAGGCTTAGAGTTTCTCTCCCTTTCCCCGAGAGCCCTGGTCCAAATGCCTCTGAGAGTTTAGGTTGCCCTCCCCTGCTAGCGTATAAGTCTACACTCAGGAAATCTCTAGGTATGCCAAAGAGGCTGACTACTCTGCTTTAATCTCCTTGGTCATGGAGAATTTGCAAGATCGTTACTCCACAATACAGAATGAAGGCTGTGTGTTTATCTTGGTGTTCACACGTTTGCTCATACATTGTTCCAGTGCAACGTGGTAACAGCAAACTTTCACAGGTCACATGAACATTGATTGCTATTGGAGAGTACTATCCCGGTACCCGTGATATAGGAATGAATGCATTTTTCCATTAGTCAGTTCTTTTCAGGAGCAGAAGCCTTGCTTCTTCCATGGAAAGTGCTTCCCTGCCTTATTATTCTAAGGGAGTCATTAGGAGTGCATGCCTGCATATTATTCAATTTGGACAATAGTGAATATACCCTAATTAAATTGGGTATAAATTATAACACCACTATTAGCCTCCTTGTCCTGTATGGGCCACCAGTATGTACACCGCTTTTTGAGGAACAACTTCTTACTTTGTTAGGAGACTTTCTTAAGACTACCTTGTTCGCACTTATCCTGGGTGACTTTAACGTTTGGGCCTACCATTAGGATGTCTCAAAAGCAGATTTGCTGGTTACTGCACTCCAGGCACTTGAGATATCCCAGTTGGTTGAGAATGAGTCGCATAAAGAGGGTCACATCTTAGATTGCGTTCTTTCCCATAAATTAATCACCACTCCTATGACGATCACGTCGTGCCCTTGGTCAGACCATTACTTGATTGTCTTTTCACTTTTTCTCCCCATTAAGTTGTAAAAAACTAACAGCCATACAAGGATAGAATCTAAAGTGGGGAATACCCGTACGGTTACTCCCAAAACCTTTGGGGAATTGGCTATAGCTCTTTTTGAAGGTCTAGCTCCATCTTACGATCCGTATGTGCTTGTAAAACAATTTGTTAAGATAACCTCCATGGTTATTAACACTCTTGCGCCCATTAACATAAATATTTTTTTTTTAAAGAAACCTCTGGCAAAACGTGGTTCCCCGAGAACATAATACGTCAGAGAAGGATAAAAAGACTTCAGGAAAGGACATGGAGAAAAAAATCTTCTCAGGAGAATATCACTCAATACCGGTGCTGCAGCCACATATAAAAAGACGATTATCTCAGCAAAAAAAGATCACTTTAAATATCGGATTAGTTCTGCTAAATCTGACCAAAGAGAATTGGTCACTATCTTAAGGGCAATAGAGGGGAAAACAAGTACTTTTCCTGCCATTGTTAAGAGTGACACATGGTTTACTAAAATTCAGCAGGGTTTCGCTACAAAATTTAATTTCCACTGAGCCACCATTGAGGCACACCGGGCTGCTGCAACTTTCCCCCATATTGACAAGGTTAGCACAGTGAAACTCTCTACTAATATAAACAGTTTGCCCGAGTTCTGCCTTAATCAACTAACTGTGGTGGAGGTCTTAGAGATTGTAAAAAGTCAGAAGCCATCTACCTGTATTGGAGACGTATGTCCAGCCAGTGTTATTCAGGAGGCTATTACTCCCCTTCTTCCTTAAGTTACGAATATCATTAACTTCTCAATTGCATCCTCTATGGTGTTTCCTATTCTTAAGAATGTATGGATAACTCCCATTCTTAAAAAGGAAAAACTGGATCCGGGGTTGATCGGGAATTATCGTCCCATTACCAATGTCCCTTTTTTATTAAAGATTTTGGGCAAGGCAGCTCATTTGTAGTTTCAGAACCACATGGTCAAGCATGGCTTATTAGGTGAATTACAGTTCTGAAACTGCCATGCTAGACCTGAGAAACAACTTGGCCAGGTATTGTGGGGTCTGGTAAGGTGGCTCTGTTGATGATCCTCGACCTCTCAACCGCTTTCGATCTCTTCGATCATACTCTGCTGCTAGAGAGACTGGAGGAAATCGCCAATTGTTCACAATCTGCATTCCAATGGATGGCATCCTTTCTTGGCCATATGATGGTGCGTGTGGCTGTCAAGGGATTTCAGGCACCTCAGGAGCTGTTGACCTGTGGAGTACCACAGAGTGCTTGTCTCTCTCCAAACTTGTTTAACTTCTATATCCGACTGCTGTTCGACCTTCTGGATGGTGCTGGTGTTACATATACCAACTACGCAGACGACATCTAGTTGGTCTTCGAGCTGTCGGGTGTCTAGGAGTGGAATACCCAGCTAATCAATCAGATATATAACATGATACAAGGATGGAAGGATGCCAACTCCTTGGCTTTAAACAACAGTAAGAATTTCTGCAGGTGGGTTCAAGTCAACGTCTGGGTAAACTGGAGACTAGATACCGTCAATTTACAGTAGCTGACTGTGTTATTCATGTGAGCCCCTGGGTGAAAACGCTTGGGGTGCATCTGGATCGTAATTTGAACATGAAAAAACATTTAATACAGATTAAAGCCTCCTGCGCCTACAAAACAAAGCTTATTAGACAGATCAAACCCTACTTGTCTCATAACAAATTTCTCTATACTGTCCACAGCTCTTTTTAATTCAAGAATCGACTATTGTAACAGTCTTCTCGTAGGAACCTCCAAAAACAATCTGAAAACCTTACAGGTGGCACAAAATGGTGCGGTTAGAGCTGTCTGAGGACTAGCACCCAGCATCAGAGATCTCTCCAATGGCTACCAGTTCACCACTGTATCAACTACAAAAACCTTACACTGACACATAAATGCTTGCCAGGAAAACTACTTAGCGAAGAGGTTGAAGAAGGCCCCTGCTACACGCTCTTTGCGTTCTAGCGATCTTAACCTTCTACATATTCATAGACTTAAGCACTTTGGTGACACAAGCTTTGATGTTAATGCCCCTGGTCTTTGGAGTTCTATCCCACTGGAACTGAGAAATAACCCCTCTCTCCTTGGCTTAAAAAAAACATTAAGACTTTTCTCTTTAACTCTGATGATTAGCTCTGCCTGACGTCATTTCCACCTTCTGATTTTGATCCCTGATTCTGCTCCATCTTCATCTTTTTACTTCATCCCTTTGGCTCCCCCGTGTTTTCTCTCACTTGTGCGCACTGAGGCCTTTGGGCGGGTTGCGACCCTACAAGAATTACTTAATAATAATAATACTACGCGGAAGCTCTGAGTCTGGGTAGGGCAGAGGGATGAGGGGAGTTTGAGTGTCCTGTAATTATCCTCCTCATGAACCTGTCCACCAGTAAGATCGAGGGGAAGCTTGTTTTCAAGTGACTCTCCCCTGCCTTAGTGCAGAGACCCAACAGAGCTGGTCCAGGAATCGGTTGTGTACATTCTCTGGGCTCAACACACTACCTCAAGTTTGTACCTGGCATCATTGACCACCCCAGTGTGGGTTATCAGAGTCAGACAGGGGACTTCATCACAAAAAGGTAAACGCAGGAAAACATTTTGCTAGAAATAATTACAGCACCGACCTATCTATTTAAATGCATTGAGAAGGAAACTGGCCAACTAGTTGAAGACCCTAGCTCCCATCCTGACAAATATACGCTGTCATATTGGCAACACCATCAGTTTTTTTCCAATTGCTCTAATTCACTATCCTTTACCCAAAAGTAGTTTGCATGTAAATATATATATAAATTGGATATGTAGAAAAAATTGAGCATTTCTACAACTGTAAGACTGGGCCCCCTGGGTTTGCCTTCCCCAGTTTCCTCAGGCAAGGTTAAGAGGGCTTTATAACCTCCCTTTCTTGAAGTCCTGATTTCTTCCCGCTCCACAAACTGTCTTCTCATCCAGTGGTCGCCCTCCTACCGGACTCCACACTCTGTACTCATTCCTCCTCCCACAATGGGGTTACCTCCTTCAGATCAGGGTCTCAAAATGAGCCCCTTCTCTGGGTGAAGCATGCCCTCTCATTACTTCTTGTTTTTTCTACCTACCCTCTTGCTATCCTCCTGCACACACTTTCTTTTGACTCCTCACTCCTGTGTCTTTCTATTCCAATCCCTCTTGATGTTCTACCTCAACTTCCACCTGATATCCGCCAAACTCCTCCTGATGTTTTACACCAATCTCCTCCTTCCTCCCATCAACCTTCTTTCCCCGATTACTCTTCTTCCTCTCTCATCTATGGCCCTTCCCTGTTCGTCTCTGAATGATCACTAGGCTCCCTGAACCCACCTCGAACGTCTTCTCATCTCCGAGATCTGTCTAGAGCCTGGCCTGGCACTCAGGGCCTTCCTCCTCTGGCTGACTTGACTCCCAGCACTCCACCTCCATTATCAACTATTTGATTCTCTATCTCTTTAATGTATATCCCTAAACTTCCTCCTCCACCATTAATCAACATAACCTGATTCCTACGCCTCACTCTTTTCCACCTCTTCCACAATTTCAGTGAAATACTCTTCCTCCAGGCTTAAGTACCTTGTGCCCCAAAATTCCTTGCAGGGGTCCACTTCTAATCTTCCTTTCTATGTTCAACCTTCCTTGACTTCCAGGTGATCTGCTTCTTTATTCCTGCAAGTACCTCCTCCTTATCTGTCACCATCTCCTCGCTGTCACTTTGGCACTTATGGCTGCCACCTCCTCACTATCACCTTGGGCAACTCTTCTTTACATTTCCTCACCTACGACACTTTGGACTCCTCTAAGTGCCATTATTACATATCTACCACCTTAAGCTCTCAATGCCACCACTTTGTCTCTAGATCCTGCTCTGATAGTCTCACTGCTGTCTGGATCCACCACCTTGGTTGCCCTTTTGCCACCTCCTGGTGTCTAGCACCATGCTCTGTCTTCACTCTTGACCTCTCCCCACAAGCCAGATTCTCCTTTTATTCCTCTGCTACCACTCATGCCTCGCCACTTCCTTAACTACCTTCTATTGGTCTAATACCACCTTCCCCACTCCTGTCACTACTATCTCCTTCTGAATTTCAGAGCTCTTTCCACTCTGGGTTCACAACCTCCCCAACCACTTGTAGGGGTTTCATTAGACCCTACCGTAACGGTATTACCTCCTGAATCACCTCCCCCTTAATGTCTATTCCCTATGGCACTCCTGTTACTAACTCCATTGCCATCCCTTCCGCTCCTACAAGAAACTCTAGAAATGTTACCTTCTCCTCTCTCCCACTGCCACCATTCCAACTCACACCACCTCTCCAGCCTCCAACAAAGCCCGCTCAGCTCTTTATACATTGTTTTCTAATCTCCAACCTTCAAAAAATGCATGTCTCTTGCACCCCCGACACACACTTCCAGATTTAACTACTTGGCAGCAACACCTGCCCCGGGGCGGTCCTCCTTTCATTGTAGTGGGGGCTGGGCTATGGTTATGTTGGTGGGACTGGGCTGGTCTAAATCTACTTCAACCATGGTGCCCATCTTGGGTTCTATGTCTGTGGAGTGTTAGGGAGAGTTAACTTTGTTTGTACTCCACCTGCATGCTGTTTCTGTATTTGTAATTGAAATAGGAGTAATCCAGGGTTTTTCAAATATTATTTTTCTGTTGGGGATGCTATATGAGGCATTTTGGAGAGTGTGCACATCTGTAGAAAAGTGGGTTGAGGAACTCCTGGTGTGACAGGGACCCACCAAACCTTACCTTGGGGTACCAAGATGTGTGGGAAGGAGTCCTGGAGTCCCTTTCAACAGAATTGTGGGGCTCCAGCTATCTCAGGGGGTGGATTTTATTAGGTCCCAGTGACAGGCTGCTGACAAACAATAAGGACCACAGGAGAGTGATCTGGGGATCCACCCCATTCCAGCACCATATTCAACATCAACTGGCTCGGTTGGCACCCAGTCCCCTTAGTCACTCTCCCAGAAGTCAGTAGAGCCAGGCAGGGCACTTTGTCAAAATATCTAAGATCTTTAAAACTATGGATCGTAGCCCCTCAATTTCTGAAAAATAAAATTGCATTAAATTGTACACAAAGAAAAACTTGGTTTCCCAACCAATGTCCTCCAGGAGTACAACATGTTTTATTTTTGCATCAGACTGTCAAGGTATGTAGGAATGCTTAATGTGGTGGGGGAACTTAAGATAGCCTTGTGGAATGTTAGGGGGCTAAACAGTTATATTAAACGAAATAGGATAATGACATATCTGTGATGCCAATAGCACTCCTTCAGGAAACACACCTCACAGGGGAGAAACTAACAGCCCTAGCTAGAAAATGAAGTGGTACAACTCTGGGCTCACCATACTCAGCATACGCAAGAGGGGTTCTGATATGGGTGGCGCTGTCCGTGCAATTCAAAGTCCTCAAGACTTTTAAAGATAAAGATGGTAGGATGATTATAGTACAGGGACTAGTGGAACAGAGCAATCTCTGCATTATCATCACATATGGACCAAATTACAGTACAGTAGCTTACTTCCGTTTGCTATACCCCCGAATTGGCACATATAGAGATGGTACATTAGGGAGGGTGAGGGGGTCTTTAATTGTATACTGAACCCGGAACATAATAGATCAGATGATAAATCCATACATCCATGACTTCATCCAAAGCGCTGAATACACTGTTGCAAGCATTCAAATTGACCGACATATGGAGGGCCCTATACCCGCAAGCCCAGGGTTACCCTCATTACACTGCCCCCAAAGATCTATACACCTGACTGGATTATGTCTTCACAGGGGAAGAGACCATAGGTGAATTCAAAACGGCAGAGTACAAAGCACAAGTGCTATCAGACCACGCTCTTCTAGCGGTCACATGGCAGAACTTCCCTCCTAGAGCAAGCATCCCAACCTGCAAGCTTAGAAGCGAATCCCTAAAAGATGCAGTGTTCCGGGAACATTTAAGAGAGGGTGTGAGGGACTACTTCAAAAACAACACACGGATTGTAAAATCGGCAGGCACACTATGGGAATCTTTCAAAGTTGTGATTAGGAGGACGGAGATAGCTAAAGCAAAGGGAATGCAAACCATGATAGGAAGAAATTTACATAAGGCTGAAACTAAGTTAGAGGCCATAGATTGCTCGGTTGACATGTTCAAGGATCGGACCAAGAAGTTACCCGTCTGCAGCAGGAATGTTTGGAGCACTGGGAAAGATTGTGCAAACTGAGCTATAAGAAATATGTAGAAAGGCAACACGCTGAAGGGGACAAGCCGGGACACTTGCTGGCCTGGCTATACAAAAGTGAATCTAAGCGTGATATGATACGAGCGATTGTAGGAGGAAATGGGGAGGTTTGTATGACGCCAAGAAGGAATAAACATGTGCTTGCATGATTATTACAAGTAGTTATATGCAGAGACATCAGTAAAACAGCTGTCAAAAACTGACAAGGCCCTTGCACAGATAGATCTCCCCAAGCTGGATGCAGCGGTAGCTGGCAGGCTGGAAGCCCCCATAACCATAGAGGAGCTAGAATCCACTATAAGAGGGTTGCCGACTGGTAAAGACCCAGGGGCAGATGGATTACCCAGTGAATTTTATAAGGAGTTTGTGGCAGATGGTTCGCCCCCACTGCTAGCAATGCTGAATGAAGCGGTAGACACAGGCACTCTACCAATATCACTGAGAGAATCAATTATCATCCCACTATTGAAGTCCAACAAGTCCAACACTGACTGCGGATCTGACAGACCCCTGTCGCTGCTTAATCAGCACAGGAAAATACTTACAGCCCTACTGGCCAACAGGCTAAAACCGGCAATATCCAAGCTTACACACCCGGAACAGAATATTACATGTCACCTGAAGAGGTGACACCATATCATTGATGATATCCATTATGCTGTGGCCTCGCTCGATGCGGTCGAAGCATTTGACTCGGTTAGATGGCCATGGCTGCTGGCGGTGCTGAAGAGTTTCAGTATGGGACCCGCATACATAAAATGGGTGCAGCTACTATATAGCAGTCCAATAGCGAGAGTCAAGGCAGGCGCCCACATCTCGGATCAATGGCTGTTGGGGAAAGTCACAAGGCATGGCTTCCCATGGTCCCCTATGTTATTTATACTGGCCTTAGGGCCATTAGCGGCCTATCTCCGGAAGGAATATCAAGATGCGGGCATAGTTGTACAGGGCAGTAGTAACTTGATTTCCCTATATGCTGATGATATGCTTTTATACTTACAGCCCCCAGAAACAAACCTATAGTATATTTTAGATGTGTTTGAGCGCTATGCAGACCTATCTGGTATCATGATTAATGCACAGAAATCTTGTTTGTTTCCCTTAGCAGAGTATAGGAGTAAATCTCTGAACTCATTGCCAGTGCTACCGATTAAGTGGGAGGTGAACACATTTAGATACCTGGGAGTAGGTATCTTCCATGACCCCAAGACAGAACACTCACAGAATACACTAAAAGCGGTAGATAAAATTGAGAAGTCCATGACTTTCTGGGCTAGATTGCTGCTCTCATTGATGGGGAGGGCTACGTTTGTTGCAAAGATGGTGGTGCTCCCGAGGCTCCTTCATTTTTTCACCAATGTCCCGTACGGCTTTTTCAAGAGACTTGACACTATATGTCGTAGTTTCCTATGGCACAACACGAGATGCTGGATGGCACTAACGAAATTGCAGAGGCTGTACAATCAAGGAGGCATAAAAGTGCCCAACTTTGAAGCATATTTCGTGGCATGCCAACTGCAATACGTCACAAACTGGCTGTCGGACGAACAGACCAGGGGCACCTTGTTTCTGCAGCCAGCATGCCCCAGGGCTTGTCGCTTTCTAGAGAAAGAATTACCCTATTCCCCCCCAGATCCCATTGGTAACACTGAAGGTGGAGGATCCACAACTCAGACTAAACGTGAGGAAGTATTGGGAACCCATGGGGGTAGTGACGGTGGGAGAATTGCTACGAGAAGGTAGACCGGTGGACTTTAATGTACTTACCTCAGAAATAGGCATAGACGAAGGACAACACATAATTTACGCTACACTCCTCACCAATCTAAAGCCGAAATGGCCGGGAACAGATGGGGAACTAAAGGAAGATGAAATAATAGAAACACTTTACGACATTTTGGAGGGGGTCATGCAGTGTCAAGAATATATGAGTTATTGATGTCAGGGCGGGGGGATATGCTTGAGCAGACCAGGCGTAGCTGGGAAGCAGACCTGCAGGAGCAATTGACATATGCAGTCTAGGGTAGAGCATTAGCTTATCATAAAAACGTGTCCAGAAATGCAAAGCTCCAGTTGATTCAGTTGTAAGTAACTCATAGGGCATATTTAACACTGAAGAAGATCGCCAAATTTAGCAAGACAACAGAACAAACCTGCCCAAAATGTGGATTGGCTAATGCAGACCTGGTACACATGTTCTGGGCTTGTATGGAGATCCAACAATTCTGGGAGGAGATAGCTTAGGCCCTAGCCATGGCAGGCATAACGCTAGACACAAGATCACCCAGAGCCTGTATGCTTGGCATTTTTGCGCATCCGAAGCAAGCAAGGCAGGTTAGTAAGTTGAAATACCTGGCGAAACGTAGGATATCAATGGGTTGGAAAGCGCATAACGGTCTGGAAGTGCACCTGTGGTGAAGTGACCTCCAAAAATGGACTCTGGCAGAAACCTCAGTGTAGCAAGAGACGGCCCGTTGGGGCCAAGGAGAACGAAACGTATACTTAGATTCCTAGAAGCATATGGTGCAGGAACTGATGGCCTCGGCACACAGTGATACTCAAAGGGTACTAAATGCCCCATCACAATTGGCAGACTAACATCAATGTGTATAGTTGGATGTAATGTGTTATGAATAATGTATGTGGAATAGGCTGGAGGGTGGGTGGGGGTAGTTGGATGGGGGTATCAACAAACACAATCGGATGGATATTGTGATGCAACATGTAAGAGTTTGTTAGTTAAACTGTTGTTAATAAATCAATAAAGAAATGTATTTAAAACAACAAAAAACTCTATAACAGTATTACCTGAGTAGCCACTGTTATTGCAATATGGAACTAACATTAGCATGCTCCCTTTAATTACAATAATTGTTATAGCGCAAGACACTTATATTTTCATGCTAAATTTTCACCTTTACATAAGAAAGACTACACTGTTTTTAACAGTGTACTGACAATGTTTTTAATAGGATTGTTGACATCGTGATCATAAGGATGAAATATAATGCAACAAGGAAAATTACGTTTCCATGGAATTAGGATTGATTTTACAATGAAATTGTGAATGGTTTTTAAATTTGTATGGGAAAGTAGTGGACCGTGTGTCCCAGAATTTTAGAGCATTTAGAGTATTTATTGCACTGTTATCTCAGATTTTAGATTGAATTTGTTTGGTTTGGTTTGAGCTGTAGTTAAAAGTTGTTCAAATTGTAAAATTCAAAAGGTTTAAACTTGTAAAGATTCTTTAAGAAACAAACAATAAAATAAAATAAATAAATGTATATATTTGTGCTGGCCAGTAGCTTATGGAATAATCTACCTCTTAGTTCAAAGCTTGATCTCCATCATCTTGTTTTATTTAAAAAATGAGTCTCTACTTTTCATCAAATTAGTCTTTTATACCCAGAATAGCTCTCCACTCAGTGACAAGAAACTCTGAGTGACCGCACACTCAAACAAATAAATTGTAGATAACAAGGAATAATAAAATACTTAGGCAAAAAGAACATGAAAAATTGAGAAAGAAACCTGTTGCACCACAGGTGAAAAGAACCACATAACAAATTAAATGAACAACATAACCAAGCTCATTCCACTAAACAGTAAAGTGCATTATTTTTACCAATTAATCCACACATTGGCTTTTCACTGAACTACCTAAATAGCGCGCAACTTGATTGAAAGAGCTTTGGGATTGCCATTCTGGAAGTGAAGGGAACTCTATGTGATTAATGGCCGGCAACAAATACCTTAATGATCTAGCCCTTAGTTTGTCATATTAGGCAAATGGTTGCATTTCAGAATTGTAACTTCATATCTGACCTCACTTTTGAGCCATACTCTAAGAAGGCTATACCCCTATGAAGTCTGCTTTGATATTCAATCATATTAGATGTTCCACATTCTTTTTAATTCCAAGCTACGAAAGCGTGACATTTCAGTGCTTAGTCTGCATTCAAGAGATTAGCCTCAAGTACGCATGAATGAATAACAAGTGACATTTTCATTATATCGTTTGTGGTTGGGACCAGTCAAGCTACCTGCCTTATTCAGCATAATACTAACAGCAAACAAAAGGCAAAGCTGAAACACACATTTCATATTCTCAAATAACATCATCTGAAAGCATATGAAACATCTTTAGCATCAAATAAAAGCTACTTATAATTAAATATAAAACAAACTACACTGCAAGCTATTTAACAGTAATCAATATCTTAAAAATAACTTGCACACCCAACCATGATTCTGTACCACAGTAAATAAGAGGTGTGTTATTATCACTCAGTTCAATAGAACTTGGCTTGTCATGTTTGGAAGATTAAATGGGTGAGCTGGATCGCAGTGATTCAAACTGGTGATCTTCAAGTATTAAATACATTTCATAAAAACAAACACTCATCATCTCAATCTTGAAAAGTAGTTTCCTACATCCCTCCAATGCACTTGAATTGAATTGAAATTGTATTTCTATTGCGCTCGTACACAAGTGTTTCAGTACATTGTACTGCACATTGCACACAGCGGTTCTACGTGTTTTCATGGACATTTTTAAACTGTGTTTGTGCGCTTTTGGTTGAAATGAATTCGACCATTTTTATGGGGGAGTCCCCAAATCTTCCCCTTCTAGCCCACACACCAATCCCTCCCCCCAACACTCCACTCCCCTACCCCCACACATGTATATGTGGTCGACTACGAACAAAGTGCACACTTTTAAAGACGTCTATGAAAAGACGTATTACGATATTCAACTATGTTTGCCGGGTTGCCTAGTTTATGTTGTGTTGATGAGACCAGTGTTTCACTAATGCAAGTTTGGATTAAAAAATGTGTGGGAGGGAGGGGCCAGTAGGCCCCCCGTCCCTCCTTTCCTTAGTACAAACTTGGACCATGTGCCTCCAATGGTGGGGGGTACCCCGTTGCCCTTATGCAATGTCAGCATCGGTTGGCACTTGCGTAGATGGGACCATCGCGCAGGACACAAGGCATCCATTTTGTGCCCCCTTGACGCCATCTTGATAACTAGTGCTCACTGCGATAATACGAAAAGGCTTCTCTCCCCTTTGCACCTCCGTGCACACAGCACACATGGCTCCCACCGTTTCTCTCACCATGTCTGGAAAACTCTGCAGCCCCATTCTCACGCTGAAGCCGGAGGTAATCGCAACAAAGAACAAATGTAACAACTCACTCTTCCTCTGAGATCACTGCCCTGCGTGTGAATCGGCTTGAGCCAAGCATCCATCTCCACAAATCTGTCAATGCCCCTCACCCTCGCCATTGGAAAATGACTGCCAGTGTAACCCTGTGTCCCTGCAAGGTATTCTCTTGATGTACCAAATATGAGACCCCACTATGATGCCTGCCAAGCAGACCCCGACTAACATTAGACCCCTGTCACAATATATCACCTCCCAATACTAACAAATGCCAACGTTCCTCCGATTCTTTACGAGTCCAGACCCTAGCTTCAACCAATGCTATCATGATGGTCAAAGCCCTTTAACCTGATGCTCTATATAAGCCACTGTTATTGACAATGTAAATACATGTAAGGCGTTTTTAGGCTTACAATGATTTGTTCAAACGAATCGCAAAGTCATTATTTAGTGCATGCTTCACAAAGATGTATTATGTTAGCTTAGTTAGTGATCACCCCACTTCACAGCAACCTGACCTTCACCCCTCCTGGACACTGACATCGGGATCACGTGAAGTCCACACCCCCGGCAAAGGAGCGACCAATCCAGATGGAACCGTGACGTCGTCGCTATATGGGCCTATACTGACTGACCAATCCTGCACCGCCTCGACACCCTATACTAATTGCGTCATCTATGATGAGTTGTGCCTTTATAAAGTGATGTAATTATGATATTTGTCAGAGCGCTCTCGGGCAGCAGAGTTCTTTGGATGCCAATTATATAAACAATTTTTTTAACTCTTGCAACCTGTCCTCTTAGCCTTATTGCCCGTCTGGGGAGTGTCACATTTATTCTTTTTGCACGTCTTAAGACGGGGAGGGCGCCTACATTTTTGGTGATCCCTGTGACGTGATTTGGGACAGGTGCCTCGTGGCCCGTGCAGTGCGGCGAGAACCGGGACGCCCCCCAGCAAAACCATTTCCTCCGCGGCCGACCAGCCTGTGAGCACAACGAGAAGGGGTCAAGGGTTCCCGGTTAACGAATACCCAACTGTAAAAGCTGCTCGCCGAGGCGGGCCACGGCTTGGTTGGGATGCAGACCAGTTTGTGGATAGACCGTGAACAGTGACTCTCGGACCACCCGACTGAACACGTGAGTACCGGTTGTGAAAGTTCCCAAGAGGTAAGGGAAGGGTTAAGGACAAAGGGGAACAGGTAACAATAGACTGAAAGAAAGTTAGGGTCTGTGTGAATGATACTGAGGCTTTTCTGATCTATCCTTTATATGGCCATTAGGTTTTGTGGAGATAAAGAAGTAAGAGAAGAGTGAGGAAACCTATCCCGAACACGGTAGAAGGTGGCGCCACGTAGCATTGTCTCGTCCAGTGCAGATAAATAAGGGAAGATAAAGAGAAAAAAGTAGGAGTCTCATATATTAGTAGACTCGGAGAAGTAATTTAGAATATTCTTTTTCCGTGTGAGCAGGATTCTTGGTAAGGTAGTAAGAAGGAGTAAGAGGTGGGGAGTGCGTGAGAAAGCTAGAACAGGGGGGTAACAAACTAAAATAATCAAAAGAGGGGAGTAAAAGCGTGCAGGTAGTACATGTTACATGTCGTCATATTGTATGTTCCCGAGTATGTCAAGGTGTTACATGTTGATTTGTTAGTAACTATCTATGTGCATACAAGGTGAAAAAGATAATTAAGGTTGACCAAGAGAATTGAAAATGCAATACATGTGAAAATGTTTTAAGTAATGGTGAATAACGGATAGTGATAGCAAAATACTTTATGGTATCAGTAAGCAGTGGAGGGGGTAAGGTTGTTAAAAAGGTGCTAGTGGAGGGGGCGTGGCTCGGAGCCGCCATGACTGGTTCGGCTTCCTAGGAGCTCCTGCACAGCCCGAGGCGCCAACATAATCTACGCCGCTTCCAGACCCCGTTTTGGGAAGAAACTAACAGCGATTGCTCATGAACCTTCGCCGCACCTATCATCCAAACAGGTTCCCGCCTCGAGTCCGATTTAGGTCAATTCGGCTCGTTTATCTCTTCGGGACCCGATCAAATCCAAGATGGCGGCATCAACGCGGTCGACGGAGGCCTCCCCATGGGGGGAGGGGCAGGCGCACTCATGTAACTGAAGCCGCCCAGCAATCCCGGCCCGACCTCCCGCTCTGTCAGACTTTCTCCCTGCACCTTCTCATCGTGCCCAGCAGTGGCAGCTCCTGATCCCCTGGGCAGCGTCTGCCACGCATCAGCTGCAACGGACCCACCGTGAAGCATCCCGGCACTGGCATACATCCCACTGCAGAGGCGGGGGGGGGAAATCATCGATCTCGAGGTACCCCCGCACCGGCCCTCTCATCTGGGTCCCAGAGCCCTGAGCAGCCTTCTCTTCCTCCCTGCACGAAGACCGCAGCACTCACGGACCTCCCCCACCCCCCGCGCTTTTGTGAGCGCTGGGTTCGGGCCCTAGATCCGCCGGGGGCCTCGAACTGAGAGAGACACATCACGCAACCCTCCAGCGAAACGCCACCTCGCCACCCGGGTTCAGGTTTGGCACCCTGCCCCCATGGGTACGCTGCTCAGGAGGCCCTTTGCCTACAGCATCCGGTGATCCCCCCCCGGCATACATCCCGCTGCGGAGTCAAGAGGAGACACATCGTTCCCTGGGCTTCTCCGCACCGACCTCTGCATTTGAACTTCGGAGCCCCGTGGCTCCCGTCCACCACGTCTTCGGCACAGCGGGCCCACAACAAAGAACCTCTAGCACCGCAAGTGCCCGCTACACCGACCCACTGCCCACCATCGCCAAAGCAGAATAGACAAGGTAAGGAGTGGGGTGGGGTGAGTGGAACTGCATGGGCCATATATCCCCAAGCTAACCGGGCTCCGGTCCATCTCACCCATCGGCCTCTCCTGGATCGCTCAAGCCGGGCCCAACCACCCCTTGGGGACACGGCCACTCTACTCATCTCCCCCTCCCACCCTCTCTATCTTCCCGGGCCCACAATAGCAAGCTCTGAGGCTCCTCGTGAACAGAAAGCGTCCACTCACCTCTGTCCTCATACAGCTGTCCTCCAGACTTTGGGTCCTGTCGGGCCTGGAACGCTGCGGGAGCTCCTGAACTCTGCTCTTACAAGGCTACACTAAATCTCCCGTCCGGAAAACCTCTGCACCAGCATGTCCAGAAACAGCAAAGCAACCAAGCAAGTGGACATTGTCTCCATGATGGCCAACTCAGTAGCCGATAGATCAAAAAAGGGGGACTCCTCAGAAGAACCCACCAACATCACCACGACTACTGCACCCACGCCAAACCTAGATCCCTCCCAATCGGTCACCAAATCTGACCTACAACACCTCCTATCAGCCCTAACAAAAGAAATACACAAAAGCACAGAAGAGGTCACAAAGAAAATCACGGTCTTGGATAAGCGGGTGGGCGAAATAGAACACCGAACGGCCGAACTGGAATCTGAGATCTGTGACCAAAGATTCGAAGGGGAACTGGACAGGGACCAGATTACAGCCTTAGAGGCGAAATGTAACCTCCTAGAAGCGAAACAGGAAGATGCAGAAAATCGCTCCCGGAGGAATAACATCCGTTTGCGAGGCATACCTACCTCCATCACAGACGCAGACCTAAAACTCTTCGTCTCTGAACTCCTCAGGTTCATAATCACCCTCCCGGATACCTCTCCCCTGGAGCTGGATCGAGTACACAGAACATCCCCAAGACAGGAATCCAACTTTCCTCTAGACGTCCTGGTCAGGGTCCACTTCTTCCAGCTAAAAGAAGAAATCATGCTGGAGGCAAGACAAATGCGACAGATAACCTTCCGGGGAGCCACAATCTCTTTCTATCAGGACTTGGCTCCCTCCACGCTACAAAAACGAAAAATCATGCGTCCATTAACGGAATGGCTACGCGAGAAACATACCCCATACCAATAGGGATTTCCTGCCAAGGTCAGGTTCAAATGGAACAGATCTCAGAAGCAAATCAGCTCACCGAAAGAAGCAACGAAATTCATGGGCCTGGGGGGCTCGGACGGAGAGCCCAGCTCTGAAGAACCGAATCGCCCTCAGCAGGACAAACCCTCAACAGGGGATTGGTCAAAAGTGGGCAGACGGCGCAGACTCCGAGGTCCCCCGAAGAAAGATAACAAACCAGGATGACCACCCATCAACAACCTGGCAATTCCCCGGCTCTCAAGCCCCTAGCGCGCAGCCTTTGCGGCCAGCCATGTACGAGGTGAGGGTCACTACCTGACCCACACGAGCCTTTAACGCGAGCCCCAGAGGGAGGCAGCCAACAAAGAACTCCACATTCAGTCTCACCGACAGTGCGGGAGCACCGTTCGAGCTCCAGCTTATTCCTTATCAGCGGCCCAGTTGGCCATTATCATGCGCTTTGGTGCCACCAGTTCCCCGGTGGCAGTGGGATGACAGTTCTCCTACGTGTTCTGTTTTTGGGGGGAGGGAGGGGTTAAATGGGTTTCAATGACCACAGGCCATGGAGGGGGGTACCGGCCCCCACGGACACCAGCCTCGCACTCAAGACAGCAGTACGACGTAACAACAACAACATCTCCACAAGTTCAAAGCAACAATCGCCCTTCATCATCAGTCTCTCGACCCCAGTGGGGAATCATGGACAGAGGCACATCTATCGCCAAGCATAAAAGCTAATGTCTGCAGCCAATGACATAACAATCCTCACCTGGAATGTCCAAGGCCTAAATTCACCACGCAAACGCAAATCGGTGGAATACAGACTGGGCCAACTATCGGGAGATATTATACTTCTCCAAGAAACTCACCTGCTGCAAGAAGACGAGGGCCGGGTCAGATTCAACAGGTACAAAAGAAGATATTTCGCTTCTTCTGGGCAAAAGAAAAGAGGAGTGGCAATCTTCCTAAGCGACAAAATCCCACTGTCAAAGATTACTATAAAGAGGGATCCGGATGGGCGCTTCCTCCTTCTAAAGGGCCTTTTCGAAGAACTCCCGATCACTATTGTCTCGATTTACGGCCCTAACACAGCTCAAACTAATTTCATTGCAAACCTAACGTCCACCATCACAGCATTCCGCAAAGGGCACCTCATCATGGGTGGGGATTTCAACAGCATACCAAACCCACAAATGGATAAGACTCTTCCCCGACAAACGCAGACTTTACGCATGCCCTGGCCATTGCCAAGTGCTTAGAGAAACTGAAACGGTCGACACCTGGAGGCTATTCAACAACAATGCGAGAGACTACACCCATTACTCCTCGGTCCACAAAGGATTTTCAAGAATAGACCTCATACTAATCTCAGGAGTCATATTCCCCTGTCTTACAATGTAGAAATCTACACTGGTATGATATCGGACCACGCCCCAGTATCAGCTACCTTAACCATCTCAGCCAAAAGCACCCTGTTCAAAGACATTGGAAAATCAATGACACACTCTTATTAGATATATGATCAGAGCAGAAATCGAAGAAACCATCTCCAACTACTTCAAAGAAAACACGACAGAGGATTCTCCCATCAATATCATCTGGAATGCCATGAAAGCAGTCGTCAGAGGCACATTAAACAGCACCAGAACAGAAGAGAGAAGAATTTCAAATATTGTGTCGGCCGGGCTGGAGGACAAAGTAAAACAATTGGGGAACGAATTGAAATTACACAGCTTCAGAAAAACAGAAAGAGCCCTGAGGAAAGCGAAAACTGCACTGGAAATGCATTGCGCCGATCGTACGACCAAATCGCTAGCTTTCACAAGGCAATTCTTTTACAGCAGAAGTAATAAGGCAAATAAAGTGCTAGCGCAAAAACTGAAAAAGCTTTGCTCCCGAAACAACATCCTGAAACTAAGGGGGGCAGACGGTAACCTGCACTACACTAAGTCAGAGAAAATCGAAGAAGTACTCAAGTACCACAAATCTATCATGTCAGGAGAACCTACCACACTAGACAATCTGCCAGAATACCTGCGCACAACGGCCTCCATCGACTCGTCCCAGCTGGAAGCCTTAGAATCCTACATCACGAGCGAAGAAATCATGGAAGTCATTAAAAATCTCAAAAACACGGCCCTGGGCCCCGACGGCCTGTCTGCAAACTTCTATAAAAGATTTGCCAGAATCCTAGCACCCCAAATGGCAGCTCTATTCAACTCCTTCCTATTCTCGAAATCAGTCACCGGCTCAATGGCGGCATCGCTCACTGTCTTGCTGCATAAACCCGGTAAAGACCCCGAACTGGCCACCTCTTACCGCCCAATCTCACTCCTCAACAACGACGGCAAAATCTTCGCCAAAGTGCTGGCTACTAGACTAGGCCCGACCCTACCATCCCTGATCAACCGGGACCAAACGGGCTTCATACCAGGGAGAGCGACCCACAATAACATCAGAAGAACGATAAATATCATCGAGAGCGCCCATAGACTAAAAGTGGGAATGGCGGTCATCTCCTTAGATGCTCACAAAGCTTTCGATATGGTCGATTGGGGATATATCCGGGCAGTTCTCGAGCACTTCGGCTTCGGCCCAAACTTTATCACATGGGTAATGGCTAACTACCAGTCTCCCACCACACAATTGCGAGTCAACGGCACCAGGTCAGAGACAATCCATATATCCAGGGGCACTAGACAGGGCTGTCCACTCTCACCACTAATCTTCGCCCTATCCATGGAGCCCTTCGCAGCAAAAATCAGACAAAACCCGAGAATTAGGGGAGTACTCGTGGGAAACCAAGAATACAAAATAGCACTATAAGCTGACGATGTTTTAATAACCGCATCAAATCTAGCAGAATCCTTGGGTGCCCTGTGGGAGGAGATCACAGCATTCGGGACATTATCAGGGTTCAAGGTAAATCTCAATAAATCCGCCGCACTCGCAGTCAACCTATCTAAACAAGAAAAAGCCTCTCAGCCCCCTCATGCCGATTCCATGATCACCAGGCCCAATTGCTTACCTTGGGGTCCAGATCCCCAATGACCCATTACGCTTATACTCCAGCAATTTACCGCAACTGATTAGAGAGCTTCAGAAGGACCTCAAAAGATGGAAACCGCAGGAAATCTCCTGGTTCGGGCGAATTACCGCCATCAAAACGAACTTAATCCCTAGATGGCTATATTACTGCACAGCACTAGCAACTCAGATCCCCGGCCCAGCCCTAATAGCTTTGCAAAAGAAAATTCAAGAATTCGTATGGGGGGGGGAAGAAACCCTGCATCAGTAAACGAATAATGATGAGGGGGATAGCACAGGGTGAGTTGGGAGTCCCAGACCTGGCTAGATATACCCTAGCAGCGCAGCTATCCCACGCATTTGCTTGGGTCCAAGAATCAGACATACCGAAATGGTTGAACCTCGAAGAAGCATAGTGCCCGGTCCCACCCTCTGCACTACCACACCTGCCCAACCTACAATCCCTAGCCACTGGCGGCCCCCTAATTGCGACTAGAACTACAGCTCGATGCTGGAGGGCTGCGGCCCGCAGATGGGGTGTTCGCTGCTCTATGGGTCCCCTAACCCCCATCTGCAATAACCCAGAATTCTCTCCAGGCATGTCCCCACAGAACTTCCAA
The DNA here is from genome assembly GCF_040938575.1 of Ambystoma mexicanum. Taxonomy (NCBI): domain Eukaryota; kingdom Metazoa; phylum Chordata; class Amphibia; order Caudata; family Ambystomatidae; genus Ambystoma; species Ambystoma mexicanum. Next base: position 219,537,058 of record NC_090940.1, read on the forward strand.
TCATGGAGGGAGGGCGGCTTTCGAATAACCAGTGACTTCCCTGAGGCAGGCGCACCCATCTCATTTGAAAGGTGCAAAGTGAAATTTCGGGGTGAACGAGCAAGAGAGATTCCGCTACGCCCAAATCCGACACTGGCTATCCCACAGAGCGACCAGAGAGAAATGCTCGAGAGACATAACCGCACTGGAACTATCTCTCACGACCCCCACTAACAAAGGCAGAACCGCGACCCTCTACCTACTCCTAGATAGGGCTGACCCTTCTATAAAAGAAAGATACATGCTTGAATGGGAAAAGGACCTGGGCAAAGAATCGACATTGAAAACTGGGGAAAAATTTGGACTAGGCTGCATAAAAGTTCGCAATGTATCACAAACAGGGAAGGGGGCTACAAACTTTGTTATAGGTATTACATTACCCCCGCTCAAATCAATAAGGCCCACCCTAACATCCCCGGGTCTTGTTGGCATGGGTGTGCGACCTCAGGCTCATTATTCCACATGGTATGGACTTGCCCGAAAGCCGAACGATACTGGAGAGAGGTAATCAAACATATCAAAGACATCTCTGGCCTATCCATCCTCTGGGACCCCAGAATCATCCTACTGGGCGACACCGGCGAGGGCACTCTCCCACTCTTGGGCCATATCCCCCGGCTATGCTCTCACCTACTTCTAGCTGCGGAAATCGGAATGGCCAGGGTTTGGAAAGACAAAGAAGGCCCCTCGGTGGCACTCTGGTGGGCGAAATGCTGGGACATAGCGGTCGCCGAAAAAATCACAGCAATCCGATCTGGCTCTCTGAATAGGGCCTTGAATATATGGGACCCATTCATGGACTACGCCGCCAGATATCCGGCTCTCACCAGAAGACCCCCATTAACCAGATGGCTCCAAATCAACCTACTTCACTAACCCCCAGTCGCGGGCCACGACAATCCAGCTCGACAATGACCCCCGCAGCAGTCAAGGGCAGTTCGGCCCACGGATGTGATCACTCACTGCTCCTACTAAGAGACACTGACACTCGACCATGATTTACGATCGTTGATCGGTTGTTCTTGCACTTAATGTAATGCTCACTTATGTAAACCCAATAAAATGTTGTTATGAAAGAAAAAAAAAGGTGCTAGTAAAACAAGGTAAGAAGAAGGCTGCGTAGGAAATCGAGGTACAAAAAAGGGTTAAGCAAGTGTCTGTGTGTCTACACGCAGGAAATTGTATAACTATGGGGGGAGTAACACTATAAGCGCACATCTGCCGACATCTCCTGTTGTATAGTGAAAAGATACAAAAATACCATGACCAGTGGGCGACAGAGATAAAAGGAGACAGCGTAACCCCCATATGGCCAGAGGGAGGATCCTTTGATAAGAGGGTATTGGATCTAGTATCGACGCATTTGTTGGCAAGATATGAGGGAAAACAGTTGCAGAACAGAAGAGGAAGTGTTAGATTTGTGGCGGATGTTCGAGGACGCCTACAGGTGAGGTAGGTACAGACAAAGAGGCCGAGAAGGAGAAAGCACCAGAAGAGGTAGGTGGTTCAGCGGGAGGAGAGTGTACGACAACCACAACTGAGAGTGATACCACCAAAATATACCCGTTGTTAACAAGGCCCATGGTAGGATACAGCAAGCTCCGATATGTGTCCACATGTCCTGCCCCGACTACCTCAGCGGAGGCAGCAGCCACCGCACAACGCCCGTATGACAGAGGGGGACTGTATTGCCCAACTAGTGCCCCACCAGTAAACTTAGCACGGTTAACTGGGGATTTAGATAGACAGCACGCACAGATGGAAATAACACGATTAAGAGCAATATGTGATAGGGGCCAGATGTTGCCAGGGGGAGAGGAAGTGCCACCATTAGCAACAGCAGATCTCACGCCCCCACCAAGCGTCTCAGGAGAATCGGCGCCAGCAACGCCAGCACCATCTCATTTTGCGCCATCACAGTCGGCAACCATACCAAGAGGGCAAGAGCAAGAGTGGCAATCGGGAGACTTCCTGTTCCATCTAAATCATAAGCCAGTAAGAATAATACGCCAAACAACCCCGGATAGCCAGCGTGGGGAAAGACAAGAAGGAGCCAGGGAGCAAGAAGAGGAAGTAGAAGAGGTATGGAGCGATCTCGATGAATATGAAGAAGGGGTAGCGGCAGTGGTATCTCCCCACTGCCATTCCATTTCGATGACTTAGATGAAAGATCGCCGGCAAGATGGCAGGGCCGGTTAAGACAACGGTTAGGGAACATGCTGGTGAGCAAAACAAAGAAGGGGACGGTAAGTAAGACAGGAAGAAAGAACAAACTACAAATGTCACTGATACACAAAGTGGCAGGAAGGCCGCTCTACATTCCGTGGGCCCAAATGGACAAAAACAATTTGCTGAAACTTCTCCCCCCACTTTCGGGCGGGGCGGGGAAATGGATACATGCATTCGAAAAGAACACGGCAGGAGTCCAGTTAGCAATATGGGATGTGAAAAGTTTGTTGGTGTCCGCTGTTGGTGATCAAGCAGACGCTGTATGGGTGAAGGCGGGGTTCCCGGAAGTAACAATGAGTTGTGACCGCCATGATGGATCGCCATTCAACAACGTTAGAGCACAAGTATGGGATGCATTGCGGAACACATTTCCAGACATTCCAGATTTACACTTAGTGATGCAGTGCACAATGGGAGAGGAGAAGGAGCCTACACAATTCATCCTCCGGGTGCAAGACCTGTGGAGAAGTGAAACGGGTACGGCGTGGGATCAATTCACCGCCCTGTTTTATTTCATAATCAAAAAGGGGCTTCCGAAGGAGGTATAGACGCCTTGGATAAAATAGATGGGATAGAAGCCAAGGGCTGGCCTGAGATCCAAAGATTAATTGTACACCATTGTAGGAGGATCAAAGAAAGAGAAAAGGAGATAGCTCAGAAAAGACTGGCAAACAAAGCAAAATTAGTAGAGAATAAGCTATTGAAGGTCGCAGCGCTGAACGCAACCATATCAACTGATAAAAGCAGCGAAGGAGATGACGGAGCAGGGAATGCACCAGTGAGAATGGCCGCAGCTTGGGCTGCAGGAGGACAAGAACAGTGGGACGGAGAAGAACAATACAGAGGGCCCCAGTGGCAAGGGAGACCAACAAGAGGACGAGGTGGGTACAGGATGCCACGGGGGGGATTCGGAGGAATGGGAAATAGAGGTTTCGGCGGGCCATGAACAAGAGGAGGACCACAAGGGTCATGTTGGAATTGTGGACGATGGGGGCACTATTCAAGAGATTGTAGAATGCGGCCCACGGGGTACTTTCAAGGACAACCCCATATGGGAAATGAACAGCAATACGGACATCCACACCCAGGGAGCCCCTATGGGATACCTATGGGAGGGGGCGGGCAAGGTGATCAATATTATAGTGATCCCCAAATGCAGCAAAGACAGCAACCCCCGTAACAACAGCCACAGCAGAGGGGAGCACAACAGCCTATGGCCAGACAGAATACAGTAGGAAACGCAAATAACAACATTTTCGCAACAGCTAATGGTGCGCCTGGCCCTTACGTGGCACAACAGGGGTAGGAGATAATGTTTTCTCGGTGCCAGGAACTGAGACATATGCGCATACAACACAGTTGTTTGTACTGGTTAAACTATTATGCTTTAATGCCTAAAACATTGTTTCTTTACCAAAAGAATATTAACCCTTAAATTCTAGAAAGAAAATAATTTTTATTTATCCATCAGTCGATGGAATACTGATAGTGTGCAGGGGACGGGAGGGCTCCTACCTATGGATCCTCTTTCTTTTCTCTACGTATATGTAATAGTGATCCTGTGCCAGGGTCAAGTTTCCTCCCCCGCACCTTAAAACAATATATAATACTTTTACACACCTCACTAACATCACATAAGACTAGGCGAGTGCATCTACAACCCTCCGCACATATGCGGACGACGACAGCCCACAGACAGCGCTTATGTGTCCAGTCCTATCCACTACTCTACGTGCAGAAGGGGAACCACTAGTGGGAGCAGAGTGTAACGCTCACCTGGTTCCCCCGGAGGCGCAGGTCTTGATCTGGCGAGGATACTGTCTTCAGTGTTAGGCGCAGGGTTCGTTTTGCTCCCGGAGTGGGCCCCCTTCCCACCGACAGTTTAAGCTGAAGAGTGAGATGTCTGCAAGGGTAAACCAAGGTATTAGTGTTTTGGAAGGTTCGGAAAGTTCCTAGCCCCTCTCGCCCTTTCTTTCCCCGTGGAACTGGGTTGATATTGCGCTTACCTTATATAGGTAAATGCCGGGCTCTCCATCCTGCGTCTTGTGCAGGGGCGCTGGGTCCAGTTGCTTCACTGGATGCGAGCTCTGCCTCTTGATAGCAGAGGATTTGCTGAGAGCGAAGACGCCGTTAATGCACGAGCGTGCCTTGTAAGTATTAAAGTTCCTTTTGCATTGTACTCTTCTCTTTCAAAAGTGTTAAGTCTGTAAAGTCTATGTCTTTCTCTTTTCAGATGCTGTGACGATGAAGATTATCCTTCTAATGGCACGTGAGTAGAAAGACTGCACTAGCGCTGGAGAATGCTCCGTAATGTCTCTTTTGTCTTTGCAGGTACTGAGGTGCAGCGCGAACAGATTGAAAGCGAACGTAACACAGGTAAGCAGTCTTGTAACTAGCGTTACTAACCGATGTATCTTGCCTTGCAGGTGCCGGAATGCAGCGCGGGCTGAGTTGGAACGGGCGTAACACAGGTAAGCAGAACTTGTAGTTGAATTTTACTGACCGATGATCTCTCTCTATGCAGATGTCGGAGGCCGGAAGAGAAAGGCAAAAAAAGGCTCCTTGGATGCTGCCGTTGGATTAAGTAAGTAGATTCACTGCCTTTACTTTTGCCTAACCTGTGCCTTTGTTTTGCAGGAGCTGCAGAAGACTGAAGAAGACTGAAGATCGGATTCCAGCAGGTTATTTCGTGTCCACAGGATCTGGAGGTTTCCTGGAGCTGACACGGTGAGCGTCCTGCTGCAGATGCAGAATAACGCGAAGCACGTGAAACCAATCGGGTGTGGTTTACATAGCCTTCTGTAGTGCTTAGGCGTCTCCTTCCACGGCCCCACCCAGGTAAGAAAAGAGTTCCAGATTTCTAAAAGAGTTCCTGTGTTCTGCTTCCAGGGAGTGGCTCCTGCTCCACCCAGACAGAAAAAGTAGTTCCAGGCAGAGAAGGATCAGGAGACCAGTTAGCTGGTAAGTAAGCAGCATGGTCTGCTACAGGTAGGTCCACCAAGCACTCTTATCTAATATGAGCCCGGCGCTTCCTGTGCCGGGACCAGTCATCATCATGAGCCTGGCGCCACTGGCGCCAGGACAAGGTCCAGAGGGTCCCTATAGGGACTGGCTGGTTCCTGGGATCAGAGTCATGGGCCTGCTTCCAAGGTCGTGGGGCAAGTCCTGACCCCTTGGAAGCAGGGATCATGACACAGAGATAGGAAACAAGTAGTTTATCTTTATGGTAGACTCTGGAGCAGAAAAATCATGTCTCATGGAAGGGCGGTTTCCGCTCTCGGGAAGAAATTTGGAAACGCAGGGGTTCTCTGGGGCTATTTTAAAAGTTCCTTACACAAAAGATCTTGATATAACAGTGGGGGGAAAGACAGTGCGCACACCCTTACTGTATCATGAAGACGCGCCAATCAATTAACTGGGAAGAGATTTGTTGAGTAAATTAAATATGACTATCTCCTTTACTGAACGGGGAATAGTGTGTTCAACTCCAGGAGTGTGCCCCGTACGAGCAATGCTAATGATTAGTACAATAACAAATTAAGTTGCAGTAACAGGGGTGCCCATTGACATGGACATGTTCATTTACGGTATCAGAGTGTTGGCCAGGGTGGTGCCAGAAATAACAAGAAAGGAGTGGAGGGTGCCCGCAGATTTTATTTTCTGCCCAATTGTGAATACACATGTTGTACCAGGAACCATCTTGTCCATTGATTTAGAGGGGGGTTCAGGTCTCAAAAAAACATATCGCGGTGATAGGACTAGACACAAATGGCTGCGAATGGAGAACAGTACTATGCATAGACCCAAACATAATGTTGCGTGATTTAACTGATGAAGAATTGTTTACTGATAATGAGAGTGATGGGGAAATAATAATGGAAATAAGCATACCATGTGACATCATGATTCAATACAGGGAAATATACAACCCACTCATGGCAAGTGTTAACATGCAGCCTAACATTTTTGAAAAAGATATGGAAAGGGTACTGCCAGAAGTTTGGACCACAGGTCCCCATGATGTAGGGTTATTGCATCATGTAACACCCATTAAGTTAAAATTTAAGCCAGGTGCCATACCCCCAAGAGTTAAGCAGTACCCACTATCTAAAGAAGCAGAGGAAGGAATAAAAGAAACAATAAGTGCTCTGTTGAAACAAGGGATAATACTACCATCCAACTCCCCATGTAATACAGCAATTTTTCCGATCAAGAAAGCAAATAAGAGCGGCATGGAGAATGATACAAGGTCTCCACCCACTCAATGACATCATTCAGAAAGAGTTCCCATTGGTCCCAAACCCGGCATCAATACTGTGCAGCATTCCCAAGGAAGCAACATGTTTTACCATGGTGGATGTGAAAAATGCTTTCTTTTATATACCACTCGATCCAAGCTCCCATTACCTCACACGTTCACGCTAGGAGGAAACAGGTACGAACACTGAAGACTACCACAGGGATATTGCAAAAGCCCAAGCATTTTCAATAGGATTTTACACGAAGATCTTGGAAATGTTTATGTAGAGAGCGTGATAATACAATACGTGGATGATCTACTCATCTGCAGTAAAACAGAAGACAAGTGCAGAGAAGACTCTGTAACATTGTTGAATCTACTAGCTACAAAAGGATATAAGGTAGATAAAGGAAAATTGCAATACTGCCTAGCTGAGGTCCTATGCCTAGGACAACTAATATCCAAAGAAGGCAAAAGAATACTTCCTGACAGGGCAGCGGCCATACACCACATGATAATACCAAAAACTGTAAAAGATATGCAGAAATTTCTTGGCATCTGCAATTATTGCCACGCCTGGATACTTGATTATGCAGCCTATACACACCTATTGCTACAGGCATTGAAAGAGTCCCAAAAGAATAATGTCCCGATAAAATGGACAAATGAGATGATGACACAATACTTCAAGCTACAAGACCTGATCGCACACGCACCAGTTTTTGCAAACCCAGATTATGACAGGGAGTTTTACCTATTCTCACACTGCAATGGCACACTGATGACTTCAGTACTAACACAGAAAACGTCCCTAGGCCACAAGCCATTGGCCTACAATAGCGGAACGCTGGATGCAGTAATGCAAGGTCACTTCGCGTGCGAACAAGCTCTCGCTGCAGCGACCTTCGCCATTGAAAAAAGTGCCACAATTATAATGGGCTGCTCAGTAACGTTGTACGCAGAGCATTCACTCAATGCAATTTTAGAGCGATCAAAATCGACGCTGACAACACAGAGAGCAACAGCTTGTGAGATAATAATCTCCAGCCCGAATGTGCACGTAGTGAGATGTAAAACAGTAAATGCAAAAATGTTCATTGCAGAGCCATGTACTGTAGAAGACATGCAGGAGCATGACTGTGCAACATACGAGGGAGAGGAAGATGATATCCCCAAAGCAAGTGGCAATGCATTACAGGAAGGTGAAATATATTTCATAGATGGGTCAGCATCCATAGATACTGAAACGGGGGGAAAACACGTAGGGATGGCCGTGGTAAGAATGGAAGAAGACAATTATGAAACAATTGTCCAAAAACGCCTCCCTGAACTGGTGGCATTAATTGAAGCACTGCATACAGCAAAGGGATGTGCAGTAACCATATACTCAGATTCAGCCTATGCCACAACAACAGAACATTCAGGATTATCAAGATGGCGACGGAGAGGGTTCCGACGGGCAGATGGTTCGCCAGTTCAACATGTTACATTATTAAATGAACTAATAGAAGCATTAGCAGAACCATCAGTAGTGGCGGTGGTGAAATGCCAGGCCCATAGTAACAACACAGATACGATCTCATTGGGAAACGCGGCAGCAGACGCAGCAGCGAAAGACACCTCATATTTCAATATACCCCCAACAATTGAATGCATTGTTAAGACACCTACTACACAACCATTAGAGGAAGGGTATAGCAATACACAAGTAACACAAATAATGTCAGGCATACAGTTTAGGAATGACTCTAAGAACATTGCGAGGAACTTTACCGCATTCTGTGGGGCCCTTCAGATAGCTCCACATAGATTATGCGGACATGGGGGAAAGGTATAATGGGGCAAGATACTTGATTGTGGTGGTATGCCCCTTTTCAAGATGGGTGGAGGCAGGACCATGCCCCCATTCAGACGCAAAGTGTGCTGCCAAGTTTTTGGTGCGGGAGGTGTTCTGCAGGTGGGGAATTTGCGATGTTATAAGATCAGACAACGGCACACATTTTGTGAATGACCCCTTCAAGGAAGTGACATCGCTTCTAGGAGTCAAGCACAAACTTTGTTCTATTTATCATCCAATGGCGAACGGAAGGGTGGAGAAGATCAACGGCTTGCTCAAAAGTAAATTGTCAAAATTGTGCAACACAGTCTAAAATAATTGGGTGTATTGCCTGCCCCTAGCATTGTTTCAACTCAGAACGCAACCAAGCAAAGACCACCATTTAAGCCCCCATTGAATTGTAACTGCCAGGCGTATACATAAGCCACTATCCCCGATAAGAAAAGCATTGTATGCGTACCGGGCTGCCACAGTGTTGGGGAAAGAATTTAAAGAATAGCTTACCCAGTTGACACGCGCAGTGCGTAGCATAGCGCGACAAATTGCACCGCCCTTTACTGAGAATGCTGCGTCAGACTGTACCTGCAGCCCCAGACAGCCCAAGTGGCCCATTAATGCCAGGAGATTATTTATACGTGAGGAGTTTTGTTCGGTGGTGGAACTCGCCACGGTTTTATGGACCCTATGACGTTGTCTACTGCACACCCACCGCAGTCAAAGTGAAGGGGCTGAAGTATTGGGTGCATCTCTCAGATGTGAGGAAGGCACGCGTTCCAGCACTTCCTCAGTGTGAGCAAACGAGCACCACTGAAAATGGTGAATAAAGATTAAACGTGACTATGATGGATGTAAAAGGAACAATACATATTAATGTGCTTGCATGACTCTCTCTCTCTCTTTCTCCTGTCCTTCCTCTCTATCTCTTGCTCACATGTCTTGCACCCTATCTCAAAGTGAATGACAAAGAATATGAATTATATATATATATATATATATATATATATATATGCAGAAATGATGTTAGTAGCTCAATAAAAGTAAAGTTTACAATCAGTAAAAAAAGTTTAAAAGATGTATAGTAGTACACAAATGACTAATAAGAAGAATATCACACCATAATAAACTATGAAATGTGAAAATGAATATATGCTTGTCACTTAGCCATTTTCTATCGCCCCTTCAGGTAACACAATGGCCGAAAGGAGTGCACTCCCAGAAAATGACTTAATGTTAGTTAGCGATAGGATTGCCAATAGAGCCAATAAGTATAGTAATGTCGAGTGTACGTTAAAGTATTCTGCAGTTTTGATGTCTGTGATGCTATTCTTCATGGGGTGGTACTACACTCTCTTATGTCTTGTCCATGATATGAACAGAGGGGGGAGCGGGGTACAGCTAATACGAGAGGGGTCAGTACTAATTTGGAAGGGGGTTAAAACAATGCAGAGAGAAAACTATTCTGCTGATGACAATGACGCTAATGTAACCCACACTATGATGCGCTTTAATGACACGGCAACTGTCCCCCTCCTACCAATTGCTGCTATAAGCCTGTATGGTAACAATGAAACAAATGAATATGATGGCTATTCATTTTGGTCAAATGAATTAACCGAAAAGAACATCAATGTACAGACAACCAGTGACCCTACCTCATTTTATGTTGCTGCTATTCACGAACCACAAGGACCGCCAATTGAACACACAGTAAATAATGTTAATGATACAGCATGGTCTGGGGTGTTCCCAATACATTAGAGAGGACATGCACAAGTAGACGCCAAGGAGGGATTTGCATCAAGGAACCATTCTTCATCATAAAAGGAACGAGATTCGCAGAAAACAAATGGCATGACAAAACGATCAAGTACAAAGCTGAGGCACTCAGAGGACTGACTGAAGAGAACTTTTAATGGGTAAAACAAACATGCACCTCCGTCTGGTCCCAGCATATTGGCAAACTCACATGGGTCACAGCACTAGAAAAGCCGATCAAAACGCAGAAAGAAATACCACATGAACTATGCTTCCACAGAGAAGGAAAAGTGCCTATGGGCGCCAACAGGCAATGCAATAAGACAATCATAATTCCAGATATGAAGAAAGGAACAGCAGCCCTCATGGACATGTATTGGATCTGCGACAAACAAGCATACCTGCATCTCCCGGCGTCATGGAAGGGCACTTGCGTCCTAGCCACTCTACATTCAGCTCTGATGGTAATCCCAGAAAGTCACCTCCAAGGGGGGAAAGGGCAATCAGCTGGCATATCGGCAGCAGGGCAATTGGCTGGCATATCGGCAGCAGGGCAATCGGCTGACACATCGGCAGTGCCCCGACCAGAAGTAACAGAGCCCCCAGCATATGAACTCTTGTCAGAAAATGACCTGAAAGGTAGACTCTCTCGCAGAAGGAGATCATCCAATTACATCTCCTCTGAATCATCTGCTCTTCTTGCCGCAATCCCGCCGAAGTACAAACTCTACAACTCCGCAGAGACATTCATTGCTTATCTCCTAACACCAGGTCTCCAGGCCCGAACTAACGCCAAGTGGTTACAGATAGTGCGCTGGGAGCTGACCAACTAGACAACGACAATGAACAAGGGTTTAACGTGATAAAGGTGGAGCTTCGTGCCTTGCGCCTGATGACGCTGCAGAACCGGTACGTCTTAGATCTCCTCACGGCGATGGACGGCGGTATTTGCCGAAAAATCAGGAGCGCATATTGCACATTCGTGCCATCTGAAGATGCAGACAATGGAGCACTTTTCCATGTCATATCAGCAGTACAAAGCCTGGGGGAAAGAATGTCAAAAGAAGGGGGAGTAGAACCAACCACCTAGTTTAACAACATGTTAAGCTGGATACCGTCCTTGTTCAACACCATGATGAAAATTTCCATTCCTATCATCGTCTTCATAATGCTTTTTTCTGTGTGTGCCAATTAGGTATCCGATGTTGTGCAAAATCTATGCCTAATTCAGCTATGATGATGGTAACGATGGGCCGACAGGCAACGGTAACTACCATGATAGATGCTCAAATGCAAACTGGGGAACTTAACCCACCAAAATATTGCATGACATCAGTATACCACCAGAATGGGGACAGGGTTGACAATCTATATCATACCACCATAAAAGAACCCAGAGAGCTGCAGGGGTATAATGAAGTATGGGTGGACCTGGATGAGGATGGAGGGATATATATGACATGTACCCCTGATGAATATGCAAGGAAAGGGCACAGCCTGAAAAGCGTATGTAGAGCATGGATGCCAATAAAAGGTACACCAGCCTGGGATGAAGCAATAGCTGAAGCTGAGTATTATCGGAGGGAGAATAAAAAGAACTAATAGTTTGTTACTTTAGATGTAACAAAAGGGGGAATGTGTGGGAGTGAGGGGCCAATAGCCCCCCATCCCTTCTTTCCTTAGTACAAACTTGGACTATGTGCCTCCAATGGTGGGGGTGTCCCCGTTGCACTTATGCAATGTCAGCATTGGTTAGCACTTGCGTAGATGGGACCATTGCGCAGGACACAAGGGCATCCATTTTTGACGCCATCTTGGTAACTAGGCCTCACTGCGATAATACGAAAAGGCTTCTCTCCCCTTTGCAGCTCCGTGCACACAGCACACATGGCCACCACCGTTTCTCTCACCATGGCTCGAAAACTCTGCAGCCGGAGGTAATTGCAACGAAGAACAAATGTAACAACTCACTCTTCCTCTGAGATCACTGCCCTGCGTGTGAACCAACTTGAACCAAGCATCCATCTCCACAAATCTGTACATACCCCCTCACCATTGGATAATTACTGCCAGTGTAACCCTGTGTCCTGCAAGGTATTCTCTTGATGTACCAAATATGTGACCACACCATGATGCCTGCCAAGCAGACACCCGACTAACATTAGACCCCTGTCACAATATATCGCCTCCCAATACTAACAAATGCCAACGTTTTCCGATCCGATTCTTTACGAGTCCAGACCCTAGCTTCAACCAATGCTATCATGATGGTCAAAGCCCTTTAACCTGATGCTCTATATAAGCCACTGTTATTGATGATGTAAATACATGTAAGGCGTTTTTAGGCTTACAATGATTTGTTCAAACGAATTGCAAAGTAATTATTTAGTGCATGCTTCACAAAGATGTATTATGTTAGCTTAGTTAGTGATCACCCCACCTCAAAGCAACCTGACCTTCACCCCTCCTGGACACTGACAACGGGATCATGTGAAGTCCACCCTCCCGGCAAAGTAGTGACCAATCCAGATGGAACTGTGATGTCATCGCTATATGGGCCTATACTGACTGTCCAATCCTGCGCCATCTCGACACCCTATACTAATTGCATCATCTATGACAATTGTGCCTTTATAATGTGATGTAATTGTGATATTTGTCAGAGCGCTCTCGGGCAGCAGAGTTCTTTGGATGCCAATTATATAAACTATTTTTTTGACTCTCACAACCTGTCCTCTTGAACTTTTTTTTTCTTACTAGCATACCCGCAGTCTCTCTACAACTGTCCTCTTAGCCTTATTCCCCGTCTGGGGAGTGTCACATTTATTCTTTTTGCACCTCTAAAGACGGGGAGGGCGCCTACAAAATCTACAAAATGTCGAAGTTACTTTGATAGAATAAGTAAAATAAATGTTATTGTTTAAAAAGAGAACACATGCTAGAGCTGCGTGTTCAGTGTGGGGTGCATGCAGATGTTTCTTGATACAGGAATGTGTAACTTTGGTGAAACGAGATATCAACTACCATTTATTTATAGTTTTTTTATACAGCGCTTATACACAGGTGAAGTGCTTCAAAGCGCTTCAAGGCGGGAAGGGAACAAGGGAATACAGTAATCATTCTTAGGCCTTGAATATTCTGAATGATCAAAACAGAGAAAGAAAACTAGAATACTAGGCCTGACGACATTTCCCCTAGTGTAAGTGCATGATGTGTTATAGTTGCGACCAAGCTCGGGTGGGGGAGACGAGAAACGGTGGGGGGGCCAGAACAGACAATTAACTGGTCCTAGAACATTTAGGTAATGCATACGTACATACGAAGGTGCAGGGAAGGTGGGGGGACAAAAACAAGTCCGGTCTAGCAGGGCCCTGGGTTAAGTCAGAGACGTTGCCCCGATCATGGAGCGTAAGCTGAAAGTGCAGTAAAGCTGAAAAAAGGTGCAGCAGCCTGGAGGCAAGTGCAAAAGACTGGCAGGGCATCCTGGGACCTGTTAGGCTCTGGAGGTGAACCAGGCATCCTGTCAGCAAAAACTAAACAGAGTTGGGGGGAGGAGAGAAAGGAAAGGTGGTTAGCAAGGGAGAGGGAGAGAGAAGGAGAAAGAGAAAAGGAAGGTCTTGAGGAGTTTCCAGAACTGAAGGTGTTCTGGCTAAAGACAGAGAGAGGCAGGGTGGCTGTTCCAGAGGGAGGCACCTGCAGAGGATAAAGATCTACCCCCAAATCTCTGTTTGTGGAAGCGACTCACCCGCAGAGAATTGGAGGACAAGCGGAGAGGGGAAGTATTTAGGGAGAGAGCGCAGTAGATAGTGCAGGCCCTGGCTCCAGAAAGCCTTGTGGATTATGCAGAGGATCTTGAACTTGATCCTTGCAGCCACTGGGAGCCAGTGGAGAGATTTCAGTGCCAGAGAGATGCGGTCCCAGGGCTTGAGGCCAAGGATAAGTCTGCTGTGGGTGAGTTGTAGAGGACGGAGATTAGAAGTAGGAAGATTGAGAAAGAGGCTGTTGCAACAGTCCAGCCTAGAGAGGACCAGGGCTCTTGAGGTGATGAGCTTCTGGGGGAAAGTGGCAAAAGGTAGAATACCTCTGAAGAGTTGCAGTTGGCAATTGGATTTTTTGGAGATGTCTGAGATGTGAGAAGAGACGGAGAGAGTGGAGTCGAAGATGACCCCTAGATTTCTTGCCTCAATGGTAGGCGAGGGCGCAGGGCCAAGGGAGGCAGGCCAGTGAGAGAGTGGGAAAGTGGGAGCAGAGGTCCCAATGAGTACAATCTCTGTTTTACTGGCATTCAGGCAGAGTCCGCTAGCAGCACACCAAGCCTGAATTGTGGATAGACAATCCGGGGTAAGCGAGGAGGAAGAAAGGCAGAGGGTAGCCTTAAAGAGAGCTGCTTGTCATCCGCATAACACTGAAAGTTAGAGGTAAGAGTAGAGATCCTGTGGGCTAAGGGGGCCATGTAGATGTTGAAAAACCAGGGGAAAGGTTAGAACCCTGGGGGACACCGCAAGTAGAGAGAGTGGTAGAGGAGAGAAAAGGCCAGAGTTCCACCTGTGAGGGCCGGTCAGAGAGAAAGGAGGCGAGCCATGCCGGGGTCTGATCTGTGATGCCCAGGGTATCACAGAGACAGGTGATCAGGATGTTGTGGTTTACTGTATCGAAAGCAAAAGAAAAATCGAGATGTATGAGGACAGAGGGAGAGTTAGTGTCAAGATTTGAGAACAGGTCTTCACAGGTGTACATAAGAGCAGTTTCAGTGCCTCTGGGTGCTCTAAAGCCAGACTGATGGTCATGGAGAGAACCAAAAGATTCAGTATGGAGGGTAATTTGAGTGATAGCCAGCTTCTCCAGGAGTTTTCCTGGTAAAGGGGTGATGGAGATCGAGTGATAGTTTGCTGGAATAGACGCGTCAGCAGAGGGTTTTTTGAGCAGAGGGTGCACAAGAGAGTACTTGAGAGGAGAGGGGAAATCACCAGTGGCGAAAGAGAGTTTGCAGAGGTCAGCCAAGGCTGGAACAAGAGTGTCAATATTGTCCTTGATGGTTTTGGAGGGGCAAGGGTCCTCCTGTTTGGAAGAGGCTTTCATAGTCCGGACTTGTCTAGTGACCCTTCATCAGGTGTGACTGGAGAGAGGGAGGAGAGAAGAGGGGGAAGTTTGGGGGCATCCAAAGGGGGCCCAAGAGATGTTGGTGCAGGAAGGGGAGTCGAAGAGGATGTCCTGTTATTAGGTGGTGAAAGTGTGGCCAGGGCAGAGTAAAGGGCCTGGTGGGTACAGTAGAGGATGCGGCTGCAGTAGGGTTGGCCAGCTCCCTGCAGGCTCCCTGCAGCTGTGTTGTTAGATGCCGCAAAGATGCAGGCTTGAATGGAGACTATTTTCTTGGAGCGGATGCAGAGTCTATATTGCCTTTGAAGAAGGCGGCAGGCCAGTTTGTCAGAGTGTGTACCTGAAGATCCCCATTTCCGTTCTGCTGCTCTGAACTTGCGTTTAAGGGTAGCCAGATCGGAGTCGTACCAAGAGTTGCACTTTTTGGCAGGCTTGATTGGACCCTACTGACAGGGGCAAGAATGTCAAGAGTGTTGGAGATGGAACAGTGAAAATTAGAGAGGGCGGTATCAGGGTGGAAGTCAGCCGCAGGAGTAGAAGGAGGAGAGTAGGTGGAGGCAAAGGCAGCCACTGACACTCTTTTCATGGGTCAGATGACCGTGAAGGCAGGAGGTGGTGTTGGGACAAACTCCCAGGTATGCCAGAGCACCACTAGGGGTTGGTGGACTCTTAGAAGACCCAACACCTTCCTCAGGATAAACGGAGGACTCAGTCAACGGCAAGATCAGACTTTGGTTTATTACAGTCAAAGCAGGGATCAGCCAAGGACACGGAAAATCTATGCACCTCACAACTTCTCCTGGCTTGCAGGCCAGTTTTGATGGAAAATTACATCACTGCACCGTCATTGCTTGGGCCTTTCTCCAAAAACCTATCAGCCCTCCTAATTGGATACTGAGCCTCTTATCACTTATAATGGACACTGTACATGTTAGTCTCTGGAGAATAGCTCAGGTGCAACTTGCTCGCCTTGGAAGCAAGACGACACAGAGCTACACAGGTTCAGTCAACCTCTGGGTATTAAGCGCGTTTTAAATAACTATCATAAAGTTCATATCATTCTACTGGCCCTCACATGTCAAGTGGCTGACCTGGTCCATCCCCAAGTCACTATCTATAACAATGTTATAGTGTGATGGGGTAACCATTGGTTATGATATGATAGTTTATTTATATAGTGCCTATACACAATGCGCTTCAAGGCAAGGGATGGAAAAAGGGAAAATGCAATGACATTCTTACAGGCCATGAACAGTAAGGATGTGAAATTAACTATCATACTCGGCCTAACGACATTTCAGATAGTGCAAGAGCTATGACATAGATAAGGAAGGGAGGGGGAGAGTGGGAAGGAAATGGAAACAGACAGGCGACTACTGTACTATGCCTGACAACATTTCTGGTAGAGCGGAGAAAACAAAAGGTGAGGGAGAGGGGTGGAGAAAGGGGGGGAAGGAACAAAACAAGCGACTATCATACTAGGTCTGACGACATTTCAGATAGTGCTGGAGGGGGGGTGGGGAGGAAAAAAACAGTAATGGGAGGGTGGAGGAAACAGACGAGGTTGCTATCATATTAGGTCCAGGGACAATTCTGATAGAGTAAGTGCAGAGAAGAAAGTAAGGGGAGGAGATAGGAAAAGGGAGAAGGGAAAGGAGGGGAGAGCAGAGGGTAAGTAGTCAAAAAGAGTGCAGAAACAAGAGTGGAGAGCGAAAACAATTGCAGAAGTCTGTAGTAACACATAATGTTGCAAGCCAGGATACAAGATGAAGATGGGAACAGCATGATTCAGGGCCACCATGAGTACAAGATGCAAAGGAAGTCCAGCATGAGAGTTGAGAAAGGGTGATGCACCGTGACTGAATGAAGTCCATAAAAGTCAAATCTAGCATTGGCCACAACACAGTGATGGTGAAACCAGAATGTATGAGGACAGACTCCTGCAGAAGTAGGCTGGAGGAGGTTGAGGGAGAGCAGGGTTGAAGAATCAAGCAAAACAGACAACACCTGTGTGCAAGAAGGGGGGGCACAAGGGAACATCACAGGGGGACCAGAGGGGGTGGGATGGCCTGTGGGGACAGAAGGGGTAACACATGTTGGTGCATGCTTACCTGCTGTCTGAGCAGGGGGTCGGGCCCTGGGTCCTCCTGGTCCGAACAGGTCCAAACAGGAATTGCCCTTTTCTTCGTCTGCCCTTCACTGCAGATGCCCGGGCGAGAGACGCCCTTGATCTAATAGTTAAGAGCAGGAAGGAAGAGGCAGAGCTAAGAAGGTGGGTGGTGCTTAGGCCAGGGGACCTAGATCCACGTGCACCTGCTCCCCATCTGCAAAGGAAAAGAGGCTGGAGGGCTCCTTTAGTAGGAAAAAGAGCGGCAAGCAGGAAGGCACCAGGTAGGCGGGGCTTGCTAAGTGGTAAAAAAGAGCGGCAAGTATGAAGGCACCAGGTGGGCGGGGCTTGCTAAGTGGTAAAAAAGAGCGGCAGGCAGGAAGGCACTAGGTGGGCGGGGCTTAGGCCAGGTGACCTAGATCCACTTGCACCTGCTCCCCATCTGCAAAGGAAGAGAGGCTGGAGGGCTCCTTAAGTAAGAAAAAGAGCAGCAAGCAGGAAGGCACCAAGTGGGCGGGGCTTGCTAAGTGGTGAAAAAGAGCGGAAGAGGGGGTAACACATGTTAGTGCATGCTTACCTGCTGTCTGAGCAGGGGGTCGGGCCCTGGGTCCTCCTGGTCCGAACAGGTCCAAACAGGAATTGCCCTTTTCCTCGTCTGCCCTTCACTGCAGATGCCCGGGCGAGAGACGTCCTTGATCTAATGGTTAAGAGCAGGAAGAAAGAGGCAGGGCGAAGAAGGTAGGTGGTGCTTAAGCCGGGTGACCTAGATCGACTTGCACCTGCTCCCCATCTGCAAAGGAAGAGAGGCTGGAGGACTCCTTAAGTAGGAAACAGAGCGGAAATCAGGAAGGCACCAGGTAGGTGGGGCTTGCTAAGTGGTGAAAAAGAGCGGCAAGCACGAAGGCACCAGGTGGGCGGGGCTTGCTAAGTGGTGAAAAAGAGCGGCAGGCAGGAAGGCACCAACTGGGCGGGGCTTAGGCCAGGTGACCTAGATCCACTTGCACCTGCTCCCCATCTGCAAAGGAAAAGAGGCTGGAGGGCTCCTTAAGTAAGAAAAAGAGCGGCAAACAGGAAGGCACCAGGTGGGCGGGGCTTGCTAAGTGGTGAAAAAGAGTGGCAAGCAGGAAGGCACCAGGAGGGCGGGGCTTGCTAAGTGGTGAAAAAGAGCGGCAAGCAGGAAGGCACCAGGTGGCCGGGGCTTAGGCCAGGTGACCTAGATCCCCTTGCACCTGCTCCCCATCTGACCTGTTGCAACCCACCCCTAGGATATTGAACTGTGGTTGGCTAGAGTTGATGTCCCCAGGCCTGGGATCGGCAAAGGTTCTCAGCTCTCGGTGTACCTTTTCAAGGTAATAAGAATTACTATGTGTCTGCATTGTAACTTGTGTACCACCTTAGTCTATGAGAGTGCTCCTTTGCTTGGTGCAACACTTGTCTCAAATTGTAGCATATCTGTTGCAGTCTTCTGTCTGGTAGCCTGAGATCGGCTCGCTGTCCATTGTCTGCTTTGGCCGGCACACGTGTTCTGAGACCACGAATTTGAGCTGTGCAGCTCTGAATCGTGAGGAATTATTCGTATTTACTGTAGCTGGTGTTTTCGTCATCTAGGGAATGGAATGCCATCCGTATCTTGTGGCCTGGGCTGCGGGTTCTGTCTCACACATCTTACTCTCTGGCCAGCCTGAATTCAGCTCAGCTCGGCTCTTGTTGAGTGGCCTGTGGCCTGCTGTAATTTTCCTAAACCATTATAATGCGGTTTATACAATATCAATGCTAAACTACATTCTCCATAGGTTAGTCACACTTGGTTCTGCCAGGTCCCATAGGTGCCCCTGCAGTTCCATAGGGTTATTCGCATGTAGCATCTAAGCATCTGCAATCCTTGCTCAGGATCTCTTGCTTCTTGCGGTTTCTGCGTTGCAGCATTTAGCTAATGGCAAAAATGATAAAGCAATGACAGTATGTATATGTGTCTGTTCTCTAACTATAGAACTGTACGCTCATGTTCTTCATGTATTCGAGTGTGTTTGTGTCCCGGAGTGCAGATGGCACGTGCACTTCATGTCTAACGCTGCTAAGTCGTGGTGTCTCTAACAACGTCAGCAACATGGCTTCTTGGCGCTTTAATCTAGACTGTCAATTGATGTGTCCTACCGCACCTGGTCTGTAGGGCTGGTTATGGGCCTATGACTGGCTGAGGGGGTATCTCTCGATATACTTGTCAACCATTGGTCTGTTGGGAATTCGTCCGAAACAGAATGGGTGATTGCAGTGTTTCCTGGCCTCCTTCTCTGTCATGAATTTCATAGGAAGGAGATTAGGGGGTAGGCTTCCCCATCCCTCTTCAGTGGTAGGGTGTGCTGTTGTAAAAAGAGAAGAGAGCTTCAAATGAGAAGAGAGAAGAGAATGCTCAGTCCATGAGAGTGGGGTAGTGAGAGGAATAGAGAGCGGGATGTCTTTGGAGATGAGAGCATCCAAGGTGTGGCCAGCTGTGTGCCTTGGACCAGAGGGTAGAATGGAAAGAGCAAAGGAGTCACACAGGTTGTGGAAAGGTTCTGAGGAGTCCGGAGAGTCAAGATGGATGTTAAGACCCCACAGCAGGAGGAGTTTGGAAGCAAAGGAGATGAGAGAAGAGGCCAGGTCAGCCCTTCTGTGACCAGAGTAAGAGAGGAGATTGGGGGAGAGAGAGAGCCTACAGACCAGGCTTTCAAAGGAGGAGTATACCTGAATACCTGAGTGGGGATTATGGAAACGGTGATCCACTCAGGAAAGATCAGGGCTTCTCCACCTCCTGGCCTGTTGGGCCTGGGCGCAGAGAGGATCTTGTAGCCTTCACGGAGAAGTGTGTCAAAACTTGTGACACAGCTGTCCTTAAACCTTGAACCTTGAGGAGAACCATCTCCGGTTCCGGAAGCACCTCAAAACCTTCCTCTTTGCCTCTGCTTTCTCCCCCCCTCTCCCCTGTTAATATTACTGAAACTGCAATGAATCTGCAACGGGGCCACTCACCTATCCCGGTCCGTGGCCCAGCCACTCTCCTCTGCACTGCCCCCCTTCCCAGCACTTGTCTGCACTTATCTTGCACTTGCCACCAGCTGGCCCTTATTACTTATCTTGTTTCTACTAAACCTGTACTGCACTTCTCCTCTCCCTTTCCCCTTGCACTTTTCCCTTCCCCTATACCCTGCACTTGCGCGATCTGAATGACACCTGTCCTAGTAGGATCGTTGTCCGTCTCCCCTTGGCCCGTCCCCCTGCCTCGTCGCGCCTTGAAACACTTGTGTATAGGCGCGTTATAAATGCCATATCATATCAAACCATGTCTCAGTAAGAGCAAGAACATCAAGGTCCAGGAGTTCAAGGACGTGGCAGATGTCAGAGGAGTGCTTGACAGCAGAGCAGTGTTGCAACATGGAGCAGGTTGCCACTTTTGAAGGACTCCCCCCCGTACACGGCAATAGTGCCTCTGAGATAGAGGTAGAGGGAGGCAGAGGAGACAAGGATGAGAAGGGTGTCAGTAAGGAGGGTGCAGGCAAGGGAGCCAGGATAGTCGAAGATGGCAAGGGTGCCAGTGAGGAGGAAAAGGGAAAGTTGATAAGGCAAGGAAGGAGCCTATCAAAAAGTAAGAGGTTGGGTTGAGGCCCCTGTACCAGGATGGTACCATTTCGATAGACATTTATGATGGCCCTGCAGGTGGAAAAGGAGGCCAGAAGGGCCTCCCAACGGGTGCCACCATATATGAGAAAGAGTAAGGAAAGAGCAAAGGGGCCATATGGAGAGTCCATAGGTCGGGAGAAGGGCGACAAAGAGGATTTCGGTGAGAGTATCTGTGGCGGAAGCACTAACGTAGGTGTCAGCGATAGGAAGGCCTGGATTGGAGGCCAGTATGTCCTTCTTGAGTTTCTTCCTGCAAGACTTAGTGAGAGATGAAGGATAGCAGATGGAGAAGCAATTAGAGTAGATGGGGGAGATAGAAAGTGCCATAGTAGGGGCACAGAGTTTGGTATACTTAACCAGGTAGTGCAGTTGAGGTACGTGGGAAGAGAAGGCAAGCAGGGAGCAGATGCAGAGGGAGTCACAAACAGGATAGGGAAGAAACAATGGGAGATGACGAGGCTAAGGGAACAGATAACAGACCAGACAGGGGATAGAGGGGGATACCTGTCAGCACATTCCCATGAAAGCAGGATGTGAGCACAGCTAAAAATGATTTTTTTCTTTTAGGTCAACAGGTAAAGCTGTCATGAATCGCCGTTTCCGGCCCTTCTAGACTTCATGGTCCATAATGCACCGCAAAATCCAATCGATAGTTCTTCCAACGTGGCCGACCGCACAGAAACACTGCTCACCAGCGTTTACGCATGACGCGCTGCCTCCTAGAAAATCGGCACACCCCCACGGCTCTGCGCGTCTCAACGCTACTGTTACGAGTTGTCGGCGAGTGTTATTGTTACTTCTCCCTTCCGCCAGTGCCCCTTCCTGATTCTTACCGTCCTTCCATTCCTGGTAACTCTTTTGAACTGCCCTTTGCATCCGCTAGGTCCGTTCCTCCTTCTATCCCGGACCCGTGCTCTGTGATTCCGTGCTTGCGAGTTTCCCCCCTTGCACTCTGTGAGCATTAGACTTCCTGCTCCTATTCCTTCCCAGATTCTGCCGCCAGCCCTCCCTTCCTGGATACTGAACTCTATCCTGCTTCCTGAGGCAGACAGCGATCCTCACACTGGATACACGCCCTTACCTGTACAAGTCCCAAACAGCCAGGAAGAAGGAAAAATCCCCAAAGAAGACACTGACCAAAGACAAACAGGTGAGAAAAGGGGCAGAGTGTGACAAAAGCAGCACAACAGTACAGGGGTTTAGGTAGTGGAGGTAAAAGTCCAGGAAGGAGGTAGGTGTTATGGATTGGTGCTTGGAAACAAGAAAAGAGAAGAAAATAATAGGTGACTTCTTAGATCGTTTTTAGAGATTGTCATGTGAGGCACAACGTCTGGAGAATGAAGCAGGCAGTATAGCAATAGTCCACACTTACCATGATAGCTGAGGGGGCGATCACATGGCCCAAGAGTGCCTGGATGAGATACCAAGCCTCCAGGTGCATATTGGAGGGTCAAGAACAAGTAGTGGGCCCACAATGCCCAGCCAGGACCAGACAGGAACAGACAGGGCATTAGGTGAACGTCTTTTATGCTGGAGCTGACTCCCGCCTCCCAGTGCACCCGATTGGGTGAAATAGATTACATTGGCCAATCACAGGGGCCAGGTCACACAAAAAGGCAGGCTCCACTACAGGGTGCAGGAGCGGCCATCTTCGAAGGTGGCAGAGACAAGGAAAGCAGGCAGAAAGGTTGCCTAAAGGATATTTACTGCACCAATGCAGGCAGATGCTAGCAACAGAGAGTGCTCTTGCTGCCACAGCAAACTTGTTTGTGAAAGGCAAATTCTTATCTGTGTCAAATACAGCACCAGAGCAGATGCAAATGCATAGTAGCTCAAGCGATGCAAGACATGTTGAATTAGGGGGCCTACTACGTAGGTGATGACGTTGGGACATCCCCCCGCAGAGTCTTCATACGAATGTTGAGCTAGAACCTGCCTACATAGAGTGCCGGACATGACCCGCACCGGCGCACTGGTCCACTGAGAGATTGATGATACCCGGCAGTTACACAAAGGGAGAGAGAGTGGGGAGAGGGTTAGGGGTGGGGTAGGAGCAGGTGGAGGACTTAAAACACTGTTCTCGTTTGGACACATGAGAAATGTACAGATAGTGTGGAGTTTCCATGAAAATGTCACCTGTACGAAATGTGACTCCCAATGATGTTTAAAACAATAAAAGCAATTTAAAAAACCCAAATTTAAGCATAACATCCTATTTGTGACATGTGGCACCCCAAACATCATCAAAACATGAATAAATAAACGTTTCAGCATCCAGCGGGTGGGGGGATGGGGGGTCAGGGAGAGTAGGGGGTAGTAGGGACAAGGACTGTCCCATATTTTCCTCACCTATTTCTTCTATATATTTACCTTTTGTTACATTCACTAAACCTGAAGCTGAACCACCCAGGGACGAGATCTTTGCCATGGAAATAAATACATGTTAATAACATCTGGATAGGGGCTACATGGGAAGCACAAGTTGACTAACTGGTAGGGTACATACACCAATACTTGTTTTTTAATGGTGTTTTTTAATGGCCTGTATCCCCAAAATGCACTTCAAATGTGAGTTGGAAAGTTCTGAAGCATGCATGTGCATATGTTGCAGCATACAACAGACAGGAAAAGGCATTATGCAGTTTGTTTGCTACCTTGGATGTTTTTTTCTCATTCGTTATCTCTGCACATTTACCCTTCCGGCCCTTACCTACGGTAAATAAGGTTTTGTTTAGGTTTCAAGGAGTGTATGTTTGATCTGGTTTAGTGTGCTGTCTAGGGTGAACTATAGTGGGTGTAGGCAGACGCTTAGGATTTCATAGAATCAGGTTATACAGCTTAGTAGCACACAAGTCCCCTTGAGGCAAAGTTACTAAATACACTAGAAAGATCTCAGTTCATACTAAAGTACACTGTAAGAGGACATTTGCTTAATAGCATTAACTCCGACCGTCACAACACACCATCCTTGGAATAGTTTGGCTTGGCCTTTCCATGCACCCTGCATTCCATTTTATATAATGCTCGGTTGTGGTTGCTTCTTTGTTGCCCAAGTAACTGTTTCAAGACATATTTTCTTCTATTTTTCTTTCTTTAAGGTTTATAGTCTTTTTTTAAACAATTTTTATTAATTTTGACATTTACATCATACAGTATATCAACAAAGAAGCATATCAATACACTTAAAACCGTGTCATGTCTCTTTGTACACCCCCCTCTCAACTGCCCCATCCCCTCCCGCAGCCTAACTCACACACCCGCCTCTTCCGCCTCTTCTTCGGAAGACTCTCCTTCTTCCTTTCCTATGGGGCTATCTATCGGTTCAGCTTGTGTGAATCCAAACAGTGTAACTATCAAGTGTCTCCAGGCCATCAATGTCTCTCCTTCCTCCTACCCACCCCGGCCTACTGCTTTGCTCCATAACACTGTCTCAGCATCTGCCCATTTCTGTAAGTCCCGCCACCAGGCCTCCACTTCCGGTCTATTACTCTCTTTCCAGCACATTGCTATCCTGCGTTTAGCCAATATATATGCTAAGTCCTTTAGTTTACTCACATGTTTGAGTTTACGCGGCCTGGGAAACCCCCCAACCACACATGCCCACAGTGAGTCCAACTCTAAGTTGATCTCTTTCTCAGCCAAGAGGTGCGCCACCCCACCCCAGAATCTCCTTATTTCCGGGCATGCCCAAAACATATCCATCATTCCCGCATCCACCTCCCCACATTTCGGGCTTGCCTGTGTTCTGGTGTTTTTAAACTTGGCTATCTTCTTTGGAGTCATATATGCTCTATGGGTAACATATAACTGGATCTGCTGCAACCTTGCATTTCTAAACACTTTCTTATGGTATCTCTGTACTCTGATCCAAAGTGCATCCTCCATCGGCTCCCCTGCCTTCTCTTCCCATCCTCGTCTTGTCTCAGTGACCTCCTTCCCAACTCTGGACATCATTAGTTCCTCATGGCCCCCTTCCGACACATCACAAAATGTCTCTATGGCAGCATCCGGCTGTCGGGTTATTTCTGCCTCCGACCACATGCTCTTAATCACTTTTCCTAATCTGGCGTATGCAATATATTGTCCTTGATGTAATCCTGTATCCTCTTTCAATGCATCAAATTCTATTATCTTCCCATCCTGACACAAATCCCCCAGGGTCGCCATGCCGGTCGTTTCCCAATGTAATCTTATGGTCTTCCTCATTTGTGCGTCCATCCATCCTAACGCCACCAGCGGCATCTGTGGGGAAGTAACGGATTTGCCATGACCTGGCAAGCTCTTCGCCATATATCTCCACCAAGCTTAAGCAACCTAGTGCCATTTTCTTGTTGCACGTTAGGTAACCACATCCATTCATTCAAAAAGTAAGGAGTACACTCAGCCCTTAACCGTTTAGCCTCTGGGGTAGGTTCCTCTGATAGCCATCTTGCCACATATTGCAGTTGGCTAGCCAGGAAATACACTTCAAAATTAGGCGACTTGATGCCCCCTTGTTCGTATGGGTTCTGCAACTTCCACAATGCTATTCTATTTCTAGAGTTGTGCCATATGAACCCCCGACATATACTCTGAACTTTGGTGAAAAAACGCTTGGGTATCATGAATTGGATGTTTGCGAAATAAGGTAATAGCCTGGGGAGCACCACCATTTTCAAAAGTGCCACCCTTGCCATCATGGTCAACGGTAGCCTGGCCCAGAATATCATGCTATTTTTGATTTTGGACACCGCCTTCTCCGTGTTTTGTTCATGTTCAACCCCAACATCGTGATTATACATCTATTCCCAGGTACCTAAACGTTTCAGTTGCCCATCCAATTCGCAGTACCGGAAGTTTATGTCTCGGCATCCCGACATATCTGCCCAGGGGGAATATGCTGGATTTTTTTAGGATTAATTGTTATACCCGACAATATAGCATATTGTTCCATCACTTCCAAAATGTATTGCAGATTCTCTTTGGGATATTTGAAATATAGTAACATATTGTCCACATACACAGATATCAAATGTTGCCCCGCCTCATGTTGATCCCCACCTCTCCGTATTGCTGCCTTAGAACTATGGCCAGGGGTTCGAGTGCTAATAAAAAAAGCATTGGGGACCATGGACATCCTTGTCTAGTACCTCTGCCTAGTGTCCACCGTTCTGATATAATTGCTCCTGTTTTTACACAAGCTATTGGTCTGCTATATAACAATTGAGCCCACTTCAAATAAGCAGGCTCCAGCCTGTATTCCTTCAGCACTGCCAACAGCCAAGGCCATTTGACTGAATCAAAGGCTTTAACCACATCCAATGAGACCACCACCACCTCCTGAGAGCTCCCTTCCGTCTGATCTATAACATGATGCAGCCTTCTAAGGTTGTCGGATATGCATGTACCTGGGACGTATCCCGTCTAGTCTGATTGTATGAGACTATTTATAACCAGTCTTAATCTATTGGCCATCACTGCTGTGAGTATCTTGCTGTCTTGGTTAAGCAACGATAGCGGCCTGTATGAGCTGCAGTCCGTGCTCAGTTTACTGGGTTTGAGGAGTGGAATGATGATCGCTTCCCTGAGAGAGTCAGGCAACATGTCTCTTTCAAATGCCTCATTTAGCATAGCTAACAACGGGGGGAGCAATTCTGATCTATATGTTTTATAGAATTCGCTCGGGAGCCCATCTGCCCCGGGGCCTTATTAGTGGGTAGAGACTGAATCACTCATTCTAACTCTTTTAGTGTGAGTTGAGCTTCTACGTTCTCCCTATCGGCTGCTCCAGGTTTATCAATCTCAGTCAGTGCTTCCATCACATCTATTTCTTCCTCCCCGGTCGTGTCTGTATATAGTGCCTGGTAATATTCCAGAAAACATTTTATTACTCCTTCTTGCGCATCTTGCGTCTGCCCATCCAACCCCTGCACTCAAATTTTTTGCTGGGGGTCTCGCTCTTTTATAACCATGCAAGTAATCTGCCCGGCTTATCTCCTTCCGCGTGCTGTCTCTCTACATATTTTTTTATAATTCAAGTTAAATAGCCTCTCCCAGTGATCCTTGCAATCCTGTTGTAATTGGCGTATGGTCGCGGTCTCAGTTAGGGAGCTCACTCCTTTTTTTCATTTCAGTTGCTATCCTTTCTTCCGTGTCCTGCAGTCTCTGTAATATCCCTCCCTGTAGCCCTTTTGATTTGGATATTGCTGTCCCTCTCACCACCACCACCACCTTAAATGCCTCCCACACTGTACCGGCCGATCTTACACTGCCAGTAAGTATTGCGTTTAAAGTACTCCCTTATTTCTTCACTTAGGTCTTCTCTAAACACAGTGGGCCTCATTACACGGTAGGCGGTAGCCATGGTGCTATTAGCGCCATGGCTAACACCTTACTGCATTTCAAGTCCGTGTTCCTGGAATAGGGACTTACCGGGTCATTCCGACCTTGGAGGACCCGGTAAATCCCCATTCCGAGAACCATTCCCCATTCCCATTGAGCCCACATAGGGCTCAATGGGAATGGAGAAGTAGCTAATAATGGTACCGCAATTTGCGGTACCGTTATTAGCTCTGAAGTCCCTTAACGGGTCCCGTCCTTAACACCAGGTCAGACCTGGCGTTAAGGAAGGGAGCCGCTAAGGGACCTCGTAGTAGGGCAGTAAGGGATTACCGGCACCGGTTCCCTTACCGGTGCCGGTAATCCCTTACCGCCTACCCTGTAATGAGGCCCAGTGTCTTTTAGTGCCTCAACCCTAAGTCGCCACGTCAGGGTTTTTCGCCCTAGGTGGCACGTGCTGTCACATTACCACTAGTGGTGCATGGTCCGAGAGGACCGCGGCTTTGTATTCCGCCCTTTGTATTTCTCAGATTACTTCAGTTGTAACAAATATATAGTCTAACCAGGTGTGTATGTTTTTTTTTTTCATCCGATCTATCAAGCGTTGGGTCTAATACACAGTTGAAGTCCCCCCCAATAATAATAATAATAATAATAATAATAATAATAATAATAATAATAATAATAATAATAGTTTAGCATTTATATAGCGATACGAACCCTCGGGTTTCTGAGCGCTGCTTAATATTAACCAGTGTGTGGTGCTCATTTATCGACCTCGGAAGGATGAAAGGCTGAGTTTGGCCCTGCCGGATTCGAACCTGGGTCAGCAGGCTCTGCACAGATGTCAAAGCGAGCGCTATACTCACTGTGCTATTGGACCAATACAACCACCCCTTCCATATACGGGCTAATCTTGCCATACAGGTTTCTGAAGTAAGCAGTTTGTCGTGATTCGGGGCATAGATAATAGTGATGTTCACTTCTCTGTTTTCCATCAGCCCTTTAACTAATACCATCCTACCGTCTAACTCTATATTGGACTGCAGCAGTTTAAACGGGACATGTGGTGCTATTCATGTTATAACCCCTCTGGCATAAGTCGAGTATGTTGCTCCGATAGTGGTCCCCTTCCACTTTCTCCCCACCACCTCTTGCTTGTCCCTGGTCAAATGTGTTTCCTGTAACAATGCGATATCTATTTTCTGCCTCCTCAGATACATCATAACCTTATTACATTTAATATAACTGTTATCCTCTCACATTCCAAGTCGCTATCTTTAGGTCCCCCATCTCATCCATTCCCCACTCCGCCCGACTCCTCCCCCGTTCTCCTCTTCTTAATTAGCGGCTTGTGATTGTAGGCTTTGCTCCCTTTAACAACCCAAACTCCCCTCCCCATCTCCTCTTGTAACTCCCCAACTACCCAGCTCCCTCCCACCCTCCAACCCCCAAACTGATGCCCAGCTCCATCCCTGGATCTCAGGCCACCCCGCATCTAGTCCCTTTCTCAGTCCTGGCTGATAGTCAGGGCTCTGCAGGGGATACCGCCAAACTAGTATCCTACTAAGTAACCTACTGGGGGTATTAACGCGTTCCACAGTGTCGCTTACAATAAGCGGCACCCGTATCTCCTGCTATTTTTTACTAATATGGTACAGAGGCAATCTACATAGCTCCCATCAATTTAACATAGTTGCATATTGGCAGCTCGATCTAGTATATAGTTCAGTGACGTAGTCTTTAGCTTTTAACTGAGCTCTGTGTGTTCATTATCATATGTTCTACAATGTACATGTTGAAGAAAGCGCAGGGTCACTTAGCCTCTCCCATCTCCCCCCGGTCCTCCGCATCAGATGGGCAGTTCACAGTGTCCATCCACTGTGCCGTATCTTCTGAGGTCTTGAAAAAAAGGGCCTTGCCTTTGTGGAAGACTTTCAATTTCGCTCGGGTACTGTAGCATGTATTTTGGCCCCGCCGTCCGCAACCTTCTTTTCGTAGCCACATAATTCAGGCGTTGCCTTTGTACTTGAAAAGTGTAACCCGGATAGGCCGTGATGGACGCCGATGCCCTTCTTATCGTCATTCCTTTACGAAAGTGTTCCAATATCTTCTCTCTGTCTGTATAGTTTAAGATTCTCGCAATGATCGGTCTGGGAGGTGTTCAAGGCGGTGGTTTCCTGATCAGAGCTCTGTGCACTCTCTCTACTGTGAATCCCTGGGTAAGCATCCCTGCACCTATCTCTTGCAGCAGCATATTCTCAATGTAATTCATTGGATCCGGGTTTTCTTCCCCTTCTGGGAGTCCCACTATATGTATATTATTTCTGCGGGCCCTTCCTTCCGCTTCTTCTGCTTTGTGCTCCAAGTTCCGCACTTGCTGTTGCAATGAAGATATATTTCTGGTGTTATCAGTGCAAGTGCCTGTGTTGACTGTAACTTCCTCTTCTAGCCTCCCTGTGCGCTCCGCCACCGCCTTTACATCTTGTGGCAGGAGGTTGACATCCACACTAACCGCGTCAATTTTTGAACTCCAAGGATGTTCTAAGCCCTGCCATGGCAGCATTTGGTCTCCCATGACACTTTCAGTGCCGCTATGGCTTCCAGGATCTGTTTATCGCCTCTTGTCGGGCTTGCATCTCCTGCCGCCTCCTGTCCACTTGATTTAGGGGTGTCCATGCCCTGCACTGGACTAGTGAAGATATCTAGTGACGCCTGTTTTGGTTTGGGCTTAGCTTGTTTGGACGTCATTTTCAGTTCTGAGGGCCAGATTACGGATACTTGCCCCTGGGTTCTCCTGTCTACCAGGTATTTGTATTTCTTTGTATTTGTTCTATTTGTAACGCGCACCGTCCGGCCCGGAGGCATCAGGGCGCATCTTGTACAGGGTTACATAAAGGGACATAGATATATACAAACTTTGATACAGGACGAGTAAATGTACATAGTATTAGGAGCATACAGCAATATACATAATTACAGAGTAGAGATTAGAACAGACATTTAATGAGACAGGGCTCCCAGGTACATATGAGATCCGAATTTCAGGGCTGATTGAAGAGCCAGGATTTCGTTTTGGACTGGAAGGCACTGAAGCTGTGTTCAGATCTGATGGTGAGGGGGAGGGCATTCCAGAGCTTGGACGCAAGGACGGGAAAGCTTGAGCCGCCCACTTTTTGCAGTTTGAACCTAGGGATAGGTAAGCAGTGGGTCTGGGCGGAACTTTGGGGATGTTTGGGTGCGTGGCGAGATATCCGGCTGCAGAGATACAGGGGGGGTTGGTTAGCTAGACATTTGTGTGTAAGGCCTAGGGCTTTTAGTGAAATTCTCTGTTTGACAGGTAGCCAGTATAGATTAGATCTAGATTCAGAGATGTGGTGGTTGCGCGGGATGTTTAAAGCAGATCTAATAGCGTTGTTCTGGGAAATTTGTAATTTATTCAGATTCTCTTGACTGGTTCCTAGGTAGAGGGCGCTGCCATAGTCGATTTTGGACATGATGAGGGTTCTGGCCAGTGTGACCGTGTTTGGGGTGGTCAAGAAAGGCCTGCAGGCTGCAATGAGTTTGCAGGTGTATGCTGAGGCAGATCTGACTGCATTTGTTTGTCGGGATAGGGATAGAGCAGCGTCAAGGTAGAAGCCTAAAGTTTTAGTGTCTTTCGAGACTTGGATGTTGTTGCCATCGATGATAAACAACAGGTAGGATTGCTCAAGTTTACTAAGGCGTTGTGTAGTGCTCAGGATGAGGAGCTCAGTCTTGTCATCGTTGAGGCATAACTGGTGTTGTGCCATCCAGGCTTGGATGACCAAGTAGATGTCATTCAGGTAACCCAGATACTCATCCCCATCACTGGAGCTAAGTAGTCTCCAGTGATGGGGATGAGTATCTGGGTGTCGTCAGCGTAATTCGTATAGGAGACACCCAGATAGTCAAGTACATCAAAGAGCGGTTTTGTAAAGACATTATAAAGTGTTGGCGACACGCAAGAACCCTGGGGGACGCCACAGTGAATAGGTGAGGGGTCTGCAGCTGTGGATTGAGAAAAGACCCGCATAGATCTATTACTCAGGAATGATTTGATCCAGGCCGTAGCTGACGGAGAGAAGTGGGCGGCAGAGTGGAGATGCTTGCATAAGATTTGGTGATTGACCAGATCGAATGCCGCAGAGAGGTTGAGTAGAAGTAATAAGGCTAGTTTGCCCTTGTCCTTTAAAACTTCAATTTGAGTTTTTAAGTCTAGTAGAGCTGTCTCTGTTCCATGTCTAGAGCGGAAACCAGATTGTCTAAGACCAAGAAGATTACTTTCTTCCAAATACTCTTGGATTTGTAGGTAAGCAGAACGGTCTAGAATTTTCAGCAGGAACGGGACGGTAGTTATGGGTCGGTAGTTGGTGGGTATGCTTGGGTCTAGGGAGGCTTTTTTGAGCATGGAGATAACCCATGCATCCTTAAGGTTGTCTGGGGCAGTTCCTGTTTTAAAGGAAGCGTTGATGAAGGAAGTGATAAATGGGGCCAAATCGTGGACAGATTCCTTAATGATGGGGGCAGGGCAGGGATCGCCCTGGCAGGTAGACGGTTTGATCCTCAAGATAATGTTTTCCACCTCCACAGTAGTGAGCGGTGAGAAGGCAAACCGTTTGAGATTAGGCAGGTCGGGGAGGGGGAGATTGTCAAGTTTCAGGCTGTCTTGTTTAGTAATGATTTTAGATTGTAGCATAGTGATTTTATTCAGTAACGCTGCCTGAATGTTAGCGCACCATTTTCTATCCTTAATGCAGGTGTCAGGGGGGGTAGCTGGAGTTTTGAGTTCTTTTAGGATCTTAAAGAGTTCCTTGGAACTGGATTACGCTTGCAGGATGCGGTTATTGAGGGACTCTTTTTTCGCCTCTATAATGGCTGCTTTGTAGGTAAGTGATGCCAGGAAGAAGCCGTCTTTGTGCGCATCGGAGGGGTGACTTTTCCAACGATTTCCGGCGCACGGTTTGGTTTTACAGAGTACTCTTAACTGTGGAGTGAACCAGGAGTTAAGGTGTGCCCGTGGTTTAGCTTTCCTCAGCTTGATGGGGGCAATAGAGTCAATAGCTGAGATCATCCTACAGTTATAAGCGTCAGCTAGGGTAGTGGGGTCATTGCAGGGGTCAGTAGCCATTTTAAGCAAAGGGAGTAGCAGAGGGAGAAGTTTCTCCTTGGTTATGTCCTTTTTGTTTCTGGTAGGGAGGGCAGGTGCTATCAGAATTGGGATACGTGGGGAGGCTTCAATATTGAAGGTGATGATGTGGTGGTCTGACCATAAGCAAGGGGTATTGGCAAGGACCTAAAAATTGCAGTTCGAGCTGGCTAGCCAATCAAGGGTCCTGCCTTTAGAATGTGTGGGCTCATGGATGTGTAGGGTGAAGCCAGAGTTGGAGAGGGCATTTTCCAACTGCAGTGCAATAGGATCTTTGGGGTCGCCGAGTCCCAAGTTGAGGTCTCCTAGGATAATAATTTGTGAGTTCGTTTTTGCATTGTCAAGGAGGAGGGTGGAGATTTTGCCGACAAAGGAAGGTACAGGGCCAGGGGGCGTGTAGATTAGGTGGAGGGTGGATGTTTGTTTGGGAGTTAGTACGAGTTTCACTGATAGTAGTTCTGCAGATTCAAGTTTAGTGTTGGTCAATACTCTTAAATCCAGAGTGGTTTTGTGGATGATGGCCAGGCCACCGCCTCTGGTGTGGGGAGCAGAGGTGCGGTCACATCTCATGATACCGAAGCCGGGTGGTAGGGCCAGGGACATGGAGGGGCCGGATGCGGCATGTAGCCAAGTCTCAGCTATGGCAATGAAGTTGAGATCTGATGATGTTATGAGGTCTGCTATATCTAGTGCGTGCGATGGGAGGGATCTGGCGTTGATAAGAGCGCCCTTGATAACCGGCAATTTCACCTCTGTAGAGGGGGGTTGTTACGCTCACCTGGCTCCCACAGGGGCGTCGATCTGAACTAGACAGCTGCGGCCTCCACCAATGTGACACGTAGTGCCGAGATGACGGACTGGACTGGCCCACCTAGCTTCGTTTGCTTGGCTCGTAGGAATATTCTTCTGATGGTTTGGAAAGATGAGCTCTCCATCCTGCATTGAGCGCAGGGGCGCGTTGATAACCAGTTGCTTCACTGGCTCGAAGGAATTGGTGAGTTCCAGAACAATATTGACTCTGAGATTCCCAGCAAGACGCCGTAAGTATGTAGTTCGTAAGAGTTCAAATGTCTGACTTTCACTCTTGTCCGATTCCCTGCAGGCTGCAGCTTGACCCTAGCGAAGAGTTCCTCGTGGCAACCGGTAATGTTCAGGTAAGGATTTGTATTATCCAACACAGTTCGATAAAATAATGTCAATATATAACCTGTTGCTTTCTCCCTTATTCAGGCGCTGAGAGAAAACATGAAGTCTCTGGGAATAATGCCTCCGGCGGTAAAATCAGGTAAGTCTAATGTGATGAGGAGGTTTCCCCTTGTTTGTCCCTTTGTTTCACCTTGCTGTCCTTTTGTTTCCCCTTAGGGGCCGGGGTTCGGCGAGGATGCAGTGGAAGCTGCGCCGACCCGTGAAGAGGAATACCCCCGGTGGTAAATCAGGTAAGTCTATGGGGGTAACTAATATTGCCTCTGTGCATTCCCTTGGCTCACCTTGCTGTTCTTGTCTTCCCCTTAGGTGCCGGAGCGAGGCGGGAGAATGCAGAAGGATGCGGTGGAATGTGAAGATGCTTCGAAGGCCGGTGAGTTCAGCGCGGCGCTGCTGCAGGCGAGGCGACGCGCATAAAATAACTTCTTTCTTCCAGCTTGAAGGCGCGATGGATCGGGAATTCAGGTAAGGATCAAAGGTATTGCTCTTGTTCTAACCTTTTCTCTTTCTTTGCCCTTTTTCTAGGAGCTCCGGACTCGAGGCGGGCGTGCCAGAAGACTGGATGCAGACTTGCAGGCACGGTGAGCGTTACACTGCTGGATGTAAAATAACGCGAAGCGTGTGCTGCTCTTCGGGCATGGTTTAAATAGCCTCCAAAGTAGTCCCAGGTAAGTATTCCTCCCCAGCCCCACCCAAATAAAAAATAGTCCCTTAGGTAAAGTAGTCCCTTCCAAGCCTCCTTTGGCATGGAGCTCTTGCAGCATGGTCTGCATCAGGTGAGTTTGCAGCATGGTCTGCATCAGGTAAGTTTTAATCTATGAGCCTGGCGCCTATGGCGCCAGGACTGACTCTCCATATGAGCCTGGAGCCATAGGCACCAGGACTGCACCCAAATAGCCCCTAGCAGGGGTTGTTGGGTTTGCTTAGTATAACTTGATGCCTGCTTCCGGGGTTGCTGGACTTGGTCTGGGTCCCCGGGGGTAGGCATCATGACAGGGGTTTGCTATTGGTAGGTGTGGTGGGTGAGCGTCGTGATTGCTTAGAGAGGTTATTGCGGGTGAGGCGTATGCAGAATCTAGTGCCTAATCTTATGTTTCTGAGGGATAGAGAGCACGGTTGATTCGAAGTAGGTTTACTTGCGAAGTGTTCCAGCCAAAGGGCTGGGTCGTTGTATGGGTTAGTGTCAGTGTTGAAGTGATGGCGGCCTGTGGTGGGCGTCATAGTGTCCATTGTGGGGGTCGTACTGCGCAGATTCGGGAGGACAGGGCTTGGGAGAATCAGTGTGTCTGATGGTGTGTAGGCCGTGTGAGACGTGTGCGTAGCTGGCTGGTGATTGCTGCTTCAAAAGGCAAAACGTGGAGCAGTATAAGGAGCGCCTTGAGGAGCATGGTGGGGGGCTCCTAGGGGGAGAAGCGTCATGATGCGTCACACTGACACTTGATGGAGGGAGCACACTGACACTTGATCACAGTAAGTATGACCCAATACATAGGCTTAAGAGTGCAGTGGAGGCAGATTAGCAGTAGGCAAGTTCCCTATGGCTAGAGGCAGATGAGCAGTAGGCAAGTTCCCTATGGCTAGAGGCAGGTTCGATTTAGCTAGAGCAGTGCAAAATCAACAGTAGGCAGGTTCAATTTTAGCTAGAGCAGTGCAAAATCAACAGTAGGCAGGTTCGATTTTAGCTAGAGCAGTGCAAAATCAACAGTAGGCAGGTTCGATTTTAGCGAGACAGTGCCGGATCAACAGTAGGCATGTTGTGAGATAAACAGGTTTGCTGGGATAGGCATTGGGTAATCATGCAGTTGACACAGAAGGGGCATGAGGCATAGAGGAGTGTTAACTGTGCAGGTGGATCACAGGTGTAGACCATCAGGGAGTGGATTGCGAATGCCTCCGGATAGAGGGGAGCGCGAATTATGCGGTGGTCGGAACAGTGCATGCGCGGTAGGCGGTAGGTGAAGTGGAGGAACGCATACCTCGTGAGCGGGGGCTTAGAAGGGGCATACAGACGGGACATTCACATGACATAAGTGAGTGAGTTCTGTGGCGATAGATAGTACTCGAGTACTCATGTCGACAGCTCACAGTTCCGGTAGCTCAGTAGTGGGCAAGCGGAGGCACGTGGCTGAGGTGTTGTAGCTCGGTGTATGGACGGCATGGGAGGTTTTAAGTGTTACCTCATGCGGATGGTCCGGTCCGGCGCAGGCGGTCAGGCGGAATTGTAGAGGGAGAAATGGTACTTTTGAAGATTAGCGCGATGAAGCAGCGCATACTGAAGTTAGCTCATGGGAGGTGGGTGCTTCTCCTCCGTAGGCCCGCTGCTCCTGCAGGGTGGGGACCTACACGTTGGAGCTCCTACTCCTCTGTGTGATGAACAGGCATAAGATCTACTTACAGATCGGCCTCCATTCGCCGACAGGCGCAGACAGGCGGCACCTTTAGTGAGCGCCCTTCGTGTGGCGCCGGCACACGCCTTCCGGTGACCCAGCGTCACGGAAGAGGAGCGCGAAGCCAATCGGCTTGGATTTTGTTGCCTAGCAATGAATAAATAAATACAAATACGAATATGCGGTGGCAATTTTGGATCCTCCTCGTGTGGAATGGCGGGCGGCAGGCTACTCCGGCCACTCTGGAGGTGCTAATAATGCAAAATAGCACTGTGGCAGGGTAGGAAACAGGCAAGAAGGGTAGGCTGCATACTCTTACCCAGGATTGGGTTCTGTAGCCACGTAGCTGTAGACCGATCCTCGAGGGGATTTCAGCAGCAGCTCCCGTTCCAAGGGGCTCCAGCCCTCCTGGGTGGTGTAGGGGCTTGTGAGGGCGCAGACAGGCGGCACCCTTAGTGAGCGCACTTCGTTTGGCGCCGGCTCACGCCTTCCGGTGACCCAGCGTCACAGAAGAGGAGCGCGAAGCCAATCGGCTTGGATTTCGTTGCCTAGCAACACATAAATAAATACAAATACGAATATGCAGTGGCCATTTTGGCTTCTCCTCGTGTGGAATGGCGGGCGGCAGGCTACTCCGGCCACTCTGGAGGTGCTAATAATGCAAAATAGCACTGTGGCAGGGTTGGAAACAGGCAAGAAGGGTAGGCTGCATACTCTTACCCAGGATTGGGTTCTGTAGCCACATAGCTGTAGATCGATCCTCGAGGGGATTTCAGCAGCGCCTCCCGTTCCAAGGGGCTCCTGCCCTCCTGGGTGGTGTAGGGGATTGTATACCTATGGGCCTCACCCAGGTTCACTGGCAGTATCTCTCTGGTGTTCTCGAGTGCCGCTCACTTTCCTGCCACTTTATTTATTCAGGCGTCCGATACTTCCACCATAAACTTCTTCTCTAGCTCCCGCTCTCGGCTCGTCTGTAATGTGGGGTCTAATTGTGCAGGTTGGATGTTGCTTCTTAGTTATTGCTGTCTGCAGGTTACCACACTCCCGGCAAGGTGTGTTCCGAGTCCAGTTGTTGTGGCCTCAGGTAGCGTTCTCCAGGGTCTACACAGCGATATGCTCGCAGCTTTGCACCAACTTTTAGCTCACTGGATCTCGTTCATCGATGGGCGGTTTCCTTCTGCTCTGCGTTTACGTGGTCACATTATCTCTTACCCACACTACTGAAGCACTCTTCTGGATATGACTTTCCCCACTTGCACAGGTTCCGGGGATGGCCTCCTGCGCGTCTCTTCTCTCTGCTGGGCGCACAGGCGGTAATCCGTGTCTTAATGGGTTGCCAATCGGGCCCAGTTCCTTATCGCCTGTGGTCGTGTACATATACTTGTCCCACCCAGTGCTTCCTTATCAGCTTACTTCTCTTAGACCCCAGATTTCGTCTCACAGACAGCTGGTCCTGATACTGCTACTTAGTTCTGCTGGGTATTCTCCGGCGTAGCCGGTTCATGTTTCATCAGTCCCTGCTTATCTGGGCAATCGTATCATTTGCATGCCCTTGGACCCCCAGATTGCGCCGTGCCATGCGTGTGTCTCTTTTGCATGGGGGTTAGCATGTTGATGGGCACACCATCCTTCCTGCATGCACTATTACTGGGCTGCCCTGCCGCCTGTGTGTTACACGTCAGTGGGGCAAGGCTACAGCACCTGCGTTACGTCACGCAGACCACCAATTCCTGGTGATATCCTAGTTCCTCAATGCTTAAAGGCTGCTTCCTGGCTCTTCTTCCGCGAGCACCTATTCTTGTCAGCCCTGGGGATCCACTGCAGCGCTCCAGACAATTTGCGTGCAGTATGGCCTCACTGGTCACCATCTGTAACGTGGCTCAGGTGCAGCATCCATCCGGTATGCCAGACCTGCTTCGCCCCCACTATTACTGTCCGCCTTCCCTCTGTTCTTGGTACGTCCGCTGCCCTTTGGTGTCCTCTCCGCTGTTCATTGCACCGCAGAGTCTGGGACCATTGGCCTGTTCTCCACTTGCAACATTGATGCTACTTAGTTGCAATCCCGCGGCCTTACTTGGAGAGGCTCCGATGCTTCGTCGGCTGCCCTGTCCTGCAGATCACTCTCATACGTGCACCGCCGCGGTCTGTTTTCGGTCGTATGGTCTCCGACCCTCGTCTGACTCTCCTGTTTTACACGTTGGGGCTCCGAATGCGTATGCTCCGCTGTGGCGTGGAGGACTCTGATGTACCGAGTCATAAAAGCTGCTGCATCAGAGAGTACCGCAGTGATAATGTTCACCCAAACACCCTTGTTCCAATGTTCATTACAGTCGCGGTCTGGGGCCCGATATCCGCATCCTTGTCGGGTCTCTTTGTTCTCTGATAGCCGCCATCTTGGGACTGCCGTATTCGGTCCATCGCAGTCTTCCTGCCATATTACCTCCCGGAATCATGTTGCAAGTTCGGTACAAAGTGCCTCCAGTCGTGCCTCGCTACTTCACAAGCTCTTCAATATAATATTTTCAGCTCCAGGATCTCATAATATCTGCTTTCTGTTGGGATCTGCAGGAGCTCATGTGGATACATGTCCTGCTACATGGCTCCCAAGCCACGCCCCTCTTTAAGGTTTATAGTTATCAAGCTGGTGTGAAAATTGGAGTTTAAAATACAGGAAACACAAAATGATAAGAGGACCCTTCAAAAAACGTCTTATTGGCACAAAACACAAGTCCGCTGCAATGATGGACATTTACCAAAAAAAGTAGTGGAGCTGTGACCCGACGGGGGCCAGGGTAGGCAGGAAGCGAGCAATGCACAAAAACATTTATCAAGGGTTGCAGTCATGCAGGTCGAGAGCCAATTAAATTAAAACAGATTTCAGTTTTGCTGTAACTGCTATCTGATGGTAAAGTGGAGAAGTGTGCTTTACAAAGAACAATTTCGGAATGGTGAAAATGGTTGTAAAAAGTAGGGAAATGTTAACAATAAAATATAAACGGAAGTGGAACGCCACTCATTTTCAGGCTGCCCTCGGGCCACCTCCTCTACCTCTCTCATCTCTGATTGCCTAACTGCCATTCAAAATTGGTGTGCCGCCAATGATCTTTGTCTGAATGCCAGCAAGACTGAGATCCTCCTCATCGGCACACCTTCAGCATTCTTTCCCCTCACTCTCTGGCTGGCCTCCCTTGGCCCTCCTCCTACCCCCACTTGCAAGGTTAAGAACCTCAGGGTCATCTTTGACTCCACGCTTTCCTTCTCTGCAAACATCTCTGATGTCTCTAAAAAGTCAAACTTCCTACTGCACCTCCTTAGAGGTACTCTGCCTTTCCTCTCCTTCCCCCGGAAGCTCACTGTCTCCCAAGCTCTGGTTCTCTCTAGGTTGGACTATTGTAACAGTCTCTTTCTAAATCTACCTGCCTCTACTCTCTGCCCTTTTCAACTAATCCAGAACAGGACTGCAAGACTTGTCCTTGCCCTCAAGCCCTGGGATCATATCTCTCCAGCTCTTAAATCCCTCCATTGGCTCCCAGTGGATGCAAGGATTACATTCAAAACCCTCTGCATTGTCCACAAGGCTTTCTGGGGCCTGGGCCCAAAATATCTTCAGCTATCCCTACGCAAATACCTCCCCTCTCGAGCCCTTCGCTGCTCTACCTCTAACTGCCTCAGGGTTAGTTGTTTTTCAAAGAAACGAGCCGGGGGTAGATCTCTGTCTGCGGCTGGGGTCTCCCTCTGGAACAGCCTCCCTGCCACTCCTAAACTTGAGGAGAACCATCTCCAGTTCCAGAAGCACCTCAAGACCTTCCTATTTGCTTCTGCCTTCGCCCCCCTCTTCCCTGCTGATCTGTTCTCTCTTGGCACCATGCACCTGGCCATCCTCTGCACTCCAGGTCCCTGCTCATCCTGCCACCCTCCAGCACTGCCTCAGGGCCACCCCTTGCACTGGGGTTTGTGTCTGTTCCCATACAGACCCCCCCCTTTTTCTTCCTGCACTTGCCAGGCCTAACCTGACTGCTGCCTCAAGCCCAGCACTTGCAACTTGCTGGCTGCACTACCATTGTTTGTTGCCTTTATTATTTATTACTATTTATCTTTTCTCC
The DNA here is from genome assembly GCF_040938575.1 of Ambystoma mexicanum. NCBI lineage: Eukaryota > Metazoa > Chordata > Amphibia > Caudata > Ambystomatidae > Ambystoma > Ambystoma mexicanum. The sequence continues at coordinate 219,577,197 of NC_090940.1, forward strand.
TTTGCGCTGCACTTTACACTCCTCCCCCCTTCCATGCACTTTTCCCCTCCCCCTCTCTCATGCACTTGCGGGTTCTCAATGTCACTGGGCTTAGTTCTCCCCTGCTCCTCTCCCTTGCCTTGTCGCACTCTGAAAACACTTGTGTGCATGAGCACGATAGAAATAAAATATCAATTCAATAAAAATTCAATTCACTCAAGACCGTTCCCGCTCACGTCTACCACTGGTCAGCTGACTCAATATTTGATAATATAACGGTTAAACAAATTACGTGAGTTGTAACAAACTTGCTTCTCCGATAGTCTGAACAGCGTGGGCAATTAAGAATTAAGAGCACATCATTCCCATTTCTTCACCCATCTTAAACCTTAAACATCTAAACCAGAGACTAACATACCAAACACATATCAGTGGTGACGAAAACAAGTGCCAGCCTGACAACATATAGAAATATTAAAAATAGGTTATTGATAAACTTTATCTCAAGAGTGGTTTCTATTATCTCAAGTCTACCACAATATGCAGGATGAAAATATGCAGCTTGTTAATATCTTGATTATTTTGTACATTTACTGACGTTTTTGCATACGAATGAACAAGTTCTTACCAACTGTAACGTTCTTTCGACTGGATGTTCCTCCCACGTATTCCTCATCTTGTGATAATTCGTTATCTCCAGCTTTGCTGCTTCGGAAAATATTTTTCTCGGCAGAGGGCGCTGTGTTCGAGGTCGTGGCGTCGATTGTCCCTCGACGTACTACGTACTCTGTCGACGTCACCGATGGTATAAATAGCTCGAGCCGCGCCCGTTGCTTCAGTTCTGTTTTTTTGATGAAATATATATATATTTAGGAGGAACACCCAGGCGTGTCCCATGACCGATACATTCTTCGTGAGAGGAAAGTGTAAGAAACGTAAAACTGTACTGTGGGGGAGGATGGGAGGGTCGATGAGGAATACGTGGGAGGAACATCCAGTCAAAAGAACGTTACAGTTTGTAAGTAACTTGTTATTCGAATGAATTGTGTCCTCCCACGTATTCCTCATCTTGTGATAGGCTCCCATAGCAGTATCATTTTTTGGAGGCAGAAGTACTAATTTCAGTTTTCGTAGACAGAATGCAGAACTGCCTTTGCAAATAAACCCTCGTTAGAGGCAGTGTCCAAATAATAATGTTTAACAAAAGTATGCATTGTTTTCCAGGTTGCAGCTGCACAAATATCTGCTGCTGGGACCCCCCTCTTTAGAGCCGCAGAGGTAGCCATTCCCCTTGTAGAATGGGCACGAAGCCAATCTGGTGGTTCTTTTCCCGCTAATCTGTAGCATTCAACTATGGCTAATATGATCCAGCGGGAAATGGTCTGTTTTGTTACAGATAAGCCTAATTTATGACCAGTATAACCCACACACAGTTGGTCATCTTGTCTCAATTTAGCCATCCTTGAGATGTAAAAACTACGAGCCCTTTTTGGATCTAATCTGTGTAATCTCTCCTCTTCTTTGCCCAGATGAGGAGGAGGATAAAAAGTTGGTAGTACTATTTTTTGTGACAAATGGAAGTCCAAGACTACTTTTGGCAAGAACGAAGGTTTAACTTTAAGGACTACCTTATCTTTATAAAAAATAGTATATGGTGGTTTGCATGAGAGAGCCTGAAGTTCGCTAACCCTACAGGCTGATGATAGGGCCACAAGGAGGACAGTTTTTAGAGTCAAAAGCCTCAATGGACATGAGTGCAGAGGCTCAAAAGGTATGCAAGTCAAGAATTTTAATACTAAATTTAAGTCCCAAGTTGGTACATGAAAAGGTACCGGAGGGTATACATTAGTAAGCCCCTTTAAGAATTGAATTATTAACGGTATTTTGAAATATGAAACCTCTTCCGAGGAGCGCTTGAAAATGGACTGCGCAGCAAGGTATCCTTTGATTGTTCCTATCTGGAGCCCCAGATTAGCTAGATGTAGTAGAAAAGAGAGCACCATTGGGGTGCCACACTGAAAAGGGTCCACATCCTTGTCTTTGCACCAGTTACTAAACCTGTTCCAGCGACATCGGTACAAAGACTTTGTTGCTGGTCTTCTGGCCGAAAGCAAGATTTCCATTACGTCATCCGGAAGAATCCAATCCTTGTATCTCAACCTCTCAGAAACCATGTGTGAAGGTTGAGTGTCTTGACCTCTGGATGGAGAACCCGACCTTCCTCTTGCGAGAGAAGATCCTCTCTTTGCGGAAGACATATTGGAGGGCAGATGGACATGTCTAGAAGGTCCGGGTACCACGTCCTCCTGGCCCAATCCGGGGCAATTAGGATAATAGTTTTCCTGAACTTTCTCAACCTCCTGATTACTTGAGGAATCACAGGGACTGGGGGAAACGCGTACAGCAGTAGAAAGTTCCACTCCACTACGAATGCGTCTCCCAGAACTCCTCTTTGAGGAAATTCCCTTGAGCAGTACTGATCGCACTTCTGGTTGATCACGGTGGCAAACAGATCCACTTCAGGGGTTCCCCAAAGGGCGAAGATCTCCAGAAGGACTTCCTGAGCCAGCTCCCACTCGTGAGAGACCGTGCTCTGCCTGTTCAGAGCGTCTGCCGCCGTGTTCTTCTCTCCGGCTGAAACTTCGTTACCATCTGCTGGATGTGGAGAGCTCTCACTTCAGGAGGCGAGGCTTTTCCCGGTGAAGTGTCCAAGACTGCTCCGATAAACTGGAGTTTCTGGGATGGTATCATGTGGGACTTCTTGAAATTGAGGGAGAAGCCCAATTTGTGGAAGAAGTGGCAGGTGATCGAAAGATGTTCCTGAGCTTGTTCTGGAGAACTTGCTCTGATCAACCAGTCGTCCAGGTAGGGATATATGTGAATACCTCCTCTCCTGAGACTTGCTGCCACAACCGCCAACAGTTTGGTGAAAACCCTCGGGGCGGAGGTCAACCCGAATGGCAGAACTCGAAACTGATAATGAGAATTGCCAATCGCGAACCTCAGGTACTTTCTGTGCTTTGGATGGATTGGCACATGAAAGTAAGCATCCTGAAGGTCCAATGATACCAACCAATCTTGGAGTTGGAGAGCCTGAAGGATCTGAGAAAGAGTCACCATCTTGAACTTTCCTTCCTGAGGAACTTGTTCAAGTTTCTCAAGTCCAAGATGGGTCTCAGTCCTCCGTCCTTTTTTGGGATGAGAAAATATGGGGAGTACCAACCCCTGTTACTCTCTGCTACTGGTACCGGTTCTATGGCACCTTTCTCTAGCAGGGTTAACATTTCATGCAACAGGAGTGGATCTGGAAATTTGGCGGAGTTGGCTCCCGGTGGATGATTCTGAGGCCTTTTTAGAAAGGGGAGACAGTAACCTTGGGCTACTGTTTCCAGTGCCCAAGCATCTGAGGTAATGCCCCGCCATTCCTTCAGATGTTGAGAGATCCTGCCTCCCACTGGTGTTTTGTGTAATAAGGTCTCAGAGGGATTTGGAGGCGGCTGCAGGAGTGGCTGAGGGTACAGATGCCGCTCCTGAGGCTGATTTTGCACCTCTTCCTCGTGTTCCACGAGGGAAGTTTCTTTTTCCCCTTTGAGAAGCCTTTCCTCTTCCTCTACCAAAAGAGGAGTAGTATCGAAAAGAACGACCCCTCCAGGAAGATGAGCCAGAATAGGGTTTTAGAGGCTGGCGCAAAGAGGCGCTAAGTGATTTAGCTGCCGCTTTCGAGGTCTGAAGTTTTTCTAGGCTTTCATCAGCCTTTCTGCCAAAGAGCCTCGAGCCATCAAAGGGCATGTTGAGAAGTCTGGCTTGCACGTCCGGTGCAAACCCCGACTTCCTCAACCACGCAAATCTGCGTAGCACAACGCTTGCAGCCATGGATCTGCTGATACTATCAGCAGTATCCAGTCCAGACTGGAGACATTCCCCCATTGCCTCCTTCCCGTCTTTGACTATATTCAGGAAGCCATCCCTTTCCTCGCCTTCCGGAATATGATCAGCCGACGCCGAAATACAGTCCCGCAGGGTATGGGTAAACCTGGCTAGGGTACAGGTGACATTTGCCGACTTAAGTGCCATACTGCCTGATGTGAAAACTTTACGTGCCCAGGCATCAATTTTTTTATCCTCTCTATCTGGAGGGATAGTTGGATAAGCAGTTTGTTTTGAAGTAGATGCTGCCTGAATGACTAAACTCTCTGGAGTCAGATGTTTATTCAAATATTCAGGATCCTTTCCAGCCGGTCTATATTTTCTTGGAAAAGTGCTATCTGCAGCAGCAATAGTTTCTGGCTTCTCCCAGTTTTTCTCCACAGTCCTTTGGAGGGTTCTGTGGAAAGGGAGAACAGGATCTTTCTGAGGTCCCTTGGCGATTATATCCGTCATGTCATCTTGTTCAAAAATTGGTGAAGTATTACCCCAACCCATATATTCAACTACCCTGGTCATAAGACCCCTGTACCCAGCATCTGCATGCTCTGAAGGATCAGGTTTGGCGAACTCTATTTCTGGGGATGTGTCAACTCCACTGGCAGAATGTAGAGTATCACTCAGGTCTCTCATTCTAGATTCCTGGTCAATACGTTCCTCAGGAACCCGTCTTGTACCATAAGTAACTCCCAAAGGAGTAACCTCGTCTTCTTCTGAAGAAGACTCTTCATAGATTGCTGACATAGATTTGAAAAAGTCTGACCTGGGCAAAGGAGTGAATATCCTTTCTTCCTCTTCCATCTGCTTCGAAGGAATTGGCAAAACCCTCGAAGTTTTCGAAGGTGTCTTCGAAGTCTTCGAAGATGACTTTGATAATGGCGTTGATGACGCATTTGGCTGTGGCGTCGAAATTATCGACGTCGAGGGCGTCGACGAAGTTGTCGAAGTCTTCGACGACTTGTGTTTCTTGCATGGCACTGGAGAGGTGCTCGACTCTCGAAGAGTCTTCGATGGTTTTACGTCGACTTGAGGTTTTTTTGGATTCCTCGACGCTACCGGTCTTAGCCATGGTAGTCTTGGACTTCCCTTGGTCGTCCAATGGAGCGACTTTAGGGGTATGGCTTTTTCGAGGGTCTTTCGAGGGGGTCGGGGCCGCATTCTCGAAAACCTCCATCATCTTTTTGCGGAATTCTTCCCACTTACTGGGAGAATCCGATTTAGTCGGACAACAAATTTCTTCGGTCGACTCTGAAGAAGAAGATGATGATGAAGGAAATCTATGTCTCCTCTTCATTTTTTTCTATGACGACGAAGAGTGTCTCAATCTACTCCTAGATCGTGATCTCTTTGAGTGCCTATGGCGATCCGATTCCTTAGAATCAGTCGCTTTCTTGTGTCTTTTTGAAGAAACCTTTTTTGAGGCCTCCCTCCCCACCGCCAGTTTACCTCTCCTCTCACGAAGAGCTTTTTCGGTCATAGATTGACAGGACCCGCAGTCGTCGGTTTGGTGACTGGAACCGAGACACCAGAGACAAATCCAGTGGGGATCGGTGATCGACATCTTAGATCCACAATCTGCACACTTCTTAAACCCAGTTCTGGGTGTTGAAGGTGACGACATTTTCTTCACAGAAAATAGAAGCGCGCCGTTCTCGATAGCGAAGCGATCGGAAAAACAGAACTGAAGCAACGGGAGCGGCTCGAGCTATTTATACCATCGGCGACGTCGACAGAGTACGGAGTACGTCGAGGGACAATCGACGCCACGACCTCGAGCACATCGCCCTCTGCCGAGAATTTTTTTTTCCGAAGCAGCGAAGCTGGAGATAACAAATTATCACAAGATGAGGAATACGTGGGAGGACACAATCTATTCGAAATATGGTTACTTGCTGCTTTTACTTCATGTTATGATCAACACTTTTATCTACCTTGTTGCCTTGTCTGTTATTGCAGTCACAATGTCTCCTACTGAGGGGTTGACACAAAGGAGGGGGGCCACCATGTCAGACAAGAACACACTCCAGCAATCTGTGGCAGGGTACAGTAGGGCAGGAGGTAAAGGGGGCAGTTTGGATTGTGCTGGTGAGAGTATGATGATAGAGCAAACACATTGTCGTTAGGTTTCTCAGCATGTGTTGGTGCCAGGGAGGAAGGGAATGCAGTGGAGGAGTGAGTGGGTAGCTTTATGTATAGAAAGTGTGTTCAAACATTTTGAGATGGTAAATAGTGGATATTGATATTTATTTTCTGTCATTCTCGTACACAAGTGTTTCAGAGCGCGGCAAGGCAAGGGAGAGGAACAGGGGAGAACACAACAATGATCTTACTAGGTCCAGTGACATTGAGAATGCGCAAGTGCATGGGGGAGGGAGAGGGGAAAAGCGCATGGAAGGGAGGGGAGTGTGGAGCAAAGGAGAAACAGATAAATAATAATAAATACATAAATAATAAAGGCAACAAACAGTGGTGGTGCAGCCAGCAGGTGGCAAGTCCTGGGTTTAAGGCAGCAGACAGGGTATGTCTGATAAGTACAGGAAGAAAAAGTGAGGGACAGTATGTGTACAGATACATACCCCAGTGCAAGGGGTGGCCCAGAGGCAGTGCAGGAGGGTGGCACGGTGAGCAGGTCCCTAGGCCCAGAAGACAGTGGGTTGCCAGGTGCACGGTGCCTAGAGAGACAGATCAGCAGGGGAAAGGGGGCAAAGGCAGAAGCAAAGAGGAAGGTCTTGAGGTGATTCCGGAACCAGAGATGGTTCTCCTCAAGTTTCAGAGTGGCAGGGAGGCTGTTCCAGAGGGAGGCCCCAACCGAAGACAGAGATCTACCCTGATAATTGACGACTGTAGAATGGCATGGAGACTCTGCCTCTGAAGGTGCCTAGCATCTCATTGAAACATTTAGATGCCATTTGCATGTGGCACACCTAATAAAGCAACAGCTGGTGCATGTTGCCACAGAGCTTTAACTCGATTTTGAGAGCTAAGGAATCCAGGTCATCTGCAAATTTCGAAACCTATAACATACACATTTCAGATCTTGTTGAAAAAAGTGGCAAGGGTTGTAGAAAGTTAACATTAAACTAGAGTGTAAGCAATCCAATTCGTTTGTTCTTTGGGGCCAGATGTTACAGGTCAGAGGTAAACATTTGAAGTTGCAAGCTACTAGCCAGACATAAAAAGGCACTGACCACCTCAATTCCATACATACACACAGCACACCATTTCATATATGTCAAGAGTCAATAATTGCTAGCCAATGGCTAGTGGCAAGTGCACATTTTGCACCCTGGTACAGGCTCATATATTCTGTCCAATTTGGAATTACTGATAATCGAGAAAATGCTTCGATTAATCGTATGTTTTCCAAACGAGGAACCATCACCATAGTGTGGTGATAGATGCACAAGAATAATTTGTCATAGTGCTAGACACACTGTTTCAGGGAACAAGAGGATTTGCCATTGTTGATGGGAAGGCTTTAACACACACAAAACAGGATCTGAGTCTTGTAAGACCATCCGGAATAACCTTGAATTCTTCTAATGCGGAAGCCAGAAAAAAAACAGACATGTTTGGACGCACACAAATTATCACACACTGAGTCATCAAGTCAGACAGATCAGTATGCTATGTCTAGAATGGGTATTCACAACTAGATTTCATAATTGACATGATAACTATTTACCACCATGTACCCATTGTGACAAATCAACTTCCAGTGCACCAGTGGGTATCAGGTAATAATGTCCCCATACATAATGTTGCCGGGAAAAGCCGTTGGTGACATTATTTATGGGGACGGGGTGCGGGGATTTCCCTTGCTCCCCTTGTAAAAAAAAAGAAAAATTCAGGGGTTGCGGGGGTGTCCCCCACATGTTCTCCACAAAAACAGCGACTTTTTTGTAAGGAGACATTTTTGAACAGACAATATTACATGGAATACACCAGTGGTCCTGGGATGAATATAGGTTCGTAAACCATCATTCAGCCCAACACCTCTAGTAGACCAAAAGGGATCTGAACAGATTGGAAACACAAGCAAATTATAAACCTCATTGTCCAATTTTGGTAACATGGACGGAACGGCAGGCTTATCTCTACAAGGTCGTGGATCGTTGGTTAGTTGCAACACAGCGAAAATACAATTATTACCTAATGATAAAAGGGACTGTCCAGTCAAGGTTGTATACAAATATCTACTTTATTATTCTCACAATAGACAGTCCTAGCACACTACAAAATACAACCCACCTTTTAAAGGAATGCAGAGGACAGACAGTTTCAAAGAAGGAAAAAGGATGCACTCTGGATACTGACAGGAGGGTAGTAGGTAAAGTTATTATTCACAATAGTTCAAGGATACTTGGTTTCAACACAAAGGGAGCAATGGGTCGTAAAGTGTCACTAGGGGCCTTCGGAGAAGGACCAGGGGGACAGAGCCGTAATGTACGTTTGTGCTGTAGATGTTCTTGGTGCTCGACAGGGTTGAGTCGGTTTCAAGGTGTTTTGCAGCTTCTGCGACAGAGTTCAAGACGGGAGACAGCTGCGGTTATCAGGCGCCAGGCAGTTTGGAAAGTGAGGCTAGATGGACGGCTGCAAGCTGACCTACACGGCAGCTCAGGAATTGTTATCTCAGTGCTGGTCAGGGGGTCTGAATCACTGGTGGAGTTGTCTCGGACGGCGCTAGAGACTGTGGTATAACAACAGTCATTGGTGCAGTAGGTTGCAGCTCGAGGGGCTCGACTGGCTCGAAAATGTCCTTTAAGGCAGATGTCGGTAGATGCTTGTCGATGCACTTCTTCTAGCTTATTCACTGGGCATGTGTCGTCCTTTAAGGTGGACGCCCCAAAGCTGAGGAGAGGGTTGCAGGGAGCTGCCTTGTCCTTGGTTTGGTAAAGAGACTCTCTGGCACTTCCCACCTAAGAAGCTTGATTCAGAGCCTAGCAGGGCAAGCTGTGTGCTGGCTGGGTATCAGTTCTGGAGCTGTTGGTGGGTCCTCTGGATTCAGTATCTCCCTCTCTGGGAGCTGTTTAGGGGAGGCATCTTACTTCCCTCTTGGAGGTCCTGGCTTTCCTTTACTGATGGAGGATGTAAGGCAGACTGTACCTTCAGCCAGGGTCCAATGCTGAGTTATTCTTGCTACTCCTTGCAAAGTCTTCAGATGATCTGCTCAAATGAAGGCCCTCTTTTATAGTCAAATGGGCCACAGTGATTGGTGTAGGCTAAGCCTACCTTAATGAACCAATCTGGGGTTCCCACCAACAATCTCCTGTATGCATGAGCTATTAACCAGGGTGCTTTGCAACAGAAAAGGTTAAGGGGTGAAATCATATAATACTAAGTTGCACCCATCTTCCTGTCTGTTGTGGATCAATGGGTCTCTCTAGTTAATGGAGCTCTCTGTGGTTCCTCATTAAAGCGGCAGATCCCCCTGAAAGCTGCAGCGAAACCTGACTCTGTCTCCGTCAAACCACATACCCGTACCTTCTGAATGGGGTCCCCCTCTGGGGATGACTACTGTAAACATGCAGTACCATACATGACCTTTCACTGTCCATTGATTCTAAGAGCGGGAGCTGGCTTTAGGTTGACACAGTGCATATCAAAGGTTGTTGGGGTTTCCCGTCTCCTTTTTTAACCTCTGCAGCCAGGCCCCATGCGGGCCTGTTTGAAGGATGCTCTATTAGTATGCTAATTATGTTAATTGCGGACACCATACTGCAGCCCTAAACAAAAGGACAGGGCGGATCCATGGAGCCTTTGTTAGTTAATTATGCTGGCTATGGCAGGAGGAAGATGTTCCCCTCCCCCTTCTGAGAGGACATGGTGTAATCCTGGCTGTCATATCCCAACTAAACATGACAGGGGGCACAGCGCCTGCAGGCTGTGTCTACCCAGAGTACCCAGGTCGTCTATGTGTATGTCGTGCAGTGAGAATAGGAAAATGTGTGCAGAGTAGCCCGACACATTTTCCGGAGGTTGATCTACCATCATTCAATTTCTTTTAAATTTCAAAAAACCCTTGCGAGCACACAGCCACTGTGCGGACGGTTGAATTCTTCACAGTCACCCCATAGGATCATAAAAAATACACACTACCATATTCCCAGACAATTCGGATTTTAGAAATCCATCATTGTTTCCCAGAGGAAATGCAGGTGCCTTAGTACTTTATAGTATTTCACTCAAAGGACAGTCAGCGACAGATTCAAGCCTTGATAACTTACATGAACTACCTCCACGTCTTTGAAAGGATTCTACAATTTTGGGTGATATAGTCTCATTGCTGAATGTAATACAAAACAACGTTATCTTTGGGTCAATTTCAATTTTCTATAGTATGCATGTAATCTATGAAAATAGACTGATACTGATCCTGAAAAACTGACAGCCTTGAGGATTCCAGATTTACTACCTGGTAAGAGCTACAACGTTTTCCACAATCTTCTAAGTACAACTAAAGATCTCTAGTATGTTCCTTGACAATAAGTCAACTTCCAATGATTTCTAACAAGGCATACCTTCTAGCAAGGGGGCATGCAGAGCTTCAGTGCCTTAAATAAAAAAAGATGATTTGGGCAATGTCAGCTTTCTGTGATCGCAGATTCTGAATACCGCTCTGATGCTACTTTTTCTGGCTCAGATGCACTCCATCTGCTGGATGTAATAGGTGCACATAAGGGTTAGTGGCTTTTGCCTGAAGACTCCTCACCAATGGCGGCCCTTCAGTCTTCTCAGTAATGCAAACTTGCAGACTCTGCATTCTCAGTGAAGGAGCCTACCATCTCCTCATCAAGGGGGTGCCTGCAGACTCCTCATCCTCATACAGTAGCGTGACTGATGTGCATGGCCCTTTTGTATCCTCAGGGCCCTGACCCCTCACATCTCTCATACCAGCCGCTGTCTGTTTACTGCACTTACTTAGGCTCATGCTCCCCACACGAGGTTACACTTACGTTCCTCTCTTCTTAGCACTTTTCCATAAGCACCAGCGCCTATCCCTTACCCCCCTCCTCTCTGCACTTGCACGTTCCGAACACCCACAAGGCATAGTAGGTTTGTCTCCCCTCCCTTTTATTCTCATTATTTGTTTGTACTATTAATTTAATGATTTATCTTTGTTGTAATTCATTGTCTACCTTCCTCACCAACGGAGCCTGCAGAGTCCATCCTTACCAATGGGGTTTGAAGATGCTGCACCCTCACCAACGGAGACCTGCACACTCTGCATCCTTACCAACGGGGCAGGATGGAGGACCAGGTTTTTAAAATCATGGTCCAGCCGCTGCATACTTCCTTAGCATCTGCTTGCACAACAGCCGCAAAACACTTTTTCTAATTTGACCAACTAAAAGTGATTAATGGTACACACATGGAAACAATGAACCTGAGCTCAACCCAGGTGTAGGAACAGACCAAGATAAAAAGTGTGAAGAGCAAAGCATAAGTGTGGGCGATTAGAGCAGGAGAGCTTTGTTTTACTTGACCTTTGGATAGAGCACTACAAGCAGAGGCAATGGAGAATGAGGGGAAGGAGTAGAGGAGATTGAATATAAGAGAAGGAGAAGACAGAACTGGTGGTGGAAGGAGGTGATCAGCAGGTGGTGGAAGGAGGTGGGTGGCAGGGGGTGGAGGGAGGTGGTTGGCAGGTGGTGGAAGGTGAACAACAGATGGTAGAAGAAGGAGAACAGAAGTTGAACAAAGGAGAGAAACAACAGCCAGTGGGAGAAGAGACTCGGCCACAGGTTTCTGGAATGCAGGAAGAGAGCGACAAGACTAGTGAAGTTAGATGTCTGAAGAGTAGAGGGCAGACATTGCTCAAAGCAGGAGGCCGGGGTAAAGCCCTGATATGAAGGAGAAGAGTCGACGCTTGGCAAAGGAATGAGCATGTGTCATGGTAATGGGGAGAACCAGGGCCAGTGCAGAATCAGGGTAGCAGAGCAGACACCAGGTTCCCAAGGAAGAGAGTTGGATAAGGCCCTCAAACTTTCTTCTGCGAAAACATAGGCCAGAACACGGAGGGGCTCTTTCCCTGCCCATGGACGTCACGCTTCAACTACTGCTACACCTCGTGTCCAAGATGCAGCCCAGGCTGAAGGAACTGAAGGTGGAAACCTCCCAACAGAGACAGAAGAGACAACAAAGAGTACCTCTTGAGAAACCAAGCCTTAAAATGATTGAGTGCCAGGGAGTCAGCCCAAAAATCCTTATGAACTTTTTGAAGACTAGGTTTTTTGTTCAAATTACTACCCCGGGAAGACAAGACTTCGATGAACTTTGAGTTGTCGTATCTTCGGTGAAGACCTGATTTCCTATGTGTTGTGAATGCAGATATTTTGCATACCCATTTTTGTGGATCTCACACAACCATATGACAGTGATTTTTGTGTAATGGGTAATATGCTAAAATGCAGAGAGCTTTACATTAGTACTTATTAACTATGGTGGTCTGGATCTTCTAGTAAAGTGGGAAAGATGACATTGCCATTTTATCCTTGATATATCACAGAGAAGAACTCTAAGAAGTACTTACCTCTTCAACTATCTCATAAAACAAAGGAGTTGCAAGTTGGCTCCTACTGGGTTTGCTCTTGGACAACTATTGGGAAGGTCTTTGTTATATGTAAGCCTAGTGTAATTTAAACCCAATAGAAGATTGAAAGTCTATGAAGACACTCATTGAACCTACAAAAGAAAGTGAATGCTCACATTACTGGACACCCAAAGGAAACTGACTCCATTTTGCCTCAAGCAGTGCCTTTCAAAATGGTAACTACTATTACAACCATGCTGCTTTTAGGTTCTCCCCTAATGCACATGTGAATCAACCTCTAAATATCACCCTGTCTTTTTCAAGGCAGTGCATGCTCCATTTGCACGTCAAACCACAAGTTACCACCAGAGGAATTCCCAAATCTAAACCAACCTTAGGCCTTGATAAAGTTCTCTAGGTGCAAAACACATGTGGAACAACATAGTAATAACATAACTAATGGATATGAAAACAATATGCGATAAAGGAAGGCCATATTGTTGCTGACACATAAAATGGCAATATGTGTTCGGTAACACAAGTAAGGAGCACGCACTACCTGACAAACATTGAGATACTATACTGGACATAAAATTGTCACCAGCATTGGATAAATATTGGATACATGAATTGACAATTTGGAAAAAGGGGAAAAAATAAGTGTTTTCACTTGACAAAATATTTCACCATTAAAACTGTGGCATAATTATCCACATCAGAGATCTCTATATTAAATCAATCTCTGAACAAGGATTCAACTTTATGAATAGAGGAGAGGGCAAGCAATTATACTGACATCCTATACAAATCTTCTAAACTCAAGATGCCAATCTTTTTTTGTTTAGCAGAATACTTATCCTCCAAATGTAGAAAGAAGACTGCCATGAATTAAGGGTTCTATGTGATATTTCCACTTTATAAAGGCTGCACATCAAAAAGCATTCTTTATGTTGGGTGCTGTGTGCGTGCGGCCTTCAAAAGCAGATATAGCACACTATTGGTCAGTTCGACCCACCCCTCTCGCCACAAAGTCCCTCGGGAAGCCAATCCCCTGCCCACTCCCACCCCAGACACACTGATCCATACACACAAACATGCATACGCACTCACATTTACCTGCTCGCCCACTCCCTCCTATCCACAAGCCACAAACATTCCCCCTCCTCCCTCACAGGCACTCACGCACATATAGCTCAGGCACCAGCGTCTCCCCTTTTCCGGCCCGTCACGATGGTCAGCCCCTGCGTGCACTCGAAATCTAATGTGAAAGTTGCCCAAGTAAATGGTTGTTCTATCACCTGCTTAGGGAAGGCCTTGCCTGAATGCAGATTCAAACTGTCTATAGTGGTACACTGTGTTGTGACCAGCCTGCTGTGGTATGAGGGCCCACTGGCCACGTGTTGCAGGCATTCTGTTCATGCCACCTCACTTTTATTTTGCAAGGGGCAATACTACACTAACCATATTAATTATTTTCTGATAGAAGTTTATCATTCCAAGATGGACAGTCTGGTACACTCCTATTGTACTCTTTCAAAATACCTCTATGAGAGAGGTCAAGGGGACAAATAGCACCAACGAGTATTACTGTGTGCTTTGTATTAAATCACAGAGCATTTCAGGAATATAACAATGATCATAGGTCTCTCTTTATTTGATAAACATACAATGTCAAATAAAAAGAAATGAAAATAAAGAACATAGTTTTACACTTTTTCAGTGTGGCATGTTAATTCTCTTGGAAGAATCAGCTAATGGTTAGCTAACTGATGCTTTGTGTTGGGCTTCTGAATAAAACCTCTCCATGTTCAGTTCTTAACACTGAAATGTTAGGCACATGCTGTGTAAAAACAATGGCTTGTTAAATGAGCAATCACGTATAAATTGCCCCCACCTGAACGGCTGTCAACAGATTGAGGGGCACAGGGTGTGTTGTCTCCAGCGCATCTCAGAGGCTGCGTTTGGAATATCCATTCCTTTTTCTGTAACACAATAATGATAAACCTTTTTTTCTCTGGCAACGAGTTCAGAGGCAGCAGTGCGGGTGGGACCCTTCCTGCGCCCCCCTGCACCCATGTGCTATTTAGCTCTTCTCCAGGGGCAGTCGCCCACTTCGCTCAGCCAAGGAAACGGGGCAGCACGGAGGGGGGTTCGGCCCATTTTCCCATCCTCTGAAGGCTGCACCAAGATCAGCCCAAAATGCTGCCTTTTTGGTATGCCGTCTTCAACTGGTGGCCTACAGACATTGAACCATGTATCCACTTTAGCACAGGGTAAGCCTGTGTAATATTTTAAATCCCTAGGGCCTGATTCACAGAAGTGTTTTATAATGGCGCAAACCCATAGGAAAACGTTCCATGAATCAGGCCAACTGTGCATGCATCCACATTTGGGCATAAGATGATGCTTGGCAGCCTCCATACCTCGAGTCAGTGGCACTCGGGAATAAGCGGCACTAGAGAGGAAATGTAAAGCATGCCAGCAGAGAGGATATGCTGCACATCAGGCCGAGAACCAAGAGCGCAAAGAGAGACAGAAATCTGCCAAGCTGGCTTGGAAGGCATATAAGGCAATAGGGCAAGGACCAAACTGCAGGACCAACGTATTAGTGTAGACCTGATTTATTGGCCAAAATGGGCCAGTTTGAAGAGTTACTTCACTGTGCAGCTAGTAGTTTAGACCAATTTTACAGATCAAATGTTCTTTAAAGAGCTCCATTTTCAACACATTTTACCAGAACTCTCACCCTGGGGTACTACTACTCATGCAGGCCGTAACAAAATGAACGAATTGCCATTTTTGCAACTTTAGGATGTTTTTCATTGGTGCCCAAGCCAACGTTATACCAAAGCGCGATCCTGCTGCCCAGCTCTTCCTGCTGATGGTGTACCTAATTATGGAGAGTTATTCAACTTGTTTGAATTGTGTGCGAATAAACTTTGTATGCAAGGATTAATTTCTCTTGTCGGTAATATCTGGTGGCCTTTACTCATAGGAACTAGCGTGTCTACTCTTCCATCTCCCTGAGAGAAAGGATATCACAGTGGTGACGAGTGGGGACAAGTGGCCTCCCTGAGTCCATCTCCACTGACTCTAGAAGAGAGGACTACACTACAGAGGTTCCATGTGTTAATTCCGCCGCAAAAATATCGCGATGCAAAAATATCGCCATATTTTTGCAGCGAAATTCATACATGGACTCTGCGGGGGACACCCACGCAACCCCCGCTCCCAAATAATATCCCCCCAAAAAATATTGCCTATGGTGAATATTTCGGCCATATCTGCAGTGATATTTTTGTTGAGGATATTATGCAGTGATACCACTACAGAGGGCTTCAAGAGACAACTGATTGTTCAATTACTAGAGCTCTTTCAGGAGACGTCCGCTCATGTGAGGAGTGGCACCCTTCCCTACTTTCCTTCAATCTACAGGTACTCCACCAATACCATGGTCCCAGGTCACGATGGTTGCCAATGTTTGAAAACTACATTGGTGAATGCTTCACGCCCAAACACAGAAAGTCATTGTTCATCAATTCCATTTGCACAGAAGAAACAAGACTTTTTCTCTTAACAATGTCTGCCACCAATACTGATGGCACGCCAATTACTGATGTCCACGCAGAACCTCCCACTAGTGTAGAAAGGTGCTTCTACAAGAAAATTAGAATTGTACTAGGACAACACAATTTCTGCACTGCGTTGCAAAACTCATGATTCTATCCAGGATTTTGTGGCAAGTCTTCAAGAACTGACAAGCACGTGCACATTTGGTCCCATGGCCGACCAATTACTTTGAAATCAGTTAATTAATAAATAGTCCAATGAAGAGATGCAAACAAAGCTGCTGAGTGAAAATCTTATGTAAGAAGAAGCGGTCGCCATTGCTATAAGAGTGGAACAATCCATGCAGTGTAAGCCAGGGGATGCGCAGAGCAAAGGGAGGCCTAGGTGAACGCTGCCATTTCCTCATCACCCAGCAGGCCCCATGAAGCCCCTTCTTGCTCCTTCCCCCTTTGCTAGGAGAATATGGGGGAACAAAGCCCAGACAGGGTGACTCCAGGAGTCAGGAAAGGGGCGGGGACGGGGACGTCATCCAGGGGTCGCCACAGGTCGCAACTGTGACCTCTGAGGTCTCCCTTGCGACCTCTAAAATAAAAAACAAAATTATTTTTTTCTTTTTTTGTAATGCAAGCTCCTGGGCTGTGGCCAGCAGCATGTGGCTCTTTGCTTCTGGGATGGCTGGCTTTCAAACAGGAGTGCCACAAGTCTAACACTTTGAGCACTGACCCTAAATAAGAAAGAATAGGAATACCAAATAATGTGTCTTTCTGGAATTCTATACAATAATTTCTAGACTCGTTAAAGGTTTCAGGCACACTTGAGGGGGTGAGTCACTGATTTAGTCTGTTCTTAAACACCTCAATTCAGCCTTTCATCCTTCTGAGGTCGATAAATGAGTACCAGTGGTTGATATTGGGTGTATATTTTTTCTATATAAAGCGCTTAAGCTTAAGTGCTATATAATAACACATAATTATCATTTGGTGATGGACGTCTACTTGCATTCACAGTAATTTGGTAATATGGGCCTATACACACTGATCCTAACGATACATATGGCGATCCATTCTTGTAAGAAATGTACATCACATTATAGTGATATCATAACCATATTTTTCGTAGTGTACATTGCTATGTGATGCCACTTCCTGTTTTGTCAACGGGTGAAAGGTCTTGTTCCATCACTATCAGGGGTCAAGGGTCGTGTGATGTCACTTCCACTAGCCCTGGCATTTTGGTGAAATGACATCCCTGGCGTGGGAGGAAGGAATCCCAGGGTGAGAAAAGGGCAGGGAGGGGAAGGAAGGTTAGCTCCTCCCACAAAAGGGGCTTTATGAGCACAGAACACGCAGGCCAACACCCTCTATTTTCCAGGACAGGCAGGGAGGACAAAGGATCGTCCCTAACCCAACCAAACCCGATGCCAATGTTAATTGTTTACTGTGTCATGATTGTCTAATCTACAGCAGAACCGTCGCAGTGGAGGTACATGGTGTATCCAGGCTGGAAGTGCTGTCAGAAACCACAAGGGACTGTGCAGTCACTGATGTTGTCGGCGGCGGAGCATTTAACTTTGTAGGCCACGAAGAAAGTGGGGGAGGGGGTACTGTAGGGGTTGAATGGGGGAGGAAAGGTGTAAGGTCCAAAAAATTGCTGAGATAGGGCAACAGGCAGAAGGGGATGACAGGCAACAAGGTAGCAGGGCACTGGGGAATCCAGTTAGTCAGGGAAAGGGGCAGGGGTGCCAACGGTATAAAGATGCGGAGCAGCAACTTGGGGAGTTAGTAGAGGATATAGTGGTCGGTTATCATGGGTTGAGCAAAGGGTGAAGAGAGTGGGGGAGAGCAGGGAAACCAAGGGAGGCAAGAGGAGAACAAGAAGGGAAGGAACCCAAGGGACAGGGGAGAGGTCCAGAGACCCGGGAACGCAAGGAAAACATAGGAGAGAATAACTGGCCCGGGAACGAGGGGGAGGAAGCAACAACGTTGGGATGGGGGGGAGACACCAACCAACCGAGGGGGAAGAGGACAAGTCACCAGGGGAAACGGGAAGGGGGCAAGCGCAATGGGGGAATGAGGACAGGAAACCATAATGGGCATGTAAGAGGGTAAGTCACCAAAGCAACAGGGAACAGTGTAGAAGGCCAAGAGACTGGGGAAAAGAGGCAGGGGTTAAGGCACCAGGGGATTGGGTTAGGAGTCAAGAGAGTTCTGGAACTCCGGGGCAAGGAAGCAGATAGGGACATGGAAATGGGGGGCGGGGGGTTTGGGGTACCAAGCATTTGGGTGAATGAAAAGGTGAAGTAACGATCCTGCACCTGGGAAAAGTAGTAATGTGGAAGTTGGCTACCTGAAAAGCCATTGATCAAACTGGGGAGTGTTTGAAAGTTAGTAAAGTGTAAGGGCATCAGCTCAGAGCAGAACCCTGATGCTGCATTGCCAAAGGCGGAACACCTGTTAGTTACCTGTTGCCTTATAAAGCAACTGCGGCCTACCCACCCATAATGACACTCTGCCTGTTATTTCGGAGGGGGGGGGGCAGGGGACATGTTGCTAGAGGCGAATCCAGGGGAGGAAGTGAGTGTGAGTGGAAAGTAAGCATGCAATAACGGGGCACAGGGGCCTAGTGGGCTGTTGCGGCTATGCAGAAGTTTAAAAGTCTGGTACTTTAGGGGGGTGCTGCTGAGCAGCAACAAGCATGGCTGCCTAACTCTGGTGCTGTGTCCCCTGCAAACTTCTGTTCCAAATAAATCCTTCAGGGAGTCGACTTATTGGAAACTAAGCACGGTGCTATCCTGCTGTGTAACCGGTGCTCGCAGGGTCTGACGTTCAGCTTGTAGCGAGCTGTGCTGCGGGATTGAAGCGGGTTGGAACATTTGGCAGTGAGCAATCCCAACGGTACCCATTGAAGAGCTGCAGCGGCATCGGAGGAGAAGAGCTGCGCAAGGCAAGAGATCGAAGCGGCCTCCCACTGTAACACAGTTCGGTGACGGCGAGATCTTGGCAGACTTGCGCTGCCATGCCTCATCACTATGTGTGTGGGCCTCCAAGCTGGATCTTGTGGCTGTAAGACACAGTAAGCAATATCGGGCTGATCTGTGGGGCAATTTGGACCCTTGCAACTGAGCAGGAGCTGGGTGAAATATATTGAATACAAACTAACGGTGAAGAGGTGCAGACCTCTACGCACAGCTGGACTGAAGGGTGGGCAGCTCGCTCTATTGCACGGTTTGGAGCAGGGAGTTGCACTGACCCCCCGGATGTTGTGACATCAGCACTGGCTCATGCAAATGTCACATGTCAGGGCCACGTGTCTTCACACGTGGCCTGCACTAATAAAGGTACCAAGCGGTCTCCCGCTCGGCAGTGGCAGTTAGAAACTAAAGACGTGTCTGTATCTTTATTCATGCACAGCACCAGCATGCGTTATGGGCCCATCGGGCCACCCCACACTGAGGAGCACAACCATCCTGACGGGACGGGAGACCCGGACTCTGTGTAACAACTGGCGACAAGGATGGGATCGGCTGCATGCTGATCCCAATAAGGACCCAGCCTGCCCCCACACCGCTGCAGTGCACTTCCGCACCGGGAGCCCAGCGGGACAGGTAGGGTCTGCAAGCCCTGCCCATCGCCGTAAGCAAGCAGGAAACTCTCCTGCCTGAGAGAAGAGAAGCAGCGAGCCCCGCCGAAATAGGCAAGAGTTCCCGCCTGGGGGAGTGAGCGGCGCAGTCTCAGCCGCAGAAGACAAAAAAAAAATAATCAAGTAAGTCTCCCGCCTTGGGGAGGGAGCAGCGCAGCATTTGCGCGTTTGAAAAGAAAAGGGTAAGCAACAACTTTCAAATACTCCGGCCTGGGCGAGAGAAGCGGCTCTCTGCCGCAAGGAGCTTGCTCCTGCCTCAGAGAGTGAGAGAGGGGCACGGCCGCCCTGTGCCACTACGGTCTTGGGGGAATGGATGTGGCTTGACACGAGCACTAATATGGTCCTGTCTGAGGGGGTGGTGAATGGACCGTGCTAGGACAGCCTCATGCACTGAAATAGAGCTGTCTCCTCCTTGGGGGAAAAAGGGAGCAGCAGAAGTGCCCATGTGAGGAACGGGTGCACAGGATATTTGTAGCCCTGCCTGGGGGAGAGACTTGGCACATGCTGCCACATTGACAATTAGTACTCTTGCCTGGGGGAGATTAGTGGCCCACGCCACCACATGTCAGCGGTGCTCCTGCCTGAAGGAAAGCGAGCAGCCCATGCGGCCACAAGGACATTCGGTAGGGATTGCCTGGGGGACGACAGTGGTCCACGCCAACACCTATCAGTTGCAGCTCCTGCCTGGGTGTGATACTGGAAATGCATTGAAGGGACAGGGCCTCCATCGTCCTGTAGTCCTTTTATCAGGTTTGTTATGTGTTATTTTCTGCACAGGAGTCACTGTGGGACTCCTGGCAGTGCAGCTCTTCCTCTTTTTGGTTTGGTGAACAGACCCTTGGGATACCCTTATGGCACCCATGGGTGGGGGTACAACCCTGTACCCCTAGTGTATGTTTTTGTGCATCTGTGTGTGGCCCACAGAGCAGGGTATGGGCTGGTGGCAGCTTCATGCTGAATTTGACACATACTCTCAGTATCCTCCATTTTGGGATACCTAGGCCCTGCCATTGAAATACAGATAGAAGGCAAGAGGACCACTGTGGCCTCTAGCTTTCTATTGCCCATTACCTTGTTTGTCCAAAGTCCTCAGAAGCCCTGACTCTGTCCCTTCCCCTAACTGCCTGTTGGGTGGAAGTTCCATATATGGTATTGTGGAGAAGTCAAGGCCAGACTGGCTGAAGCCTTCCCAATGGCTGTATGTTGTGGGTACGCCCGTGGGGTGGGACCTCGGTGAATGGAGTGTGTGACTAATATTCACTTCGTGTTATGGGTGTCTGGTTTCTAGTATGTGACACAATGAATGAGACAGCCCTGCCTGAAACTGGTAAAAATGCAGTGTGGAGTGCTGAATGGCTGGGTGTGTGTTCCAATCCACATCCCTTGTTTTGAGTGTCTGGATGGAGAAGAATGGCCTGAATGCACTGTAAGCCTGATTGGCTGCATGCCTGCCTGCCTACCTGCCCGAATGCCCTTCTGAATGATTGGTTGCCTGAGTGTGACCCAGCAGAGTGAATGAGAGACCGAAAAGTATATCTGGGGACCTCTCACTGATGGAAATCGTTCAGAAGCTAAAGTCGAAACTTGATGCTTGATTTCGAAGCCGGAAGAAGGTTAAATATTGATTCCCTTTGCAACAATCTGAGAGCTGCTGTGCCGTCGAGGACTGATCCAAGAGAGGACCTGGCTAGGAGACCTCTTCCCGAGCTACGAGGGAACATCGTGCAGCCCGCTAACCTTTGCCGAAGCACCCTGAAAGCCAGCCTTAAAAAACTGTCGACCGGAGACAGGGACCGCTGAGGAAACTGAAGAGAAGCACCCGAACATCGAGGCCATCGAAGTCCATTGCCGTCGACCAGGGTTCAGAGGATCGCCGTAACCACTGGAGGCCCGTAGAAGCTGTGTTGTCCAGAAGCGGGGACAGCTTAACGCTGTGAAGCCGACAAACGGAGTTGCCATGCTCCATTGCCTAAGAACACTTTGAATCAAGGACTCCCTTGCTCATCACTGTCGACCGCTTTGTCCCTCCGGAGAAAGTCAAGGTCGCCGACGAACCGAGGAGAATCCGCCACCCAAAGACCACAAATACGCCGACGACCGGACGCCCTTACTGGACCAAAGTTCTTCATTGACTCTTTGCAGCAATTAACTATTGTTGCCGAGGTGCAACGCACGCCTCATCTTAGCAAGACGTCCACGACCGATTGTCGACGAGCACCTCCAGGACCGAAGCTGCTGCCTCGATGCCATTGTTCACCTTTTTCTTCGAGGGATCTCGACGTTCCGTGGCTTCTGCCAATTATTTAACCACTTGCTTTCCTCCTATGTCTATTGGTGATTGACTATTAATTGATTTCTATGCTATTTGAAACTGTCTACAGTTGAAGTATTTTAATGGAATCTAAGAAGTAATTGTGGTACAACATAGAGACTGTATATATTTATCCTTTTTTTAGACTTGCCTGAGCACAAAGTGTGTTATTGTGATTGTGTACATAACTTGAGCCTTATTTATATAAAGAGCTGTGTTTTCACTAACATAGTGTGTGGACATTCCTTTGTGGGTGCTTGGGGACTACAATGTACTTAAAAAACAGCCTGCATCACCTCCTGAGAGCTTAAGCCTTGATTGCTCGCCCATGTTTACCAAATAGAGAATCTTGGCTGGGGTGCTCTGTCCTCCTACTCTGCCATATAGTGGGCAGGAGTACAGATACCCCCCTCCAGTCTTTATACTGGTGGCAGCGGTGGGATGCTAATGATTTTAAGAATCAGTGTGTAACCTTGCCACTTATAAAAAAATCCACAGTTTGTGAAATTGAGGTTTAGTTGTGTACTAGATAACTACATTACAAGCAATGGAATCTATTGCAAATGGTAAATTGACTAGGATGAGCTTAGAGGCTCTCCAGAGTTCTTGTAAAGTCAGGGAATTAGACTTTGAAGATAGGTCTAGGGCTGAGCTGATAGCTGCTCTGGTGGACTACCAGACTGAATGTGAAGCTCTTGAAGGGGGGATGCAATCATCGAGGCCCCTGGGGTTGTTACTGAATCTGTTTCTGGGAGTGCCACCAATCTGGCTGCCTCTATTCCGTACCCCAGCAATGTTTCTTCAGGGAATCCCTTGAAACTTAAAATATTAAAGATGAAATTGGCTTTTCAATATAAAAGGTTAGAAACAGAAGCTGAACTTAAGAAAGAGGAGTTGGCACAGCAAGTGATACTCAAAGATAGTGTGGAGACTTGTTTATGAAAGATTTGGTTGGTGTGTATGGGGAGGGTTCTGATACCCTCCAGTGGATTGAGATGTTTGAAATGGCTTGTGGAATCCATGATGTTGATAAAAGAGTTTGGTTAAGCGTTTGTTAAGTAGAGTGCCTCGTACTGGTTATGACTGTATTCTGAAACTGAGTGTGGAAGAAAAGTGTCAGTATGAGTGCCTGAAATCTGCTTTGATTGCAAAGTTTGGCAAGACACCTACCCAATACCTTAAAAGGTTCAGGGAATATAAGAAAAGAGAGAATGTGGCTTGGATTGACTGGGTGAGTGCTGCACATATGCACATGGTGGGGTGGATTGATGGTTACAAGGTGAAAACTTTAGTTGAATTGTCCCACCTTTAGTTTTTTTAGCATTCTTCTCAAGCCTGTTCACCAGAGCTGCGTCAGTATGTTGCTGACCAGAAAGTTTTAGATCCCTTTAAGCTGGCCAGGCTGGCTGACAAGAGGGTCTCCCACTGGGTGTCCCTTAAGGAACCCAGTGGGAAGGACAAGGACAGAAAAGGGGGCCTCTCAGAGGTCTGAGGAGTCCCAAAAGCAGTCACAGTCAGGTAAACCAAATCCTTCCTCTCCTAAGACCCACAAATCTAGTGGGGATAAGTCCTATGTGGGTGGGAATAAGAGTAGTGGTCCTCCTGCTGCAAAGCAGGCTCCAGTGGCTTCAGTACCGCACCCTGCATTTCTGGCACTTGTTGGGACTGTGGGGCTCTGGACCACAGGAAGGGACCCCAAGTGTAAAGGTAAGGCACTTGGAGTCCAGGCTGTCAACCTGACCTACCCTTACCTCATGCCTGAGGTGGAGGCCCCTGTCCTCCCCTCCTCTGCAGGAATCACATTTGGTGCTCCTGCAGAGATTTCCCTAGTGTCCTTTGGGGCCTGGGACCAGTACGCAGAAGTACTGGCTACAATCCCACAGAACACCGGCTGATTTTTGAGAAGTGTCCTCCTGAATGGCCAGCCTTCTACTGGTTTGAGAGAAACTAAGGCAAGCATGACAGTGGTGGACAGGATTCTGCTCATGCCTGAGGACTAGGTAGGTGCTCATCTGAGAACTACTAGGTTAGCCTCCCAAATTATCTCCTGTAGCCCTAGTCACAATCATGATTGGAGACAAGACAGTAAAGCTTCCTGTCCTGGTTCAGGACAATGTACCTGCTAACATTTTGTTAGGCAATGATAGTGGAGTTGGGGTTGATCTCTGATGGTCTCCCCCTGACTGCTGCTGCAGTCACTAGGTCACAGGTAACACCGGGTCTGACTGTGAGTCAGGTACCCAAGCCGAAGGGGAAACCCAAGGCAAGAAGGAAACCCAAGGCAAGAAGGAAGAGTAAGAAGGCCACCACTGAAAAGGGTGCTCCTTCTCTTCCCCAGCTTGGGGGTTGAATTATATAATGAATTCAAGACTATATTTCCACTGCAGTTGCTTTATTTATGGGAGGAGTCCATGGCTAGAGGTGTGCTTCCAGCTTCTCTGTGGGAAGCAATCATAACGGTCCCTTTACAAACCGAAGAAGCCTGCTCTGGAGATTGCTTCATACTGTACACTATCATCAATAAATTCTGATGCAAAACAATTTGCTAAAATCCTGGCCACCAGGCTACTCCCATATATGACGCTCCTGCTCTATCCTGTCCAGTCACTATTTATTCCAACTCGCTTCACGGCTTTAAACTTAAGACAAATCTTTCACATACTATCACAAATTAACCGGCGGGCGAATGCGGTGGCTGCCTCACTCTATGATGAAAAAGCATTTGATTCTGTATCCTGGAAATGCCTATTTACGGTACTGCAACAGTTTGGGATTGGCCAATATTTTCTTAATGCGGTACGCCTACTCTACACTCGTCCAAAAGCGCGTGTTTGCACAAATAATACGCTATCACAAGAGATACAGTTGAATAGGGACACAAGACTGGGCTGGCCACTGTACCCGTTGCTGTTTGTTCTAACAATTGAACCACTGGCGGTGCTTATTCGGGCAAAGCACAGCCACAGGGGCATACTTATAGACAGCCCACCGCAAGTGATATCACTGTATGCAGATGATTCCATATTCATCAGAGACCCTGTGGGTAATATTGGACACATTATGGCGGATGTGGACAAATTTACTAGGTACTTTGGCTTAAAATAAATAGGACCAAGTCAAAACTTTTTCCCCTACAGAAGCCACCAATTCACCACCAGAGCTGATGAGGTTTAAATGGGCTCCCACTAAGTTTAAATACCTTAGTATCCTGGTTTCATGAACGCAGAAGTCACCATTCGCCAATAATCATGCCGAATATTTGTTGCAACTACGGACAAAACAAAAGAATTGGTCTTGGCAGCCTATATCCTTATATGGTCGTCTTTCACTCCTGAAAATGATAGTGCTCCCTAAATTACTATACTTCTTTTGTAATATACCAATATGGCCCGGGAAGGATTTTTTCAGTAAATTATAATCTTTAGCTATGAGTTTTCTGTGGGGGACGTATAGGGCCAGGATCAGCTGAAAGAAAATCAAAATGACAGAACCCTGGGGGGACTGGTGGCACCTGATTTCGAACTCTATTATCTGGTCGTCCAGGAGCAATTTGCTAATTACTGGTACTCGGCATCCCAGACAGAGGAACACTTACCGCTGGAGCGCGTTGCCACCTGATTTGAAATATGTAATTTTCTCAGAAAGACACCTAGATACGTGTGCATATGATCCATTGCCCATTGCTGTGAAAGCCTGGTTCAGATTATTCCAAAGGATGGGTGTGAAAGTACTATACGACAGACGGGTCCCATTGTGGTCCCATTGGGGGCCCAACTTTCGACGAATATATACAACGCTCATGGGACAAAGGGGCGCAGTTGATTATGGCCAACTTATTTCCAAACTGTAGTTTTGTGACAGAGCGGGACTTTATAAATGAATTGAGGAGCATACCAACTAGGTTATTACAATACGACTGTATGAGGGCAGCGGTGCAGAAACAGAGGCCTTCATTTCCTAAAGAACCTGCATCACACCCAGGTATTGACACAATAGTGGTAGGAGGTTACCTGATTTCTAAACTTTACTCTTTAATACAAGCGAATCAGACACCTAAAATGCATGTGCGCTTCAGTTGGGAATGAGACCTGGGTTCAGAAATGTCGGATGCGCAGATGCGGAAGTGCTGCATACTTACCAAAGAGGTCTCCATGAACGTCTGATATAGATTGATACAGTTCAAATTCCTAAATTGACTGCATTATACCGCGGCCAAGGTCTTTTCATTATTCCTTGGTAATAGCGATATGTGCCCAAAATGTATGGCATCACCAGCAGATTTCATTCATATGTTTTGAAATTGCCCACATATCACACATTTCTGGTGCCAAGTGGCAGGGGTATCGACAGAGATCACTGAGATTCCGCCAACCATGTCCCCGATGAAATATCTCCTTGGAGCTATAGGGAAGATTTCCACCGAGACCAGTCGTTTTGTCAGTGTAGCCTGTTTAATAGTCAAAAAGTGCATATTGGGTCAATGGAAGTCCAAGACCCTCCCACAAAGTACTGCCTGGTTGAAGGAATTGGCATTCACCAACGAAAGGGGGAAGACCTATGTCGCTACAGTGACCCTGCAAAGCAGACCCAAAGACATAGAGGCCCATATGGGGCACAACTGGGAGTAGTGGAGTAGGGGCGCTCCTAATTAGATGACTTACACCCAATGCCCATAATGAACTGAAATGTGTTGTTGCTCGGCTTGTTTTGGATGCCCCTCTATTCTCCAGGGCAATGGGGTTCTTATTGTTCCATTTCCTTCCAAATCACTGTATATGGCACGTGAATTGATAGATGATAATGCCAATGATGCAACATGTTAACTGCTTGTTCTTTCAAAAAAGTTGTTAAAAAATAAAAGTCTGGAACCTACAGACGAAGTAGTTTGTGGATGCAAAGAGTATTACATTTTCTCGTGATTCTGGCGCTTTGAAACACTATCCTGTTGAATAAGCGCCACATAAATAACCCATAAATAAATACTACTTCAGGGTCCAGTGCATAGTATTCCAGAATGGACAATCCCACCAAAAGTGTGTCCTCTTTTCCCACTGCCCCATGCTCATTGCTTAGGAAATTGAGAAGGCTAGAAGAGCAGTACTAATGCAACTCGCAGGTGAGCCCAATATAACCCTGGCGTCCATGCTGGGAGGGAGCAATTCAAAGCTTAGCTAATATGACAATACTTTTTAAAGAAGAAAGGATTCAGACATATTGAACAAGGCAGGTTGGTGATTACTAACATATTTTTTTCATGTTTCGCAAAAACATATTTTTGTCTTCCATAGTATTGTGCCAACCAGCCAAATATGTTTATACTTTTGAACAGTGTATTCCTCGTAAAACAGAGAGAAGCAGCATTCCCCCAATAAATTGTTTCCTTTTGGCAGCAGCTTTGCATTTTTATTAACGTTAACCGGACACTTTCTGCTTCAGAATGCCTAATAAGAGCCACAAAAAATGTCCATACGTCATTTCCTTCTTGGCATAGTGATCAGTGCACACGCCTTTCACATAAATGACAGCGGCATCACTCAGGGGTAGCAGCTACTACACCTATGTAGATCCTTCCTACCCATGTGGCTTCACCTGCTGCCCTGCTTATTAGCCAATCAGAATGTAGAAGGTAGTTGCGGCAATGGTGGTGCTATTATATATGGTCTAAGGAAATCATGAGCACCTACCTAGGTGGTAGTCAGGGAGCAAGCGACGGTCTCTTGCATGTCGTTTCAGGCAACTGGGGTTTCAATACTGCCAATGTAGTGATTACTTTCTGCCACCTCGTCCTCAGCCTTTCTAGCCTAACCTTGCCACGCTGCAAACTCCCTGCCAGAGCTCCTTTCCATTCACTCTACTGCACTCAATGAGAACTTTGTAGCTTCCACTGCCTTCCTGCTGTCTGGAGCTGGCTCAGAAATAGATGTGTCCACATGGCTTCACATAAACACCATTCTCGTCTCATGCGACAAGAATGGGTAGGTAAGTTGCATTGCACTTATCTCACTTTTACTAGTGACACTCTCCCATTTAGCAATGTAATAAGTATGGGAGGAATGATATGATATGATATGGCATTTATAACGCGCCTATACACGAGTGTTTCAAGGCACGACGAGGCAAGGTAGGGGGAACAGGGGGAAGACAGAAAAAACGCTCCTACTAGGCCAGGTGTCGTTCAGATATTGCAAGTGCATGGGAAGGGGATGGGGGGAAGGGTAGGGTGAGGGGGTAAATGATGATGAAAAAGACATGCCGATTGTATTAGACATGTTGTGCCATCTTTGTGGCCTTGTTATTTTAGTGCTGCCAAGAGTGAATGCTTCAAGGCACTATAAGTCTCCATTGGCAAACAGGTACAAGATAAAAGACATCGGCACAGTAGTACAAGTCCCGCGTATCCCGCCAATTTGGCTTGCCTCACCCTTTCTAAGCAGGCCATGTCCCAAACCTGTGCGCGGCCGCGTGCATTGATCATGCACGTTCCGCCCTTACCCTTTTTGCTGATACTGACAGCATACATACAGAGGGCCAAGCGTGTTTGTCCGGTTTCGACATGACAGAGTGAGAACTTGTCTGTTTGGTATTAGACTGGGTCAGCTGAAAAGCAAAGCAACAGCCCACTCAGTTGTACAAAGCCATGGAGTTTGTGCTTTAATATAGTGAGAGGGCAATTGGGATAATTTTCAACAGGCCAGTAGGGCTGGGGAAAGACTTAGGCAAATCAGCGTACATGAAACAGACACTTATGAATATATAAATGCATTCTCCAGTTATGCCAATGTTTTCTGATAAACTACCGAGGTGGCCTGTAATTTTCTTATAGGCCAGTTCACATGTATTCTACGTGAATACAATTAACAGTTGCCGATGGGCATTTCAATCACACGCTAACAAGTAATATAAGATCGGATTAATTTGCGTTAACAGTACATTTGTGAATGATGGACATACTGTTAAATTCAAGTGTGATGCGTACACAAAACGGAGAGGTTATAAGACCATGAGCCAAAGACCACATTTAACAGCAGAGAGAGATGACGTACTCTTTATGTGGCGGCTCCACACATTAGGGATACATTTCCTGCCTACTCGTTTAGGGCAGTCTCACGTAAGGTAAAGGATAACCTGGAGAAGTGTGTTCCAACCTGGAGAGGTGTGCTTGCTGTCTACTTCTGGTCTATTTATAGTCGTTCTCAGACCAGGTCAGTTCTTAATGTTTGGGGGTGTTTGCCAGGGCTCTGCCCTACCACTTATTGTTGAGCCCTGGCACTTATTGTCTCAGACTCACTTTAATTATGAAGTGGTGATAGTGCATCCATCAACCACAATGAGCAGGTGTGAGCTGCAGTGTAATCCCAAATATGTCGACACTGTGGGGAGCAGCTATCCGTGGTAGCAGCAGTGGTGGGGAACTGCCCACCCGCAGTGCCAGAGGAGTGCTAGAAAACATTTGGACCCTGGCACTTCTTTTTTTTTTTTTTTTTACAAATTAAGCACTGGTGCATTAGCCGTGGAACATTACGAAGTATGTAATTTGTGATATATATACATCCCCAGATCTTAACAAATACCTAAGCCCAACCCCCATCTACATTTGTGTCGAAATGTGTTTGAAAAAAAAAGAACAAAAGGGCCTGCGAGAAAATTGGATCGTTTCCAGAATTTCTATCTGCTTCTTTCAGATTCTGAAGTCAATGTGCTCATTTTCCACAGATTTTTTTAATCCACGTTTTTGTATTTTCATAATAAATCAAAGTGTTCATGATGTCACTGCCTGTGATCACTCTGTGTGAAACATTTTGTGGTTTAATTTCCTGTGACGTCATCTGGGCTGAAGGTCGCGTGATGTCACTTATGATACTGGAATAATTTTGTTTCCAAATGAAGGATACTTTAAGAAGAGCAACTCGAAACACATTTCATATCGTTTTAAAATAACATATACTTCCCCATTTAAAGACAGTCTAGCTTCCATATAAAGGCCGTCTTCCAAAATAATGCAGCCGCAGCTTTAGAACCAAGTGCTGATTATTCTACAGTTTACCAGTACAATTTACCATTCAATGGTGATTCTTCTTGGAAGCAATGACATCTGGCACTGTGCTACTTAACGAGCACCTAAGAAACTGTCCCGCTGCGCTAAGAGAGCCTATGAAAGCTTGCCCTAATGAGCTCTATCCAGACAGAAGGAAATATTGCCTTATTGCGCTCACTGGGCAATGTGGAATGTCGTCTTTCTCTGCTAAGTGGGCATAAAGAAATCTTGCACTGCTGTGCTAACAGAGCATGGGCGTATACTACTTGGTCATACCTCTATGACAGAGGTCTTCAAACTGTGGGGCGCGCCCCCCCAGAGCCCAGCATGAAATGAGTAAAAAAAAAATATTTTTTATTTTTATTTTTTTATTTTAGATTGGAGGAAATGGGAAGGGGCAGCTCACATGGGCAGACTGGACCATAAACCGGTCTTGGGCACCAATGAAAAAATGGCCAGCAGTTGCAAATGGATATTCAGTCCTTTAGTCACAGACGGTTTGAATAGTACCCAAGGTGATGTTTTTTGTTCAAATGTAAACAAATGGTGATATTTAAAGTATATTTATTCAGCAACAATGGCCAAAACTACTAGCTGCATAGTGAAGTAACTCCTCAAACTGGCGCACATTGGCCAAATAAGTGGCCCATTTTGACTGGCCTACACTAGCATTTTGCATTTTTGGTATGGTCATCGCCCTATTTCCCTACAGACCAGTCCAAGCCTGCCGGCTCATCCATTATGGAGGATCCAAGGAGCCAGCCCAGTGAAACACTGAGCACTCCCTCAGCTGCTTTTTCCAGCTGAGGGAGTGTTCCTGGGCTGGCTGAACTGTCAAAGGGAAACACTGTTTGCCTTTGACAGTTCATTTCCCCAGCCGCACATGATCACTGAGCCATGCAACGCTGTGGGTGTTTTGCTTCACCAGCCTTGCATAGCTCATTGGAAATGCTGGCTGGGGCACTGCATGTATGTATGTGTGAGGGGGTACTCCTGCGCCTCCTCGCACATAGGGGCAGAGCAACCTGGAGCGGGGCATTTTAGCAACCACGCCGAGGCCCCTGCAGAAGTTATGGAGATTTATTTTTTATTTAAATGTGTATGCTTGTTTTATGGGACTGTGGTGGGAGCAGGATGGGCTGCAGCACTGGGATAGTGGTGGGAGTAGGGTGGGGAGAGCCCAGGGTCTGTACTGGGAGTAGGGTGCGCTGACGGCACGCAAAGGTTCATAGCGATTTCTACATACTGTCCATCTGGCACTTTTGGGGGGGCCCGGCCTGCCCAAACTCTGCTCAGGGGGTGCCCAGGCCAGAAAAGTTTGAAGACCACTGCTCTATACGGTTAGTATGAACTCTGGAACTGATATATCAACTGACGCTATTAGTATCTGGCCTTTTGTGCTAAGGGAGCACAATGGAACCTGGCACCACCA
Source organism: Ambystoma mexicanum (assembly GCF_040938575.1). NCBI lineage: Eukaryota > Metazoa > Chordata > Amphibia > Caudata > Ambystomatidae > Ambystoma > Ambystoma mexicanum. Next base: position 219,608,620 of record NC_090940.1, read on the forward strand.
TGCTAAGCGGCAGCGGCCATATATCCTTGATAATTGTGTAAATCACTGGCATCGGATCGCAATATTGTTACCGGCCAATGGTGTGAGCACCTTGACTTTTGATAACAAACGTTGGAATGAGTGTGAATACTTTAGGATTTTGATGAAAACCCGCTATGTGATAGCAATACCTGCCATCATGGGCCATGGAACCTGAACGATTGTACACCGTGGGTAGATGATGGGAATAGCTGGCAAACAATATCATCATTGCTTATACATAAGAATCCAATCGTAGACAAATGCCTATACAAACAGTTTCCATGCGCCTGCTTTAATTCCATTTCATCTTTAAGGGTGCTGGGCCCAGGGCGTTGAAATATGTAAAGTTGTGGCCTTCTGTGAGGGCGGGGACCCAATGGTAAGTGATTCTTTCAAAAAATGATTGGTACATCTCGAGCACCGTACCAGTCCATAGATTGACAGTGGCGTTCTGGTCCGTGGGAGGGGCCTGGGCACTAGCCAACTAGCATGACAACTCTACATATTGGCTTGACAGTTCACATAATTTGTTCGGATCTCTTTTGCGGGCAGCTCTGCCAAAGCTGGTTGGTTACGAACTTCCATGTTTACTAAATATTTACTATGGCACATCACGGTGATTGATTTTACTTGCTTCTCAACCCCTTATCACACCAAAGCAAACATTTTCTGTGGCGTCCGGGCACTTGCCTTATCAATAAACAGCCTCTGTTGCTATTTGCTGTGCCCAAGTACCTGGGCAGGCCTCCACATGCTTAAGTAAACAGTGACAAACGCCAGCCATCGGCGCCGTGCTCGGCAGCGAAGAGAAGAAGCCGCATTTATCATACATTCTAAACGGTCAATATATATCCACACTGCTTCCCGTAACTTGCGTGCCTCCATTTTGAACGCACTGCCTGCAGTTCATCTTGTTCCCAGTTTGCGTCGCCATGCACGGCTTCAACTCGCGTTGCTGACCGCCCACGTATCAACGCGAGGGACGCATTGCAAACCTCAAACACCAGCAGCGTGCATTACGCTGCACTGATCAAATAATTGGTTATTTAGAATACCCAGAGGTTTCTAAGCACGGACCCGAGGATCGAACCTGCTCGTGTCGTCTTGCCTCCAAGGCGAGCACGTTGCCGCTAAACTATGCTCCTCAACCCTCTAATTAAGTAACATACAAATACGCAAGAAATCAATTTCTGTTTACCATACTGATACCAGGAACCCCTCCATTAATTACCGGAAGACAATTGTAAGGCTGGCTCTCCAATGATGTCCCTTATTAATTAATCCCAGTATGCAGCAGTGAAAATATAGACTGCAGTTACAGAGATGAGTACCATTGGGGCATAAATGGGGAGAGGGGGATACGTGGGTGGGGGTAAATGGAGGTAGTGGGGAATTAATAATGTTCAGGGTGTATATGAGCAGTACAACACCCATGATATATCACCATTGGTTTTGTTCTGGCTGGTATTTGTAATTAGGGAACCAGCCTGCCGACTGTACTACGGGTCGGCCTTCGAACAAAGGACTTACCATAACACGAAGTAGCTTATCATTTCACTTTATCCGTATTAACTGAACCCCAAGAGTCCCTGTCACTTCCTCTCTCAACCCTGCACCCCAACTTGCCCCTCCCACATATAGAGGCTAATAGGCCTCCGATACGAACGTGACATCTCCCCCCTCCGTGAACCCAAAGGGGGGGTCACTACATCTCCTCTATAAGTCTCATGGGTTTTATCTTTACCCTCACAGGACGCCCTGTTTGCGGGCCCTCTGGGCTTGTCCTCTGCGTGGGATGCCATGAGTCCTCCCTTGCGTCCCATTCTTCCTCTGACGCCTCACTGTCCCCCAGATAGGACTCGTCTGATTCTCCCTGTGTATCTCCGTCCATGTCACTTTCTCTGAGGGTTTCCACCTCTGCCTTCTTGAAATGGGACACATATCTTGTGATGGTCCACCCGTCTCCATCACTTGCTGTTTGTTTATTTATTTATAAGGGACTCCTCACCCGAAGGTATCTGTGCCATTCCAGTGTGACACGGTAAGAGTCTTGGGAGCGAACGTGGAGTCTTTCTTTCTTTGTTTCACTTGCTTTGCCAGGACCTGATCTCCAATGTCCAACATAGATTCTCGGGCGCCTCACCTAGCATCTGCCACACCTTTCATAGTCTGTTCGGCAGCCGCATCTCGTGATTTCACATCGCTGTCCTTGTGGGGGTCCATTTCCTCTTTGGGGTTAGGTGGGAGTTCTGATCCATCGTCCAAACATGAGATCAGCCGGGCATTTGCCTGTGAAGCAATGTGGAGTATGTCTGTATTCTCTCAGCAACTGATACAGAACTTGCTCGAATAGCTTTCCCATGACTTGTGCAATTTGCAGGGTTCTCGAATCTGGACATAAACCATTCGGCCATGTCATTGGTCTGTGGCCAGAGAGGTGTTATCTTGCGATGTTTGAAACCCATGTAGTCCGCAAACTGGGCAAAGTCACGGCTTGTGAAAGGTGGTCCATTATTTGACCTGATGACCTTTGGGATGCAATAGGCCGTGAAAATCCGGTCTAGGGCCAGGATGACTGCAGTGGCAGCAGTGGATGGTATGATCTGGACCTCAGGGAATCTCCGAGTATTCATCAATCAGTACGAGTACATAATAACCATCTTGCATGGGTCAGAAAAAAAATCGAGTGCTAATTCCTCTTATACCCCTTCAGGCAGGCATGATATCTGTAATGGGGGAGGTTTCGGGGGAGGGGCCACCACTCTGCATATGGCACAGTTCTGCAACATAATTTCTACCCTGCTGTCCAGTCGGGGAAACCAGACTTTCTGGCGGAGTAGCTTCTTTGTGATGCGGTGCCCAGATGACCCTTGTGAGCGAGGTCGACAACTCTTTGGCACAGCGTTCTGGGCAGCACAGTCTTGCAGCTCTTCAGAACAATGTTGTCTTCTGTGACAGTAAGTTCTTCTAGAACCAGGAACAGGCTCTGTACGTCGTTTTGATTGGGTTGGTCCAGGTGTTTGACCATATCCTTGGTATGTCTCATTCTTCCTGTGTGAAGGCATTGCGCTACAACATTGAGTGCTTGGTCGGCTTCCGATTCTTGTTGGAGCATCGTTCAGGTGATCGGTTACGGTTTCATTTGGTGGATGACATAATTCAAGTATTCTGCTATCGATTGTTGCTGTCATGCGGCTCCCCAGGGTGGAGCGACAGATAGTCTGCTGGGTTTTTGTCCTTCTCTGGCCTGTGTTGGATCGTTAATTTATAGTCCTGTAGTCGGAGGCCCCACCTGGCGATGCACGGTAGCATCTGTGCCTTCGGGCTACCATAAATCGTGAGGAGGGCCTGTTGGTCTGTAGTAATGGCAAACGCTTTGCCATACAAAAAGAAGTGGAAGTATTCACACTCCCAGACTACGGTCAAGCTCTCCTCCTCAGCTTTGGAGTATCTCTGTTCTGTGTATGTGAGGCTGTGACTGGCATAGGCGACCACATGTTTCACGGGTGCTTTCTTTGGGTTGAACTGTTCGCTCTGGGATCTCCCAAAGACGAGGATGTCATCGCTGTAATTTAAATAATTTGGTATGTGTTTTATGACCTGATGTATCTCGTCTTGGAACATTTCCGCTGCCGATGATATACCAAAATTGAATCTTTTGTAGCGCAATAATCCCATGTTGGTGACACAGGTTGTGATGTAGCAGGATTTGGATGACAGTTCCAGTTGGTGGTAGCCCTTATTTAAGTCGAGCTTGGAAAAAAAGAATGGCGCTGTTTAAGAGGTGGATCATGTCGGTGATCCTCTGTGCCTGGTGTCTTTCTCTTTGGATAGCTTAGTTCGGCCTGCGCATGTTCACACATAGCCAGATGGATCCCTCCGCAGATTTCATTCACAGAGGTAATATTGGCAAGACCCACAGAGTCGGCCCATGCGCCCTCTCGATAATGTTGAGGTCCAGTAAGCGACAGAGTTCTTCTTCAACCTGTTTCTGGATGTTAATAGGGATTCCCCTGTAGTGTTATCCAACCGGCCTGATGGTGGGGTCGATGTGCAATTTGACTTTAAAGTTCCTCAGTTTCCTCAGGCCTTTGAAGCTGCTCGGGAACATTTTACCGATTTCTCCATCCGGGGCCATGTACTTTTGTGCCATGAGGCGGTGTAGAATGTGGACCAGGGCCATGTCTATTGCTGTTTTAAAACTCAAGATGCACCCACTTTTGGCCACGTGGACAATACATACAGTTGTATGCGTGCTGTGTGCGACTTATGTGTGCATACAGTGGTGAATACTCCTTTGCAGGGGAGCGGGGTGTCCGATCCATAAGGCCTTGGGTCCACCTCTGATGGCTTTAGTTTGGGTGGTTGTGGGTGCATATTGTATGACTCTTCGTTCCTGACATTTACGGTCACCCCTGTGTCGATGAGGAAGTCTGTGCGTGTATTGAGGACTTGCAGCGTGAGTATAGGGCTGTGTTCTTTGGCCGTTGTGTTATGCAGTGCCCAAATGTAACCTCTCTTTCGCTGATCAGTAGACCAGCCCGATGAGTCGCTCTCGGACTGGGAGCCTGCCGCCACATACTGAAGCTGTCTTCTCTGTTTATGTGATCTCTTTCTATCTGGGGACCTGTGTGACCTCCTTTTGTAGTATTTTTCATGGTTGACCTCTGCTGGCTTTCGTCTTCTGGGGTCTTGTGTGCTTCTGCGCTCCTCACTGTGGTACTTCGGGTGTCGCCTGCTGCTCGCTGGAGAACAGTTATGAGGTAGGGATGGTGCTTCGTTCTTACATACAGCACGGAAATGGACTCCTCCCCTGCAAGCTACACATTTCTGGCCAAAGCTGGGCACGCGCCCTCTTGTGGGTATTCATAGCCACACCAAAAGCATGACATGCCCTGCTTTCCAGTACCTTCTCTTTGGGTGGGCAGCAGTTTTTGGACAGACTCCCAGTCTTTAGTTGAGGAGACAATCTTCAACTTCCCCATGGTTTGGACTTGAACGGAAATGGCGGAATCTGACCTGGCCATGGCTAGGATTTCGTCCAGCGATCCCTGTTTTTGTTTAAGCTTTTTGCGACAATTTGATGATTTGCACCCTGATATCACCTGGGACCTGAGCGCTTCATCATTGGAGTAACCTCATGATGAAATTGTTGAGGGTCTCCCCCAGTTCCTGCGTTGTTGTATGGAAGATGTGTCGCTCGTAGTCGAAATTTTTGTGAGATGTAAAGCATGTGGTCAAAGCATCCTGGATTTCTTGAAACGTTGCTTTTTCTTCATCCACCAATTCGTATAAAATGTACGCCCAGGGTCAGCAGATTGTTCTTTCTGTCATCATCTACGTATCCATGGCCCCTATGTACACTTTAAAGTCTTTTGGCCACCTGACCCATCTCGGGCCCAGGTTACTTGTGTCCATAAGGTCAAATGCTGCAGGCACTTGCCATGGAATGGTCTCGCTCTGCGCCATGTGAAAAGTCTATGATGGGCATGCTGCCTTACTGGCGGGGATGTCTTCCATAGACATGGCTGCACCCCTATCCTGTCTCACGCCATAATGGGGCCCCTAGCCACTAGTATTGTCCATCTCTGTGGTATCTGAGAAGACCCTGGTGCCGACCCTGCGCCCTTCTCTCTGTTATTAGGGTGGTTGGGGTAATAGCCCCTGTAGGATGTTCTCTGCATCCTTTGTGCTGGGGCAGGCATGTGGACTGGCCTCTGAATGTTCAACTGGTGGGGGGGTGTTGCAGTCACCCCATGCTGGTCCGGCTTGTAGGTCCCGCCCTGTTTGGGTGTCCCTTTACAACACTGTTGAGAAAGGCAGTGTCTCTGCACTGTTTGTTCTCCCCCCGGGGACTGGGCATGGTTGGGGGCAGGACTGCACCCTCCTGCCAGGGCTGTCTGATGCGCGGGTGGGGCCAGCACTGCGCCCTCCTGCCAGGGCTGTCTGATGCCAAATCACTGCGCTGCCACCCGGGCGTGCTTGCGACCCGCGGCGTGATCTCAACTGGCTTGCCAGCCTGCCCACGGGGAGCGCCGTTGCTACACGGGCGTGTTGCGAAGCGTGGCGCAGGCTCTGTTCTCACCAGCGTGCTTCGCCTAAAGAATGCAGGAGTTTGTGCTCTCCTTCGTCACCAATGTAATTAGGGAACCGGCCTGCCCGCCACCCGTAATACAGGTTAGGGCCTTAGAACAAAGGAGCCGGACAGGAAGCGGCTTATCATTTCACTTTATTTGCATTAACTAAACAACCCCCAGAGTGCCTGTCACTTCCTCTCTCCTCCCGCACCCCAACTGGCCCCTCCCACATAATGAGGCTAACAGGCCTCGGATACAAACGTGACATCATTGATGGGTGTTCTAGTCCAAAACCTTTGGAGAGGTAACGGAGGCAGACTTGTTTATGTCATAGAGCAATCTAGACTGGTTTTGATCATTTACAACTGTTGATAAAAATTGGTACCGTGGATGGGGTGGATAACTGATTGGTACGCAGTGGTTTCCACCAGTTTCATTCAGTGTTTGCTATGTATTTTTTGTTGATTCTGCTTTTTTTCCTTATATAATTATAGGATATTTTCAAGCACTGCTAAAATGCTTTTGTCTATTTATATATATATTTTTGTAAATTTGTTTTTGGCTCACCAAAAAGCCTTTGCAAAATCTCAAAAACAAAAACAGCAACATATCTAAAAAAAACACATTATGACTTAATGAATACAAACATTAAAAACAAGACAACCAATATAATAAAAATGTTGTTTCCTTCTAATTACTAACATCCCATACTTGCCTAACTTACATTTTTGATCTCTGACTCTTCACAATGGTGTGGCTGCATTATTTTTCAGACAGCAATTTCACAGGTTTTTAACACTGGTACCACAGCTGATGTCAGTGCGGCATTATGGCCTGAAATTAGTCTGTCCCAAAACAATTCTGAAACCAGACCTTCATTTCGCACAAATCTCCTAAAGAGTGCTAATCGCGGAATCCACGTGCCTTCACACTCCATCAAAAGGTGCCTAAGTGATTGATTTGCTGGGACAATACAAACTTTACATAGTTGTTTTGCTCCGTCTCCTTGCTTTCGCCTTGCTAACACTTCTCCGCTATGGGCCAGGTTTAGCCTTATCCTTAGGAAGTCGTTTTGTGTCGAAGTGTCTGGAAATTTTGTAAGATAGCTGGTGAGACAACCTAGTTTTTTTTCACCCTGTAAAAAGGTATTTACAGAAGAGGACATTCTGACTTTCTCGATTGTCTCTATCCAATCAAAGGATTCCAGCTTCTTCTTGACTTTCAATGGATTAGATATGAGAGTGTCTACATCCAAGTCAACCTTGGATAAAGACTTTCCAGTGATGACAGAATAGCAGATCTGGAATGCATCATATGATGTCTAATGTCTCCATAGAGGGTGGTTTCTTTTCCAATGATGATCTCCCGATATAGGGAGACTAGATTCCAGTTTGCCATACCTCCCAAGGACTTTAGACCAAGTTCAAATCTAAGGCTCCAGCTTGCGGTACAAACCGGGAGACCTAGTGCCCTCTTCCATAGCTGACCTTCAACTGTGTTCCAATTGATGGACCAAAGCCGTGGTCTGGCCTCCAATCCATAAAGGATTACAGGAACTATTCTTGCCAGATAATATTTGACCAGCGGCAGAATGGAAAACGTACACAACTTATGGTTCAATTTAAACATTTGTGCTGCACCCTGTACTATTTTCGCAGCAACCTCAGCCTCAGCTTTGTAGAGGGCTGGAGAGGCATAGATATTATATCCCAAATATTTAACCACCTCTAACCTTTGAATCACTTGACCGTCTAGCACCCAATTTGAGTATTACGTTTTTTTGGGGGTGCTTAAAAACCACAATGTTTGACTTAGCAGGGTTTATGAAAGCTTGTTTGTTTCTGCGTACTCGCTCAACTTGGTTAATAATCGCTGGAGCCCAATTGCTGATCTGTCTAGCAACACGATGTAATCTGCATATGTCAGCCAAAAGATCTTCCTTCCATTTAGCTCAGGGCTGGCCAATGTAGAAGGTTTCAGAGAGTTACCCATGTCTGCTAGGAAGAGATTGAAGAATAGGGGGGCCCCTAAACACCCTTGCCTGACACCCCTTCCTACCTCGATGAGTTCTGAAAGATGTCCAAGCTCATCGAGGCGGACTCTTAATTTGGTTTCTCTGTGTAACTCCACCAGCATTGCTAGTATTGTTTCAGGTATTCCCCAGCGCCCTAGTTTGCTCCAAAGTAGCGCTCTATCTACCTGGTCAAAAGCTGTAGATAGGTCGACCCACGCTCCAAACAGGGGTGATGATCCTTTCCCCACTGCCTGTTCGCGGACTAGATTGAGAATCAGGCCATTCAGAGCTGTTGACATACCCTTTCGGAAGCCGGTCTTTTGTGCATTATCATACGTATGCTATATGTAACACATTGAGCGCTTAATAGAATTAATCTGGGCGCTACAGCTTGAAAAATGAAGAATGCCATTCTTGTCAGTTGTTTTGCGGTACAAGGTGGTGGCTACTCTCAGCTCATCTACTTTAAATAATGAGATCTAAAATGGTATATCTGTGCTGCTGCAATTGCACGTACACGTCAAGTTGGAATTGGGCCCATTCAACCACTCTGTAAAATGCCCATAATGTGGCTTCTACATCGCAATGGAAGGCTTGTGGTGTCATGCCTGCGCCTGTCCCAAACTCTGTGTCCACTTCGACTAACACCAAAGTTAAGTTGTCTGCCTCATGCGAGCACAGGCAGTTTGCTCAGAGAACAGCAGCCAGGCCGTTTTATTCATGTTGGCGACTTGCGGGAAGGTTGCCATGGAGACTTTGTGCGTTTCAGTGACGCTGTTACGTTATTTAAACGTCTTGATACAATGGTTCAGGGCTTCTGATTCGATTTCCTCCCGAAGCTCTGTCCATTTGTGCTACATTTCCTTTCATCTCTGCTCTTCGTCCCTGGACCTCCTTGACTTTTCTGCTTTACAGTCTCTGTACATGGACCTGTGCTGTTTTGATAACTGAGTGGTGCCTGCTTTAAGGACAGTCTTGTCCCGCGTATTTCCTACTTTTCCGGTGTTCCTACCTGGCCAGCTACACGGAACACTGTTTTTTCCAATCTGCTAACTTTCTGAAGTCCGACCTCGGCCAGTTACACAGAATACTATTGTCTCTGCAATCTGACGACTTTCCGTTATCCCAACTTCAGTCAACTACACGGATTGCATTCGTCTCCGCCCACTTCATACTTCTGGGTCTGTTAGACGAACCGTTTGCAGTCACAGCCTGCTGCTCCTGTGATATCCTGGCAGGTCTTTTTCTTTTTGTCAGGGTTTAGACCACAGAAAGGGCACATTATCCTAGTTTACCGTGGTCATATGATTTACCTGTTGGTACAGTTCACCAGCTACACGTGTTATTGACTTTGGGTGTATTTTTTGCACACAAGAAATTTGTGAATCCAGAGGGTTCTGTTTCCTTGATGCCTTCCACACACTAAGGAATCTTCAAGAGAGTGTCTATTATTGTGTTTCCCTTCATCATTAAAGACACGTGCACAGGTAGCTTTGGCGCTATCCGGAACAGCAACGTGCACCAATCCGACTCTAGTGCGTCCCTCGTGCCGTTCGGGTCTTAGCTTCCTTACTAACCTTCCCTTCCTCAGTTGGTTACGTTTTACTGGTTCCTTTGGATACTAATTGAACTGTCTCGGACTTCCTGTGGAAAGAAGATAGTCTGGGCCTCATTACACGGAAGGCGGTAAGGGTTAACGGTCACCGGTAATGGTACCGGTGACAGTTAACCCTTACCGCCTTACTACGAGGTCCCTTTGCGGGTAGGTACTTTAACGCCTGCTGTTTAGCAGGCGTTAAAAACCAACCCGCAAAGGGACCAGGGTGCTAATTACGGTACCGCAATTTGCGGTACCGTAATTAGCACCTTCCCCATTCCCATTATGCCCTATGGGGCAAAAATGGGAATGGGGAAGGGCAATGGGGGGAAGGAGGAATTACCGCCCCGCCAACCTTGGAATAGGGCGGTAATTCCCCTTTCCACCAAGGCGGTGCCGGTATTTTACCGGCATGGACTAAGGTGCTAATAGCACCTTGGTCCTCGGCCTACCGTGTAATGAGGCCCTGTGTATCCTAACCACCCTCATTTCTGGAGTGTTACGCTCAGGTTAGTCTTGTTATTTGTGGGGTTTACAGCATCCTGGTTCTGTTAGAGCTATATTGATTCGTTTTTCTTGTTCTCTCAGCCTGGTGAATTCCTGTTATTGTGTTCTACAGAGGTACCAAGAACAGTTAGCCGGAGCGTCAAAGTCATTCTGTATACTTTTCTCAGCATCTCTGGTGAGTTCTTACATATATTCATTCACCTCTGTGATAAATCTGACAGAGGACACCCTTGGGTTTCTAATTGCTTGGTGGTTAACATCAACCTTCTTACATGTATGACTGAAGCCCAGAGCTGTCATAGCATTTCAGAATATATCCCCTGAAACAGAGGTCATGTCGAAAATGTATCCATAGTATAGTGTATGAAACAAAATGTGAGTCACCGGATAGTTTGTATTATTGGATTTATATCAATAAAAATGTGCATAATATTTTAAAGAAATGGCAATGTGATCCTGGCTCTTCTAGGTACCTCAGTGAAGTTCTGCACGGTATGGAAATAATTTAACATTGTATTCACAGTGAAGAGTTTGGTGATAAATATTTGGGTGCCTTGCTGGCAGGTCCACCCGCAAGCTACCAGCCCAGACTGTCAGGACACTGGTCCAAAATATGACATCCCAAGTCAACCTGTCCCGAACCCAGGTAAAAGCATTTCAGTTATTGAATAAGAGAATCGGTCTATGAGTGAGAGCGTGCGAGATACCGTTATTGCAACAAATAGCAGTGCAAGGACTGTGGCACAGTCCACAGTGAGGAGCGCTACCGCAAAACCTTAAAACAACACATCCACATTAACAGTGAGCATATATATATATATATATATATATATATATATATATATATACACACACACACACACACACAGCACAGTCCCTATGTGAATATATGAAAGCTCAGTTGCATATATCCAGCAGCAGCAAAGTCATCAAAGAACACAACCCTCAATCAACTAGGAGCTATGGAATAGGCTCATCATTATCGGGTGCACACAGAACCATAACACACATGACCCTTATAACTTGGGGGTAAACACTAATCGTGAGCGATTACCTCAAACAACCTCTGATCCGTTATTCAGCGGGGAAACCTGAAACGGCGCCCTAAATAGCGGACTGATGGTGCCACTCGTGAACTTGTTGCATCCTGTAGAGTAAGAAGGTTTCAAGCAGCAGGTGACACAAAGTACATGCCACACTAACGGCAGCGGACACAGCCCGGGGGCATCGAGGCGCTGTTACCCGAATATGTATTAGTTGCGCATTTATAGCGCGCTTAATTAATACCAAGAGGTTTCTAAGCGCGGACGCGGGGACCGAACCTGTGTTGTTTCGTGTCGCCTTGTTTCCAAGGCGAGGACATTGCCACTGAGCTATTATCCCAGGTCATCATGCATCAGGACAGTGCATATTACTGATGAATCTATAAGTCTGTCTAATGCACAAGCAGACATGTCCTTAGTGTGCAGCTGCACATCAAAGCGCCTACGCACCTTAAGAACATGAGATTTGAATGGACTTATTGTGGTGTTTGTAAATATCAGAGCCATGTGAGTGAGGGGGAGCCCGCCTCACGTGACAAGGGACAGGACAAGCCGAAATAAAGAAAGGTAGCCCTGGAAGAGATTCCTGGTAGACCACCATAGCAGCGAGTCCTGTCTTCCTTGAGCTCCGTCCCAAAGCCTTATTCCGATGCGCCAACAAGTGCGATGCCGACCCCGGAGAGCCACCGGAGGTCGGCACCTCACACACCATCACTCTTATTATATTTATTAGTCATCGATAGTATGCCCACTATGAACAATCCACTTCTAGGCACTTGTGTAGTCCCATCTACCACTCTGTGAGGCAGCGAGGGGGACACACAGCAGTGTTTGTGGATCACCAGAGGCTCGAACGCTTGAGGTGTGAGCCTGTGAAACCCCAACTAGAAGGTTCATGAGCAGGAGTTCCTTGGCATAGAGCCACGTTCTGTGGCCCTTCTTGTGCTGCATGGCTTGGGTTTGTGCCAAGGGACCCGTAGCCTGACTCTGGAATGGAATGAGAGCATCCCTCTTGCTAGACTCCTGACCTACATCCTCCATGGAGGGGTGGTGTAGGGTATTGTATGGAAAATATAGACCACTTTCTGGATTGCCCATGTGCAGAGCCTCCCACCCATGGCTTCTCGCCCCCCCCCCTGTACTGGCTTTAGAAATAGCAACACAAACAAGGTACTTTTGCCAGAGAGTGTCCAAATGTCCATGGTTATCACCCCCAGGAAACTGAAGAGACAACTCCGGATTGCAACCTTCACTAGCATTCCTGGCTGCCGTTATGGCCACAGTGGACAGCTTCGTACAATGGCAAAATCGTCTTCCAAGAAAACTACCCAGTCATCATTCACAAATTCCCATCTCTGAATTTAGCAACCTCAGCATCCTCAGACTTCTTAAGGCAGCGCCGAGTCCCAGCCAGGCAGATACCGGCAACCTGTTCTATTTTGCAAAACCTACAGCTTCGGATCAGCCAGCTCCCACCTCTGACCATGTGTTGATATTACATCATGCAAAGCATCCAACAACTGCAGACTGAACAGCTTCCTCTGAATGCCCCGCATCTTCCCGCCATCTCAAAACAAGTTACCACCAACAAGGCCCACTGATATTTTCTAGTGACTCCGTCACTGCAACCAATATGCCTAAACCAACTATCCACTAAGTTCCATGCCTAGAAAAGGCAGCAAATCAGTTCCAGTTTCCCTGCTGGATGATCTGCCAATGTCCTGAAATGCTGATGGCGTCAATGCCCTGATTCTTCTGGATCTATCAGCTGCCTTTGACACTATCTACTGTCATATCCTAATGAACAGCACTCAGCTAGCCACTGGTCTTCAGGGTACTGCACCACATTGGCTTATCTCTTTCCTAAGCCACTGAAGACAAAGTATCCGTCATGCAGCATTCGTTTCTGCTCCTGCTGCTATCACTAGTAGCATCTCCTATGACTTAGCCTTACCACCCAAAATCTTCAGCCACCACACGCTAGCAAAACTTAATTTGCTTCTATGCATTCGCCAACAGTATGCCGAAAATACATAGTTCTGATTCCGATAAGACAGGCAACACTACTAGGCAGAATCAGCACATAAACTACTGTAAGAGTGCCAAATAATTTCAGATCAACCCTTCAAAAACAGGGATTACTTTCCTTGGGGAATGCTGCCATCAATGGAGTGAGCATCTTCGGCAGGGCACTCGCCTCAACTCTGTTAACTCCTTCGAAGACTTGGGATGCATCAGCGACCAAGATATCTCCCTCAAGGCCCAAGTGAACACAGCAATCTTCACATTGCTCCACTTTATAGACTGAGTTACAGTAGTAAGTACTATGTTGGGCCTGCTTTCATGGCAAATCCATCACATACAACATGCTCATTTCACTACCTCTGACTACACTATTTTGCATATCAGTTGCAATGAGATACCAATTCAAAGTAGCTTGCATAGTCTAAGCGACAAATTCCTGATCCTTAAGGTTACCCTGCACACACCCTCCAGAAATCTTCACAACACCAGTGCCAATGCCATTTGCACATCACAAACCAAACCAGATGAATTAAAACCTCTCAAACCTTTAAAATGAGCCTTGGAATGCCATCCAAACAATACTCCAGCAACCCTCTAACCAGTTTGTCAATTTCCTTACCGACATACCTATGTGATCTGAGGCCGCCACAAATTGCAGGTAGCATTTATGAAATGCTAAATTAAGTTACTAAATCCAACTCCAAACCATCTCTCTGTTCACAAGGTCTATTCTCTGAGACCCACACTCAAAGCAGAAAAAACAACCCATACAAATCTAACAGATCCCGCCCTTTCTAATTCTGAAGAACAAATCCCTCCAACACAAAAAGCCAGCAAACTCAAACCTTGTTGGACACCCCAAATGATATGTCAGTCATTAAGAACATCCCAGACATACCTAGCCTGAGAACGGGCAACTCCCAGGATCTTCTTGCACTCACAGACTTGGCTTAACAACACTTCAAACCCCACCAATGCAGACCTACTATCAAGTAGCTACAGTACACAGTGCAAAAGTAAGGGCCAGAACAAAGGAGGGCTAATTGCCATCATACTCTCAGAAAATCTCTCCTGCAAAATCGAGTAAATGCCTCACATTACCCATTTTGAATAGAGTCTCTTCAAATGTGTCCTGAGCGCCATCTCGGCCTTCAATTGTGCCTTAATTTATCACTCCACTAAAAAAGTCACTCATCTTTCCGATCTGATCTAGCAACCCTAACCTAACCTCTCACGTCCCTCATTCGTGTGCAGCTAAACGCCAACTTTCACCCACTTGATGCATTTTGCAGGATACGTAAGCACACCCAAGAGATTTTCTGCATCCCACCCATTAGTGAACTCTGGTTGGTTTCTAACCTATGCTCCCAAGTATTAATATCTCACACACAGCTTCTGGACAGCTAACCTTAACTTCGTCTGAGGGGACTAACCCCGGTCCTTTACTATAAGTGCCCACATCATGCCTAAAAACAAGATAACAACCAAATCCACCACTCATGCCTTATTCTCAGACAGTTTACAGGGTCTAACATTATGAAGCAGGAATCCATAGAGACAATGGTGAAAGGCTGAACTTCAATCAGACTGCATGGCTCTACACGCAGGTCACCAGAGATACAGACTTGCTCAACACAAACAGCACAATATAAGGCCTGGATTTCAGAACCCACAAACTCCTCAAAAGAACTATGGCAGACACAGAAAGTGCCGCATCTCAAACTCTCAATTCTATCAAAGGATGATGGATACTCTCATGTCTACATTCAATCAAAAAATCTCACCCCAAACAAATCACCAAGCAGCCACCTTCACAACATAAACCCCATTGCTCATCTCGCTTTCTGGTGACCTACCTGGTCAAGAAGGTATCCAGTGATATAATCGCTGGAAAAAAACATAATACCATCGACCAAAGCCTGCTTCTCAGCCGACTGTCTGAGCTAGCTGGGACTGGAGGCACCACGCTCCAGTGGTTCCCCTCTTTCCTTGTCACCGGAACCAGTAAGTGTCTCAGTTCTCCATACAGCTCTTTCCAAATTGACCAGTGTGCAATTCCAGTCTCAACAACAGTAAAGACACTTGGAGTCTACCTTGACGCCTCTCTAACCCTATCTGGACAAGTGAGCGCCATTGCATCCTCGGCAGTTTATGCAACCAAAGTCCTGAATGCAGCCAGGCCCTTCCTCGCACAAAATAAATGTCTCACCATCGCATGGGCTGTCATTGGTTCAAAGTTAGACTACTGTAATGTCCTCTTTACAGGCACGTCCACTAGCAACATCAGAAAATTGCAAACTATTCAAGATAATGCCTTGAGAGCAGCCCTAAACATCCCCAAAAGAGAACACATCTCCAATTCTAGAAGGGAAGCTCACTGGCTGCCCATCCATGAACGGATCCACTTGAAAACTTTGTCCATTGCCCACAAGTGCCTTGCTAGTACAGCACCTCCCTACCTCACACAAAAAAAACAATAAAGCCCACTTCACTAGATTCTCCAGAGGTTGGGTTTACATCACATGCACGTACCAGCAAGTTTTACCATGGACAAGTACCTCTGACCTTAGCGTAATGTCGAAACTGTTTGGTCATGCTATGATCCTCGGCATGCACAGCAGTTGATTGCTGTTTAATGCCCCTGTAGTCGTTTTTACATCTTAAGTATGTACCAGCTTTCACTAACCACCTGTTGTTACTTTGTAATCACAGTACATTCTGCGCTGTAACATCAAGACCGCTACTCCCGGACAGTTGTCTGGCACCTAAGGTGGTATCCATCGGTGCCACCCACCGCGGCTAAGATGTGTGTTTTTTTAATTTCCATAGTGGTATTTACACGTAGTACTTTACTGCTCCGTAATGTTTTTTCTATATTCATGATTTGTCCTGATTTGTCTTTGTTTATGTCTGACTTTATTGACAATAATATTAAGGTCAAATTGACTAGCACCCCTGTTTTTTCCTATTTATTAGTATTTCTTCTATGTCTATTTTTTACTTTTTGGTTTGCATTCTTGAACTTTCTTACAATTCCTGTCTTACCTCCCACAGTCCTTATAATTGATTTCTTTGCCCCCCTGATGCCCCATTATCACACACGCTGCCCTTTTTTGTACGTGCCGCATCACGCCTTTCCCCAACACGATGCGGTCACGTGTCTATATCTTTCAGTGTTACTTTGGCAACGCTTACACCCAGCGATGCACAACAGCGTTTCTCCGTCCGCTGGGGCTACTGTCTCTTATGCTCAGGTATTCTAGCACACTTCCTCTGACTTGCCCCTTACCTGGCTCATATATCTTTTACTGAAATTTGGCTTCACTCCTACAGATTGTCAACTGGATCAAGTCCAGTATACGATCGCAAGTGACACATAGAATTACCGTGAAGACTACCCGCCTGATACGCCCTTTGAACCTTTTACCTCGTTTGGCCACACACTGCATGCGATGTAACCTTTTCATTTTTTGCTAGCACTGTCGGTCAACTCAATAACCGATACCACACCCTTTTACTCACAATTCCTTTTCTTTTCTTTTTTACTTCCATATCTCAACGCGATCCGAATTCTTCCACTTATGGGTATGTGGTTTTTCATTTATCTCATTCATTTTTTTCATTTCTTTCATGTATTTTTTTAATGACTGTGGTTTTGTTAATTGTTTTATGTTACACACTTGATGTTATTTTACCATTATGCCATATCCCATGTTTTGTTGCTAACATTCTCCCACATTAGTATAGACTTGCCCTGATGAAGGAGTTTAAAGCTCCGAAATGCATTGGCACATTAAGTCTACTCAAATTATTAGATGTGTCAGCTGCGTCCTCACTAAGATTGTATTAGTGATTATTCTTTTTATTTTTTTTTTATATTTCTTTGATAAACACATATTACTTCAACCAAGACTTCGAATTTATTTGAATTTTTACACAGCTGATAAAGCGGAAGAAGTGAACTATTACTGTTTGGAACAGCCTGTTTTGAATTACATGACCCAGGTTGGGTTTAAACGGAGAGCGGCTGTCTGACCAGATTTTTTATCTAGTCTACTGCTTTGCTTGTCTTCGAGTCAGGTTGTCTCCAGACTCATCACAGCCAGCTCCTTTGAGCATTTACCTATTTTTTGCTTACTTTTTTAAGCTCGAAGGTCAACATGGATACTTGAATTTAAGCGTATCTACCCAGTGGTGCCCACTTATTTTCTTTTGATTCTCACTTCACTAGACCTACCAGGACCCCCTATTTAGACAGACTGTTTGTGCCTAAAGTGAGAAGATGCAGAGCAGGAGGATCTAGCTTCCCTTACTGCACGGCCAAACTTTGGAATGATCTCCCCCTTTCCCTAAGGGCGGAGAAATTCTACTGTGTCTTTCGCAAAGCCCTCAAACCCCAGCTCTTCTCCTAATCTCCCTTCGCTTACCACTCAGTCAACCACCCCCTTCCACCTAGTCAACTACCCCTTGTCTCCCCACCTTGGTTTGCTTAGAATGACTAGTATGTATGTAACACTTTCACTGTGCAACCTATTGTATCCCTACCTATTTCTCCCTGGCGTTCCACCTTTACCATACTGTCTGACTAATGATGTTCCCCATACCTGTACCTAAACTCTATGTGCAACAGCACCTCAATGCCTCCGGGTTGTATGTGCTCTTTACAAATGAAATTAATAAATAAAATAAATAAATAAACCCACCAAGTCAAACTCAGTAACCGCCTTTCTCACACAACATTAATTACTTGCAATGCTCTGCAATGACCTGCAACTTCCCTGATCCTATTCAACATTTGCCTGACCAACCTTACTGACAACTAAAATCCTCCAATGTCTTAAACCCTACCATATCGACATTCAGCAGTTGTGAGGAACTTAATGGTGTCTTCACATCTACTCCCTTTGAATCCTTTTGTCATATGGCCAGGGATAGGCCATCATTTTTGGATCCTGACCCTGGGGGTAGAGATGCGAGGAGGATCACCTGGGTGGAGGATACTTGGGGATTAGGGGGAGGTTATCCGTAGGCGAGACATGGAATTCCCTGTTTCCCTTTCATGATGGACCATCTGTCCCGGAAGCATTTTTAGGGTATTGTCAACCACCCGCCTGGTTTTCCTGGAAAAGGAACCCCAGACACATCATTCCAATAGAAGGACAAGGAAGAAAACCAAAAGAAGAAACCTTCCTTATGTGGATAGACTAAACCCACATGTAACCCCTTGAATAAAATCTAGAACCTATCAGAATAACCTCTACCCTTCCCCGACAGTTAGAGGGTGCTATCAGTCTTCCCCTCTATTCCATACATCCACAGTTCCACATTCATACCATCAAAGTACTGGGATGAGGAAGAGGGGACTGAGAGCAGTAAGCACTAACAGCTCACTTCACCACTTTGGTACTGAGACGAGGAAGAGGCCTGATAAGTATTGAGAGGGTCAGGCATGTTCCAATGACTATGGGCAGGCAGGTGACACTGAGTATTCACACCTGCAACCTGTTAATTGGTTGCAGGTGTATAAAGCAAGGCAGAGACAGCAGAGACAGAGGGCAGCTGGGCCAGAGAGCAGAGCCATCCAAGGCAGAGCAGGCTGCATATGGGCAGGTGAAAAGGACGCGGAGATGGAAAGACAGGAAGATACTGAGGCCACTGTGGGCCGCAAGAGGGTCAGAAGCTGGACGAGGCCATTGCTGTGTGTTCCCCATTGGAAGTGGAGAACACTGAGAAGCCAACAACCACTACAGAAAAGACCAGAGAGAGTGCGTGCTGCTCGCAGTAGCGCCTCAGGAGAGAAAGAGGAGCGAAGGAGTACCCGTGAACAAGACCAGTGCACCCGGAGGAGTGGCCACACACTGGTGAGTGATGGGGAAGGTTCACTCAGGCCAGGGCGCTCCAGGGGCATGGTGTGGGCGACAGCAGAGGCTGAACAAATTGGAATGCAAGACAAATGGGTCTGGAGACCGGAACAGTAAACTATTGACTACTGAACAATTATCCAAGCACGAGATATGTTTTTGAATAATAATGAATGGGTCAGAAGACCAAAGATTAATAGATTGAATACTGAACAAGGTGCCAAGCATTAATACGTGTGAATGCTGAATTATAGAGAAGATATGAGACTATTGTATGAATGAAACGAAACGTGCATTTGCAAAAAAGTGGAAAAGTGCACAAAACAAAACACTAATGGATAGTGTGGAAGCAAGGTGGTAACCAGAAGAAATACCACGAAGAAAAGAGTATGAAATTCACATGCTGATAAAGGAAAAAGGCAGTTAAAGTGCATCAGAAGAATAAGTGGACTTATAACACAGATGCAGAAAGGAAATCTGTGTTGTCAAGGAAGTTCTATGAAAAGGTTTTAACTGTTGTAAAGTGCCACTGGTTATCGGTTGCACGGCCTGTATTGGGTGGACCTTCTGGTCCGACAACTGCACCTAGACCGAGGAACCCTTTCTTGGAGTGAACCAAAAGGATTCAAGAGGCTGAGGCTGGTCGGCCTAAAAGTTGTGCAAGTGACGGAAATAAAAGGCAAGCCAAACCAGTGGATTTCATTGTTAATTTGAAGCATTGTAGAACTGTGTTGAAATGCGAAAGAGAACCCCGAGACCATTTGGAGGAACTGTGTTCCACTTGGGGAAGGGAACCCTGAGACAATTTAGTAGAACTGTGTTGAACCTGTGGAAGGGAACCCCAAGGCAATTCTGTTGAAACTGTTTGAACTTGGGGAAGAGAGCTAAGAAAGCCTGGAGATGAAAGAAGCTCAGAACCTTACTTTGAACACTGTTGCGTTGGTTGCTGACATCCCTACACATTGTTTACCTTTAGTTGTGAGGGCAAGCATAGGTTTTGGACACAGGCAGACTTTTAAGTTGAACTTATTGACTCAAACTATCCTTAGTTTATTTAGGCTGGGAAATCCCACCTGAGTATAGGGCAAGTTAGGCCTTAAACCATCCTGACATTTAAGGTAATAAACAGCCTTTGTTTGAACTTTGAATCTGCTGTCTGTGTCTTGCTTTATGATGCCTTCACACTGTACTTAAAGCATCTTGAGATCTCCCACGACTGTGCAGTGAAAACAGCCTGATTGACTCAAGTAAGTCACTGGCAGAATCAAACAAAATCTGCCTCAACCTGTACAAGATGGCGTCCTTCCCCTTCAGTGCAACAGACATGAATCAGAATCTCTTTTGACAAGGCCAGTACAGTCAGAGGTGTAGCCAGGATTGTCTAACAAGTGGGGCCTGAAGCTAATGTACTTGGGCCCACCAAAGTGGCATTGACATCTGTAAATGCCCACACCGTGCTGCTAAGTGGGCATTTACAGATTTTGGGTGGGCCTTGCCCACTCAGGCCCTACCCTAGGCTCACTCCTTCCTCCGACAACCCCAACTGAAAGTGCGGAAACTTGGAGTTGCGATGGACGCCGACTTGACCTGCACTCCTTAAGTAAGGGGTCTGCAATCTTTGGAGCACCAGATGTTTTGAACTACTACTCACATCAACCCTAGCATGCATAATAAATGGTGAGGGATCAAGTGAGTTGTAGCCCAAAACAGCAGGAGATCCACAGGCAGCAGACTCTTTGCTAAATTTAACATACCATTAACAAGTCATCAGCCACTATTTATGTCGCTAGCGCTGTATATAGTGCAACTAGTTATTATGCCTCACCAAATCTCTCTCGCACTCGTAGTGAAGCATTTACAATTTCATTACTGCAGCACTTTATACACCAGACACCCAGTAAACATTCCCAACAAGCATCAGAGGGGTGTATAAAACTATGCCACCCATATCATCTTCAAATTGCAGAAATCTTCTGACATCACCCCAAGCCCTCGCGCGCCTTCATTGATTGCAAAGACTGGAGCATTACGACTTTAAGGCCCTATGACTTGTCCATAATCAATTTCACAAAGTCTCTTCGAATTCTTCCATCTCTATCAGTCAACAAGGCGCCCAACATCCGCCACCCAGACCCTCCGAGTCATTAACCATAATATGCACAAACGGTTTGAGGTGAATGTCCCAAAGAGTTTGTACACTTTTTACAGGACTTAAGCCTCACCTGTCCCTCTGAGCACTTGACCCTCAGTCGCATTAAAGACTGGCTCAATGGACTATTTCTTCCATGATCTCAATCCTCAGCTATTGTATGGAAGACGATCAGAAGGAAGGCCGCCCTTGTACTCACTTCACTAGATCCAACATCAAGCTGAGAGACAGGAGACATCACTCTGAACAGTTCTGTCTAACTCTGTCAATCTCCTCACCATCATCCCCTTCAGAAAGCACTCTGAAGCGGGCATCAGAGAGAGTAAGTGCCATACAAAACCCCTACATTAGATGAAATACAATCTCAAGCGATCTGAAATGAGCAGAGGAGGAAAGCACCTCTGAACAATCCAGATGCACTTAATAGAGAGAGCACATACATGGGCAAGCAATTCATTTAGAGGGGAATTGAGTCTAAAATCAGAAGCTCATGTCCAGTCTGGCCTACAGCACTGGAGCCTTAGATACATTAGCTGACGCGCGTAAAGCTAAAATCTCTTTCATCAGTCAAAATGTTAACACTGTCGGCATCCCCAGGGAGAAAATGAAGGCAGTGTCACCTAAGCATTATAACCAGGGCCTGTAACCTACTGATCTCTAGTTTTTTTGGACTATGACTCCCATGAGATAGGGAAAGTTAAGCCTTATTATTCTTTAATGTAATATCGTGAACCATGTCCTCAAAGAGTCTGTGTTCTTCTTCTGACTCGCCAAAGTGGCCAAACTCGCCTACACTGGGTTAGCTAGTCTGGATATATTTCTTTCTGTAGGATGGCATTTGACTAGTCATCAGTGGTAAATCAAACTCAATGAGTGTTATTACATGGCTGGACTGGACTAAATTGGTGCAGCCAGACTGGACATGTTTTCTTACTATGGCATAGCATTTTAACCTCGACATTAAGGGTAAAGCCAACATGATCACTGCGGTAAGAGGCCTTACCGGCCCACATTGGTGCAGCCAGTATGGACATGTTTTCTTCTTGTAGCAAGGTTTTTTTTACTGGCAAAGCCAATGGTTGCATTTTCTTGTGTGGGGATAATGACATATATGGGCAGAGCCAGCATGGACATCTTTTCTTATAGTACTTACTGGCAATATGCACAAAGCAAACATGAGTATGTTCTTATACGAGAATACTGCCATAGATTGGTGCAGCCAGAATGGACATGTATGGGCACAGCCAGCATGAACATTTTTTTTATACTAGCATATATTGTGGGAAAATGCATCATGAAAATGCTACTGTGCGCTGCAGGTGACTTGCATTTATTGTATTTGTTCATGCGTTACCCTACACAACCGATTGCAAACTGTGAGTTGTTACAAAATGTGCTGTAAAATGACCCATTTAGGTTGTTACAAAATGTGCTGTAAAATGACCCATGTAAACCATTATTTTAAAATAGTTTTCGGGTCTGCGGGGGAACCCCCTTTGTTTCGTTCAGTCTCCCTGGCTACTCTCGTCCCTCTCGCATATTTGTGGGAAACATTTACGGCCCCTCCAATTAGAAAATTCACCAGACGCCACCGGCTGTGCATTGCAAAAAGTAACAAACTGGCGGGCGAACACGCCAGGGAAGCTGGCATGGCGGGCGCCGCCCCTTAGTGGGGGCGGTCCAGCCGCCCTCCCCCCACATGGGACTATTGGTCAGGGGGGCGGGAGGAAGAGAGGCACACGTAGCCCGCCCCCCTGAAGCGCGCAAAACCGGAGGGGCGTGGCGGGAAACCGAGGAGAAGCCAGCCCATAAAGGCACGGGCTTGGGAGAACAATCGCACATTCTCCCTCGGTTTCCCGCCTCACTGGAGCATTGTTTCGTTTCGTTTTTCGGATCGTCGTTTCGTCCGGATCGTCTTTGTCGGGGAGCAGGAGGAAGGTTGCCCGCTTCGTGTACAGGAGGTTGCTGAGGAGATTCCAGGAGGTTCCTGTGGCAGCGGTGGTCGGTTCCTGAGGGGACGCGTTGAGGGGGGTACACGGGAGGGTCTAGGCATGTATATGAGGGGGGTGGTGAGACAGCGCGTAGGGGGAGATTGGGGGGGGTCTGCAGTGCGAGACAGATCGTTGGCCGTCCGGACGGCTGTGTCGCAGTGGGGAGGCAGCCGCATGTGTGGGATGGGAGGGGAGCGTGGGTCTGTTGGAGGGGGGCAGGGGGTCCGCGGCGCCATTAGAAAATGGCGCGGGTTGGGACAGTGAGGTGGTCTCGCCACGTTGTTAGGTTGCATGCGGGGGGGGCAGGAATCAACTGAGGGTCGCCGCTGTGCCTAGGAGGGTGTTGTGACTTTGTGGGGCCGCCATATTGGCAGGGGATTGCGCGATGGCACTGGGCGAAGTTTGCGGGGTTGAGAGGGGTGACCGGTCGGGTAGGCTGAGCGGTCGGGTAGGGTATCAGCTGGTTTGTGTAGGATCCGTCCGGGGTGCTTGGCTTTTGGGACATCTGCTTATGGACTGGGCTATGGATCACCGGGCATTGTGGGTGCTGTGACTTTCTCAACCCTTTACGGTCATCAGAAGAAAAAAAAAAACACTTGAATGATGATTGCCAACGCAGTGTGGCACGGCGGCCATTTAACTAAACAACTAAAATGCATCCATAGAAAAACGTACTAAACAATGTGTTGTTAAAGATTGCATTTGTGCGTATTGCACAAGCCTGGTAATCTAAGCCGGCCCAGAGTGTGGCGTGACCCGTGATTTGTTGTCGAGTTTGGGGGGAGGCCCTCAGCATGGCTCGCAGGTGGCCGCAGGTGGCCCCCAAATTTTGTGTTACGCCACTGAGCTGAGCAATACATCCTTAAGAAATGGAAGGCTCAACATCCAACACAGGGGAGGGATTGGCTAAAGGAACTAGCATGGGCCATTGACCTTGAGGAGACATGTATTGAAATGCAGCCCGTGACCCCTAGACATAGTGACATTTGGAGTGAGTTCCGTGGTTTTCTATCACCACACTAAACGAATACGCCATGGGTCTGGTTTGTATAAGCAATTGCATAGCTAAGACACGAATATCTGAACTTTTGAATAATTTCATACGTACCACTTTACTTAAGGTTGTAATGTTGCTGGCTGGCTGATTGTGCCTGCTGACCATCATAACTAAAGGTTTAAAGGGAATGAGCTCAGCAGCCCCCTGCCAGAGGAGGATGTGGTTGGGCGCGGGACGCCCCTTTCCCTGGAGGAGAGCTGTAGGTATCCTGGCGGGGCCCAGAAGAGCGGCCCGCAACGCAGGCTGTGCCTCTAGCGCGGACAGCCCCTAATCGTGTAAAACGTAGCTTGCCCAGCTCTTCACGAAAAGCAAGTGCTATCAGAATACAGATCTCACACCCTGAATCCTTTGATCGCACTGCAAACCTCCTTAGTATAAAGCAGCTTCAAACGGAATCTAAAAAATGGATTCATGCAGTACACATTGGGGAATCTCGCTACATACCTCGGTAAAGCACCAGACGGCGATCAGCCATTGAAACGGATGAGTGTAACACAGAACTCCGCATTTTCCCTATCTTGCTAAAAATTCAATAATCTGCGGGTTTTCCACATTTGGAGAGAGTTTCTTCTGCTGCAGATTTAGGGGTAGGGCCTGAGCACACAAGGCCCACCCAAAATCTGTAAATGCCCACTCAGCAGCGCTGTGTGGGTATTGACAGATGTTAATGTCACTGTGTACATTAGCTTTAGGCCCCACTTGTTAGACAATTCTGGCTACGCCTCAAAATCAGCGCTGCATCGTTGCCCATCTCTATTTGTTCCTTAAACACTGGGGAGTGTAGGATCAAGCAGTTCGCTATATAAATTCAGAATTTGCCCTGTGCCGCGCTTCCCCACCCAATCATTCCGAGTTCTGCTGGAGTCTCAAGGGGTTTGCTCGGCATGCTAGGCCTTCGTTGGAAGGACTACGTGGGGTGGGGTGGGGAGGGGAGGGCAGACGTGGTACTGTTGTAGGGGTAAATACCATAGCAGGTTGGGGGACACCCTCATGTGTGGCAGGGCAGTGTGCGGTTTATGTAAATAAATAGGTGTGGGCAGCCTCGGGCACTGCCGTTTTGGCACGCTCCTGCGCATATGGCTTGGTTAATACAGCAGCTTCCTCAGGCAAGGTTTTATTGTGTTGCAAACAGTGGCATCTGTGTATGATGGGGAAGCTGCGGTCACTTAGAGCAATTCATTGCATGTGGCTCAGTACGCAAGGTACGCAGAGGCGTGACGGGGTTGGATCAGCTGTGGGGGAGGAAGTTACTTTCCTTATCTCTCACTATCTCTCTCTCTCTATCTATCTCGATCCCTCTCTCTGTTGCTCTCTACCTCTCTCTCTCTCTCTCTACCTCGCTCCATCTCTATCTCGCTACCTAGTAGGTAAATGGGGTCACATTCCCCGCAACACCGCACCAAGCCTGAAAAATGAGTAAATTGTAAATTCATAATATGCATTTTCCAGGGGACAGGTAGTGTCCAAACAGTCCCGGGACTCGGGAAGGTTCTTCCTCTCGGAGTAAAGGGCAGTTCATAGGTGGGGGTTTGGTGCTACTTGTTATGGTTCACCAGGGCGTGGGAACAAGGAACGCAGGAACGCAGGAACGCCCCCGGAACACGACACGGGAAAATGGGTTGAGTTAATTTTACTTTCTGGGCCTCTTGGGGGTGCAGGCACATTTGGGTTTCACAGTATAAAGTGGTTTGGTTGTTGTGCAAAAAGGAAGTAGGAGGAACGCCATTACAACGTCCCATAGAGTGGAATGAATGGGTGGCAGAGACGGACAGATCGCGGGATGGGTGCTAAAGGGTCATAAAGGGGGTAATTAGTACATAAGTGGCGGCAGGGGACAAGCATTGGCGCAGGGGGGCACAGCTAAAATAAGTTTTATGTACTCCAGTGACCTAAACATTTGGTTTTTACATAGGTCAACATGTCGGGACATGCAAGTGCAGTTAACACCGGGCTGGAGGTGGTAGAGCTTGTGTTATCCGAAGACGGCCAGACAGTGGAGGAAACAGCCGGACCACCAAACACGGGGCGAGGAATGGACGCACAATCTTGGGCTGAATTTTTAGCCCTCACCGAGGTCTTGGGGTGGCTGCCCGCCATGGCAAGGATGGGGGGCCCGACAATCGCCAACATAGTTGCCATCCCGGGATGCAACCCAGAGGGGGGCAAAACCGTGCCGGAGAACAAGGATTCGACAAGTGGCGAAGGCGCGGGGGGCCACGAGAACTCACCTGCGGGTGGGGGTCAGGAGGGGGTCCCCCCTCGGAAGCGCACGGCGAAAACAAGTGGGGGCCCACACATAAAAAAGACAAAAAGGGACTTGGAGGAAGAACTGGCAGCTTTAAAAGCAAAGTTGGGGGCGGCACCACCCACAACCGCGCCAAATGTGCCAACGCCTGCGCAGCCGCCCGCCCCGCCGTCAAAGGCCCAACCGAAATTGATAACACCACCAGACCGGGGGGCCGGGTCGGTACCAGGCAGTGTGCCTGTGGGCAGTGATGGTGAGTCGGAATTCATACAAAAAATCGTAAGGGCAGTGTTGGCAGCGCAAGGGGCAACGGCCACATCGGCCCCCAAGCAAACAGGGCACCAGGGGCGGCCGCCACGGGAGCAAGCAAGGTCTGGCAGGGGGGGAAGACGGGGCAATAAGCGGCACCCCAGCCACTGACGCCACATTCAGCACCGGGGTAGAGGGCACAAATACCAAATTACCGCCAGCAACAGGCGGCAATTACTCAGCATGGCTTCTGCCTGAGTGGGTGAAGCAAGAAATTTGGGAGGGCAAGTTCATTGACATATTATCTCTCTTGGAACACGAAACAAAGGGCAATTACACACTGCGGGGAACAGGAGGGAGGGAATTAGCCAAGGCCAGGAAAAGAGTGAGGCCGGCAGAAACCCTGGAAAATTAGCTCGCAGCGTTTAAGATATTGTCCCAGACACTCAATCAAAATGACCCAGACCTGGGTCCACACTTGATGGCATACAGGGCATGTGTTATACATGAATATAATCAACAGGGTGGAAATGAATGGTTCTTGAGAGACCAGCGATTTCGTCTACGAATGGAACATGATCCCAAACTGAAATGGAATCATAAGTCAGTCGAGGACTGGCTGGAGTCTTCCAGTGGGACAATAGAGCAAGCGGATGGGACAATCATACTGGCGGGAGGGCGCATCAATCCCTGGGCAGAGGCAGGGGGAGGACACTTGGCTGTCGGGGCAGGGTTAAACAGTGCAATTACGGCCCCCAGACCAGTGGCACCAAGGGAGGGGAGGATGGAAATTACAGCATGGGCCAATAACATGGGGCCGCAACCTGTCCGGGGTAATACAAGTACAGTACAGCCGGTCCTCACGGAAGCAATATCAAGGCCAACTGGGGCAGGGCGAACGAACACTGTGAGTGCGAGGTCACCGGCTTGCTGCAGATTTTACAATGAGGGGGTATGCAACTGGGGCGCGACTTGCAAATTCAGACATGCTTGCTCTGCGTGCGGGACCCACGGTCACCCAGCACGTTGGTGCAGGGGAAGGCCAGCGGTAAGCGATCAACCAAAATAAGTGCCGGGGGGGCTTCAATAGGGAACATCTGGGACAATGGTCGATTGATGTTAATTATGCGGTCGTTTCGTATCAAAACAAACTCTGTATACTAAAATAAACAATTTTCTTTTAAGGTGCCTCGACAATTGGTTCATCAAGAGAAGAGGGGGCAAGGGCACTCACGGCACCGGGAGCAGGCACAAGAACCAGCAATGGTAATGATGGTGACAGGGGGAACAAGAGAGGAGGGGGCAGAGGGAGCTGGGTAATGGCCTTAATAACAAGGGGTTTTCTCCCATCAAGGTCGATAGCTTGCTCACATGGCTGGCATAGTACCCGGCTTCTCTAGGGAGGGACACATTAGCCCAGGGGTTCGTGGAGGGGTTCCGCATTCCTTACCAAGGACGCATGGGGGCCAGAACAGCGAATAACTCCAAGTCTATTTTAGAGTGGGCTGATGCGGCCAGGGCAAAGATTAACAAAGAAATCGAATTAGGAAGGATAGCAGGACCCTACCAGGGTCCCCCATTGAGCAACCTCATCATCTCCCCATTGGGGATGGTACCGAAGAAGGAACCTGGGAAGTTTTGCCTAATACATAACTTGTCGCACCCCAAAGGAGGCTCAGTGAACGATGGATTGGACATAGAGGCTTGCTCAGTAACTTACGCATCGTTTGACCAGGCCATAAGCTTAGCACGGGCAGCGGGAAAAGGGGCGCTCTTGGCGAAGGTGGACATAGAAGCGGCATTTAGGTTGCTCCCTGTTCACCCGGACAGTTTCTTCCTCTTAGGCTTCCAGTTCAAGGGGCAGGTGTATGTAGATAAGTGCATGCCAATGGGGTGCAGCATCTCATGCGCATATTTTGAAGCATTTAGTGCCTTCCTTGAATGGGCACTCCATAAAAGGGAGCGCAGGGGGGGAAAACGCATTACTTGGAAAATTTTCTGTTCGCAGGAAGAGGGGGCACAAATATTTGCGCAGCACTTCTCGATAATTTCTTGGTATTAACGGAGGAGTTGGGAGTACCTCTGGCATGTGACAAAACACAGGGACCCTGTACCAAGTTAACTTACCTAGGGATAGAAATAGACACGGTTGAAGGGACATGCAGATTACTGGCAGAGAAGATAGAGGAATTCATTTGCGACATAGATAGGGCATTATATGGGGAAAAGACAACCATAAAAACCATACAATCTTTGGTGGGCAAGTTCAATTTTGCCGCCAGGGTGATAACGGCCGGAAGAGTTTTTGCAAGACGTCTGGCGGCGGCAACAGGAAGGCTCGGAAAAGGGTGGCATAAGATACGCCTCGGGGCGGGGGTGAGGGAAGACCTCAAAGTATGGCGCGCCTTTTTAAGGGAATTTAATGGGGTATGCATATGGCAGTGCCCTTGGATGGCATGCGCACAGTTACAGTTGTTCACCGACGTGGCGGGTAGAGTGGGATTCGGGGCAATATTAGGAAAGGAATGGTGCCGGGCCGACTGGCCTAAGGCATGGGTAAGGAAGGGGCTGTGCAAAAACATCAACATGCTGGAACTATTCCCAGTGGTGGCAGCAATGCACATTTGGTCGCGCGAATTGTGTAACAAACGATTAGTGGTGTGGTCGTACAATATGGCAGTGGTACAGGCGGTGAACACGCATTCGGCAAAATGCCCGGCCACGTTGTGCCTACTACGCCACATGGTTCGCAAATGTCTGGCGAAGAATGCAGCCGTCAAAGCGCGGCACGTACCGGGGGTGGATAACACAGCGGCTGATGCACTTTCTCGTTCACAGATGACACGATTCAGGAAAGCGCACATCAAAGCACAGCTCATCATGACTCCGTTCGACAAGGAACTATGGCAGCTAGTGAGTTGGGTCAAGGAATGAGGAGGCTCGCTTCCAGAGCATTAGCGGGGAGCACCTGGAGTCGATACAAGGCCAATTATGATACATTCTTGGAGCACACCAAACATTTTGGGGGGGGGAAACATGGTAGAGAGGGTGGACTGTTTTGTCCTCTGGGCAGAGGGGGCGGGAAAATCAAGATCATGGCTGGCGGGACATCTTAGCGCAGTGGTATTTCATAGCCAGCTGGCAGGCCAGCAAGACCCAACGAAAGGTTTTCTGGTAAGAGCTGCACTAAAAGGCTGGAACAGGGGCGGGGTGACCACGGCAACAACCTCATCAACTCTAGTGAGGAAACCCATTGATTTTGAACTATTACAGAAGGTCATGACGGCAACTACAGGGGTGTGTTACTCACAATATGAAAGCATTATGTTCAAAGCATGCTTCGCATTGGCCTTTTTTGGGGCCCTACGGATTAGTGAGTTAGTGGCGAAAGCCAAGAATGACCAGAGCTTCAGGGCCTTACTATGGGGAGATGTACGCCAGATTAGGGGGGGGGGATATCAGTCAACATCAGGATATCAAAAACAGACCAGAAGGCCAAGGGAAGCGAGCTGGTGTTGGCCAGACTGGGACAGGAGGCGTTTTGTCCGGTTGAGAGCACGACAGCATATGTTGCAATTAGGGGGGGTGAGCCGGGGTATTTGTTCCAACACAAGGACGGAACCCCACTTACCCAGTTTCAAATCAGGCGAGTCTTAGAGGGGGCCTTGGCAAGTTCGGGTGTGGATCCAGGACAATATTCAACCTACTCATTCCGCATAGGCGCAGCGACAACAGCGAGCAGGGAAGGTCTGGGGGAGGACAGGCTCAAAAGGATAGGGAGATGGACATCTGACAAATACAAATTATATGTGCGTTAACAGAGTCAACGCGTTGGCATCCAGGGGGGCGGGGGGTAGGGCAGCATATGGGACAAGGGGGCACTAACTACGCATCACAAGCTAATACAACCAATCATGTCTCCACAGAAGCCAACAGGGTATGGGTCGTGGGCCATTCCTTCGTGGCCCGGGCAGCGGCCAGAGCGCGGATGGCGTTTTGGGACGGGAACCTGGGCCTACGGAACACGCAGATTAGTTGGATCACCAAAGGTGGTTTGAAAGGCACGTCCGTATGGGCGACATTGGAACAGGCCGCGCAGCAACACCCTTCGCCTGACATTATCTGGTTGCATATAGGGGGAAATGATTTGGTGACTAAAGGAAGGAAGGATTTGTCAGAACTTTTAAGAAATTTACTAACCAGAATAGGGAGGACTTTCAGGGGGTGCGAGGTGATGTGGTCCGAGATAATCGCAAGACAGGAATGGAGGGGTGCGTTACGCCACGGGGCCATAGAGGAAGCAAGGAGGAAAACGAACAATCGCATGGGGAGTTTCCTAAAAAGCAGGGGGATGGTATGGATTCTGCATCCCCTCATCACTTTAAAAGTACCTGGGTATTTCGAGAAAGACAGGACCCACCTGTCCGAGGTGGGCACAGCCATAATGTCCTTAGAATGGAGGACAGCACTAAAGAACGCGGGATGCGCGTGAGGGGGCGCGGATCAGGAGGGTGAGGGGGGGAGAAAGGTGGGGCTATCTCT
Organism: Ambystoma mexicanum; assembly: GCF_040938575.1. Taxonomy (NCBI): domain Eukaryota; kingdom Metazoa; phylum Chordata; class Amphibia; order Caudata; family Ambystomatidae; genus Ambystoma; species Ambystoma mexicanum. The sequence goes on from NC_090940.1 coordinate 219,639,998, forward strand.
CCTTGGGCAGGTTCCGTCCCCACCCACACCCGTACTAACGTACGCTCTCACCCACAATTCCATGGAACCAAGAAAGGGAGTGCCCTGTGCAAGCAAGCTGGGGGGGGGGGACTCTCCGCCGCCGGCAGCCAGCAGAGAGTCTTGGAGGAGTCACAGGTCAATCCCTTGAACAAAGCACTGACAGACCCATAGGGGAATGATCAGCCAATAGATTAGATGTACGGCGCCCCAAGAGCAATAGGCTTGGGGGAGGCCCTGGGAAAAAGGGGAGGGATGTAGGGGACTTGGGAGCCAATTCCAAGACCAAAATTGCAGGGGGGGGGGGAACGAACAACAAACTCAAACAAGGGCAGCAAGAGAAGCCGGTTGGGGGGGGAACAAGAGGACACTACGGGGGGTTAGGTAACGGGGACAAAATAACAGCAAGGGGAAGTCTTCACGAAGGAGGGGGGGCACGAGGGGGAGAGAGGTGGGGGGATTCAAGAAAGGGAAGAATATCTGAGGGGAAAGGAAGCCAGGACATGGAGGGCCAGAAAGGACAGGAAAAAGGGGGCTTGGCGGGACGCAGCAGAGGGTGGACTGGGGGAATGGAGGAGCCAGTTGGGAAAGGAAGGAGGGATAGGGTATCCGGAAGAGACATGACGCTGGCAGGGGGGGCACTGGGTAAGACTTCACCGGGGGGGGCCTTGGGAGAGAGGGAACAGGGAAGTTCTTGTGGGTTCGGGAAGACGGAAGGGAGAACTGGGGGTTGCATAGCATAGATAGGACTGGGATTCCAGTACCAGCAGCAACTAGGGGACGTAGGGGGGACAGAGTAGAGTTAGAAAGGAAAATGTTAGATGGGCATCGCAAAGCGATGACCAACTAGGCAGGCAGAAAGTGGGGGCCGGCACCGGAGGGCGGTGTCGGCCTTAGCTACGGATTTGGAATATGTGTAATGTTGCGGCACTTGTGGTGGTGCCGGTATAGGAACCTGAACACTAGCGAGGCACCGCGTGGCTGCCGGTTTTAGCTAGACCCAGACCAGGACACAGGGGAAGTGCCAGGGGAGGAGCGGGGGGGTCGGGCATTCCCAACTAAGACCTAGAGAAAAAAGGGGGCCTAGGGAAAACACGGGCATGGGAAAATCAAATCACAAACGGCCGGGGTAGAGAGAGGTTATTAGCAAGGGCCGGGCTCAATCTGAGGCGTCCATCGGACGAGGACGATAAGGGAGGGGGGGGAGGGCAAGGAATACCTAGGTAGCCGCACATTGAGTAGTATACAAGTGGTGGTGAATTACGGATCGCCTGTAAGATAACTCCAAGACTTTATGCAAAAATAAAGCTGCTGAGGCATTCTAATCTTCCAATCTCAAACAAAGTGTCGGTGTCATTCTTTGGTTCAACATGTAATGTATGACTTATGCCGGGAGGAAGGGGAGGGTGAAGAGGGAGGGGGGAGCGAGGGGGCAGGATAAAGAGGGGGGGAGGACAAGGCACTGGGATGCCCATGCTAAGGCCCATTCAAGTACTTCCTTAACTACCCGCTTTGTTAAGGGATTCCCCAGAATGTTTTTGAGGCCTGTTTAAAGAGTGCCTCGTGTTGTCAACAGGCCGAGTGTTGTCAACAGGCCGAGTCTCTCAAGCAGGGTCCCGCGCCAAGAGAAAAGTACTCTGATCGCCTCAGTAATCACACTTTTGAAGGCACGACAATGTTTCTTTCTCATGAATCGCCCTGTTTTTCCCAATGCATTCCACAGGCCAGGTTTGATACAAAAGGTGCGCGAGACTGAACTTTCACCCAATACCCCTTTTATCCATTTGATGTAACTCCGTGGCCGAGCAATGAATAATCTATTCATCTGAAGATCGTGTTACTTTCTTTCTGACCCAGCCACTTCCTTGCTCCTTTTTCAAACCTTTTTTTTAGATGTCGTATCGAGTGCACGCGCAACGCCGTCGCTGCTTCAGCAACGTCAAGCCAAAGTGCTACCTTCACGCGCGCTGTGTTATTAATAATGCACTGCTAGCATTTATTTTCATTTCTCCCCATAACAATTTATCTTCGCTACAATTTCTCTATTGATGGAAACGATTGGTTAAGTGGCTCAATAGAAAGATGTTTGCTCAGACATTAGTACTGGCACACTTGAAAGATGCAGTGTCACTTTATGCATTGTGAAGCACGGGCCAGATAGGTCTAGGGTTTGCATACTTGCCAACATTCTGTGACCAAAAAGATGTAGGATTTTTCAAGTCTGGAAAAAAATGATTCCCATAACAATGACGTCACAGGAAAATAAAAAAACATACAAACAGCACAACATGGACAGATGTTGAAATGGAAAAAATGTATAATTCTGAATGCTAACACCAAATTGTCGGCAGATGCTGTGTGATGGTGTTATACTCTACCACTTGCTTTCACTGCTGGTTCACCTAAGTGTACCGGCAAGAGTGCAGGACAGAGTCACGCAGCTGTCGGGTCAGTGGATTGGTCTGAGTGCAATGAAAGTGATCACCTACCAGTCCACTGTATAGAAAGACTAATTTATGTGTTGCATGCTCTGTCCTGGAGCCTGCCTTAGAATAACATACATTGCTTGCCACTGTAAAAAGCAGTAGGATCTGTCACTGAAATCTGTAGGGGGTAGGGCTACTTCAAAAGCAGTAGCCTACTGCCTAAATCTGTAGGGTTGGCAAGTATGGGTTTGCGAGCCCCTCAAAAGGGGGAGGGGGATCATTGCATATATATTGACATGCCCATAAGTGATATCACATCACACAAAATGATGACTTAAGTAGTGACACGAGCCTTTGATACACGAGGGGTTCATGGGAGATTACATTGCAAGAAGTTGCCACGAGTAAGCCAAGAGACAAACTTTCTAATGTGCAACATATGAATGGTCACTCTGTTAGTATTCATATTATAATAGATGGAGCAATACCATGAACGAGGCTTTTTTATTTAATGCCGTACAGTGTGAACCAAATCATATGTGTTATCATTTTGGCAGATACAGAGTAGTGGCATAAACCGATTCACCCAGGATCACACAATTTAGTTACGTGGAAAAGCCAGGATTTGAGATCTGCCTGCATATTGGGCACCTTACACGTAGTGTTTGCCTTTTAAGATACTATTATAGAGATAAATTACACTTATCATAATAAACCAACCTGAAAAATATATAAAGCTTTATAGAATTATGTTAAGCAAAAGCTGTATGATTATTTACCCATCTTGAAAGAAAAACTACAACCACCAGAATACAAAGCAACACAAACCATTTCCCTGGTTTTGCAGCCGTAGCTTCAAGTTTTAGTCATACAGCACCTGTGCTTAGTCATTTTTTGACACAGTCACACTGCTTGAGATTAGAAATTATGGAAGAAAATTAAAAGTTCCACAATAGAGCAACCGTTGTTGTGTGACACATAAGCACACATTAAAAAAGGGAGACCGTTTCAACGGATTATACGTTATGTTGCTTTGCACTAGATCGCACTGGCAGCCTCAGAGCATGTGGCTTCCCTGGACAAATGTGGCAGATTGTGCCAATGCCCAGGGTATCCAGAAGGTATGTGGAAGGAAAGGCAAGAATGGGTCAAGATAAAAATGAAAGGCACAGTGGGGAATCCAGCAGGGGGAGGAGATTGATTGCAATCGTATGGATGGATGCCTGTGGGTCGTTTGGGTGGACCATGTGTCAGCTATGAAGAAGGTGGAATATGTATTGTTTTTAGCTCAATTATCTACCTGAGGCAGTTTCAATGGATACTATTTTTCTTTATTTATTTATTTATTTGATATTTGGTTATGCAATTGACAACCTTTTATCAAGTATACTCCATAAAAAAGAAAAAAAAAACAGTTCTATTGACATAAGTTTCAATTAACGTCCAGAATCAAGGTCACAGATCTTCAAGTGTTGATAGCTGCTTCTGGATGGCAATAGAGAGTTTGACTACGGCCAAGGATATTGATGTGTTTTCCCCAGATTGTAACATTTTCCACCATAGCTCCCTTGATTTGTATCCGTACTTTGTGATGATCGGGATCATGAGGGTGTTCCTTTGCAATGATAAAGTTGGACAGACCATCATCAAATGATACAGATTTTCTATTGACTCTGGATCCTGATAAAGTCTACAATTCAGGGGCGCAGCATGATTTTGTGTCCATGTAGTTTCTCTTGTTTTGATCAGGTTAAGTCGAAATCGGAGAAATTGATCTCTGAAATACCAATGGGGAAACAATTTCAGGTATTTAGGTAGGGAATTTGGCTTTTTACTGTCTTCCCATGGTTTCCCATAAGTTTTGCAGGTTAGCCATTCATTCTCAGTCCTGAACCAGTCACAGGAATATAGCTTCTTTTTTACTCTGTCTGGGTTACTGATGAGAATGTCCACTTGCTCTCCTGTGATGTTAAGAAGAGTATGACATTCGGCTTTCCATGCAGTCAGAAGTGGGTCATGGTCTTCCAAATGTTTTTTTTTTAGACATTTAAAACCCCCTTTGGGGGTTTCCTCAATGCATTTTCTGTAAAAGGACAATGTTTTCCAGTCTACAAAGGCTAGCAAAGAGGTTAAACCCAGTTCTCTACGGATTGCCTGTATTGGCGTGCCTTTCGGAAGGCGCAGGGTGTTTTTCCAAAAATGACCTTCGAGAATTGCCCAGTTTTTAACTTTGAAATTGAAAGAAGTTTCAGCACCGTAGGTGAGAATCGGAATCACCATGGCTTTATAAAATTTAATCAATGGAATTAGACTAAAGCCACAATAGCGCTTCAAAATTATTTTTCCTAAACCTTGTGAGGTTCATCACTTTCTTTCTTAGTGTTTCCAGTCGTGGAGCGTCGATCTTACTTGTGTTGATACAAACTCCTAGACATAGGAAGGATTGTATTACGGGGATTTATTTTCCCAGTAGCGACCAACGCATCGTTTTTGTTCGGAGCTGGCGAATTTCTTTTAGCTCAATTATCTATCTGAGGCAGTTTCAATGGATACTATTTATATAACTTTCTTACATTGTTTCATTGCGTGATGGGCTCAAGAAGTGCTTGAACCGCCTAGTTGGAGTGTTAAAGGCACTTACCCGGTTTGCTGTTAATATACGACAGTTAGTCCCACTGGGAGAAGTAATAACAGGAGAACTGCCGGGCAGAGGCTTGGTCAAAAATAAACCACAAGGAGGTAGGAATACTGCTGAAGAACAAAAGAGGAAGGGAGTGTAATGATCTGTCAATGACTGTCTAGGAGATGCTGCAAATCTGGTGCTAGGAGGAGATAGACTCATTGGCCCTCATAATGAGTTTGCCGGTATTGGGATACTAGCAAACTGCTCTTACCGTCTCTGCCGCCCAATATCACAGTATTACTGAGAGATTATGGGCCTCATTACACGGAAGGCGGTGAGCCATGGCGCTATTAGCGCCATGGCTCATGCCGGTAAAATACCGGCACCGCCTTGGCGGAAAGGGGATTTACCGCCCCATTCCAAGGTTGGTGGGGCGGTAAATCCCCCTTCCGTCATTGCCCTTCCCCATTCCCATTTCTGCCCCATAGGGCTCTATGGGAATGGGGAAGGCGCTAATTACGGCACCGCAATTTTGCGGTGCCGTAATTAGCTCCGAGGTCCCTTAGCGGGTTGGTTTTTAACGCCTGCAAAAAGCAGGCGTTAAAGCACCAACCCGCTAAGGGACCTCGTAGTAAGGCGGTAATGGTTAACGGTCACCGTTACCATTAACGGTGGCCGTTAACCATTACCGCCTTCCGTGTAATGAGACCCTATGGGTGACGGAGAGCCGGTAAGTTCCCATTCCCTTGGAGCCCTATATTTTTATTTGTATTCATTTGGCATTTATTGAGCGCTTTACTCCAAAGCGCTATACATCAAAAATGACAGTACAATAAAATGAAGATTGATTCAGATAAACATTTTTTTTAGAGAAAGCATTAGGATTGAAGATGATAGTTCCTTAGAGAAGGGTAAGAAGTAGTACAACATAGAGGGAAAGGAAGAGAGGTCCAGTGATAAGGAGCAAGAAGAGAAAATGAACAGAATGGGGATTGGGTACAAGGAGGGCAAGGGACAGATAGTAGAAACTGGGATTAGAACGAAGAGAACGAGTTGGGAGGGTAGAAGCAGACCAACAATGGCAAATAATTGGGAGGAAGACCATAGAGGGACTTAAACACAATACAAAGAAAGTTACATTCAGCCAGGAAGAAAAAGATAGCCAGCCAAGCGGAGAGAGAGATTGCGAAATGGAATCACGAGGAGATAACAGGTAGAGAAGGTGAATAGAAGCATTAAAAATGGACTTGGGAGGGGGGGGGGGCAAATGAGAAATAGGCATACCAAAGAGAATAGTGGAACAGTAAAAGAGGTGTGAGAAAAAAAGAGATGAAATCAGGAGTTTGATAGTGCTAAAAGTCAGGAAAAAGCTAGCTTTACGGATATTAAAGAGATGGATGCGACAAGATCGGGAAATAGTAGCAATGTGAAGAGAAAAGGAGAAGTCTGTATCCAAGTAAAGCCAGAGAATAGATGCGGAGCTGGAAAGAAGTAGTGAGGAGGGCGAGGAAAGGGTTTGGGGGAATAGTAGTGGCCGGAAAGAAGAGAACTTCCGTTTCTGATACATTTAGAACAAGAAAGTGGTCTGACATCCAAGATTTTATAGCAAGCAAACAGGAAGATAGATTATCGTGAATAGTTGAGTAAATGAGGAGAATGAAAGAAAAAGTTGCGTGTTATCTGCATAAAAGTGGTGGGAAATCCCAAAGGACGAGATAATTGCACCCATAGGAAAAGTATAGAGGGAGAAGAGAAAAGATCCAAGAACATAGCCTTTGGGGGATGCCATGAAGAAGGGGAAGGGCTTGAGAAGAGGAACCAGCCCAGGAGACAGAATATGTGCGATTCGAAAGGTAAGAGCGAAACAAAGCAAGAACAGAATCAGCAAAACCAAAAGAAGCCAAGGATGCCAGAAGTAGAGTGCGATCAACGGTCTCGAAAGCAGCGGACAGATCTAAGAGTATGAGAAGAGAGGAGTGCTTGGTGTAACAGCCAGAGAGAAGAGCAGTCTCGGTTGAGTGACGGGGATGGAAACCAGACAGGAGAGAGGGAAGAATAGAGTGCTTCTGAGTGAGTTCTCCCCAGCGTTTCCTTGGCTTGTTCTTTGTGTGTGCTGATACCTGCCAATTGATATTTGCTGCAATGTTGGAGTGTGGTAGGTGTGGAGAGGTTACCAGGGCCTCATTCACGCCGCATACAAGCATGCACTAATGAGGCAAGAGACACAGCGTATACTTCAACATGTATTCTTTATTGAATACAGATCCCAACTGCCGGCGTGCCGGCCCGCCCCTCCTTAACCCACAACGTCACTTCCCTTCTCAAACGGCCCACAACGGCGGACTCCCACACAACGATGTGAGTGGGCTACAACCTGGCCTGAGGCTTCACAATCTGACATCTCCCGCCTTTTTAACTCAACAGTTCACTGTTGGCCTTTACCCCATTTCTTCTATGAGTCTCTGCGGCTTCATGCGACTCCGCTGGGGTCGTCGAGACCTCTCTGGGGTTGTGTGTCGGGCGCGTTCCGACGTGCCTCGTTCGTGGCCTTCATCTTCTGATGTTTCCCTTTCTCCAAGGTAGGGTTCGTCGGCTTTGTGCCAGTCTCTTGCATCGTCATTCGATTCCCATCTCTCAGTGAGTGGTGTTAGTACTCTTTTGAACTGTGAGACATTGCGGGTTACGGAGGATCGTCCTTCTCTTTCCGCGGTGACCATGGTGCCCTTCCTTCGTGTTACTGTCAGTAGCTTGGGGGCTAATGGGGCATCTTCTTTCTGGCCCGTAGCCTGCCGCATCAGTACCTGGTCGCCTGGTTCGACGGCTGACTCTTGTGCGTTTCGGCGCTTGTAAGCCACTTGTTTCATTTTCTCCTTTTCTTCTCGGTCTTTGTCTCTGGCTTGAAGCTCTAGTGGTGTCAGGGGCTTCGGTGTTGGGTCCTCCGGTAGTCTTGTCTTTACTGGTCGCCTGAACATGAGGTTGGCCGGGCAGACCCCCGTGGTGCTGTGTGGGGTGTGTCTGTATTCCCTTAGTAGTTGGTATAGGGCCTGTTCAAATGGCTTGTTTAGTATGGTTGCAATTTGTAGTGCTCTTTTGATGTTTGCCATGAACCTCTCGATGGTACCATTTGCTTGGGGCCATCTCGGTGTTATCTTTCTATGATGAAAACCCATGTACCGGGCAAAGTTCTGGAAGTCTGTACTGGCAAAGGACGGGCCATTGTCCGATTTTATCACCCTGGGGACACCGTATGTGGAAAGCATGCGGGCCAGGGCTGGTATGATGCAAGTGGCGGCTGTGCTTTCCACGATCTGTGCTTCGGGGAATCGTGAGTGTTCATCCACTAGCACTAGTACATATGTGCAATTCCGCATGGGCCCGAACAGATCCACCGCTAGTTTGTCCCAGACTCGGTCTGGCAGCTTGGACATTTGCATCGGGCTTGGGTGTGGCGGGGGTGCGAGCTGCGCGCACGTTGTGCATCCGCCTACCAGTGAGTCCACCATGGCATCGAGCTTTGGGAACCAGACTTTTTGTCTTAGGAGTCGTTTTTTTGCTGCCACTCCTCTATGTCCTTCATGGGCCAGTTGTATTGTCCTTTCTCGCAATGATTCAGGTATTACAACTTTGCAGCCCTTTAGTATAATGTGATCATCCACGATTGAAAGTTCATCCCTCACGTGGTCGATCCACCGTATGTCATCTCACACCTTCTCTGGTTCTTGTTTTGCCGGTTGTTTCATGTGCGCTCGCTTGTCTGTTTGCATACAATGCTTGATGATTTGTAGCGCCAGGTCTTGCTCCGATTTGCTTATCACTTCCGCCCATTCTATGGGGAACGGCTGCAGGTGGTGTACCACATAGTTGATGTACGCATCCGCGTTCGAAGGTTGACTCTGTGCTGGGCCCGATGGGCGTCTGGATAAATAGTCTGCAGGATTGTCCTCCTTTCCCGGGCGATGCTTGATGCTAAATTTATAGTCCTGTAGCCTCAACCCCCACCTTGCTATCCTTGGAGGCATCCTCGATTTGGGGTCGCCGTAGATGGTGAGCAGTGCTTGATGGTCCATTCCTTTACCGTACAGGAATAGGTGAAAGTATTTGCAGGCCCACACCACTGCTAGGTTCTCTTTCTCGGCCTGGGAGTAGGCCTGATCCGTGGAGGTGAGGCTTCTGCTGGGGTATGCCACTATGAACACTCAGGATCTTTTTGGGATAGGATGGCCCCCTGCCCCACTGGGCTGGCATCGACAATGACCTCTGTGTCCCTTCGGGAGTCGAAGTATGCCATGTGTTCTGCCCTTGAGATGGAGTTTTTGATGGACTTGAACGCTTGTTGACACTCTCCTTACCAAGCGGATGGTTGGTCTTTGCGCGTGAGCAGTCGCAGCGGGTTGCTTACCGTCGCAAAGTCCTTAAGGTATCTCGAGCAATAGCTTGCGAGTCCTAGAAAAGAGCGTAGCTCTGAGGTGTTTGCGGGGGGCAGAGCTGTGTTGAGTGCTGCAACCTTGTCAGGGTCAGGCTGCATACCCTGGTCCGAAAAGATGTGGCCAAAAAATCTTAGTGTGCCCTTGACAAACTCACACTTGTCTTTGCTGAGCGAGAGGCCTGCCGATTCCATGGCGGCACACACGCGGTGCAAGACTGTGTCATGTTCTTCTTTGGTTTTGCCCGAATACCAGCACGTCATATGAGTAGTTTAGACAATTCGGTATATGACGGATGATTTTGTGAATCTCTTCCTGAAAGATCTCAGCAGCCGATGATATTCCGAAGCTGAGTCTCTTGTATTGAAACAAACCCAGGTGTGTTACGAAGGTTGTGATGTATCGGGATTCGGGGCTTATTTCGATCTGGTGATATCCCTTTGTCAGGTCTAGCTTGGAAAAGACCTTTGGCCTCATTACGCGGTAGGAGGTAGCCATGGTGCTATTAGCGCCATGGCTACCCCCTTACCGCATTACGGGTCCGGGTTCCCGAAATAGGGACTTACCGGGTCATTGCAACCTTGGAGGACCCGGTAAGTCCCCATTCCGGGAACCATTCCCCATTCCCATTCGAGCCCCCATAGGGCTCAATGGGAATGGGGATGGAGCTAATGACGGTACCGCAATTTGCGGTACCGTTATTAGCTATGAAGTCCCTTAACGGGTCCCATCCATAACGCCTGATAAAACCAGGCGTTGAGGAAGGGACCCGCTAAGGGACCTCGGAATAGGGTGGTAAGGGATTACTGGCACCAGTGACCTTACCGGTGCTGGTAATCCCTTACCACCTACCGCGTAATGAGTTCCCTTGGCTCCATGAAGGAGGTGGATCATGTCAGTGATCCTTGGTGCTTGGTGTTTCTCCCTTTCAATGACGATGTTGGCTCTCCTCATGTCCACACATAGGCCTATGGAACCGTCTGGGGATTTCTTTGGAATCGGGACAATCGGTGACACCTACGGTGTGGGCCCCTGAACCGGCTCGATGACTTGCAGCTTTATCAATCTGTCCAGTTCCTCCTCTACTTGCTTTTGTATGGTAACTGGTATGCCCCTGTAGTGTTGCGCCACCGGTGGCACGTCCGGTTTGATGTGGAGGTGAACCTTCGTTTTCTTCAGCTTGCCTAGCCCTTTAAACAGTTTCAGGAATGCTTCATGGATACCTTGGGTGTAGGAAAGTATTTGTGCGCCATTAGCTGGTACAGGATATGCACGAGGCCCATGTCGACTGCTGTTTTAAAACTTAGGATGCATCCACTGTTTGCCTCCGTGTTTAGGATGTGTAGGGGAATTTTTGCAGCATGAGACTTGTGTGTGCACCATGCTGTGATGGTGCCCTTGCACGGCAGTGGCGTGGTTGCGCCATACGGGTATAAATGTCACCGTGGCCTTGCGTATTTTTGGTTGGCGAGATAGTGAATTATATGCTTGTTCGCTAATAATGTTCACTGTGGCCCCTCTGTCGATCAGGAATTCTATGGGGGTGTCATTTACTTGCAGAGTGAGGATCGAGCTGTGCTGGGTGGCCGTTGCATTTTTGAGGGCCCAAACATATCCTTTCTTCCGTTGGTCGTCCTCTGATGATGGGGTCTCGCTGCTGGACGGCCTGGGCATTTCTATGTATCGGACGAATTGCCTTCTCTGGCTGCGTCTCCCCCCTTCTTGTGGTCGCCTGTCCTCTCTGGCATATGTGTTTCTGCGGTCCTTCTCATCTCTTCGTGAGGGTTTGTGGACCCATTCGGCCCTGTTCGTTGGGCTGTGGCGGGTCGTCCTACGACGTTCTTGGGTTCTCTGCCTGCTAGCTCCTGCTGGGGGGGCGTTTTTGCACATCGCCCGGAAGTGGTCCATGCCTCCGCAGCCGGCACATTGCTGTCCTATGGTAGGGCAGTCCCCAGTGTGTGGCTATTTGTAGCCGCACCTGTAGCATGTGGCCTCGGACCGCCCTCCAACTTGATTTGCGGACAAGTCTAGTCCCTTGACTGTGTCTGCAGGCGTTGTGGGCTGTTGTATGTTTATTTTTCCTAGGTTGTCAAGTTGTGACTCGACAGCGGCTTCCATTCTGGCTAGGGCTAAGATTTCTTCCAGTGAACCTTGTTTTTGAAGCAGTTGTTTTCTGAAAGATTGGGATTGACAGCCCACCATCACTTGTGACCTTAGAGCTTCCTCATTTGAGTAGCGGTAAAATTCACAGTACTTTTGTTTGATGCGCAGACGCATGACATAGTTGTCTAACGACTCTCCTTTCTCTTGCCGGGTGGAGTGAAAAACATGGCGTTCGTAATCGACGTTGGTATGTGGGGCGAAGTACTCTGACAGGTTGCGGTGTACCTGTTCGTATGTTGCCGTGTCCCAGTTAATCAGTTTGCCTGCGATGTTTCTTACGGCCGATCCTTTAGCCATGGATAGTGTGTATTTGAGCCTGTCATTCTCTGCAAGGCCCACCGCTCCTGCGTAAAATTCAAAATCTCGAAGCCATGTGGCCCACCTGGGTCCTAGATTTGTTGTATCTCGCACGTCGAATGGGTTGGGCATATGCATCACCTGCGCGATCCCTCCTGCCGCTGGTGTCTGAGCGGCATTTCCGCCTACAGCTCCCTCCGTACCTGCCGCTGCAGCTGTGGGTGCCGATGATGAGGCTGTGGGTGCTGATGACGCCGCCTGGTCTGTCATGTTGAGGAACTGGTGGAGTGCCTCGTGGTCTGTTTGGGTGTACGATCTTCTTCCTACGGTGTGGGTAGGGTGTGGTAATGTTGCACAGTTTTGTATCTTGAATACTTTCTTTTATCTGTCCATGTGTTTTCAGGCAGGCAGGAGCAATCTACTGCCTTGTTTATTACGTGGATGCCTTCCAGTTGGGTAGGGCACTCGTATGGTGCCATGGCTTGCCTCTCCTGTGTCGACTCCACAAATTTCTGTTGTCTCCCTTCCTCCTGCCTCCTCTCCCCTGTTTCTGCTTGTGTGGGTGTGGGGGCGGGGCGGGGCGGTGATGTTCGCCGCGGGCTGGTCTTCACCACAGCCTTCTATTCTCCGTCTCCGGGTGGGGCTCTCTACCAGCTGTGCTGGGAGCGTTACCGGCGCTCTCTCAGGGGCTGCGGGCGGGGCTGTAGCCTTAAGTATGCGGAGTGGCCAGCTTGTTTGAGGCGGCACCGCCACTCACGTGCTGCTCTGCGCGGGACCCAGTGCGGGTGAGGGGCGCCGAAGCGCAGCACTGCCCGACAGCAGCCCTCGGCACGCACAGTGTTCATCTCCTTCGTCGCCAGTGTGGAGAGGTTACCAGGGCCTCATTCACGCCGCATACAAGCACGCACTAATGAGGCAGGAGACAGAGCGTATTCTTCAACATGTATCCTTTATTGAATACAGATCCCAACTGCCGGTGTCCGGGCCAACCCCTTCCTAACCCACAACGTCACTTCCCTTTTCAAACAGCCCGCAACGGCGGACTCCCACACAACGATGTGGGTGGGCTATAACCTGGCACAAAGCTTCACAACCTGACAGTAGGAACTTCAGAAACGCAACTAAACAGGTGTGTTTATTTACAAACTTGTGAAACACATTGAAAGACTCTAAAACGTAATTTCTTTACTTTTAGAGTGAAGCTCCTCCCTTTTCACCCAGAAGCCTATATTCACGGGCACGCGTGCTTCTGCACGTGCGCTTCTGAGTCAGTGCTGTCTGGCGAGTGCTGTTCGGCTCTTCAGCTGAGCAGCCGGCAGCCCTCGCCAACAGCTCCAACAAATTGTATACCAAGTGTCGTTTGAAGAAGGAATCGAATTGTTACATTCTCTGCTTTATAATTGCGCCTCTCATATAGAAATGGAGTTAATTCGACAAGTCACTGACCAAGAGATACTGGCTTGCAGTTCACAATATCCAATTGAGAATGATGTCCCTGAACATTTGCTTTCCCAGAAACCCATTATGCATGCGACAAAACAAAGCTCAAAATCCTCCAACTAATCTTAACGCGAGTGAAACATCTATAATGATTCATGCTGACGCAAATATGGAAGCACCTAGATTATATTCTCAAGTGTTAACTTCTACTTTTTCCGCTCAGCCAATGGTACCCTCCTCATCTGTAGGCAATCAGGCTAACAACAATAGCAGGGAGGTACTGCTGGATGTTATGGCAAATGACGATACAGTCGTTAGGGTCACTCAATCGACTGTAGCATGTGGTAACTTGCTGATAAATGTGAACAACAGTGAATATGATCCGGTTAGTGATCTGCTGTTGGCTGCTACAAAAAAAGAAAAACTGGTCGCCGTAGTGAACTAAATAGTAGTCCATCGGGCTCAAAGAGAAGAGGGTTTTGAATTTGATGTAGTAAAGGAAACCCAATTTGCAACTGCTAATAAGAATGAATCAAATTTATCAATTTCTCCAAAATTGTCACAGAGATCCCCAAACCTACAACTGAACACGACTGTGTCATCGGCTATGTCCTACATTGGACCCACACAGAGACCCTCATTTGGATTTTAAAATACAGTTATAGCGGCTTATGAAATTACATTAGCCACGATAAATAATGGCTTGTTCAGCCTTACAAAAATGTATGAGCATTCAGAATCTAAAATTTAACAAAATTCTCTGGAACTGACCAAAATTCACTGTAACTTTGATTTAGTATTTTCTGAATTAAATTAGATACATTTAAGACTTTTGGATAGAAAAAGTAGCTTGCCTATTTCGAGTCTGATAATGGGGGCTTCGACTGGCAATACACAAACTAAAATGAACCTCGCGGTGGGTAGACACTTTCATGAAGGCGTCTGTCCCACTGCTACTAAGCTGCTAACTCTGCAAATAGAATATCGCAGAGTGGTGATTCCCACACCACTGACTCTCCCATTAATGCAAAACGAAAACATCCAAAATTTAGAGCCACCAAATACGCTCAATCCGAATAATAGAGGAATTGAAAAAGAGTGTGTGGGAAATGTTGTGCAAGATACTACTGAAACTATGTGAAGTTTTTCAAAATAAAAAGGCTAATAGAATGAAAAACAATAACAACAAAACAACAAAAAAAAGATTCAGATTACACAAAGAAACAGCAAATTGACAAGCAAAGCGGAAATTTATAAAATCTTTAACAACACCGGCAAAAATATCTAATGCATGCATAGAAACTTCAGCAATTGCACCAGGTGAGGTTTCAAAGGTGGTTATTAAAGACAGTGATGTTGTAAATGAAGACAGTGATGTTGTAAATGATGACAGTGATGACAGTAATCCACCGATACCAAATGAAACAGATGATAACATGAGTGCTACTATGAATTATTTGACTTACTCAGTTACGTCAGAAAATTAAAATAATGAGACTAATACAGTTGCGAAAGAAAGAGCATCCAAGCTCGATTTAGTTAACCTCAACCATGGTTCGAATGAATCCACCAGTTCGCACCTTGGAAGTCACAGCTTGAATATAAGAAAAGAGAAAGATGAGGCAGTTACATCCAGGCAAAAAAAAAAAAACATCACAAACATATCAACAAATGGGAAGTCGAAATCTTTAAGCAGAAAATACAACAAAGAAAAGGCCCTGAATGATGATGAGAAGCAAACAGACGAGCAGAACTTAAAAATGTCCAACTTGCTTACAATACTTATGAATGAACGAAGGCATAATGACCCATATCCAAATAGATCTACACTCCTTGTGCCCTTCCAGACCATTCCACATCTTAAAGCAATACAATCGCATGATATCAGGCTAATAGCAATTGTTAAAAGCAGGAGAAGGGATAAGGCCATACTTACAGTTCCATCATTAATAGGAAGACACAAATATGGGCAGAGAGACAAGGACTCTTTAAAAAAGGATTTCAGCTAAGCATCAAAAAATCACAGCTAGAAATCAAATCAAAACCAAGAAGAGAAGAAATCAGCCATGGGGAGGAGAAATATGCCCAGAAAATCTCTGAATTCAAGACCTTATTGATTAATTACCTAGGTAGTTCAACATTAAAAGAAATGTATATTATGAAGACGAAGCTCAGTTTAGTAAAGTAACCAAGTGGGCATGGCTAAAAGAAGCTGGAAGTGAAACAAATATACGCAACGAATAGGCTCCAACAAACCAGCTTCCTTCCAGGTTGAAAATTGCAGTATGGAATACGTGAGGGTTTTCGCACTTGATGCATAAAGCCAGCTCCCATAACTTTGACAAGTATGACATAATATTATTACAGGAAACTTGATTACCCCCCCACCCCACCCCAGTATGGCCAGACCGTCACGTATGCTGGATTCCTGCTTTAAAACCGCCAAAAGGAAGACCCATTGTGGGCTTATTAGGTGCCCTGAGAATGAACTCACCAGGGAAGTTAACCACATGGAGCAACCCACATCCATATCTGCAGCTCCTAAAATATGAAATTGACAACCCTGCCCATCCGTATGCGCAAAAAACTGCGAAAATTAACGCCTATTGGAATCCGGTTATTATCTCGAAAGATGTTTTCATAAATCATGTAGTTGGCTTTTTTGAGGAAATTGACGCTGAGCTGGGTATAAGTGCAACCTTTATTGTGGGGGATTTGAACACACGTTGCTTGAGTAGCAATGAAAATGTGCTTCCACCAATTGTGGCTAAATGGACGAGGCTCATGACAGATAGAAGCATAACTTTATTGAATGGCTGCATAGAGGGAGATATCCCTCCCCTAACTACATGAGCCAAAAATCAGAAGCCACAATTGACTTTGCTTTCATATCTCACAACTATCTAACTTTGTCATCACCCCGATGCAACTGAGTGACCACAATATACTGGAGATAACTTGTGAGTCAGTGACGGATCTGATGAGAAGCTATTACACTTTTCCTCTGCAGCTGTCGCAAGGACTAAATCGCATAAGATGGAAAGACTCCAAACTGAATATATTTTTACATAAAATAAGTCAAGATAAAAATGAAGATTGTGTGAATGTCTTATCGGTCTTTAAACCGACTAAGAACTCAAATCCACAACCGCCAGAGCTAGCCTGACTCAAAGAGGATCCAGTCATTAGAGGGAATAAAATACATAAGAGACGTGAAATAAGACAGGCCAAGTCAAAAAACACGAAAGATTGTCATAGAGAAATTGCAAACATTAACACCAAATATAAGAATGTCTTAATTAACAGCTGTGCCCAAGCAGACTACTCTTAAACCATGGCATTTGCCACCAATCTAAATATCGTACGCTGAATTTGCACATAGGATGGCTCCTAAAACAGAATCTTTTCAAAACATTGATTAAAAACACATGTGCTTAAAACACAAGATCTTGGAGGTGCACAAGGGAAGATTCACCCAACTGAATGCATCCGTAACCTCAACAAAGACCAGGTTCATCCACATTAAATGAAATGGAAAGATGTGAAGTCTAATGCCCAAGAAATATTCCTGCCTTAGGATATAGTCATTAACTTAAGTGTGTTCTTTAATTTGGACCAGGCCTACTGAGGTTTTTGAACCTTTCATTTTGGTGACAATAGTGAAAAACACTGGGGTTTACAATTTCATAGAGAGAATTGTGTAGTTTGTCAGCGAATTTGGTGGAAATCAGGGAGAAAAGCTCAGAATGGAAGATGGGGTAAATGCCCAGTGGAAGAGTGAGAGTACAATCAGGGGAGTGGATGGAGTAAGATTATCGTGTTGACCTAGTTTGCGTTCACATGATTTAAGTTTGCCTCAGAACAGCAAACAGTTTGATGGGTCGGATGCCCTTGGCGTGCCTTGATTCCGAACAAAAACTGGTCCAGCGTCTTGTTCTTGAGGGCGACACTTTCCCTATGCAAAAAAGGACTGGCTATAACTTGCCCGCTACATTCCCGGCTTAGGTTGAGATTGTCAGGGTATGATGCAGAGGTCAACACAGAGGCAGCTGGAGCCATTATGTCATCTAGTGGTCCACGGTGAATCAGCTCATATTTGCACATAGATGTAAAGAAGCGCAGTGTGGTCTGAAACAGCAAACACCCACAGGCAAACAGCGCCGAGTGATGAACACCACTGCAACTCTAGAGCACTGCGACCAGATGAAGCATGGTTCAATAATAAAAAGCTGACATGCTTTTGCGCACCTGGCAACTCCCTGTGCGCTGATGTTTGCAGTCGCAGCTAATGGCCCCATGCCTGGATCACCACATTATTATTTGCCACTAGACCTTAGCATTGATAGACCAACCATGACAAAGGCAAGTCTTGTGGGCAACAGGCTTGACTTAATGCATGTCCCTCGTTTCGTTCTCAGGCTACGATCTGCCAGCTGAGTAAGCTGCTACAATGTTCCTACATATTCAGCCCTGTACACGCTCCATGTTTCTAGTAAAGTGAAAAGTGCCATGTGAAGTGCCTCCCTACTCTGCAATGCTTCTTCTTCTTCTAAATTACCGAATGCGTGGGCGGACCCACGCAGGTGCTTCCCCATCCAATAGGATGATGTGCACCAACCAACACATAAGCCCACATAAACTCACAACTCCTCCCACCGCCCTGTCTGTCTCACAAAATCCAACAACACACTGCTCCTCCTCCTGCCTCTTACCCCGTCACCTCCCAGCAAAGCCTTCCCACTCATCTCAGCCACACCCAGCGCAGACAACCGAACCCTCATCAATTCTCTCTCCACAACATGTCTCTCACACCTAAGCAAAAAATGTCCCACAGTCTCAGGCACCCCACACACTGCACAGTCCCTCGACTCACGCTTCCCCACTCGATGCAGACAGTCATTCGGCCCCACATGCCCTATCCTCAACCGATTCAGCATCACCTCCTCCCCCCTCCTCCATTACAGACTTCCCGCGTCCACCTTCACCGACACTTTCCCTCGGACACCAAACATCCACCTGCCCTTCACCCCACTCACCCACCTCTCCTGCCACTCATCCATGACCCGTCTCACCACCGCAGCCTTCACCTCATCCACACTCTCTGCAATGCTATATGAAGTACTCATCAGAATAGGAAGCAAATAACACCAGTGTTATGGTGGCCTTAAAGACAAGCGTGAAAATACTTCCACTAGAACGTGAGAGAATAGGCCATTTCAGCTAACAACGTACACATGCACAGTACCACGCAGTAGCCATCCCTGTGAGTTCACCTCCAGTTCAGAGCCACTGAGCAATGCGTTGTGGGTATGCAAATTAACTCAAACATGCTTTTTGCTCCAAACAGGTGTCAACAGAATAAGAGGTGGAAGTGGGATATTATTGTTGCGAAATAAGAGTTATTACAAATCTTCTTTGGCCAAGACACACATTCTAATAAGCAGTGTTTTAGAATACACTTGCTTTTCCTGAAGGCTTAAAGCACCAATGATGCGTTGGTTGCAATCATTTGCACACCACACACCTAAGTGTGGCTGGGTGCTATGAATATGATCATGGGGAGTTTATAATTTCTGCTGTACTATGCAGTGGACTTTTTCAGCATGTATTATTTTGCTACAATCGTTAAATATAGTGCTGTGGAAAGACTGGGCTTGTTGTGAATAAACACAAACAATTTCCAAGTATTCACCCCAGTGTGCACCTACCTTGGGACTCGTGTTTCTACTGCGACTCCCTTTCGGTCCGGGCACTTCAGCATCGTCTTCGTCGGTCTCACAAAATCCAACAACACACTGCTCCTCCTCCTGCCTCTTACCCCGTCACCTCCCAGCAAAGCCTTCCCACTCATCTCAGCCACACCCAGCGCAGACAACCGAACCCTCATCAATTCTCTCTCCACAACATGTCTCTCACACCTAAGCAAAAAATGTCCCACAGTCTCAGGCACCCCACACACTGCACAGTCCCTCGACTCACGCTTCCCCACTCGATGCAGACAGTCATTCGGCCCCACATGCCCTATCCTCAACCGATTCAGCATCACCTCCTCCCCCCTCCTCCATTACAGACTTCCCGCGTCCACCTTCACCGACACTTTCCCTCGGACACCAAACATTCACCTGCCCTTCACCCCACTCACCCACCTCTCCTGCCACTCATCCATGACCCGTCTCACCACCGCAGCCTTCACCTCATCCACACTCTCTGCAATGCTATATGAAGTACTCATCAGAATAGGAAGCAAATAACACCAGTGTTATGGTGGCCTTAAAGACAAGCGTGAAAATACTTCCACTAGAACGTGAGAGAATAGGCCATTTCAGCTAACAACGTACACATGCACAGTACCACGCAGTAGCCATCCCTGTGAGTTCACCTCCAGTTCAGAGCCACTGAGCAATGCATTGTGGGTATGCAAATTAACTCAAACATGCTTTTTGCTCCAAACAGGTGTCAACAGAATAAGAGGTGGAAGTGGGATATTATTGTTGCGAAATAAGAGTTATTACAAATCTTCTTTGGCCAAGACACACATTCTAATAAGCAGTGTTTTAGAATACACTTGCTTTTCCTGAAGGCTTAAAGCACCAATGATGCGTTGGTTGCAATCATTTGCACACCACACACCTAAGTGTGGCTGGGTGCTATGAATATGATCATGGGGAGTTTATAATTTCTGCTGTACTATGCAGTGGACTTTTTCAGCATGTATTATTTTGCTACAATCGTTAAATATAGTGCTGTGGAAAGACTGGGCTTGTTGTGAATAAACACAAACAATTTCCAAGTATTCACCCCAGTGTGCACCTACCTTGGGACTCGTGTTTCTACTGCGACTCCCTTTCGGTCCGGGCACTTCAGCATCGTCTTCGTCGGTGGGAGGAGATCTCCCAGAGAGTTCCTCCACCGCATTTTCTACACTTCATCAATGGAAAGAAGAGTCTGGGAGGGGCTTCAAAAGCTCTGCTACTAGGGTTTCTCCTGAGATGTCTCGCAGGCCTAATACGCGTACCAGGGTTTTTTCTGAGGGTTCCCACGAGGGTCCTACCAACACAGGATCACGATCTGAGGTTCACCAATCAGGTGCCAATAGCCAGCCCAGTTGTGCAGAGGCTTTGGGTACCGGAGTTTGCTCCGAGGTCTCCTTGTCTTGAGTTTCCCATACAGACGCCTGGGTGCGCCCTGAGGCCTCCGATGAGGCTTTCGTACCGAACCATGGTTCGAGGCCCCTCTCGGGGGAGCTATAAAGACCGGACTCCGTTCCGAGGTTCCTCTCATCGAGGGCTAAGGTCTGAACCGACAGAACTGAGAGACCTGTTAAGGTCTTTTCTGTGAGGTGGATTCCTCAACGTTCCTGCGCTCGCGGTGTTACCGGTTCTGTTGAGGGGGCACATGGAAAGGTCGCTGACCGTGTCTCCTCTGTAACCGGCTCGGCCGAGGTTCCTCTCTTAGAGGCTAATTCGAGGGATCACATCAGGATGTCCAGAAAACATCCCAGGCCCCATAGTACCAGCTCTGTCGAGGATCCTTCTGTCAAGGCTAAAGTTTCGATCAAGTCCCCTGACCAGTCTGTGGAGTTACCTGCCTCATCCACACATGTGACGCAGTTCTCCTCAGCTGCTCACAAAATGGCGGGCCTTCCCGCATGGTGTACGGTGGCCATTTTGAATTCTTCCCTCACACCCACGCTATCGACGGCGGGTGCTGGGAGCCTTCCTCTTGGTGGACAATCTTGTCCACGGTACAATGTGAATCTGTTCCTCCCTTCCTATGACTGGTGCACTCGGATGACACTACCACATACGGTCTTGCTTCCTCCTATGTCTGCCCCACTGATCTATGTAGAGCCTGTTGGTGGCGGGCCCTCTTGGCAGCCTTCCTCATTACGTTCATGGGGGTATGCCCATCATGAGCGGCCTCTGCCCATTCCAGTACCTAAAGTTTCGGCAGAGGATGCCTTTTTTGGGAAGTTTCAGAGTCTTATCAACACTGATCCCATGAGGGAGTACTTTAAAGGCCCTTTTTGGGTGATCTGCCCTCTGGTGCCGAATCCTGCCCCAGCAGTTCCAGTCATGGCACCTGTCGCCCCGGCAGCGGTACCACCTCTACCTCCCGGCCCGCCTCCACCTCTTCCGCCTCTGCCTCCTTTTTCTCCGGTTGACAAGACTTCAGCAGAGCGAGATGTCAATTTGACGCTGGTCGCATCTCACCCGGCAGATCCTGATGTTCTGGATGACTCTCGGGCAGACCAGGATAGTGCAGACCAGCCCCGCTCTGTCAAAGCATTCCATGACCGGGTTCTGGACATGATGTCACTCCTTGACATACCAGTACCTGAGGCACCCGCTCCGCAGGAAGGGGTGCTTTCGGGGGCACTCACTTTGTCTCTGCAGGAGCGCACCGGCCTGTTCCTTCAGAAGGACGTTCCGGCCGAGGCCCGTAAAGTCTGGGATCAACCCCACACTGGGCTACATATAAATTGTTAAGACGGATTTCTGAACTCTGTCCTGGAGGCGCAGAGGTTCAGAAGGCCAACCTAATTACTTGGAACAGGGTAACCTCTGGACAAGCCAGACCGATCAGGGTAGCGATCGCGGCGGTCAAGACTAGGTCTCAAGAGGGGTGAGGGTGACTGAAAGCCCGCAATGAGCACACAAAGCAAGGACACTTACAAATTACTCCAAACAGATGTTATATTAAAAATATATACACATTTATTCCAAGGCCTTTGCAACAATGACCGTAGCGAGAAAATCACAATAAAACTCTAGTAAACCAACACATACCAAACCAATACAATATATATACAAATACAAACGAGTCTAAAGCGTTAGATGCACGAAATGTGTAGTCCACCTAGAAGGGGAGGAAAACAGGCAGTGCGAAATAATGATTAGACCCAGTCAGCCTTCAGAGGCACCTAACTAAAAGGAAGTCCAAGCCCTACGAAGAGTGGAGCCTTGTGCTCAAAAGTACCTGCACACGCTGGTGCCAACGGGCAAAAAGGGGAGTCTCTTCGAGGGAATCAGGCAGTTCAGTTCGGTGCACAAATGAAGAAGAACAGAGTTCGCGACTCAAGCGCAGCCTCCACTGTGGGCAGAAGCAGAGCGCGAGTACGGAAAGGCGTGCTGTTTGACACAGCGGGGAAAAGCTAAGGGCTCCTGCAGGAGGGCGACCAGTTCCTAGCTATGCTACTCACCGGTCCCCGATGCAAGCAGACCCAGGCTTCTCCGCGTCAGTTTCAGTGCTGGCAGGTTCAGATAGGAGCAGGGGACGTCTCGTCGTCGTGTAGATTCTGCAGCAGCAGAGTTGAGTTAAAGATGTCCCAAACGAAGTGAACCCACACAGTTTGTTACCACAGCAGGGCAACGGAGTGGCCGTGTGTATCTCAGCCAAATGTACACTACTTACTTCAGACCTGGGAATGCCAAGTGTACGAATCGTGTGAGAGTGACAAGGACTCGAAATACAACACAACCTGGCGGCGGTTACAGAGCAAGACTCCTGGGTAGGCTGGTCAGTCTGCTGGATGGCCCAGAGACACTTCCGAAGGCTTACGTGCAGGAGATGGTGAAGATGCCGAGAATAGCTGTCCCCGCTATTCCAAGAGTCGAAGTACCAGTACAGGCCTTCTGGTTCGATCAGAGGTAGAAAGGGTTTCACAAAGCGACAGCAGTGCAGAGGAGCAGTCCTTCAGCGGGTCACCAGCGATTCCTCGGTTCAACCTCGTGGTTGCAGGATACTTGGCTCCTGTATTCCTTTGTTCGTGAGAACTCAGGAGATCGACCTGGTAGTGGCGTTTCCAGCCCCCTCTTATCCACGGTTCCCTTCGCGCCAAAACGGAGGGGACCCAAGGGGAGATCCGCTCATAAAACACTCACACCATACGTGGACCTATCACGGATCACGGTGGTCCCAGGAATTCCTACCACACTAGACTCTCTGGCCCCCAGGATGTGTATTGGGACCAGACATCCCAGCCCACATCCTGGAGGCACAGACAAGGCCTGTAGAAGCCCGCGAAAGCATCTGTGTTTCGCGGGAAAGTACATGCCCAAATAAGGAAGGCCCCGGGTCGGCTCGACCTGGGGAAGGTGAAGGGGGCAAGACGGTCAGCGGACAGGACAAAGGAGCCTCATGGTCTGGCCATTTTGGGAGCCAGGCCACCATTTTGGGCTAGGCGCAAGAAACGCGCTTAAAACACCAAAAGGAGCTCAAAAACACAAGAAACGATCGCTGCCACCATTCCCGTCCGTGATTCACTTGCACCGATCATTTACAATCCAAACAGAGTGTGTAGGGCCTGTAGAAGACTAGAGAGCCAAGAGAGCAGTAACTTAGCTTACAGTGCCCTCTTGTGTCATGTTGCACGAAAGCTGCAACATGATAAAGAAACTACGGAAAACAGCGTTTCCCGGTACTGACTGTCTTAAGGGCATGTCAGTTTCCCCGTAAGAATGGAGCGAAAGCCCAGAGGAGTGCGGCAGAAGGCTGCACTTCTCTGGCAAAGTCTAGATCATGGTGAAAACAACAGCAAAAAGTTTAGGGGTTGCCACATGGAAGGAAAATTACCCTCAATTAAGAAATCTTTCCTAACACCCGCCCCTCCCAGACTATGGACAGGGGGAACTAATCCATCCCTGGATGAGTCTCTTGTTCAGGTCGGTTAAACATTCTGGACAACCCACCAGCATTGCTATGTTGGACACCTGGCCTATGCTCAATAGTGAAGTCGAAGCCTTGTAGACTTATGGACCACCTAAGCAACTTTGGATTCTCTCCCTTCATGTTCATTAGCCACTTTAAGGGCTTATGGTCAGTTTGCACAGTGAAGTGGGTCCCATAGAGGTAGGGCCTCAGCTTCCGTAGGGCCCACACAACAGAGAAACATTCTTTCTCCACTGTGGACCATCTGAGCTCTCTGTCCTTAAGCTGGCGACTAATAAAACCAATAGGGTGTTCCTTACCCTTCTCATCTACTTGCGATAGTACAGCTCCTATTCCAGTGTCAGAGGCGTCCGTCTGCACAATAAAAGGTCTTTGATAATCAGGGGCCCTGAGGACAGGGGCCTGGCACAAGGAGTCTTTTAAGCCGTTGAAGGCCTTCTCACACTCGTCAGTCCAAGTTACCTTCTTGGGTTTCTTCGGAGTGGTGAGGGCAGTCAGAGGGGCAGCTATGGTGCCATAGTCTGCCACGAAGTTGCGGTAATACCCCGTGAGTCCTAAGAAGGCTCTCACTTCGGTCTGTGTAGTGGGGGTAGGCCAGTCTTGTACTGCTTGTACTTTACTGGGAAGAGGCTGTATCCTCCCTCCACCTACTTCATGTCCAAGGTAAACCACTGAGCCTTGTCCAATCTGGCATTTACTAGCCTTTATGGTCAAGTGTGCTTTCTGAAGAGCCTGGAGCACAATCCCGAGGTGTTTCACATTGTCTTCCCAGGTGGCACTGAAAACTGCTATATCGTCCAGATATGCAAGACAGAATTCGTCCAACCCATTCAACACATGATTCACAAGCCTCTGGAAAGTGGCAGGTGCATTTTTCAACCCGAACGGCAATACCCTGGATTGGTAAAGGCCGTCTGGAGTAGAAAACGCTGTCTTCTCCTTGGCATGTTCTGCTAACGCTATTTGCCAATAGCCAGCAGTGAGGTCAAACCTGCTGAGGTACTTGGAGGCACCCAAAGTATCCACCAGCTCATCTGTTCGAGCAAGGGGTGTGCATCTGTCTTGGTGACAGCATTCAGAGCCCTGTAATCCATGCAGAACCTCAATTCAGAAGTGCCTGCCTTTGGAACCAAAACCACAGGGCTGGACCAAGGACTAGTAGAGGGTTCAATCACCCCAAGGTCTAACATCTTCTTGACCTCGGTCTTAATGTAAGACCATACTTTGTCTGACATCCTGTATCCCCTACCTTTGGTAGGTACACTGTCTCCTGTGTCTATGTTATGTTTGCACCAAGGTGCCAAACCAGGCGACTGTGAAAACAGGGGGGAAAACTGCCTAAGCAAACTTTTCTCCTCAGCCTGCTGATTAGAAGTCAGGTGAGGGGCCACTCGGACACCCTCAAAGGAGCTATCTGAAGGACCGCTTTGGAACAGGTCGGGGAGAGGCTAAGACTCCTCTTCCTCAACATCTATTTACGTGAAACACTTTTGGAGCTTGTCTAGGCCTTCCAAGGTCCACTAAATAGTTAACCTCACCCAGGGGCTCCACCACTGTGTAAGGGCCTGACCATTTGTCCTGTAAAGCTCGAGGCCTTATGGGATTCATGATCAGGACTTGCTGACCCGGTGTAAAGTTGATGAGGGAAGCTTTCTGGTCGTACCAATGTTTCACCAGCGCTTGTCCTGCCTTCAATTTATCACTAGCCAAGCCCATCAGAAGTACCATCCGTTTTCTGAGCCCCAGCACATAATCTACTACGTTGGTAGTAACAGGGGGAGTGGGCATCTCCCATCGCTCTTTGACAATGGCTAAGGGTCCCCGTACAGGATGACCGAACAGAAGTTCGAAGGGGCTGAAGCCAACACCCTCCTGTGGTACCTCTCGGTAGGCAAACAGTAAGCATGGTAAAAGAAGATCCCATTTTCTTCTCTGAGGTTCTTTCAGAGCCCCAATCATGCTCTTTAACGTTCTGTTGAAACGTTCCACCAAACCATTGGTCTGGGGGTGGTATGCAGAAGAGAACTTGTAGGTGACCCCACATTCTTTCCACATAGCCTGCATATACTTCGACATAAAGTTGCTGCCTCGATCCGACACAACTTCTTTAGGGAAGCCAACCCTAGTAAATATGCCAAGTAACGCTTTTGCAACTGACTTGGCAGTTACAGTTTTCAATGTGATGGCCTCAGGATATCTGGTTGCATGGTCGACCAGCACCAGGATAAACCTATTGCCTGAGGATGTTGGCGGGTCAAGGGGACCAACGATGTCGATCCCTACCCCTTCGAATGGTATTCCCACAACTGGGAGTGGTACCAATGGAGCTTGGATTGTCGAGCCAACCTTACCAGATAACTGGCAGGAGGCACAACTCCTGCAGTGACTTTCTACTTGCACCCCCATCTTGGGCCAGTAGAAGTGCATGATAACCTTTGCTTGGTCCTCTTAATACCAAGGTGACCAGCAAGGGGCACTTCATGCGCCAACTGCAGGAGGAAGGGTCTTACAGCAAGGGGAACCACCAACCTCCTATGGTCTCCTTCTGTAGACTCTGTGGGCTCACTATACAGGAGTCCACCTTCCCAATAAATCCGATGCGTCCCAGGAGGTTCACCCTCAAGCTGGGAGCAGGCCTGTCTCCTTAGGCCTTCCAGAGATGGGCACTCACGTTGGCCTTTACTGAATTCTTCCCTGTCAGGACCACCTTCTACTAACAAGTCTTTTAGTTCAGGATGGTCGTTGGGGTCAAATACTTCAGGCATCGCCACCTCCTCGTCAGGCCCGGGCGATTGACCAACTTCCTCCACCACAGTGGTAGGCGAGCTCGGGGGAATGTTCTCTTTCCCTCGTCTTGACTTGTTTACTCCTTTCGCCTTGGGTTTCCCCGTCGGCTGGGGCGGCGTATTGGTCTTGGCCAATGCTGCCCGTGTTTGAGACCGTGTGCAGGGTCTGTCGGCAGTGTCTCCTACGAGCCCTAAAGCTCTGAGATCATTGCCTAACAAGACCTTTCCTGGGACGTTTCTCTGAATGCTCACTAGAATCCTGACTGCTGTACCATTTAAAGTAAGATTTACAGGTATTACTGGAAACATGCGAGGTGGGCCGTCAGCCAACTTAGTGGGCATCAGAGTAGCTCTGGCAACTACCTCTCTGAGTGTACCAAGGTAGAATCCACTACAGTTCGACTGCACCCACTATCCCTAAGAGCTGGAGTGTCTACTCCATTGATCAGCACACTGTCTTTAAAGTAGTGCTTGGTATTATCTGGAATCCTAGCATAAGCCTCTGCGACTTTAGGCTCCCAGGAACCCAGGGAAACTAAAACTACCTCAGCTTCTATCCCGCTGGGGAATGAGTCTGAGGAGAAGGATGCTCCTGTAATCTCTTCTTCCTCGTAGGAGGAGAAGGCCAGATTAGCGGAGTTGACCCCCAACGGTTTAACCTTACACCGGGGATCCCCCTTCACGTGGTCAGTTGCTCCACAAGCAAAACAAGATCCATTGGGTCGGTTTACATAGGGAGGCTTATTGTAAACAGAGTTCTGTTTCGGAGGCTGACTTCCACTACCCTGTGAGTTCTCTTGTGTCTTACCCTTATTTTTCTTTTTGTGGCCCTTTTGAGAAGAAGATTTATCAGATTCTCCACCCTCCTTATCTTTGGACTTTTTCCCTTCCTCCTGCTTACCAGGATGAGTTTTGTCCTTATGGGACACTCGATGTGACACCCATAAGTCTGCTGCAATGGCCAGCTTCTTAGGATCTATCTCCTTCGAATCGGCCAAATGCTGCTTAAGCTCCGGGGAAGAAGATGCAAAAATGTGTTCCAGCATGACAAGATTTATCATGCCTTCAAAGGTAGAAACCTTATAACCTTCGACCCAGCCAGTTAAGTTTTTTTAAGGATTCGGTTACATAAGATACCCAAGTACCACCTTCTTTTTTCTTGTACTCTCGGAATCGTTTTAAATATTGGGCAGGAGTCTTTCCAAACTTTAAAATGAGAGTTTGCTTTAACATTGTGAAATCAGCTTGCTCAGCCTTCGACATTTCCATAATGGCCTACAGCCAGAATGGGGCAGTCTGCTGAGTAACCAGGCAATCTTATCAGCATTGTCAACTTGTTGAACTTCACATGCATACTCAAACGTATTCAGCCAGTCCATAATGTCATTCCTTTCCTCGTACACACTGAGCAGATCTTTTGGAAACCGTGGATGAGAGGAGGCCCCAGACCCATGTCCAGGACCCTTGGATCCATTCGCAACCTGAAGCTTGGCCAGTTCAAACTGGTGATCCCTGTCTTTCTGTTTTTCTGCCTGTTTGATTTTTAGCTTGACCCTATTGAACTCAAGCTCTTCCTGTAGTTTGGCCATATTGAACTCAAGCTCCTTCTGCCTAAACAGCAGCTCTTGCTTCTTGAATTCAAGCATGGCCTCCCCATCGACACTGGCAGAGGAAACATTAGACATCACATCCTCCCTGTCCTCGTGGTCGTGGTGGATCAGTGCAGCGCCAGAAACGTCGGTTCTACCAGTGGGAGCAGCCCCACCTCCTTCCGCACTGTCCTCAGAAGTTATAGCGTCAAGCTGCGCTTCTTGCCATGCCACGATTCTTTGGATCATATCCAATTTGGTAACTTGAGAGGAAACACCTCTCTCCGCACACATCTTTTTCAATGTTTCGGATTTGGAAGCATTTAAAGTTAACAAGGTATTTGTTTCCATACTGTTAGATAGGACTATGGCCTTTTTAAAGTTATACTACGACAATTTACTACGTGTCCTGGTAGGAATAACTCGAAATGCCTTAGTTCATGCGCAACACTGGATACCTTCAGTCGTATCCCACCGCTGTACACCAATTTGTTAATATGCATTTCTGAACTCTGTCCTGGAGGCGCAGAGGTTCAGAAGGCCAACCTAATTACTTGGAACAGGGTAACCGTTGGACAAGCCAGACCAATCAGGGTAGCGATCGCGGCGTCAAGACTAGGTCTCAAGAGGGGTGAGGGTGACTGAAAGCCCGCAATGAGCACACAAAGCAAGGACACTTACAAATTACTCCAAACAGGTGTTATATTAAAAATATATACACATTTATTCCAAGGCCTTTGCAACAATGACCGTAGCGAGAAAATCACAATAAAACTCTAGTAAACCAACACATACCAAACCAATACAATATATATACAAATACAAACGAGTCTAAAGCGTTAGATGCACGAAATGTGTAGTCCACCTAGAAGGGGAGGAAAACAGGCAGTGCGAAATAATGATTAGACCCAGTCCGCCTTCAGAGGCACCTAACTAAACGGAAGTCCAAGCCCTCCGAAGAATGGAGCCTTGTGCTCAAAAGTACCTGCACACGCTGGTGCCAACGGGCAAAAAGGGGAGTCTCTTTGAGGGAATCAGGCAGTTCAGTTCGGTGCACAAATGAAGAAGAACAGAGTTCCGCGACTCAAGCGCAGCCTCCACTGTGGGCAGAAGCAGAGCGCGAGTACGGAAAGGCGTGCTGTTTGACACAGCGGGGAAAAGCTATGGGCTCCTGCAGGAGGGCGACCAGTTCCTAGCTATGCTACTCACCGGTCCCCGATGCAAGCAGACCCAGGCTTCTCCGCGTCAGTTTCAGTTCTGGCAGGTTCAGATAGGAGCTGGGGACGTCTCGTCGTCGTGTAGATTCTGCAGTAGCAGAGTTGAGTTAAAGATGTCCCAAATGAAGTGAACCCGCACAGTTTGTTACCACAGCAGGGCAACGGAGCGGCCATGTGTATTTCAGCCAAATATACACTACTCACTTCAGACCTGGGAATGCCAAGTGTACGAATCGTGTGAGAGTGACAAGGACTCAAAATACAACACAACCTGGCGGCGGTTACAGAGCAAGACTCCTGGGTAGGCTGGTCAGTCTGCTGGATGGCCCAGAGACACTTCCGAAGGCTTACGTGCAGGAGATGGTGAAGATGCCGAGAATAGCTGTCCCCGCTATTCCAAGGATCGAAGTACCAGTACAGGCCTTCTGGTTCGATCAGAGGTAGAAAGGGTTTCACAAAGCGACAGCAGTGCAGAGGAGCAGTCCTTCAGCGGGTCACCAGCGATTCCTCGGTCCAGCCTCGTGGTTGCAGGATACTTGGCTCCTGTATTCCTTTGTTCGTGAGAACTCAGGAGATCGACCTGGTAGTGGCGTTTCCAGCCCCCTCTTATCCACGGTTCCCTTCGCGCCAAAACGGAGGGGACCCTATGGTAGATCCGCTCATAAAACACTCACACCATACGTGGACCTATCACGGACCACGGTGGTCCCAGGCATTCATACCACACTAGACTCTCTGGCACCCAAGATGTGTATTGGGACCAGACAACCCAGCCCACATCCTGGAGGCACACACAAGGCCTGTAGAAGCCCGCGAAAGCATCTGTGTTTGGCGGGAAAGTACATGCCCAAATAAGGAAGGCCCCGGGTCGGCTCGACCTGGGGAAGGTGAAGGGGGCAAGACGGTCAGCGGACAGGACAAAGGAGCCTCGTGGTCTGGCCATTTTGGGAGCCAGGCCACCATTTTGGGCTAAGCGTGAGAAACACGCTTAAAACGCCAAAAGGAGCTCAAAAACACAAGAAACGATCGCTGCCACCATTCCCGTGCGTGATTCACTTGCACCGATCATTTACAATCCAAACAGAGTGTCTAGGGCCTGTAGAAGACTAGAGACCCAAGAGAGCAGTAACTTAGCTTACCGTGCCCTCTTGTGTCATGTTGCACGAAAGCTGCAACATGATAAAGAAACTACGGAAAACAGCGTTTCCCGGTACTGACTGTCTTAAGGGCATGTCAGTTTCCCCGTAAGAATGGAGCGAAAGCCCAGAGGAGTGCGGCAGAAGGCTGCACCTCTCTGGCAAAGTCTAGATCATGGTGAAAACAACAGCAAAAAGTTTAGGGGTTGCCACATGGAAGGAAAATTACCCACAATTAAGAAATCTTTCCTAACATAAATAAAAGATTTTTTTTTTTATTGTAACATCTAGTTTCTTACAAACCTTTATTACATAATTTCTCAAATCATTGACTCTACTTCAAACTCAATTCTAATAACTGTTACTTTCAACCATCAAATTATGGTTTTGTCCAAAAAGTTTATAACTGAACAGATTAGATGTACCGAGTTTCCACTCAGAATACGAGCCCATAAGTCATCTATATTGTCAGATATTGGTGCATAGTTACTCAAATGTAAGGATCTCAGTTCCTTAAGCAATTGACACTCAATTAATAGATGCTTTACAGTTTCGGACTGAGATACACAGTACCTACATAGATCATCTTTTACATTAACAATATGTCTCAGTGTTAACATATGATTCGTCCTGTATATGTTTGTTCGTAAACGGAAGAATTCATCTCGATGGTATCGCGAAGGAAATTGACGAAGGTACTTAGGCATTATGTCTATTTTATTCATTGTAGACCCCATATCTAGGGCAGTAGGTAACTCTCCATACTTCTCAAGATTTTCTATCCATAGCCACTGCTTCCATTTTTTTCTTGGAGATTGAGGGCACTCCAATAGCGTCTCCATTGTAATGTTGGCTACTTGCATGTTTGCTTTTACCTTCTCGGACCAAGCTGAAAGTAAAGTTTGCTGCTTTCTGTTATCATGAGGTACAAATATTTTGAATGCTGGTTCCGGATTCTTGATCAACTTCTTTCTTAGCAAGGTCATCGACTTCCATATCACTACTCCATGCAGAGACTCCAGAGCTAATTCATGATGTATTATTATTACAGATAGATATTTGGGCAGTCTCAGTGCACGTCGCCAGAATAAGCCTTCGAGTTGAGACCAGATCTTATGATCAATGTTCCATCCTGCCTCTGCCCCAAATGTTATTGCTGGTACTCCTTTTGCAAATAAAAGGTACATAATGATATGAGTGTGAATTTTCCAGACAAGGTCTGAATTCTTGCTCCCTGTAGAGCCAAAGTTCTAGTTTGCTTAAAAAGCTCTTTCACCCAGCTCCATTCTCTTATTGATAGGTTCACCATTATCTCCAAATATCGAATTTCATCAACTTCATCAATCTTTTCCTTGTATATGTTCCACTTAAAGTTAATATTTCCGGAACCCTCAGAATGACCAAACTTCATTATTTTTGTTTTTTTCACATTTATCTTTAGGTCGTTCTCAACCATATATGTTTCCAACTTAGTCAAGAGTCGTTGTAGACCTATTTGGGTCATATCGACCAGTACCAAGTCGTCAGCATATGTTACACAGCTTATATGATGTCCCTTGACTCTTGGGGGGGAAACAGTGAGCACTGGCTAAAGCATCTGGAATGTCAGCAATGTACAGTTTGAACAAAGCCGCAGCCAATGGGCAACCCTGTTTCACCCCTTTGTTTGTGCCAATTGGTTCTGAGAGGTCGCCATTTTCATTAAGCCTTATTCTGATAGAAGTTCCCGCATGTAGTGCCTTTATTGGATTAAACAACGTATCAGGACAGTTCCATTTCACCAATTTCTCCCATAGCTTCTCCCGATTTATGGTGTCAAACGCTTGTTGCATGTCAATAAAAACAAAGAACCGATTTTCCTTTTTCCTCAGGGCTTCAGCCTTCAGCACATTCACTATAGCCAAGTTGATCTCGGTGCCTACACCCTTGGTGAAACCGGTTTGCCTTTCATCATAAGACTCAGACCTCCGGGCCCATGCTGATAGTTTTTTTTGTAGAAACGTAGCAAAAACCTTTTCGATCGTATCCAATAATGCAATTGGGTGATAATTTGCAGGGTCTTCCCTGCTGCCCTTCTTATGTATTGGTACGATAATCGCCTCAGACCAAGATGGTGGGATTTTCCTTAGTGCAGCCATCACCACAAACAATTCAGCTATAAAGATGGACCATTCATGTTTATGTTCTTTCAGCATCACATTCATGATGCCGTCCGGTCGGCAGCTCTTCAGTTCTTTAACTTTGCCATGGCATTGGCTATGTCCTCCTCAGTCTCTATTACTCCCAGCATGTTTCCTCGTGTGCATTTTCCATTTGCAGTGGTTTCAACATCGTTGTGAACACCTTCAGAAAATGGCTCACCCAATCCGCCTCAGCTACTCCATTTGCCATTGTGGATGATTGATTTATACATCCTCGATTCAAGATGGTCCATATCTCTCTGGTGTTGTTTGTTTTTATTAGAGAAAGCATCACCTCGCCACGTTCTTCATCTCGCTGGTATGCAAAGGCTTTTAACCAATTTCGATACATTTATTTACGTTGTTTGATCATTATGGCCGATCTCTTACCTGTGCCTGATCTCAAATCGCGTATATCTTTTTTTAATTTCGTCTTTTCCTTTTTTAAGGTGATGCTCCACGTGTGCTGATGGTCCATTTCATATTGCTTTTTCATGGAGTTTTGGGAACTCAGATGTGGCAGAAATGCAGGATAATTTGTTGAATCCTGGCTTTCCTTATTTGCTGAGTGTAATGCTGAGGTCAATTGATGTATTTGTTTAGCTTTTAACCTAAGCCTATTTTGCCCATGGTTCACTTCTATTTGTGGGCAAGCCGTGCCAGGCAATAGTTTGCACCGTAACTGCCAAGACATTATCAATAGAAAATGGTCACTGCTGTTCGTTGGTACAATGGACAGGTTGTTAATTTTGTTCATCACCTTACTTGACGTCCAGCTGTAATCTAGTATATTATCATGCCCCATGTTATGCCAGGTGAAGTTTGGGGGTATGTGGCTGGTTACATTTCCATTTAACATAGTACAATCCGGGGCTTCCATTTCATCATTCCATCTGGATCTTCTTGCGCAATCTCTTTGCACTTCTGTCGATCGAGCCTCAATTAGCTCTTTATTGCCATTGAACCAGGATAAATTCATGTCGCCACACACGATGATCGAAAGATCCTGATGTCTCCTCTGATTTTTGTCAATTATCGTTGTCACAGATAAAATAAATGCACCAGCAGAGATCTCCCCTGGATTCCAATAAATGTTAATTAGAAGCAGATGTTGATCTTTGCCTTTTGCACCACTGGAGATTTTAAGCAGGGTTGCTTGAACGTGACCATTTAGATTGTTTTCTTCTACTACTTCCCAATTTGTTCCTGTTTTTAACAATGTTAATAAGCCGGAAAATGGACGGCCTCTTGGATTTTTTTCTGCAGGATTTATCAATGTTTGGTAGCCATCTTTTACCAGTGGTGATCGCAGCCAGGTTTCCTGCAGACAGATTGCAAAATTATTGGTCAGGTCCACTGGGAAGTCATTGTATAAGTGGCTAAAGCCTCTGGTATTCCAAGAGATCAAAGTTACTGACTCATCCTGTCCAACATTGTCTAGCTAGTGTTTTCTCGTTGCTTGCTGTGAGTGCCTATTATTCAGGAAAAAAGCTGAATTGTTGTTCAAGTGCATCCAGATCTTGTCTCGACGTTGTTCCATAGAAACTTCTGGGCCGATATTCTCGCTAACTTTAACTGCCATCTGTCTTCTCGGCAATAAGTGTTCGGAGATCTCAAAGCCCAAACATAATAAATCGTCTTTTGCAGCAAGCATCATCTTCCTGACTGCTTGGGAGTTTAGGTGTAATAAAACACAATCGACCCGTTCTTCGGATATGTATTCAACTATCCGTATGTCTTCGGACCTGATTGTCCTAAGCACCAGCACCGGCACAGAGTGCAGAAGACGCATCACATTGCCTCGATTCAAGTTCACATCGTTGTCATCTGAAAGCACATTTACTATCCTTATTTTCCATGTTGACAAGTTTGACTCTCCTCGTGGGGTATTTGTCGGTAGTATTGCTGTTTTTTGATTCTGTGCTGATGTTTGCTTTGGGTTCAGTGCCGTTACTAATTTATCTTTGCGATCAGATTTAATGCTTGTATGTTTTTTGATCATTTTTTTGTGTAACGCCTCTGCAACTTTTGCGCCAACTACTCCCCCATTCTTTTGGATATCACACGATTGAGTTTGCGCTTGCTGCTGGCTCTCAGTTGATCGCTGTGTATGTACTGCCTAAAAGCTCAGGATTCCATTAGGTGACTTAGCTTCGGCAGCCAGACTACACTCCTCTACTGTATCATCAGGATAAATTGCCAGATTACATAGATCCACAGATCCATCAACTGAATATGCACAACTTGTATCAGAGTCAATTCGCATGCGTTTATTTGGGTTCATTCTTTCAGGTTTATACGGTTTCCCAGCATTATTGTCAGTAAGTACTACAGCATTATTTATCTTTATTCCAGCATCATTTGGGGACTTCACAGCATCATTATCAATAACTACCACAGGATTATTTCAGTTTATTCCAACCGGTTTTTCTCTTTCTCTTTAGTTTGACTGGTGTTGTTAAATTTCGTATGAATTTCCTCGAGTTGGTAGTGTGGTTTGTGGGTAACACATTGTTTTTTTTTCTTTTCCTTTTTTTGTGTGGATCCTGCTCCAACCTCATGGCTTATGTTTGTGCTTTTGCCGATTGGCAGATTGTTTGCAGTACCACAATAAATCCCATATGAAGCTTTAGCTGCGGAACAACTCGGCATAGCCAATGGGAGCTCGGGTGGAATCACGATCCCTGGCCCAATGCTTGGCACTTGTGCGCTCTCCTCAGTGCTCATTACAGATGTCAGAGCGGACAAGTTTTGGGAATCCTCCTTTGTTCCAGTATGAACCTCATTTTCTAACAATTCAATTGTAGTGCTTTTTACATTCTGGGGCAGGTCTGCCAATTGAGATGTTGTATCAGACAATCCATTTCCACTTGGCATTTCAGACTTTTTAGGTCTAGGCCACAACAAGTGGCAACATGTTTTCCACATTGCGCCATACTCGAAATTGAAGTTGAGGGCAGACTAGAGTTCAAAGAGGACTTTTTCATGAGGCCAAACAACTGCTCCATTAGCATGTTTTTTTGATTGTTGTTCTTTACAATTGACTCATGTATCCTTTTGAACCAATCTTCAATCTGAGTACCTTCAATTTGTTTCCGTTGTAGCTGAAGATGGGATTGAGTTTCCATTTTTGTTACTTTTTCAACTAGGTGACCCAATACAGCTCCGTTGTTTTGCGTAGCTTCATTCAAATTTTCGTATAGTTTTATGAATGGGATTAGCGCCAATGAGGTGGCAGCCAGCACATTGTTATGGATCTGGATCGCCGCTGCAACAGATAGATTAGATTTTGTATCTGTGTCTTTTCCAGTTTGGTTGCATGTTTTTTCACTTGATATATTTCTTGTTTCGGAGTTTTTGCAGGGAAGTTGACTGCATTATTTTTCCCGCAGTTGCTCAGGTGTTCCCCTCGCACCTAAGTTCATTGGGGTGGATCAATTTGACATCCTTTTATCCCTTTTGTTAGTTGTTGCCTTCGTTTGGCAGGATTTTTCATTTGAGATTACAAATAAGCCATCACCAGCTTCAGGAGTCAGTAATGGTTTATAATCATCCCTCTCCCATCTCGAGTGACCTTCTACTGGTCTGTCAGCAATCAACCATTGCTTAGATGTTTTTGGGGAATTTTCTTTTCCCACTTCCAAATTGATGTTTGTCTCGGTGCATGACGTTAAGCTGCTACAGTTTCTATAACCATTTCTTTTCGTGGAATAACTTTCAGAAAGCTTTGCTTTCATCTTTTTTCGAAATCAGCTTGCAGTCTCATTGTGAGTTTTGCCTCACGTCCTGGTAGATCGATTCCGCTGTAACTCGGACTCACCGAAGATTTTAATTGTGGCGAGGCATGTAATACACAGTTCGTTAACCCGCCATTATGTCTGCGGCCAATTTTCGTAAGCAGGTTTTTTTCTTGGCTATCCACATTTCTCCTTGTGTTGCCTGTAGCCACTATATTAATTCTGTGCATGGCCTCTTCCTTGTTTTTGCTCTTAGACAGAGCGTCTCGACAACCTACAGTTGGTTGCTGAAAGGTGAATTTAAGCAGTTTGGAATTTAATGACAGCTGTGGAACTTCTAGATCGAGTAACTCAGCGTCGGTCATGTCGAATGGTGATTGAAATGGTCCCGCATCTACCTCAATCACCTCGCATCCGCCAGCCCCTGGGTCATACAATTGTGAACTGATAGACATAGTCTCTACTATATCAGGGGTGATAAACGCTGGACCTTCTCCAGCAGATTTCCTTTTCTAATGCCGTGAGAGTTTGTTTGCACAGTGAGGGTGCAGCTGGTGCCAATGCCGGTAATGGCGACGGCGATTTCGCACTATCGATACTGGCTGCTCAATCCCTCTCAGGTCGCATATGTTGTGAGACAAAACAAGTCCAGATCTCACATCAGTGTCAACATTGTCATCAGTGTCAGTGCTCACTGTATTAGCAGGCATATCGCCCAAGGGAGATGACAAAGCTTGTTTTGATTTCAAGCGAGTCAATGGGCCATTGTCCATCATAGTTGGTATCTTACCTGCTACACTGCTATCTGCTGTGGACTGCTGCAGACTGAACTCGGCACGAACTCCGTGCGCGCTCGGCGCTCTCCAGGTCTTTTTAAAGGGAATTGAGCTTGTATTTCTTAAAGACACATCCACAAGGAAAATCCACAAGCAAAATCAAAGGAAAGAAACAAAGTTCGCTCTCTGTAGCTGCAGCTCCTCTCACCAGTACTCACTGCTACAGACTGAACTCAGCGCGAACTCCGTTACAGGCTTCACACCTCCGAAGAAGTAGCTTTGGCATCATGTCCGCTCCCTTCCTCGACGGAGGTTGCGGCCGCCACTCTGCAATCCAAGCCGGCCACTGTGACCTCTGCTGCCGCAGCTCAAGTTCTAACCAAGGAAGCCAAGTTACTTGACTCCTTGGCCAAGAAAGTTTTTGCCAATTCAGCACTGCAATTGCATCAGGCTAACGCGGAGCTCATTTTGGCAGCAGCGAATATGAAACTGTGGAGGCATTTGGCAGACTTCCAGGAGTTCATTCATGGGGACAGGCTGGAAGACTTTAAAGGCGGTTTGTCAGATGCTAGGTTATAGGCGCAGGATATGCTGGAGGCTGCTGCGCACCATGTCGACACCTCAGCTCGAGGCCTCATGTTGGGGGTGGACACATCTCGTCAAGCTTGGCTTCATGCAACAAAGTTTTCAAAGGAGGTCCAAGATAAAGTTCTGGACTTGCCTTTTGACAGCAAAAAGTTGTTTTATTCTTCAACGGACGACAAGCTTACAAAGACTAAGGCGGGCAAGCAAACTGCCAAGTCTCTGTTGGTGCTAGTGAAGCCCCCAGTCAAAGCACAGAGATCTGGATCTCAGTCTCGGTCCTCTTCAGGCTTCAGAGGGTTCCAGGACTGCAGGTCACGCAGAGCTGATCCCCCGACAGGTAGCGCCCGTCAGAGGCAGCAACGGGGTCGATTTTTCTCTCTGTGTTCAGCCTCCTCATCAGGCACAGATAGTCTCTCTGTCGAAAAGTCTGCAAAAGGATATTTTTTGGCGTTTGCACGAGACTCCGGTGGGAGGACGAATCTCCTCTCATCTGGAGGCATGGCAAACCATTACCGAAGACCGGTGGGTTTTGTCCATCGCTCAGGCGGGCTTCCGCTTGCCCCTCCCTCCTACCCCACCCTTCAATCCTCCCTTTCAGCAGTCAGGGACGCCGTCCCTCAGAGCCGAGGTCAAGAAGCTTCTAGATCTCAAGGCGGTGGAAGCCGTTCCCTTCGTGGAACGAGGGGAGGGGTTTTACTCTCGTCTGTTCAAGGTGCCCAAACCCAACCAGGCTGGCCTGCACACCATCCTAGACCTTTCCCAGTTCAACCTTTCTCTTCCCCAAGAGAAATTCAAGATGATCACGCCCTGCCAAATAAACTCCTCTCTTCAGAAGGGCGACTGGCTTAGCGTTGTGAACTTTCAGGATGCGTATATGCATATCCTGATCTTGAGCCCGCATTGGAAATATCTGCGGTTCTGCCTGGGAGAGGAGCACTTCCAATTCCGAGTGCTCCCTTTTGGTCTCAGCTCAGCGCTGCGTGTCTTCACGAAGTTGATGTCGGTCATCGCAGCTTTTCTTCGGCTACAGGGTATTCATGTGTATCGATATTTGGACGACTGGCTTCTGCACAGTCCTTGTCCAGTGAAAGCCTCGAGCAACCTTCAGTCTCTCCTCCAGCTCCTGTTCTGCCTTGGACTGTTGAGGAAGGGAATAGTTTCTTACCTGTAACTCCATTTCTCCAGCATTGGTATCTTTCATGGATTCACATGCTTAGAATATTCCCTGTCGTCAGGCTGGGAATCCTCGGTAAATTATATAGACATTTTTCATAGGAAAACTTCCGACACTTTTGTGTCCTATCTACGTCGTTTTGGGCCGCGTACGGCAGCGCCACTAGGACGTAGAGGTATAAATAGCCCCGCCCCCGTGGCTCCCTCATATTTCGGCCCCCAAAGTAGTATGGGGGGGGATCTCTGGTTTGCATGCATAGGGGAGGCTGGCAGGCGCATGTGAATCCATGAAAGATACCAATGCTGGAGAAATGGAGTTACAGGTAAGAAACTATTCCCTTCTCCAGCATTGGATCTTTCATGGATTCACATGCTTAGAATAGATTGTATAGCAGTATCCCCCAACGTTGGAGGTGTGTATGCAAACCAATATCACAATAACCATAATGCATATTTATCATGGCAAAACATCACATTATAGTATATCAACAGTGAAAACACCACACTAAAAAGTGCATTAGCCGAAGGATGTGACCCCTTAATTGGGGCTTACCTTATTGAAACAGGTGCCGTAGGACTGCACGACCCATCTGTGTATCCTCAGCATGTTGCTGTTCGAGGCAATAATGCCAGGTAAACGTGTGTGGTACCGACCAGGAAGACACCTGACAGATATCTGCCAGCGGAATTCTGGACCACAATACCGTCGAGGAAGAAGTGGATCTCGTCGAATGGGCCCTTGGATGCTTCTTCAGCGGTTTTCCGGCTTTTGAGTGACAAAAGGAAATAGCAGACGACACCCATCGGGCTAGTCCTTGTTTTGAGATCGGTTTACCTTTAGCCGAAGGGCCATAAGCCACAAATAGTTGTCTCGTGTCTCTGAAGCTTTGAGTGCGATGGAGGTAAAATTTTAAAGCTCTTTTCACGTCCAATGTATGGAGAGTCTTCTCCGCAACCGACGAAGGTGTTGGAAAAAACGTTGGCAGCACTATAGAAGAGTGCTTATGGAACATAGTATGCACTTTAGGAAAGAAATGAGGATTAGTAGCCAACACAACTTTATTATTGAAAAACCTCAAGTACAGTGGATCGATCACTAAAGCTTGTATTTCCGACAGTCGTCGAGCCGAAGTAATAGCCACCAGAAAAGCCAATTTCCACGACAAAAATTTCAATGATGACGATGACATCGGCTC
This sequence comes from Ambystoma mexicanum, assembly GCF_040938575.1. Lineage (NCBI taxonomy): Eukaryota > Metazoa > Chordata > Amphibia > Caudata > Ambystomatidae > Ambystoma > Ambystoma mexicanum. Next base: position 219,680,435 of record NC_090940.1, read on the forward strand.
AAAAAGGGCCTTCATCAGTGCTGCCAGAACCAGGTTAAGACTCCAGGTTGGAGGAAACTTTCATGGGAGGAAAGGTTCGGAACAATCCTTTAAGGAAATGTTAAATCAGCCGGTCACTAAATAACGGAGATGAATGTCTCTTCCGAGTAAATCTCGAAATGGCAGCTAGATGCACTTTTATGGATGAAACAGAGAAGCCTTTTTGAGCTAGGAGTAGCAAGTATGGTAGAAGCTGTTCCGGTGTGATATTAAGCGGGACCAAACCTAGTTGACCTGCGCACCATATGCAGAATCTCTTCCATTTGTATGAATATGAAGCGTTCGTGGACGGCGCCCTCGCCGCTTGCAAAATGCGACGACAGTCCGCTGTAATCTCTAACGTACCAAACTCGGAGAAATCAGGAGCCAGGCTGTCAGACTGAGGCTGTCCAGGTCGTCATGCCAAACAACCCCTTTCTTTTGAGACAGAAGGTTTGGGATTTTCTGGAACCTCATTGGTTCTGCCGCTGAAAGATGGAGTAGATCGGAGAACCACACTTGTCTGGCCGACATGGATATTTGTGGATCCATTGCAACGTCCGACGTATGAGCGGAAACGGGGGAAAGGCATACAGAAACTTGTCCGTCCATGGGAAAGAGAACGCTTCCCCTAGTGAGTCTTGCTGTGGCCACCTGCTCGCGTATTGTGGGCATTTCCTGTTGTCTCTCGTCGCAAAGAGATCGAGGGCCGGATGACCCTATTTCTCGAAGACACAGTGTAGTTGTTGGCCGTTCAGTTCCTATTCGTGTAGTCGATTCATCTCCCTGCTGAGAGAGTCGGCTTGCACGTTTTTGACTCCTGGCAAGTGGAACGCCAATAGATATATCTTCTGCTGAAGGGCCCAATGCCAGATCTCCTGGGCTTTGGTCGACAGAGTTCTGGAGCGAGTTCCTCCCTGTTTCCTTAGATAAAACATTGTTGTTGTGTTGTCTGTCATAATCCGTACAACTAATCCCTTTATCCGTGGAAGAAAGGATTTCAGGGCCCAACGCACCGCCCTTAACTCCAGCACATTGATATGAAGGCCGGACTCCTCCGATGACCAACAACCCTGAACCTGTAGGGAATCCAGATGAGCTCCCCATCCAGTTAGAGAAGCATCCGTCACCACTGTCATCTGGACCACCGGTTCCAGCAAGGGCATTCCCTTTGTCAGATTTATGGAAACTCTCCACCATTGAAGCGCCTGCACGAGTTTGCTGTTGATGGTCAATTTGTCCGACCAACGCCTTTGACTCTGTGCCCATCGATCCGCCAAGAATTCCTGAATCGGCCTCATGAAGAGACGACAATTGTTGATTAAGGTTATGCAGGACGACATGGTCCCCAGTAGGGACATGTACTTTCGCACTGACACTCTGGTGTTGACTTTCCAATCCGATGCTTTTTGCTGTAGTTTCAGAACCCTTTCGATGGATGGCTTTACCAACCCCTGACTGCATCTGGAACTCCGCCCCCAGAAAGACCAAGGTCCTTGATGGCGATAGGGAGGACTTTTCGAAGTTTATTGCGAAGCCCAAACGTTGTAGGAGGCACATGGTGGCATTCAGACTTTCCTGTGCCCTTTCCGGAGACAATCCCCTCACTAGCCAATCGTCGAGATAAGGGTACACATGATGACCTTCTTTCCTTAACCAGGCTGCTACTGGAGCCAGACATTCCGTGAACGTCCTGGGAGACGATTTCAGTCCGAACGGGAGGACCTTGAACTGATAGTGGGTTCGTCCGACGACGAACCGTAGAAATCTTTTGTGTCGTCGACGCATCGGGACATGGAAGTATGCGTCCTGAAGGTCTAGCGACGACAAATAATCTCCCGGTTGTATCGAACGGATCACTTCTTGGAGTGTCAGCATCTTGAATTTTAGATTCTTGAGCAGTTTGTTGAGAGCTCGTAGATCTAGAATGGGACGCCATTTTCCATTGGGTTTCTTGACGACAAAGTAACGGGAGTACACTCCCTGTCCGCTTTCTGCCACTGAGACCAGTTCTATAGCCCCTTTCTGCAGCATAAGCGCCACCTCTTGCATTAGTATTTGAAGGTGGGGCTGAGTCGAGAACACCGGTGGAATGCGTGGTGGCTTGCCCTTGAACTGTAGAGAATGGCCCAGATGTATCGTGTCCAAAACCCATTGATCTGTTGTTATGCGCGCCCACTCGTCGACGTGACGAGACACTCTGCCCCCCGGGACGTCCTGTAAGTTGTCACTGCTGGCTTTTGGCCTGTTTATCCTTCATCGACGAGGAGTAGGCGCCTTGTCGTCTGGAGGTTTGGTAATAATCTCTGCCTTAACAAGTAGCTTGGGCTGCACGTCTGTAGCCTTGGGAAGAGTAGGAGGGTCTGCTGAAACCTCAGTCTCTAGATGATCCAAACCGGGAGTTACCTGATGCTCCTCTGAAAGGACGAAAGGAACGAAAATTCCTACCACTCTGGAGGGCTCCAAGGGAACGAGCCTTGTCAGAATCTTCTTTCATGCCCTTCAAGGCCTCATCCACTTTCTCCCCAAATAGGTGTTCTCCTTCGCACGGCATATCCATTACCTTATATTGTACCTCTGGTCTGAACGTCGTGCACTTAAGCCAGGCTTGCCTTCGTAACACTACGCCATTGTTGATTTGCTTAAAGCCTGATTCCGCCAGGTCGACAGCAATGTTAATGGAATGATTGGAAGACTCTTCTCCCTCACGTATGAGCAGCATGGCAGATTTCCTGTGTTCTTCCGGCAGATGGTCCAAGATAGGAGCCAGCCGATGCCACATCTCCCTATCATACCTGGCCATAATAGCCAGGGAGTTGGCTGCTTTAACTGTAGTCGCTCCAACCGATAGCACTTTCTTCCCAAAAGCATCTTGTCTCCTGGCTTCGTTGTCTGGCGGGGTCGTGCATTTGTGTTGCGACCTTGCCTTTCTGGCCGCCGCTGATTCCGGCGAAGGTTGAGACATCAAGCACTTGGGAGTCAATTCCAGAGCCTTGAATTTCTTTTCCAATCGACCTTTTATTGCCGGTTCCGAAAAAGGATGACGCATGGTTTCTAGTCCCTCCTGCCAGACATGGTGTAAAATGGGGATAGCAAATATCGACTTTCTTCTCTTGCCCATATGATCGAAAAGAAAACAATCTTTTTTCTCTTCTTCTGGGACTAGGCCAAACTCCGCACATGCCTTACCCATGATGGCATGGAAAGCACCCACGTCATCAGGTGGTGATGGCTGCGCCGGACTCTTTGGAGTTTCCATCTCCGCTTCAGAGTCCCATGTAGGGTCCCTTGAGGGGGATAACGAGATGTCTGAACCCGACCCTTCACGTTCCTACTCTGACAGTTCTCCTTCTTCCTGTGGACGAGAACGATCTTCCTCAAACGGGTAAGCGGTAGGAATTCTGGATGGAGGGCGAGGAGCCGGGCCTGGCTCGTCGACGACTGGCGAAGCCTGTAACACTGTCGGGACACTAAGCTGAGGTAACTGTGTGTCCAACCGCTCCAACAGCTTCTGTAATGTGTTCAACACCTCCAGGGACAGAACTGTCTGGGGATTCAGTAAGGAAGAGGTAACTGGAATGACACTTCCACTCAAGAGCGACACCGAACCAGTTGGTTGTAATCCCAGATCGGTTGGATGTGCGACCGGACCACGGTCATCCTCCGCCAACGAGATGGAGAAAGCCGCTTCTGGTTGCAGCAAGGCCTCAGGCGGGATCGGATCGAAATTCTCTGGTTGCCATCCCACCGACGGGGCCACCGTCGACGATGACATCTTTTCTATAGGCGCTGTTTGACCTGACGAAATAGCCGTAGGAAGAGCCATCGCTGAAGACAAAGCCGGCGTCGACGATCGGACCGTCGTCGATGAAGTCTGTGGCGCAGGGCCTTGAGGCGTTCCTGCCGTTTTTGAACTCGACTTGTGGGACGAGGACTCGAGGTAGACTTATGATGGTCTCCTGAGGAGGAGTTCGATGAGTCTTTTCTCTCCTTTTTAGATGAGGAGGAAGAAGACAAAGCCTTATGTGAAGAGGTGGACCTCGCAGGATGTTTCTCCGAGGGGCGTTTTTCAGATGAACGTGATTTCTTCGTCAGAGGCTCTGCCGACACTGAGCGACGAGGGGGCACAGGAGACTTAGATCTCGAGGCTGTAGAGCCTACCTCCGATGCCGGGTACGCACCCGCTCCGTCATTTTAGGGTCTTTTGTGAGAAGCCCTGACAGATCTCACACATGTCCGCTGTATGATGAGGGTGAAGACAGTAAATATAGTCCATATGCCCGTCTCCTTCATACACTTTCTGAAGACCGCATGTAGCACATGGACGAAATAACGCCTTTCCAGACATTCTTCAAAAAGAAACAGTCGAAGAAGAAGAAGAACGCACAACCTCATATAATAGTAGATACTCGAGGTAATCCCACTACTTTGGAAAACGGTCGAAATCTGAGGGAGCCACGGGGGTGGGGCTATTTATACCTCTATGTCCTAGTGGCGCTGCCGTACGCGGCCCAAAACGACGTAGATAGGACGCAAAAGTGTCGGAAGTTTACCTATGGAAAATGTCTATATAATTTACCGAGGATTCCCAGCCTGACGACGGGGAATATTCTAAGCATGTGAATCCATGAAAGATCCAATGCTGGAGAACTGGCGGAAATCCTCCAAGACGATCTCTCAGGACCGGAAATTCCTGGGTTTCCGTTGGAACACTATCGACTGCAAAGTGTACCTGACTGTGGACAGGATGGCAGATCTGTTGACCACATGTCAGGTTTTCATTCAGTCAGAGAGCATGTCGGCCTGGTGGTTCCAGAGGCTTCTAGGCCTCATGGCTTTGTGTGTGCTTGCTCTTCCCCTTGCTCGTCTCAAGATGCGCCTCACGCAGATGGATCTTTGGAGCGCCTGACTTCAGGCAGTGGACCCAGACACCAAAATTATTCCGGTTCCACTCTGCATGTTGACAGATCTCCTATGGTGGTCATCTTACAGCAATCTATCGGTGGGTGCTCCTTTTCAGGAGCCCTCCCCTCAAATGACCATTACGACGGACTCCTCCCTTATTGGGTGGGGCGCGACTTTGGATCATCTTCAGGTTTTCAGCCTATGGTCGCCACAGAACAGACAATTTCACATAAATTATCTGGAGCTTCTGCCGATTTTCCTGGCACACAAAGCTTTCAAGCCAGTGATTGTGAACAAAGTGGTCGGCATCCGCACAGACAATGCGGTATCTATGTTTTACGTCAACAAGCAGGGGGGTACCAGGTCACCTCCCCTTGTAGATCTAGCCATTCATATTTGGGAATAGGCCATTCAGCACAGTGCTTGGCTGCTGGCGGTGCACATTCCGGGCCCACTGAATATGACGGCAGACTCTCTCAGCCGACGAGCGGTGGTCAGCTATGAGTGGGAACTAAACATGGAGATCCTCTCCAACCTTTTTCGCCATTGGGGCACTCCAGAAGTGGACCTCTTTGCGACATCATCAAACAGGAAACTTCCTCTTTATGCTTCCAGGAACGGGCTCGGAGCTTCTTCCCTGGGGGATGCTCTCGAGATTCTGTGGCACAACATGAGGGCCTACGCCTTCCCGACTCTTCCTCTGATTCACTGGGCGCTATGCAAGCTCAGGAATGCGACAAATTGCACTCTCCTGTTCATAGCCCCGTAATGGCCAGCCAGATTCTGGTTTTCGGAGCTTCAGCATCTGTCAGTCTGCTCACCGTCCAGGCTTCCGCTGATTCCCGACCTGCTTCACCAGAACGATCAGCAGATGTGGCACCCTTCCCCACAATCATTCAGCTTGGCGGCCTGGTGCCTGAGTTCAAATTCTTGGAAAGTTTCAACTTGTCCGCGGATAATGTTATCCAGGCGGCTAGAAAACCTTCGACAAGGTCTCAGTATAGGAGCAAATGACCGGTTCTGTCACTGGTGTTTAGCTAGGCAGCGGGACCCCAGAGAGGCTACCATCGACACAGCCCTGTCATTCGTTTCTCATCTGGCAACTTCAGGCATACATGTCTTATAGGACTTATTTATCGGCTATCGCCGCTTACCTGTCCATGGACTCTTGCTCTTTTTCGTTGACAAGCCCTGTCATTAAAAGACACTTTGCAGGTCTATTGCACCTTTATCCGCCTGTGCGCAACCCGCATCCAAAGTGGGAATTCAATGTGGTCCTTACTGCCTTATGCCATAAACCTTTTGAGCCCATGGCTATGGTGAACTTGAAGTTCCGTATTCGGAAAATGGCTTTTATGATTGCGATGACTTCAGCAAGGCGTGTAAGCGAGCTGCAGGCCTTGTCTGTAGAAAATCTATTCCTCACCTTTCATAAGGATAAGGTTGTCCTCTGGGCTAATCCTTCTTTCCTTCCAAAAGTGGTATCCAATGTTCATCTGAACCAGTCTATTTCCTTACCCGTTTTCTTTCCAGACCCGGCCTCAGATGCCGAGAGGGTATTGCATAATTTGGATGTCAGACGAGCTCTAAAGTTTTATTTGGACAGAACATCTAAACTTAAGAACTCTTCCAGCTTTTTGTGACCTTCAGAGATCTGAAAGGAAAGCCGGCCTCAAAAGCAACTATCTCCCGATGGATTGCTTCCTGTATTTCAGAGGAGTATACCGTTCAGGGCCTTGAGCCTCTGAAGGGAATTCATGCCCATCTTGTGCAGGGCAAAGCAGCTGCCGTTGCCTTCCAGAAATATGTTCCCTGGGAAACCATTGCCAGAGCAGCTATGTGGGCTTCCCTGTCAGCTTTTTGTAAGCATCACTGCTTAGACCCGAGCTCCAGAGCTGATGCTCAGTTCGGGCAGGCGGTTCTTAAAAACCTCTCTCAGTAAAGGAGTTCCATCCACCCGTTTTCCGGTGAGGAGTGCTTGGTAATCTCCCAAAAGTATGGAGGAAAGGGGACGGGAAATAGGAGTATAACAATGTTACTCACCATAGTGACTACCTTACTCCTAGTCCATAGTCCCCTTTCCTCCATACGCCCGCCGTCCCCTCTAATAAGTATCCTCTATTATTGCTTAAATGGTCTCAGACCTGGCGATAGAAAAGGGCTGAAGGGCGATGTGCGGGCAGAGCTAAGGAGGGCGGGGTTACGGCTGCGTGCGGTACCCCACGTAAAAAGAGAAGGAGGATACATTTTTCAATTTGATGCTATTTTACAAAAAGTGCTCCGGTCCCGTCCCACAGGACGGAATGTCCAAAAAGTATGGAGGAAAGGGGACTATGGACTAGGAGTAAGGTAGTCAAAGATGAGTAACTTTGTTAATTATGCTTCGGTTGTGAAGTCACAATGCCTGTTGCTTGAGCCAACACACACACCAGGATTCCAGCTGCCAAAGCAGTAGTTAAAGCCCTGACAAACTTTACAAATTATTTTCTTCTATAATCCTTTTCTGTGACACTTTACAGCCATTAATTGATAAGGAATTGTTTGTGTTAGTATGTTTATTTTGTGGGATGCTGGATTTTAACGCACAAGAGCAAGAGTATGCATGTTTGTGCGTATTTTAAAACACAAAACAGAAACGTTTTTAGGAGCATTGTATTAAACTGCGAAAACTTTTTCCTGTAATACATTATAAGATGCACATTATTCTTTTTTTTTAATCCAGATTCTGCATTGATTATATGTGTCAGCAACTGGGAGGTCTCTGACAATACACTGAGCAAGAGAGCCAGGTATTAAAGGGGATGATAGTGTATGGCCTTGTATTGTAAGGCATAAAATATCCTCCGCCAACCTGTACATAAAAAATATATTGTAAGTCACCTCAGACCTCAGTGTCCTTGTAAAAGAAGCCTGCCTTTGGCCTCCTTAATCTAGTTGGTTACAGAACTCCTCGGTGGTTTGCAATATCCTTATAATTTACAGAAGGGGGATCTTCACCCAATATATAACATGCATCCCAGCAAGACCCATTCCATTTGTTAGATGGCAATTCTGTTCCATTTTTTTTTGTTGCATTCTGGCACTTGTAGTCATGGAATTATCCCTTATAAATCCAGGTCTACAAGTCACATAATGAAAAAAGACAAGACTGAGCTACCATCTCACGAATGGAATTTGCCATGTTAGCATGTATGCAATAATTACCCCTCCTTCGGCCAATCAGGCATAAATATGCTAATGAATGATGACAGAAGTGCCAATCAGACGTCACCAAACAAAGGGACATTCTGGAACCCTTACTGTGGACGATAGTTGACAATGCAGCAGGCAGTGGCCAAGACAACTTGAATTGTTTTTGTTTCACTAGCTTCTTAAAAAAAAAAAAAAAATACAGAACCTGTACATTGCAAAGTAAGCCACCAAGCCATACAACATCCAAATAAAGCGCAATATTGAGCGGATAACGGAATAACTCACCATGACAGCCGTAAAAAATGGCAAGAATACGGTCACCATCGTGCATTTGCAATGTGAACATAACACACGTGTCTTCTCAATGCATCCTTGCCTCTCCTAGATACACATACCGGGCCAGATACCCTGACCCCCACCCCCCAAGTCTTTTTTCACCTGGACGAATCAACATTTCTACCAATAGGTTCCTATGGGCCTATGGTAGGAACAATAAAAACATGTGCTATGTTCAACACCGCTTATTTTAAATGTACCAGCTAATTTGGATGGTTTGGGCATGGGGTACATGGTTTCCATACCCTATGCTCTAAACATCTCCTGCGACACCAACTCTTAATTAGTTGGTATTTTAGAAATTAGAGGCATCGAAAATATCATGTTTTTACCGTCCCCACCTTCATTATACGTAATGAGGCAGATAGTTGGAGTTGTTCACTTGGGACCCATCACTGTCAAGTCGCCCGGCTAATAATGCAGGATCCTTCGTGATCCTGTAGCCTGGACCATGGGCAGATATGTTATGTTAACACCTAGAAATGGTGACATGCTCTACACTAAACTGTTGAACTCCTGTGAACTCCGGGAACACAACAAGCTGTGGGGCATTTAAAGAGCCCACTCTGCCCTGCTAAGGAAAACTGCTATTCAAGCTCGGCTTGGCGATAGAGAAGGTAGCAGCTGCTAAGCACTGAACACCCAGAGTGTCACTTGGACCAGAGGAAGTTATCGAGTTTCCTGCAGCGTACATGTGCCCAGAAAGTATTCATTTCCCATTGCCAGTGTTGCAGTATAGCAAGTCCTTCCCTTATACTGCAATTGGCTGGATTTGAGATCAGTAGACAGCACATTGAGTGGAGACATTCTGTGCTTGCGTTTGTAGCAGGTGGTGGCCTAATGGCGGGAAACAGGACTCCCCACTTCTGAGCGATTAGGCAGTGTGAAGCAAGAAGATTTGGAAGACACTGAGTAAACAGTGAACCTCCTGTTTCTTGGGTCCCTGTTCAGGGTCCACAAACAGATTGTGTTTTCTATGAGCATGCTGCTCTCATTTATAGGACCCAGGGAGGCCCTGGGTCTTTGTTGTGTATGTGATGGGGGCTGCCGTTGTCGCAGCCCCCGGCCGGATAGCCGACTGTCTGACCCCCTGGTGGGGGCAGATCTTTGAACCTGGGCCCTGCCTGATGGTTGTTTTCCTTATGGCGCTTAGCACCTTGCTGTTTGGAGGAAGGGTGCGATGACTGTTCGCACCTTGCCCTTCTGTGGCTTTTGAGCTGCCGAGACTGCGTGTCTCCAAAGCTGGGGGGGAGGAGAGGAGCAGGCGCGGGGAGGCTGGGGCTGCCCCTCTCCCAGCTGCCGATGGTAACAGCAGTTACCCTGCCTCGCTTTTGGGATGCCCATGCAGCATTGCCCATTGTGTGTGCCTTCGCCACCCTCCCCGCCCTCTCCCCTTCCTCTAATTATCCCTCCACTCAAATGTTGGATATTTTTCTTATGGGTCCTGTACTGGAGCATTTTGTGCAATCTGCAAGCAGTGTAGAGATGCAGAATTGATTTATTTTTTTTTATTTTTTTTTTTTTTTTTAATTTTAATTTAAAAAATATTGTATTGGTTTTGCCGATTAGGTGGCGCTGAAAGCACTGCTAAGAAGCCAAAACTATTGGTGTGGGAAGTTAAGACAGTAGAGAGATGGGACACGAGCAAGGAGGTACACACAACCGGTGGGTGTTGTTTTTGTTTTTTACCCAGCCATTAACAGCCCATGGCCAGGCTAGTCGTCAATATGACCATTCTCACCCCACTACCTGCTCCTCCCAACCCAAAACAACACCCAGCCTAATTGCAGCTGCAAACTAGCTTCTGGTGTAACAAACTGTCTTAACCAAGTGTGCCTTCAGCAATATGTATGTGGTTGCGTCTGTTCCTGCACTAACATTCTGTTAAATCGGGCATTGGCAAAGCCAACAGTTTTAGCTCTTGTTTAGGCATTAAATAGGCATTTGCCACGCACTGCTATAAAATGTCCAGGTTCGGACACCATTTGCAAGCTTGTTGCCATCTTATTCCAGGTAGTGCCATGACGGATAATGACTACTTCATGCCGCCACAAACGCCAAGACTATTGGCTTTAGCAACGCTTGCTTTGGTTGTTTTTATGTATATTTTATAATCTCACCTTAACTCAAAGGGTTCAGGGAGGAGACCCCCGGGGTGGCGGAGATTGGGACAGCCACTCCTCTGATGTTATGTACTGCTGACAGCCGTTGAGAAAACTATACACACCATGCCAGTGGAGAACAACTTTCGCTTCCCATATGTGCCACATCTCAGGTGGAAAGGTCTAGATAAGCCGGGTGTATAGGACAAGACAGCAGCCCATGCCAAACAGTATTTGTTCACATTAATAGAATCCCACAGCTTCTGGTCTAATATGACCAGCCACGCAGATAAGCAGCGTACCAGTCACGTTCACTCCACAGAACAGTCAAAAATAAGGGAGTAAAAATACTCGAAGTTTACAAAAAAAAGGCAATCGCTGGACACATCCGAGCCAATCCTCTGCTTCCACTCACATCGGTCCATGGATACTTGTGAGTCGGTGGTGCCGTATGAATGCCTGATCTAAAGAGGAACTTCAAGGTTACATTGTTCATTTTAGGTGCATGAATTACTAAGTGCAACGAGGCATGCACTAATATCTGCTTTAGCATTCACATTTATATTTTACTGGCCTAAGAAATACCTCTCTCAGTTGGGAGCAGGAATGATTAGTTTAGTCCCTAAAAAAACATGTGTACTACCAATTCCCAAACATATGGTGTAAAATACCCACCCATACTTAAAAATCTCACCTGGTGTCCTAAACGAATGCAGTTGGTGTGTAGGATCGATGAACAAAACTCCTCGGGTCTGCGGCTTCTTAACCGTAAGGGAAGCTGCTTCTCCCCTGTTCACCGACTGCAGTAAAGTATCACTTTGTGCTGCATCGTGTCCAATTCTTGGGCCGATTTGCGTGAGTTCTCATTCTAGCCAAGAAGCTGCCGCTGAGAAGCAATTCTCAAGTGCGCCCTGTGTCACACCCTCCGTGTGCCTCTTACATTAAATTCCCACACAGTTTATAAATGCAATGGGCGACCTCGGCGTCGCGCAAGCATCAATTATGCGTCGACTAAGACAAGAGTCCTTACCTTAAGCATCCGGATCTCCCGAAGAGCAATCTTCTTAATCACCGGATCATCTTCCGACTCCAAGAACTTCTTGATGGCCACTATCTGCCCGGTGTCTTTATTCCTGCATTTAAAAACCACTCCGTACGACCCTTCGCCGATCTTCCCGATCTTCTCGTATTTCTCCATGGAGGAAGGAAGGGGGTTTCACTTGCTTTAGTTCTGTTCTTTCCTGGAGCTTCTTTGGAAGCAGTGACCTTTAGGAACCCTTGCAGAAGGCGACTCCCGTTGAATGTCGAGTCCTCCAGCCAGGGGCTCGGGCCTTGCAAAGCCGCCTCCCTCCCCCAGACAACAATGCGCTCTTTGTCGGCGACCTACAGAGAGGAGAAGGTGGAACCTCGTTAGAGAACAAGCAGCAATGCAATGATCCCCAAGACCGACTCGCTGCGCTCCTGTGACGCGAAACGCAACACCGGCGGAGACTCACTTCCTTAAATAGCCCTCCCATTTAGAATGCATACCTGTGAATTACATTTTCATTGGACAGCTTAAAATAATGCTATGGTCTGACAAGCTGCCCAGGTCAACAACGCACTTTAATTCCGCAATCGCCTCCTATTTGAATAATTGATGGCCAAGGCCTGGTTTGCTGCCAGAGCTTTGCCAGTCATTAAGGCGGATTGCTTGAAAGAAGATGGTTATTTCTTGGTGACCTGATACCATCCCTGTATCCCTAACATAGTTCTGGTTTCTGAACTCACTTTCCATTCAGGAGAGATGGCTCAGCGTGTTAAGGCACCAGCTGGTGGGCGGGCGCTGTCCCGAATGGCAACGGCAAAGGTGCCATTATATCTCATTTCATATGCGATACAGGAAGGCCAAATGCTAACTTTATAATAATAATAAGGACAGCTTGTGTATCGGACGCTTAAACAGTCCAAGTGATTGCAAACACAGCCTAATGGGTTCATCTAAGTGTGCGATTGCGAAAGCCACAGGGTGGATATGTGTGTCAGTGCACCAATGGTTGGGGCTTCAAGAAGCTTGTGCAAGGAGTCCCCGAGGACGAAGCATGAAATTAAGCCTTGTTAGAAAGGATTGTCTGGAATGGGTCACAACTTTTGTCAGTAAAATAATTAAGGCAGCAATGGGGCAAGCAAAATCAAGATCTGAGCACCTGCAAAAAGAAAGATTTTAATTGGCGATTTCAGAAGTCTGATTTAGGGCCTTTATGGAGTGTGCTGTGTTGTCCATTACTTGTCTGGGATGTTACATTAGCCTGTTGTGTTGAGCATTACAGTAATGTGTTGTGTTCACCATGGCACAAGTCTGTTGTGTTGGTCATCAGAGCAGTGAGTTGTGTTGTATCGGTCATTACTTGTCTTGTCTGGGATGTTACAGGAGTCTGTTGTGTTGGGCATTACAGTAGTGTGTTGTGTTCGCCATGGCACTAGTCTGTTGTGTTAGTCATCAGAGCAGTGAGTCGTGTTGTGTTGGCCATTACTTGTCTGGGATGTTACTGTAGCCTGTTGTGTTGGGCATTACAGTAATGTGTTGTGTTCACCATGAAACTAGTCTGTTGTGTTAGTCATCAGAGCAGTGAGTTGTGTTGTGCTAGCCATTGCTTGCCCGGGATGTTACAGTAGTCTGTTGTGTTGGGCATTACCGTAGTGTGTTGTGTTCACCATGGCACTAGTCTGTTGTGTTGGTCATCAGAGCAGTGAGTTGTGTTGTGTTGGTCATTACTTGTCTTGTCTGGGATGTTACAGTAGCTTGTTGTGTTGAGCATTACAGTAATGCATTGTGTCCACCATGACACTAGTCTGTTGTGTTGGTCATCAGAGCAGTGAGTTGTGTTGGCCATTACTTGTCTTGTCTGGGATGTTACAGTAGCTTGTTGTGTTGGGCATTACAGTAGTGTGTTGTGTTCACCATGACACTAGTCTGTTGTGTTAGTCATCAGAGCAGTGAGTTGTGTTGTGCTGGCCATTGCTTGCCTGGGAAGTTACAGTAGTTTGTTATTTGGCATTACAGTAGTGTGTTGTGTTCACCATGACATTAGTCTGTTGTGTTGGTCATCAGAACAGTGAGTTGTTGGCCATTGGCTGCCTTGTCTGGGATATTACAGTAGATATTTGTGTTGGGGATTGCAGTAATGTGTTGGGTTGGCAATTACAGTAGCATGTTGTGTTATGTATTCGAGTACTGTTGACCATTACAGTAGGGTGTTTTTTGGCTATTGCAGTAGTCCACCTGTTGGCCATTACACACGTTTGTTGTGTTGGGCATTATAAATCTGCTTTGCCGGACCTCAGGAGAGTCTGTTTTGAGGCCACTGCAATACGCTGCCAGCTGCTTTGTTGAACATCACAGTACTCGGACATGCCCATTGCAGCAGTACTCAGTTTTGCCAGAGATTACAGTTGTGGATTGTGTTGGCCCTGCGGCATACTACAAAACTCACCCATGTTTGGCAGATGTCACCGGAGCTGGGATAAGTTTACTTTCTGAGCAAGTTCCATTTCCATCAACATACTACAATGTGCTCAGATGTAAAAAAACAAATCACCTAATTTCGCCCACTTTGCAGCATCACTGGGGTGAGAGGTATGCTAATGAAGTCTGCTACCGTTGTTTCGTTAGACATTTTGTATGTGTTGGTCTTTTTTTGCCCAGTACAGTAGTCAGTTGGGTTAGACATTCCAGAGGTCTCTATTGTTAGTGAATCCAGGAGGTTTTTTGGCCATTACTGTAGTCTATTGTTTTGGCCATCACATAAGTCTGTTTGTTGGACAGTGCAATATTCAACTTTGGTGGCTATTGCAATAGGCTGCTTGGTGCCCAATATATTAGTTAATGTTCTTGGCCACCAACGTATTTGCAAACAACAAGTTCGTTTTTGATCAAACTGCAATTTCCCTAGTTTAATATTATGCAAAAACCAAGCTCATAACAAAGGTCAGTTAACCACTTGATTTTTGAGGCGTCTCCTACCCAAGATCCAAACACATCTCCCAGCAAAGTACACGAATAGGGCAGCCACTGTGAACAGTTAACTTATTAGAATGAAAGTGGTTTGATTCCATAGCATAGGGCCTCATTACACGGTAGGCGGTAAGGGTTTACCGGTACCGGTAAGGGCACCGGTACCGGTAAACCCTTACTGCCTTACTACGAGGTCCCTTTGCGGGACCCGACCTTAATGGCTGGTGTAGACCAGCTGTTAAAGTTGGGACCCGCAAAGGGACCTTGGTGCTAATTACGGTACCGCAATTTGCGGTACCGTAATTAGCTCCTTCCCCATTCCCATTGAGCCCTATGGGGCAAAAATGGGGAAGGGCCATGGAGAAAGGGGGAATTACCGCCCGCCAACCTTGGAATGGGGTGGTAATTCCCCTTTTCTCCATGGTGGTACCGGTATGGTACCGGCGGCAACCATGGTGCTAATAGCACCATGGTTTACCGCATAACGTGTAATGAGGCCCATAGAAACGGTTTGTAAAAGTATAGCAGAGAAAAATTGAGACAAGGCAACCTACATTTATAATTAATCACTGAAAAAGATCACCAAGTTGTTAATCCCCTCCAATTGATTCCAATATAAATCCACCCCACTTCCTAGCTTTGATTTAACCAAGACCTTAAGGACCTTCAAAATAAGTTGGGAAACAACAAACGTTGAGGATGTCACAAAAGAGCGTTGGTGGCCATCAAAACGGCAAAGGGCATAGGAAGAATTAGAGTGGCCATCGAAAAGAGAAAGGGCATGAGATGTCAGACTAGAGCCACGTTGGCCTTCGAAAAAAAGGCAAAGGGCGTAGGATAGTACACAAGGAAGAACTAAGGTAGCCAGTGAAAAAGCAAAGGGCATGGGATGTCACAATGTCTCAAAAGGAAGAAGTAGGGGGGCCAATGAAAAGGCAAGAGGATCTCACTAAAGAAGTATCAGGGCCATTGAAAAGGCAAAGGGAGTAGGATAGTACAGAAGGAAGAACTAAGGTGGCCACTGAAAAAGCAAAGGGAATAGGATGTCATAATGTCTCTAAAAGAAGTCGGGTGACCAACGGAAAGGCAAAGGGCAAAGGATGTCACAAAAGAAATAAGAGGGACTTTGAAAAGCCAAAGGGCATAGGATGTCACAATGTCTCAAAAGGAAGAAGTAGGTTGGCCAATGAAAGGAAAAAGGGCATAGGATGTCACAAAAGAAATAGGAGGGACTTTGAAAAGCCGAAGGGCTTAGGATGTCACATTATCTCAAAAGGAAGAAGCAGGCTGGCCAATGAAAAGGCAAAGGGCATAGGATGTCACAAAAGAAGTAGGAGGGACTTTGAAAAGCCGAATGCCATGTCACAAGATCTCAAAAGGAAGTAGGGTGTCCAATGAAAAGGCAAAGGGCATAGGATGTCACAAAAGAGGTAGCAAGGCCATTGAAAGGCAAAGGGCATAGGATAGTGCCCAAAAGAAGAACTAGGCTGGCCACTCAAAAAGCAATAGGCATAATATGTCACAGAAGAAAGAACAAGAAGCTAGTGGACAAGCATGTGGTGACCCTGGGGACAGGGGACCCCACCTGTAATGTGATGCCCGCCTCTGTATAAGGAAGGGGGAAGCCACAAGGCTACGAATTAGCTGAGGGGTCTGGGGGTATATGGAGGATCCCACAGGCTCCCCACTCCATCCCTATCCTTGAGGATATCCCCCACAAGAATGTCCCCAACTAGCACTGGCAAAACACAGATATGGGAGAATGGTGGCCCACATAGCAGACGGGCAGACAAGGAGCATGTGTTGCACGGAACCACCACCATGGCTGTCCGCGGGTTCTCCAACAGCGAGACCTGCTTTATTAAGAAGAAACAGCTCACAAGCACAGCTCACATCATGGTCGAGGGACTATGTGTGCGCATTTGTACACACCCTAAAATGATAGGATCTGGAATTAATGCAACGTAGAAGAGAGTAGAAGGGTCCGGACCTTAGCCGCAGTAATACTGAGATTCCTCCCCTGAATCAAAGATTGCAGCCAGATGTTTTAATTCATTGGCTAGCAGAGACGAAGCACGAAAGACTACCAGAGCTTTTGCATCCGCCACTTCTGTAGTTAAAACGAGCATCAGCCAATGACACAGCACGCCGACACCACAACCACGCCCACATACTCGCCCAATAGAGAAGCCCAGCAACAACCCTCTGTAGGGATAAAAGTGTATCATGATGGACTATGTGTGTGTGGGTCAAGAATACAGAGAGCGAGCAGCTGTTCATAGTGTGGTGGTTTTCTGAGGAAGGAAAATAGAGGTGAAGGGAAGGTGAATGAGAGAGCGAGAAGAGGGAAGGAGTGAGAGAGAAGAGCAGTGACAGGAGAAAGAGGAGCAAAAGTTGGCGAGAAAAGAGTAGAGATGGAGAAAAGGGGAAAAGGGGAAAAGAGGTGGGAGAAAAACAAACATGGGGAGACGTGGAAAGGTAAAATGGAGGACAAAACAGAGACGTGATGTGACGGAAGAGTCAAATGCAGAGGGGGGAAAGGAAGAGGGAGCAAGAGAAGGATGAGATGGAAGGAGGTGGCCAGTAGAGAGTGCGTCAAAGGAAAAAGAGAGAGAAAGAAGCTATGCAGGAGGTCAAGGAGAACGGTGGAAAGAAGGTAGGACATATAAAGAGAAGAAGGGAGAGAGTGAAAAAGTGTGTACGAGAGAGAAAGGAGGGGATAACGAGCATGTGGTAAAGGAAGAAGGTAAAAAGGAGCTTGGAGGGTTCGAAAGTGGAGAAAGGCAGAGAGTTTAGGGGAAGGAAACGGCTGTGTCGTGGACCAGTGAGGAGGCCAGAAAGTGTAAAGGAGGGGAGAAACAAAAAGCGAGAGAGAGAGGAAGAGGAAAACAGACTAATAGTGGCAAGGTGAGAAGGAATAAGAGGAGAGGAAAGCAATGGAGGAGAGAATAGGGAGGAAAGGGGGGGAAGTACCCAGAATCCTAACCCTAAGCTGAATCATACATTAGCTAAGGGGGACCTGGCAGCTTCTAAAAGCTTGCAAGACTAATTATCTGAGACAAGGCCATAACACGAATAGGAGGGAAGGAAGTGTGTTTATCAAGGGATCCAACATCAGTGAAAGAGTACAGGCCCGACCCCCATCCAGATGACCTAAGGCATCAGGAGTGATGGTGCAGGTGTTCCACAAATTCAGTTGGGTCACCGTGACATCATTTCATGTTCAATACCAGACAAGAAAGACTCTAGAAGGTGGCAAGAAATGAGTGCAGGTGGTCATTAAAACCCCCAAAGAGGAGGGCATGGCCAAGCAGTGGACAGATGCAGTCCCAAGAGCCGTGAGCTCTGTGGCGTGGAGCAGTTTTCCCTATTCCCTGACCCCCTTACTCACCCTCACGAATCCCTACAGAGGGGTAGACCCCCAGAGCACCTCAGCGACAGCCAGCACTGGTGTGGGTTTTCGGTGACAGGCGAGCAGCACAGCGATAGGCTGAGGCCTCAAGATGGTAGATGGCTGGGGCCAAATCTAATCTAGCATGGTGGCAGTTGATGCCATTGCCAGGGCTGGAGCCCTCCCCGCATTGGTGGGTGAGACTGCGACCCCAGGGGTGGACACCCAGGACTGGGACGGGCTGGCAGGCATGGGGGAGCAGGGCACGTCCAGAGGATAGAGGGATGGCAGTGTGAGGCAGTAGGTGGTAGTAGATGGGGCCAGCACCCAGAGCGGATGATCTGGGAGAGCCCCACCATGCTGGCCCATGATGGCCAGGTGATTGTCGCATTTTGTGACATGGTTGGAGTGGATTAAGCATGGAGGATTTGCACTGGTCCCTGGAAGGGCGTGAGGCACAGAGTGGAGCCATAGAGCTGTAGGGTCCGGACAGAGCCTTGGTTGCAAACTGGGTGCTTGCCCCCCTCCCCTTGTCCCCCGACAGCAGAGCTTATGTGAAAGGTGGCTGAAGTGGAGGCTCCCCAGGACTGGAATCATGCTGTGGTGTTGCGGACCTGTTCATGGGGGTGTGCACACCAGAGCAATCCAACATGGCAAAGCACCACCCTACGCAGAAGGCCTCCTCAGCGGAGGACATACAATTCCTACTGCCAAGTGCAGCACCTGCCCAAAGAGAAAGCCCAGCACGTCGTGGTTCAGGTGCACACACACCAGGAGGCTCTTGGGGTGCCAGGGGTTCCGTGACCAGAGCTGACCTGCAAATGCTGCTCCTGGAATTGAAGGCTGACGTTCAAAGGGGTACAGAAGGCTTGATGCACATCATTTCAAAGCTTAGCCACCACCTGCAAAGGTGTGACAAGCATTTAGAAGAGCTGGAGGTCAGGCAATGTGAGCAGGCCTTTGAACAAAATGTCCCGGAGACGAGGGTCACAGAGCTGGAGACCTCTGTACAGAAGATTCTGGATAGACAGGAAGACGCAGAGAACAGATCCCACGCAATAATGTCAAAGTGAGGGGCTTGGACATTACTTGGACGCCTATGTCCAGGACCTCTTCAAGTCTATCCTAGGAGAAGCCGGCACCGCCGAATTTACAACACATTTCAGCAAAGCAGGAATCTGAGCCGTATGTCCCGACAAGAGTCCACTTCTTTCGCATGAAGGAAAAGGTTATGATGGTGGCAAGGAAGGCATCTCGGATCTTTCTTCCGGGGACCTCACATATCTTTGTTTCAGGACGTGTCCCAACTAACGGTTCAGAAAAGGAAAAATGTGCAGCGAGTGATTGGCTGGCTCTGGGAGCGAAATATCCAATACAGATGGGGCTCCCCTTTAGTATTCACTTTGAGCTTGACAGTAAGCGGAGAGCGATTTCTAAACCAGAGCAAGTAGGTGATCGGTGAGGGGTGGGGGGATCCGGGGTGGAGGAACAGCTGGAACCTGAGACGGGGCCTGAGAGTGATCTGACTTCCCAGGACAGGAGAAGGAGACGACAAGCAAGAAAGCTCACCTGAAGGGTTCCCATCGAAACTACTGTGTCTTTTGGACTTTTGGTTCAGAGCCAATATGTGGGTAACGGTCTGGTCCTCCCGCCTGTGTGATGCTCGGGGTTCTCCCTGTGGGGGGACACACTGAGGCTCACTGGACTATGGAGGGGCATTCTATTTTTCCTTTTCTTTCTGTGTTCTTCCCTGTCTTGTTTCTCTCCACTTTCCGACTGTTTTTCGTCACTCTTTCATCTTTATCTCTTTCTTGTGTGGATGTGGGTGTGGGGAAGGGGGCGTGCTGCGAGTTTCAACCGAGTTTCAACTGAGGGGAGATGACTACATTCAGGGTATGGAGGATATTGTTGGTAACTGGTTTCACATAGTTCAAATAGTTTCTGTTGGAGGTTGACAGGAGAGTAGTTTCTGTGGTCATACATGCTCAGGCTGGCCCCCACTAAGAGAACACCTATCGAGAGGCGCCCCAGGGAGCTAGATGCTGCAATGGTGTTCTTACAGGAGGCTCATCTACTTCAATAAGATACCCAGCGTCTGGTTATTAGACATTAAAACCGGAAATGTTTCTCCTCTGGGGATTCTAAAAAAAGGGGGATAGCGTACTCATCAACAGGGATTTGCGGTTCACTAGGGAGCTAATCCTAAGAGACCTGGAGTGTCACTATTTACTGGTTCAGGGCAGATTATATGAGCACGTTTTGTCTCCTGATCCTTTATACTTTTTTAACAAGGGGAAGCGGTTATAGGGGGAGGGGGGAATTGCCGCTGGATAGGTCATCCCAGCTCTGTCACGAGGACAGGTGAAACCTCCAGGCCCTGTCTAGCATCCTGATGGAGTGCTCCCTGATCGAGTTGTGGTGATTTTTTCATCAGCCGGAAAGGGGCTATACCTTTTATTCCCACGCCCATAAATCATCTTCTAGACCTCCATTATCTAGATTATTTGATTGGAATATCGAAAATAAGACGCCATCAAGGTCTGTTTCTCAAACCTTACCAACAGTATATTATGCAAATCTTTTTAATATCCATAGGCATGAGAGCACATCCCACTTGCAATAATGCACATAATGGTCATTCTGGGAAAGGGAACATAATATGACTGTGATAGCAGTGGGCATCAGCCATGTACACTCCTTACCCTTTGGGTTGGTGCCTTAGTGGTGGACATGTATGAATGGTGGCGGAGATTGGCATTCACCAGCATAATCATGAGGTGTGTAATAAGGATCAGAGATCAGGCAGTGTTGGTATTTTTCTTTTTATAGGACATTTTTTTTAGTAATTAACGTCAACATTTTGACACATATGAGTAATCAGGTTTTGGGAATTTCCTTTGTGTCTTTTCCTTTTTTCTTTTATAACCCAAACTGGGAATTGATATATGATTTGGGTGATGCAAAAAAATATGTGTATACCTGTCCATATGGATCTAAATCCTGTGGTAATGTATGATATGTATGGTTCTTTTTTAAAATATTCTCATCTGTTTTGTAAGCATGTATTTGGTTATTGACCAATGGTAAATTTAAGCCTTGAAGAAGACCTTTATGTGTAGGCCGAAAAACACGCGTCATCGGTATACCAGTAAAAAGACTACTTATCAAGAATTTGCCGAGTATCTGTGTTGCTTTGAAAAACAAATAAACTTGAATTAGTGAATTGGTCTGTGAGATTTTGGACCTTTTGTTATTGTGCTTAGTTTTGTGACCCAGGGCTAGTGTCATTTCCGGGTCACTGATGCTTGCTGATCACCCAACCTATAGAGAATAAATCACTTTTCGTTACATTATTTGTGTAAGATCAGTATTGGTAAATAGCTCCATGAAGGAATAGCCCAGTTTCTCACTTCTTTATATCTTCTAGAATTGAAATGATTTTGGCACCCTCGAGGCTGGTTCCTTGTTTAGATTGTATTACAACAGGGCCAAAATATCTTTTGGATCATGCTCCAGTGCAAGCAGTCATCTTGGGAAGCCCACTGCACGACCCAGTACGCATTACTTGCAGATTTGGTGATATCCTTCTGTGGGATGTAGCAATCAGAGCAGCGATTCAGGAAACACTGACCAGGTTCTTTGAGGAGAACGACACGGGGGACACTAGCTGTGTTGTGGTCTCGGATGCTCCAAAGGCAGTGGTGAGAAGGGACATCTTAAGTAGGACTCTGGACTTTGTTAAAGTGAGGACACATGAGACGGAACTCTTGGAGAAAGAGGTGGCATTCCAGGAATGGGAGGCTATGCAGTCAGACTTGCAGAAGGCACTCAGAACCTTGAAGACAGTTTGAAGCCAGCTTGAGTCTATGTGTGCTGATTGCTCTGCCCAGGACCTTTTACAAACGAAACACTCATACTATATGAGGGGTAACAAAGCTAACCGGTTTCTCGTGGCTAAACTTAGACAAGTCACCTGCAATTTCATCACTTGCCTTTGCGATGTAGATAGGCGTGATCACTAAGAAGAAAAAGCCAAACTAGATATGGTGGAGGCCTACTCTGGCTGACTGCTCCAAAATGTCACGAGGGAGGAAGAAGCCCAGGTTGGTTTCCTGTCAATGCCCTGCTTCCTCAGATCACAGAAGAAAGTGTGGAGCTGGAAGCTCCAATATCGCAGAAAGTGGAGGAATGGGCAGTACATTCTCACCTAGCAAACAAGGCCCAAGACCCTGATGTCTTCACCATGCCTATTATAAGGTGTTTTGAGACACAGTCAACCTGCATAGGACTATGCTATTCTACTGGTTTCTCGAATCAGGGAGGGTCGCAGCATCCCTGGCGGTGTCTGTGACAATGTTATTGCTGAAGCCTGGCAATTATCCCAAAAACCTGGCCTCGTATACAGGCCGATAGCCATGCACAATTGCGACGCAAAAATCTACGGCACGATTCTGGTGGAACGACTGATGCGCACACTCCCGATTATAGTGGGACCAGACCAGATGGGATTCATCAGGCACCAGGATACAAACGTTAACATTCAGCATTAGATTCATTTTATAGATTGGGGCCATAGAACTAAACAACAGTTTGGTATTGCAGCGCTCTACGCCCATAAGGCATTTGATTGCATAGATTGGGCCTATATCCAACAGGAACCAAATACCGACTACGCAAATTAGACTAAGCAGACAGTTCTCTTCCCTGACAGCCATCAAGAGAGGAACTCAACAGGTTTGCCCTTTATCCCCGCTTATTTTTGCACTTGCGGTCCAGCCGCTGGCATGTGCTGTTAGGGTTGATGAGACCATTCAGGGAGTACGTTGTGACACATCTCAGCACAAAATTGCGTTATACGCACATGATATCGCGCTCATCCTAAGCAGCAACACAACCTCTATGCCAGCTGCCTTGGAGGCTCTCAGCGTATTCATGGGGGTTCCGGGCTTCGCTATCAGTGGGCACCAATCCCAGGGCTTGAATGTTTTTCTTGCCACATAGGATTCCCGGGAGACAGAAAAGATTTCCCAGATCTGATGGACGAAGGATCCCATTGACTATTTAGGCATTCATATACCTCCCCCCCCCCCCACCCGGCCCGTTCAATCCATCTATGACGCAAATATCCCTATCTTGTAGAAGGCATGTGAACGTGAAGAAGATTTAAAATGGTCGGAACAGCAAGAGGTATCGTATGCATGGGGGAAGAAAAACACGTGCATCCAGAGGAAAATAAGAAAATAATGCTGTAAAGTCCAAGTGTAGGGTGCCTGGGTGTCCCGGATACGAAAAATAACTTCATTGCAGCAAAAATTGCACAACTGTTTGATTGGTGAGCAGAGCGGGGGCAAAGGCATTTGGCAGAATGCTGAACAGGAAGCTACAACCCAACTTTTGGTGCATTTGCCACTTCTAGATATTAAAGCTAGGGCAGTACAATGGGATCTCCAATCTGCAACAAAGATAACACTTGAACACTGGGACAGGGGCCTGTGAACGACTGGGGTGCCCCAGGTCTGGGCCTGTTGTATCTGGTTTTACATAATGCCGACTTTTCCCCGGGCTGTGGCCTGCACTGGAGTTAAGACTTGGGAGGTGCACGGACAGCAGACTCTTAGGGCTTTATAGTTGGGGAACCAGACCGACTTTCAAAGAATGCAAAGCAAAGTTTGGGGTGGGTGAGGGTGAATGGTTTCATTATATTCAGCTGAGGCATTGGGCCACACACAAAGGGACCCTAGAGGTGGGCCGCCGAGCTCCGAGAGGATTAGAATTGACTTGCGAGGATGGTTCGCAGAAGAAAAGGGTAACTAAGGTCTGCCAGCTACTACAAGGGAAGCTACTGTTCGATACATCTGCTTATATATGGAAATAGAGCGAGGAACTGGGAGTGCCAATAGAACAAGAGTGCTGGGTAGCCATCTGGAGGAGGGCGCAGAAGTCCTCAAGATGTGTCACGATTAGGGAAAACTCATTTAAAATTTGCTTTCAATGGCATCAGATGTCCCAAAGACTAAGCAACATGGGTCCTGGGCTTTCCCCGTTGTGTTGGAGGGGCTGTGCTATGGTGGGAGATCCAGGCTATATGTGGTGGGGATGAACTGTGATAGCGAGATTCTGGAAAGACATTCCATCCCATATCAAGGGCATTACTGGATGGTTCCTCCACAGAGAGCCATTAATATTGGTGCTCGGCAATGTAAACCCTGAGGGGGGTTGGGGGGGTACTCCATGTCCGGATAGAGAGCATCCCTGATTACCCACTTACTACAAGCCAGTGGAAAGACTTCAAGGGCCCGGCGATGATTACTGTCGGGTAAAGTTTTGGGGGGGTGTCGGAAATTCCAGCATTATACAGATGTGTGGTCCCACTTTATTCGTTGTGTGAAAGATAGAGAGCAAGTATTCTTCAGGCCGCTCCCTTTCATTGCTCTGAAGTGACCCTGCGCCTTGATGGCTGGGGGAGGGTGAAGGATGTAAAGCAACATTCCTCGGGGGTGTTGAGAGGGGACAGGCCCTTGAGACATGTCTAGATTTCTCACATGTGGACCCTACACCTTTTCATTCTGTGTAATACCTAGGGCCACCTGTTCCAGACTGGGATGTACAGGTATCAGGTAATGATGTCCCCGCAAAAATGTCCCCTGACAAAAAAGTCGATGTTTTTTGCAGAAACATTATTACCCGATACCTGTACACCCCCGCATCCCCCGATTTATATATTTTTTAACAATGGGAGCAGGGAACATCCCCATATATAACGTCTCCAATGGCTTTTCCGGCGACATTATGGGCCTGATTCATGGAACGTTTTCCTATGGGATTGCGCCATTATAAAACACTTCCATGAATCAGGCCCTATGTATGGGAACATTATTACCTGATACCCGTACATTCCATTATTACATGGAACCGATGTACAGTGGTCAAAGGAGAGCTGTGTTACTTCTCTCCTGCTGTTTCTATTATTGCTTTTATTCTGTTCCTATGCTTTGGCTTAAATGCTTGTCTGTAATTCCAAGGATACGTTAAAAATGCTAAATGAGGCTTGTAAACGAAAAAAAAAACAGATCCTGAGAGTAACTGTTTTACTACTGGCAAGTGAGATTTGTTTGGGGGGTAAGGGCGGCGGGAAGGGGTGCAAGGACTGAGGCCATGAGAAAAGCTCCCATTTCAACCCACCTGCGCCCTTCACGAAGGGGCCAATCAAACCTAATCCCCTGCTTTTCTGTTACATCCAATAAAGAAACCAGAACACTATTTTGACTTCGAGTTGTCCTTGGTCCCTCAGCAGTGACAGGTGGTTATAGAAAAGTTGACCCAAGGTAAAAACAGGGTGTACATCTAAAAGGCAAAAGGGAAAGGGTGTCACACAGTAGAATTAGACTGGGCGTTGAAAGGAGAAAGAGCTTGGGATGTCACACAAGGAAAAAGTGGGGTGTCCACTGAAAATACTAACATAACATGTGTAGTCCCAATCCATCCTACAGCGAGCGAAGAATGCTCGACAAAGATCCTCACGCGCGTTGCGAGGCTTGGAAAGTAAAGAGGGGGCATTCACACCCGGCTAAATTACAGAAGAAAGGGTTAATCAACTGCATTCCTTACGTCAGAAATGTGTGTCTACACATAAATGCCAGCACTGCGTTGCCAAAGCAATCTGTGGTACGGGCGGGTGTGCTAGATCACTCATTCACAACAAAGTAATAGTTGGCGGGCGGGTGCAAAGCAAAGTATGTGCTGCAGAGCAGATTAATACCATGTATAAGATTTCCGCTCTTTCATATACTGCCACTGCGATCTAGGGCCCCACGTGGCGCCATGTTAATGTTCCGGACTGAATGACAATGATTTATTTAATTTCATATTTATTCTGTTTTCTCTCCTCTGCTCCGCACTTTTCCACTCCCCCCCCTTCCATGTACTTTCCCCCTTTTCCCTATTCCATGCACATGTGCTTTCTTAAATGTCACTGGGCCTAGTAAGATTGCTGTTTTCGTTTTTGTTTCTCCCCTGTTCCCCTCCCTTTTTGCCTGGTTCCGCTCTGAAACACTTCATTTAATTTCATTGCATTTAATTTTCCTACAGTGCTTCATGACGGAGTACTCATGCTTCCAAGTGCTGAAACATAGGTGCATGCCCAATTTAAAAATTACTGATCCTGGAAGGATGTGACATGTGAGCCCCATCTCGGGAGGATAGCTCAGGGGCAACGTGCTCGCCTTTGAAGCAAGAAGACAAGGGGCACCACAGGTTCGATCCCCGGGTGCGTGCTTAGAAACCTCTGGGTATTTCGCGCGTTATAAATAACATATCATATATAACATGAGCAAATATCCCTTTACAGCCAAGGTAGCAAATGCATCGAGGGAAGCTCGATTGTTGCAGTGTTTTTCTTCTTTCAGGCATGCACTCAACTCATGGCCATCCTTCAGTATTCCAGTGCACTGTCCTGTGCTAGATGTAATAGTTTCAGTGGTGCAGTGATGGTGTCCTGTCCAGTGTGAGGTTTACTTCTGTCAAGCATGCACCCATGGCCATCCTTCAGTATTCCGGTGTACTGTCCTGTGCTAGATGCAATAGTTTCAGTGGTGCAGTGATGGTGTCCTGTCCGGTGTGAGGTTTACATCTGTCGAGCATGCACCCATGGCCATCCTTCAGTATTCCGGTGTACTGTCCTGTGCAAGATGCAATAGTTTCAGTGGTGCAGTGATGGTGTCATGTCCAGTGTGAGGTTTACTTCTTTCAAGCATGCAATCATGGCCATCCTTCAGTATTCCTGTGCTAGATGCAATAGTTTCAGTGGTGCAGTGATGGTGTCCTGTCCAGTGTGAGGTTTACTTCTGTCAAGCATGCACCCATGGCCATCCTTCAGTATTCCGGTGTACTGTCCTGTGCCAGATGCAATAGTTTCAGTGGTGCAGTGATGGTGTCCTGTCCGGTGTGAGGTTTACATCTGTCAAGCATGCACCCATGGCCATCCTTCAGTATTCCGGTGTACTGTCCTGTGCAAGATGCAATAGTTTCCGGGGTTCAGTGATGGTGTCCTGTCCGGTGTGAGGTTTACTTCTGTCAAGCATGCACCCATGGCCCTCCTTCAGTATTCCAGTGCACTGTCCTGTGCTAGATGCAATAGTTTCAGTGGTGCAGTGATGGTGTCCTGTCCAGTGTGAGGTTTACCTCTTTCAAGCATGCACTCATGGCCATCCTTCAGTATTCCAGTGAACTGTCATGTGCTAGATGCAATAGTTTCAGTGGTGCAGTGATGGTGTCCTGTCCAGTGTGAGGTTTACTTCTTTCAAGCATGCACTCATGGCCATCCTTCAGTATTCCAGTACACTGCCTGGAATACTGAAGGATGACATGAGTGTTTCAAGCATGCACTCATGGTCATCCTATGCACTCGGTCATCCTTCAGTATTCCAGTGCACTGTCCTGTGCTAGATGCAATAGTTTCAGTGGTGCAAAGAGCTTCAGATGTCCTGTATGAGGGTGTATTAGCCCGGCAGTGATGATCACTGTTAGGCCGATGTTGTCCTTTGCGAGGTGCACATGTGCCAGTCTTGCGAGGTGCATATGTGCCAGTCTTGCAGTGAGGGTCAGCTTTCAGTATTCCGGTGTCATGGATGAGGCCCACTTGTTTCACATCTTTCAGTATAGCAGTGTTACTGGTTTGCCCTGTGAAGGTGTGGCAAATGGCAGCTTTCAGTGTGCCTTGGTGGTGTCCGATCCCGTGCACACTGACGGCCATCACACGGTGATGCAGGTCTTACAGTGTTGCAGCCGGGTGTCCTGCATGAGGTGATTTTGTCTCAGTCCAACAATGGTGGCCACATTTCAGTATTGCAATGCTGGTGTCCCGTCCTATGTGTGAGGTGCATGTGGCTCTATCCACATGCAATCGTTCCCTTTCACTATTGCTGTGCTTGTGTCCAACATAAGGTGCACATGTGCCAGTATTGCAGCCAGGGTTCCCCTCCACTACTGCTGTGGTTGTGTCCAATATGAGGTTTACATGTGCCAGTATTGCAGCAAGGGTTCCCTTTCACTATTGATGTGCTTGGGTCCAACAAGAAGGTGCACATGTGCCAGTACTGCAGCCAGGATTCCCCTCCACTATTGCTGTTGTTCGGTCCAACATGAGGTGCATACGAGCCAGTATTGCAGCGAGGGTTCCCTTTCACTATTGCACTGGTTGTGTCCAACATGAGGTGCACATGTGCCAGTATTGCAGACATGGTGCTCAACCACTATTGGTGTTGTTGTGTGCAACATGAGGTGCACATGTGCAAGTATTGCAGTGAGGGCTCCCTTTCACTATTGCAGTGGTTTTTTCCAACATGAGGTGCACATGTGTCAGTATTGCAGCCAGGGTTTCCCTCCACTATTGCTGTGGTTGTGTCCAACATGAGGTTTACGTGTGCCAGTATTGCAGCAAGGGTTCCCTTTCACTATTGCTGTGCTTGTGTCCAACATAAGGTGCACATGTGCCAGTATTGCAGCCAGGGTTCCCCTTCACTATTGCTGTGGTTGTGTCTAACATGAGGTGCACATGTGCCAGTATTGCAGCGAAGGTTCCTTTCACTATTGCAGTGGTTCTGTCCAACATAAAGGTGCACATGTGCCAGTACTGCAGCCAGGATTCCCCTCCACTATTGCAGTGGTTGTGTCCAACATGAGGTGCACATGTGCCAGTATTACAGCAAGGTTTCAATTTCTCTGTTGCAGTGGTTGTGTCCAACATGAGGTGCACATGTCCCATTTATTTTTTAGCAAGGGTTCCCTTTCACTATTGATGTGCTTGTGTCCAACATGAAGGTGCACATGTGCCAGAATTGCAGCCAGGGTCCCCCTCCACTTTTTCGTGTAGAGGATCTGAAAAGCACTCCAGGCTCATTCCTCTTAAAAATTTGAACTTTTCACTGTGATGGTCTAAAATATTTCTCCAGCCCAATGCCTTTCAATCGAAAGTTCAAGTAAAACCAACATTTAAAAACAAGCATTGGCAACGCCAACAGTTTGGGCTTTGTGTAGGCATGGTAAATGCCTAATAGTAATACACAAGCCAACACCGTTGGCTTTGCCAATGTTTGTTTTTAACAGCACTTTGGTGAAGAACACACAGCGCTCTCATAAATCGAGTGGCTGAAGGAAGACCTGGTAATACATTTTTATTACACCAGTAGCAGATTTACAACTCCAGCTAAGACATTAACTCTCAGAAGACTGCTTTACAAAAACACTAGCAGGCACTTTGAGTGAAAGGTTTGATGGTAAGGCTTGATTAAAGCGAGCTCAAAGAGTTCCCATGTGGAGCTGTTTTGGGCGGGGAAGGGCAGGAACAAGGAGGGAATGGCCATAGGGTTTAGCATGTCCATGGGCAGTCAATGGGTAGTTTGATGAATCATATGGTGTCATCCCTGCTTTAGATGGGGAAGCCCCTCTCCATGATGCCAGGCAGGGGAGGCCGCTACCCAATAGTTCCCCTGGGGGTGGTACCCAGCTGTAGGATCTCATAACTTTCTCTTACACCCCCATCATATGTGCCAAAGTACTTTTGCTATACATCTCAGGTGGAGACCACTGGTGAGGAGGAAAACCCCCATAAGGTATCCAATGGTAGCACTGGGACGAGAAAGAGGGCAAGAGCATTGAAGATGAATGCTGACAACCAAAACACGCAGTCTAGTCGTTCGAACCTACCAATTGGCCCGCTGTCATTCAAAACAGGAGAGGGAACGGAACAATGGAGTCTACTACATCTCAGCACAGAACGGGAGCTCGGCAGGGTACGTGAAGGAGATCAGACCAGAAAAGCAGACAGAGTCAGGGAAAGCAGTGTGTCCGCAGGGATCCCATGAAACACGAAGGTTACTACAGAGGGGGAAGTACGCTCGCTGGGAGCAGGGATTGGTGCAATGCAGGAAACCCAACGTCAGGGTGCTGGAGAGGCTCAAGGGACACCAAGAAGGCTCTGGGTAGGCGGTGAAGCCAAAGAAGACTGCACGAGACCCGAACACAACCAGAGAGCAGCCACCAGCACCCTGCAGGTACTAGCATAGCTGAGGACGGGGTTGGGGAGACACAAAGAACATGAGAAACGCCAAATGAAAAAAGGACTAACACATGTAAACATTTGACGATGTATAGCAGCATAGTAAAGGACGTGAAAAGAGAGAAAGGTCAGCCTTGGAAACAGTGGTGGCGCTCTAGGTGGAAGATATTTGGCAGGATGATGAACGTGAAAAATAGAGATGCTGCAACTGAGGGATGCCACAGAGGCTGACCTGTGCTTGGAAAAGCTAAAGGAGAGAGAGGCCCTCCTGTCGCGCTTCTCAAAAAATATATGTTGACACAAGTAGTACGTTTTCAGAACTTTTAATTTCAAGTCTAAAGGTATGAACACATATATGTCAAACAAGCCTTGAGTAGGAAACAAAAAAAGCAAAAATTCGAGCACAAATGAAAAGAATAATCTTGTTCAAAATTAAAGTCTTGTCAGAGTTGAGTTTTTATCCATACAGAAATGTATTGTCCTTAGTCAGATTGCACTAAGTCGATGATGGATTCCTGGTTGATTTGTTTTTACTAATACTGTGATGAAATCCAGTCAATTTCAAAATTGTAATGTCCTTAGTTATTTGCACTAGGCATTGAAATTATAATCCAAGTTACAAAAAGAAAGATTGCAAATTGGTTGAGGCTTGAGGTAACCTTAAAGAAGGTTATAAGTTAGCTGAGACTTGAAATATGCTTAGTTACTATCACTAAATCAAGGTTGCTAGAATGAATTTCATGGATTTGGCTGTAGCCTGAAGGGTTGATCGGTCCTGATTTCTGGTGGGAGTACAATTGTCTCTTAAGTTCAGATGTTACTTTGGATAAAGAGAACAGTGAGTGTGACCAAGGAAAGGGGGTCTGGCACCCGCGCTGGGGAGGTACACCCTAACCTGTGACAAAGAGAAAAAACAACCTTACGTGCACAAGTGACACTCGGCAGGAGAGTAAACCAAGGCTGTGGGTGGAAGTGAAACCAGAGAGAGGAACGGTGAGAACAAGATCATTGAATACCCCACTTGGCAATTGAGTGGACCAAGAAGTGGGTATTGAGAAAACAGGGTCAGGGCCCCTCAACACAGTC